>NC_071355.1:48253448-49453448 GCF_943734655.1 Sabethes cyaneus
AAAATTAATTATGAACATACATTTCTCTTGAAAGTATTGAACCACGTTTTCACCATAGGAGGTTTTAGTTAATTTTAAACTTAAAATTCTTATTTCCAGAACCGAAACAGTGTCTTGGCAACACGATAGTTCATCAGTTGTGCTGCAGCTGCTGCTAGTGGTGAACAGAATTTGTTTCCAGTTTTGTTATAAAATAATAAAACTTTCGGCTAGTGACAAAGCCTTAGATAATAGAAAAAAAAAGAGAGTGAATAATATGGTATGTGACAATTGAGTGCTTGAGTTTTAGAGTGGTTGTAATCAGTGCTGAAACATGTGATGGATTCGTTAGTAGCGAGGTGGCGATTGCCTTCAGCAGCTCAAAAATGTACGTTTTTGGACAACAATTTTTAATTCATCATATTTCTTGTCGGAAACCCAATAAATTGTGTTTGTGTGAATCAAATGTATGATTAAGTGATTTGTGAAGATGATCCTATCAAAAGATTTTGAAAATATGAATAAAAAAGTGCATTTTCGGCTCATTTATGTTCAACTGATTAAAATAGGTGACACTGCTTAACTCGTTCCTTACCCTACAAAAGAAAAAATCGTTAAAATTTGCAAACAAAAATTTTGTTTGGCAAGCGATCTGCGGTTAGTCTTTTAGCATACTTGAAGTTGCCAAAAGCCATAAATGTGATTTCTGCTTTTCAAAGGTTCGGTTTTGTGTTGGTGGTATTTGGCTCTCTGCCGCTTCGCAGACGGGAGCAAAGACCAATAATGTTGTTTTCGGATCAAATGATGTTAACCTTCAACACTCCGGAACTTTATCCTGTTGGTTTTTTTTGGGTTACTAAGAATGTAGATGAAAAAATCTATTCAAAATGAACTGGTGTACATAGCGTGCATAGCTTTACATTCCTTGCAATTTATTCCATATACTACGTTGTGTGTTTGTAGAGTGTTTTGTTTTCCTTTTATTGTACGGTAGATCCAGTCGACGGTATAGTTATTGTAGTGTGCTATTTTAACATTTTTGTATTCCTTTGACTTCTCAATTAGCTTAGTTATTTTTGGTGTTAGTATGTCTATGTATGGGATCGATTTGTATATTTCATTGTTGCCTTGGGATTCGTCTGTGTTTCTATCTTTTGGTTTTCTATTGATTAATCTGTGTATAAGCTGTTTTGGGTAGTCGTTTTTGCGTAACTCCTCTGTTATTATCTTGTTTTTGTCTGTTTGAGTCTTTGTTGTTGTTAGTCGATTTACTCTGGTTACTAAATTGCACGCTGTGTTTATTTTTTGGTACATTGGATGCATTGAGTAGTAATTTATGAACCGTCCTGAAGCTATGGGTTTTTTGTACCATTCCGTACCAAATGTCTGATCCATATTTCGGATGATCAACATGTCCAAGAATGGTAACCTCCTATCTATTTCTACCTCAACAGTGAACTGTAGTTTTGGGTGGTAACTGTTGAAAGTTTGAAGCACATTTTGTATCTCTTCGGTTGGTATTAGCAGGAATAAATCATCTATGTATTTCTTTACAACTGGTATACAAATATTGACATTTTCTAAAACTTCATCGATTAATCGATGAATCGAAATCGTAACTAAATTCTGATTAACGTAAACAATATGTAGCAAAACCAATTGTACCAAAATGCACAACCAGACAACACTGTAGGCTAAAAGAATTTAGACAAAGACGGTTAACACTTTGTAGGTAACAAACAAATTATAACTCAGACAACAACAGCTAATAAAAATACACATTATAGAAGCCCTGATGAAGATCCAAATCCACGATCGAAACGTTGGCATAAAAAGTAAAATTTAGCGTCTACTTTAATTTAATGACTGAACGGCCAAAACCACAATTACTAGATCTATTCAAAATGTGTAAATGCTCACAAAATGATCAACAAAAATTTCGATAACGCAGTTGCGCTATTATCGGCGCCTAACACATGAGTTCTTGAAGCAAGTCGTTTTTTATTGTTTTGTAGTAAATAGTTGTGTAGCTTATTTTGGTTTTTATTGAATTGTTATTTAGGTATTCCGACGTTTCATGCTGAGCGCTCTAGCCCTAGCCCTAGCCCTAGCCCTAGCCCTAGCCCTAGCCCTAGCCCTAGCCCTAGCCCTAGCCCTAGCCCTAGCCCTAGCCCTAGCCCTAGCCCTAGCCCTAGCCCTAGCCCTAGCCCTAGCCCTAGCCCTAGCCCTAGCCCTAGCCCTAGCCCTAGCCCTAGCCCTAGCCCTAGCCCTAGCCCTAGCCCTAGCCCTAGCCCTAGCCCTAGCCCTAGCCCTAGCCCTAGCCCTAGCCCTAGCCCTAGCCCTAGCCCTAGCCCTAGCCCTAGCCCTAGCCCTAGCCCTAGCCCTAGCCCTAGCCCTAGCCCTAGCCCTAGCCCTAGCCCTAGCCCTAGCCCTAGCCCTAGCCCTAGCCCTAGCCCTAGCCCTAGCCCTAGCCCTAGCCCTAGCCCTAGCCCTAGCCCTAGCCCTAGCCCTAGCCCTAGCCCTAGCCCTAGCCCTAGCCCTAGCCCTAGCCCTAGCCCTAGCCCTAGCCCTAGCCCTAGCCCTAGCCCTAGCCCTAGCCCTAGCCCTAGCCCTAGCCCTAGCCCTAGCCCTAGCCCTAGCCCTAGCCCTAGCCCTAGCCCTAGCCCTAGCCCTAGCCCTAGCCCTAGCCCTAGCCCTAGCCCTAGCCCTAGCCCTAGCCCTAGCCCTAGCCCTAGCCCTAGCCCTAGCCCTAGCCCTAGCCCTAGCCCTAGCCCTAGCCCTAGCCCTAGCCCTAGCCCTAGCCCTAGCCCTAGCCCTAGCCCTAGCCCTAGCCCTAGCCCTAGCCCTAGCCCTAGCCCTAGCCCTAGCCCTAGCCCTAGCCCTAGCCCTAGCCCTAGCCCTAGCCCTAGCCCTAGCCCTAGCCCTAGCCCTAGCCCTAGCCCTAGCCCTAGCCCTAGCCCTAGCCCTAGCCCTAGCCCTAGCCCTAGCCCTAGCCCTAGCCCTAGCCCTAGCCCTAGCCCTAGCCCTAGCCCTAGCCCTAGCCCTAGCCCTAGCCCTAGCCCTAGCCCTAGCCCTAGCCCTAGCCCTAGCCCTAGCCCTAGCCCTAGCCCTAGCCCTAGCCCTAGCCCTAGCCCTAGCCCTAGCCCTAGCCCTAGCCCTAGCCCTAGCCCTAGCCCTAGCCCTAGCCCTAGCCCTAGCCCTAGCCCTAGCCCTAGCCCTAGCCCTAGCCCTAGCCCTAGCCCTAGCCCTAGCCCTAGCCCTAGCCCTAGCCCTAGCCCTAGCCCTAGCCCTAGCCCTAGCCCTAGCCCTAGCCCTAGCCCTAGCCCTAGCCCTAGCCCTAGCCCTAGCCCTAGCCCTAGCCCTAGCCCTAGCCCTAGCCCTAGCCCTAGCCCTAGCCCTAGCCCTAGCCCTAGCCCTAGCCCTAGCCCTAGCCCTAGCCCTAGCCCTAGCCCTAGCCCTAGCCCTAGCCCTAGCCCTAGCCCTAGCCCTAGCCCTAGCCAAGACCAAGTGGCATTAAACTACTCACCTCGTATTTCTTACTGCTCTCTCTGCTACTGCTCTATTCTTGCTTTACTACTCATTTCTAGCAACTCACTTCACACTATCAACTTGTCACTTGTCGCTTCTAAATTATTACTTCTCACTGCTCACTTTTACTTTTTGCATTCCACATTTCACTTTTCACTTCGCACTTCTTACTACTCATTGCTTACTATTCACTTCTCACTTCTCATTTCTTACTATTCACTTTTCATGTTTCACTTCTAATTTCTCACGTGTCACTTCACTTGTCACTTGTCACTAATCACTTTTCCCTTGTCACATCTCACTGCGCATTACTCACTCTCACTTGTCACTTCTGAATTCTCAGAACTGAATTTCTTACTCCCCATTTTTCACTGCTCATTCTCATTTCTCGTACCTTACTTTTCACTTGTCACTTATCACATACTACTTCTCACATTTCACTTAATAAGTCTTACGTCTCATTTTCCAATTCTAACCTTTCACGTCTCACGTCTCACGTCTCACTTCTCAATTTTCACTGACTACTGACCCTTAGTAAGTTTTTCCTAGTCCTTGCATCGACTCATCTTCCTAAAATACGGACTATTTAACGATTCGTCGCGCTGCTAAATGAATTATTATCCATTTGAAAACAAACCACTAATAAGATTAATCATTTCAAACATGTTTTATCTAGTACATATTTCATCTTTAAATTAATAAATATATCAAACAATCCATTTCGTAAAGCCCTAGCTAGGAGTTTCATCAGGCCACAATCACACATGTTCTGATGATTGCCAACGATTTCGGATCTTGAAAATTTTTGTGTGACTTGTAGCACTAGTCAACTAGAGAACTGACTTATAACGAATGTTAACTGCTTTAAGGTTCTTGCCCATAATACATTTGTCAATTGCTTTAGAAATAGTTGATATATAGCGCCATTTTTATTAATACAAATCATTTTGAAATATTATTGCCTTTCAACTAACATACGAACAACGAGTTGAATTACGATAGTTAAAATATCATCAATTAGCTAACGTCCTCTGCACATTGATAGTTCATTTTGACACTCTGTTTATCAGTTATTTCACACTTGGCAGCAATACAACCGAAAGTATGTAAACAATTGCATGCAACTAATCGTCAAGCAACAATTGAAATACCCAAAATCTATAGTCGTAAAGCAACAAATTAAAAACCCAAAACCTATTTTCGGATCAGACAATCGCTAATTCTTGATCACTTTGAAAATTGCTGCATCACGTGATATGCATGAATATTCCGTTAACCCCTTTTTCGTTTAAGACATCAGTTTTGAATAAATTTTTGCAGTATGTGGATACAATCGTGCGAAAGATGTGGTTGGTAGTTCACTTCTTTTATAACTGTTGCCTTTCAGGACATCAAATTGGACTAGGTTTGTCCCAGTCCTAAGATACCTTTTAGGGAATGAGGAGATTTACCAATTTTTCTGGCGCACTTCTCTCACATAGACATTAAATTGGTCTAGGTTTATAGCGGTCCTAAGAAATTTTGTTAGGACGAGAGGACTTTATCACATATTCTGGTGTGCTCGATAAATTCCGGAAATTCAACTTGCAAACTCACCATTTGTTTATAGACTTCAAGGCGGCGTACGATTCAGTTAAACGGAATGAGCTGTGGCAGATTATGCTTGAACATGGTTTTTCAACAAAACTGATTAGGCTAATATGGGCTACACTTGATGGTTCAAAATCAAGCGCCAGGATAGCGGGTGAGACATCGGACTCGTTAGTGACGTTAGATGGTTTGGAGCAAGACGGCGGACTATCGAATTTGCTGTTCAACATTGCATTGGAAGGTGCTATTCGAAGGGCAGGCGTGCAGGGAAGCGGTACCATCATCACGAAATCCCTTATGTGTCCCTTATATCCCCGAGCTCGTGGCGTTTTCGAGCGGAAGATTCTGCGATCAGTTCTTGACGGCATATTAGACGAAGGAGTGTGGTGCTGTAGCATAAATCATGAAACATATCAAGTATACAAAGATGCGTATATTCCTGAAGCGATTAAGAAACGGCAGGCTAAAATGGGCTGGGCACGTAGCAAAGATACCTGATGAACCCCGACGGAGGCCGGCGACTTCGAGGCAGACCCCGTACTCGTTGGATGAACGCTGTTGACGAGGATGCTAGAACAGCAGATGTTAGGGGCGACTGGAGAGCGGCAGGGCAGCCCAAGACCGAGTAATGTAGAGACGGCTCCTGAATTCGGCATGGAAAAAGTAAAGTAAAGTAAGTAATAAGTCTGAACGTCGTAAAGAATCTTCCCTGTTGGGACGAGGTGGTTTTGTCACTGTTTTGTCTAAAAGTAAAGTTTAATAGAATGCACATAATTGCTGCATCTATTATGAGTTGATCGGTATCTAAACCATGAAAATGCATTCTTAATTGGGAGAGCTATTAGCGTTCAAAATATTTCATATTTTCGTTACGGTAACAAGAATTTAAATTATGGAATGACATCCTGCGGTAAGAAGTAGTCCTGCAACGAAAAATGACATGAAAATCGTCGTACACTTCATGTTTTGAAAGACTTTTATCTCTCTTTAAAAATAAACAAAAAACATTCACAGATAAGCAAGTTATCCATAACTAAAGCAGTCAATCTAAAAGCAGTTGACATGCACTGAACATTAATCGGACTATCAAACGATGCGATTCGTTCCACACGAGTCGACTGCGAGCATAGCGATTTTGTCAAGCATGTTAAGCATGCGAGACGTTCACACCTACCCGAACGATGCAAATGGTCCATGCAACACTTTCGCCTCGAGCACCATAAATTGTTGCACAAGGGTTTAACGGACGTCTTGCGTGAGTGTGTGTGCGTGTATGTGCAAAGCCAACCAGGCAAGCCATCACTATGCACCTTAGAACGCTTAACTTGCCTTCCAGCAATTCTTCTCGCTCCATTCCAGCTCGTTTCACTGTGGCACTCTGCCATCCCTCTGGATCCCTTCGCAGTCAGTCAGCTGCGAGTCAGGTGTCCTTTTACGAAAGGGCCCTGCTGGTTTACACTTCCCTTCAGTAAATGTTCATCGACATACTTGTCAACCCGATGCCATGTTAGGGAACAGCAGTTCGACTGACTTGATCTCGTAGGTGTTAACATCATCAGTCAGTTGAGCAAAAAAAAAAAAACAGTGGGAAAGGTAAGAAATTACGTGCTCAAGTTCGCGCAAAAATAATTGAACAAACGCAAATTGTACCACCGCCTTACCACGGAACGACCTCCAGCAGTTAGAAAAGGGCTTTGTCTTCATTAGAGCAGCGTCAAAACTGCCTCTCGTATTGCCGCCTGATGGTTCCCCAGTAACGGGACCGGAACTGGGTGGGGCAAAGCTTCTCTAAATTCAAGTCATACACAGGAAGCACGAAATAGCTTCGCTCGCTCCGTGCTTCCCGAGTTCGGCAGCGAATTGAATGTGATTATACACACATTCACCCGGCTGTTGCTGGTTACACACCATGTTTGATTTCCCGTGGTGGTGGTTGCCTTTCCCCTCGCCGGGGATTTTGTGCGATTTTTTCCCTGATTTGCTCAGGGACTTAAATTACGTCGGATTTTGCATCATTTGCGCCGCCTGCCAAAAAGCAATTTAGGGGCTGCTTTTGAAGGGACTCGCTCGTTTGTTGGCGGTGCCGCTACTGGCAAGTGCGTGCCTATTGTTTGCATTTACGCACGAGATGTTCGGTCCTTCGGGCGAGGATTTGCGCTGAGGGAGTTCCAAATCGGCTACTTATCGTCGTCGTCGTCGTTGAGTTGGGAAGGAATTTGAGCAAGCGTACTTCCGGAAAACTTGTGGCGTTATGTGACCTGGAGCCTTGCTATTTTTAGCCGATATGGTACCGGCAGGTAATGTTTTTACTGTTACTTACTTTGCTTTAAAAGATCTGATGTGCAATAAATGGGTACTTCATTTTAGTTTATCTACTTAAATCGTATGAACTTTCATGTGAGTTCAGTTTGAAAAAAGTTTTTTTCAGAAATATCACCCTGATGAAAGCTTCCCAATTTAATACCCGTACCTGAACGAACGTTTCTTCGCCAACAACGTCAAGATAAGCTTGAATTTTGAAGTTTGTTTCTGGCGACAGGCGCTTCACCGCACATCCTGTTAGAGCCGGTGGCTGTAATTAATGTAAATTCTTTCCTTCGTGGTACAAACCCGGCCCATATGCTGTGCTGGCGCTGGGCTGGGTTACTCGTCGAGGTGCAACAACTTGATGAGATTTCCATGGAGAAGTTTTCCCAGCGCCCAAACTTGCTCGTCTTCACGTCTACTACACTTGGTGCCGGATGGGACGGGTGCGGCTTGCAAAAATAATTACATATTCATATCCGAGTACTGACATGTGCTTAACTTTCTGACGGGAACAAAGAGTTATTGCAAGCCGCACAGACACTCCCTTCCGTTGGCCCCTCGCAAGCTCCGCCAGACATCGCTCGGCACACGCTAACAAGCCCATTACCGGAATCGCATGTCAACCATATAGCAGCAAGTTTCACCACCTTATCAGGGGAAAAAAGTGCTGACGACCAAAGCTAAAAGTAGTGCGGTATTTGTGTGTATGTGTATGTGAGAGACCTGTTGCTTATACCGAGCTTTTCAGAAGGAATTTTTTAATATGCTGTGAAGGGTGGATACACGTTCGCTTTGATCCTGTTAGCAGGTACTAGAGCGAAAAAATATACATCACTTGCAGGTACCACAATGGAAGCAATAT
This sequence comes from Sabethes cyaneus, assembly GCF_943734655.1. Classification (NCBI taxonomy): domain Eukaryota; kingdom Metazoa; phylum Arthropoda; class Insecta; order Diptera; family Culicidae; genus Sabethes; species Sabethes cyaneus. Next base: position 48,261,715 of record NC_071355.1, read on the forward strand.
CCTGAGATTGGAGGGGTTTGTTATAGCAAGATTAGCTAATTTTTGCCGCTGCACTTTGGCAAACTATAGCCGCCATACTTTCATGGGGTGAGCGAAAAAGCTTGAAATTAGTGTGTAGCAATTTGCTTTAAGGTTAGTTATTTCATTTCTAATTTTAATCTTGAACATTAATACATAGCATATGTACTGCACAATCACGTTTCAAGTAATAAATCATGAACTATGTATCTTATTGTTTTACTTCTTTATTGACATATGTAGGTTTTCAACCACAACTCGCGTCCTGAAATTTGATTGAATTTGGATAATTTGTCCCAGTTGGCCTCGAGGAACGATAGGATCGTAGCATTTGCCGCAATTGTTCTGTATTGTAACAGCTGGCTACGAAATCCGTCGAATAAAAACAGAAGATCTAGTTTCGTAAATGGTCTGTAGTACCTAGGCTTTACTTTTTTATCAAAATGTGCGTGGCTCAAGAACGAAAGTAGATGACCTATTTCTTATCTTCCTTCCTCAAGACTGTAACTATGGTGTAATCAGGCTACTTCACACTTACACACTTATTCAGCCGGGGAGCCGGGGTGGCTCTTGACGTATCAAGAATTCCTCTCCATTGTACTCGGTCCTGGGCTACTCGTCGCCAATTCGTTGCGCGTCTCGACACACGCAAGTCAGCTTCAACTTGGTCGAGTCATCTAGCACGATGGGCCCCTCTATTCCAGGTACCGGGGGGTTCTTGAAGAGAACGCATTTCATGGCACAGTCGTCCGGCATCCTTGCGACGATTTCGGCGCACCGAAATCTCCCAACTTTCACCAGGTATACGATGGGAATCTCTTCAAGCAGTGCCTGTAGTTCGTGATTCATACTTCTGCGCCACTTTCCGCTTTCCGTTTATACACCGCCAAAAATAGTCCGCAACACCTTTCGTTCAAAAACGGCAAGTGCACGTATGCCTTCCGTAAGCGAAGTTACTGTCTCAAGTCCGTAGAGGACTGCCGGTCTTATTAGCGTTTTGTACATCGTCAGCTTTGTGCGGCGGCGTATGGTCCTAGATCGAAGTGTCTTGCGGAGGGAAAAGTAAGTTCAATTTCCAGCTTGAATGCGTCGTTGGATCTCCTTACTCGTATTATTGTCGGTGGTCACCAGAGATCCCAAATATACGAATTCATCAACCACTTCCAGTTCATCGCCGTCAATAGTCACTGTCCGTGGGAGGCAAACGTTACTTTCTCGGGAGCCTCTTCCTACCATATATTTGGTTTTCAACGCATAAATTTCTAACCCTATCCTCCTAGCCTCCGTTTTTAGTCTGGCGCAGATTGCCTTCGCCGTCCCACAGTTTCTAGCAATGATGTCGAGGTCGTCTGCAAAGGCTAGGAGTTGGCTACTCTAGCTGAGAATCGTTCCTCTCGTTTCGATGCCCGCACACCGGATCACACCTTCAATAGCGATATTGATTAACATACAGGACAGTCCATCCCCTTGCCGTAGGCCTCTGCGCGATTCGAAAGGACTTGAGAGTGTCCCCGAAACGCGCACGTAGCACATCACTCGTTCCAGAGTAGCTATGATCAGCCGCGTCAGTTTCTCCGGAAAACCGGGAAAACCGCTTTTTCTCGATAAAAGTGTTTAACCCTTGGTTTGGACTTGCAATTAATTGAGGGTGCGGTGGGTGGTATGCGTTTTTTTCGCCTTGGGACGTTGGCTTGGCTTTGGATGCTTTGAAAAGATTCTTTTGATGGTTTACCGCCCAGCTAGCTTCGGGGTACGATGCTGGTCTAACAAGCCAGTCGTCGTATGTTCGAACCTCGGCTAGGCGGTGCTTGCTAGTTAGAGTCAGTAGGATTGTTGCACTGGCCCCGTAATTTTCCTGTACTCTAACAGCCGGCTGCGAAGTCTGTCGATAAAGAAGGGTAATGTCTAAAGACGGTATAAACCCATGGCTTTTTTTTGATGGTTGTTTGGAAGACCTGTGAATTTTCAGCTGTGAATAGGTGTAGTGCAAATGTGTTTTAAGCAAATTTGGATAATTTGACATTTTCTCAGTCAACTGAAAACTATGTATTGTCTGTCGTTTCGTTTTTTATGTTGTTCAGAGCTCTAGATATATGGAATTTTGCCTGTTTGGGTACGCGATAGGTAACTTTTTCGACACGTACAGAGTGGTCATCCGGTTCTAAGTACACTTAGGTATCAGGTTTTCACTTTAATCTGTAGACTTCGTAAGCGGTTTTTGCCGCCACACCGCATCAACTATTAGAAGCATATAATTTCCTTCAATATATTTCTTATATCGCGTGATAAAGATAATAATAACTACTAGTTTAAAATTGTAATAAGTAGCCAGTTTCATCCATGTTGCCGAGAGTTATGAATGAAGCGAAATATTGACTTATTTTACCCCAGTACCATCTTTCGGTTAGTAGTATTTATGCTTAAACGTACTATTCGTACTATACTATGAAATACACCATCTACAGGGATGAGACATTGTCGCGATTATGCACGATTTAGCAACACTCCCTACAGCCGGCTGTCTGGAGTTTAAATTGCTGTAAATAGTTTTACCTAATATATAACTCTCTGCTTAGACTTAGTAATAGTGTGAGTACTCATTCAAATTTTTCATTGGAACAAATATATTCTCAAAACTATAATAAATGAAAAAATTTAATACGATCGAATGAATAATGAATAGACGAAAAACATACCTAAAATTCTACATTTTATAAAAAACAAAAAAGCAACGATCGCATCACTTATCAAGGTGAATCCTGATCCAACAAACCCAACCTTACTAGCAAAACTCCTTCCTGTAATCTTTGTAGGGATGCAGAGGTTAACACGGTCCCTAGAACAGCAAAGATTACACTAACATTCCTTCCCCGTTCCCACCTGATTGCAAGGACGTGGCCGGCGCAGTTATTGATCATTACTATGTCGAATCACTGAATTTTGCACAATGAGAATGATCGGTAAATCCCAACCACATTCATTTGATTCATTGTGCAATTTCACTGGTTCTGGTCAATCACTGAGTGCAACCATTGATATGTGCAATCAGTCTAAGCTAAGCTAAGCTAAGCTAAAACCGGGAAAACCGCTTTTTCTCATTGCGTGTGTTATTATGGTATTAACTGGGCAAGAAAATATAATAAACTCTTCAATAGTTATGTGGCCCTTAAAAGGACCGATTGTTTGACTCCAGCTTGCAGAGGTTGGAGAATTCGCAAATTGAATATATACACCAAGCATCGGTAAGCAACTTTATCACGAGTATTGACCAAAATGAATGGTTCAATTTGCCACATCGAGTGAGCCGCAAACATTCACGCTTCATAGCATTGCTGATTATCGTATACAACGCAAAAGTGCAAAATCAAACGTTTTATTGCTTCAAAAGCCACTAACACTACTTTATACTATTCTCTATACACGGTAATACTATTTAGGACACTTTCTGGTATTCTGGGGTATATTATATCCATTAAATCGGCTGCGTTCAAAGTTCAATATTCAATTTTTGAACGAACTTGCGATGTTCATGATGAGCTATACTCGTGATAAAGTCAAATGCCGATAAATGCATCATCGGCAACAGAAGCGAATAGTGTAGGGGATTGTCCCCTGTTGTAAAACGGCCCCGGTTGTGAAACACCCATAATTTTTAACGTTTTTATTACCCTAGTGCAGTCAAGTTACTACCAACGTCTAGTTTCATAGTAATATAACTTTTGAGCAAACAACGGTCAAATTTCAACATTTACGATGCCTCGTAGGAAAACACAAAAAAGTTTTTTCGCATGTTTTCCAATTGATTATTTTGTGGACCAAATGGAATAAAAAAGCTCAGGTAAAGGCATTTAAGCTAAGTTTTTGACCTCTATTTCATCACACAGGCAAATTTTAGGTGAAATAATTGTCTCAAAAATCATAATATAATTTTTTGCAATGTGGCCACCGCCCCTGTTATGAAACAGTCGAGTTTCCCGGTTGTGAAACATCTAGAAAATGAATTATTTTATGCTTCAATGATCGTACATTACTTCAATTGGGGCATTATGAGTTTTTATGGCAGCAGGATTCATTCAGGTTTAGCAAAAACTCAATTCCTTATAACATATGTAACAGGTCAGAGAATTTGAAATACGCCAATATGATAGCTTGCTTTTTTACATGCATTCATTGCGATTCAGATTTAAATGATTAAACGAAGAAATTGATTAATGATTTTGTATTTTTAGTATTTTCCATGAATAAATGATTTTAGTTTTTGATTTTCCTTCGATACTTCTATATTTTCTTTTCTTTTCTAATGATTTCCCGAGGTGTTTCACAACCGGGGCCACTTTTCTTTTAGCCACAAAAAACCATGTTTTGAAATTTTGCTATAACTTTTGTGTTTTAAACAAAAGCTATATACTTCCTTTGGCAAAAAGATAGGCATTTGTTTAAACTTTACAATGCTTCAAAAAGATTTAAAATTGGATGATCCGATCAAAAGCTATGGCCAAAAAACCAAACCTGTTTCATAACCGGGGACATTCCCCTGTGTTCATGAGGGACGTTCATCGATTCAAATGTTCATTTTTTCGTGAATTTTCTAACCACTGCCAGCTTGCAATAAACTTGCACTAACGCACCTTACGTAATTTTCTTCTCGATAAATTGGAGATAACCGCAAACCAGGTACGGCTTGTTGCAACGGATCAACCGGAAGGTCTCAGTAGCTATGCAATCGACGAAGCCGTTCGTGTATGGTCATGAGTCACGATGAAATACCAGTCTAGGTGGCCAGCTGCAAGTGACGTGGGATGATTCTGGTCGTTGTTGTCGCGAGCAGCATATTTCCTGCCAATTCCAGAACTTCAGCAACCAGATATTCCATTACGGCAGCGAGACGAGTGCTCCAGCGTCAACACTCTCAGCATTCCTTTCTTTTCTCAGCAGTCGATGAACACGACCGACCGGGAACTGCAGACGTGCACGACTAGAGCGTAACTTTCGTTTGCCCTTGATGTTTCCTTTTTTGTCACGTCCAGACATGCCATTGAGATGTTGCCAGTAGCTCAGCTAGCGTTTGAATAATGCTGTTCGCCAGCTTACCTCTTGTTACATACCAGAGCAAGCGACAAGAATCGCTCCCGCCTATTTTTCATGGTCCATCATTCCACCATCTACGTTGATCAAAATGGAGCATTTCAATTTCAGTCTGAACAAACGATCAAAGTTACCAGTGAGCCGTTCACCATTTGCTGCCAGAGAAAAATTACGCTACGTATTACTGTAGCATTGATGACGGATAGATTTGGGTTGCTAAAGAAAACCGAGTGAAAAGCCCGAGGTTCCAAGGTTGCTAACTTTCATCAACTACCGAAAATCGTTCTTTTAAGAACGTTAACAAATTGTTATATGAAGTTGCAAAAGATGTCACTAAAACTGCTAATACTAATACTGCTTATATGAAGAAATAACAAATTGTTGTTCTCCGCTGATGACAATAAATTTTATTGGGCCAGCAATAATTATTAAAATAAAACATTCAGTTTGGTTTTAATTAATTTTTCTGTGCATTTGTTTCGGTCAATAGTGTTTAATTTGATGTTAACTTGGTTTTAATTGCTACCACTTGTTCACGGGGGCCGCCCATTTGGCATAAAGTCATTTGGCATAATGCTATTTGGTATATCGCCAATTGACATAATCCATTTGGCATAATCTTAAGGTGCAATTTGGCATAACGCCATTTAGCATAATTCACCAAACATTATTTTACGACCTAATGGTCGCATTCAGGGCGAGCCGGCCGTAGGCAACGGCGAGTGTTCGCCGGTGACCCGCCGTCGGAAGCGCCGATCACTGCGGGGGGTAGCCCCCCCCGCTTTTTTCCTTCGGTTGGGTCCGAACGAGCGACAGTGAGTAAGGACGGATCACATTTTCTTTGTGAGGCGATTGAAGTCGCCGGGTATAATTAGTTGGATTACTGCTTAATATAATTTTCTGCAAAATGGTACTTTTCGCAAAATGAATTTCCACCAAACAGTACTTTTCTCGAAATAATATATTCCCCGTTTCGGTCAATTGCGAATTGTCAATTGGTTTTCCGCGAAATGGTACCCTCGCAGCTACCGTCGCTAACGAGTGGCCCTCGTTAATAAGCAACGCAAGACGATCTTGAACAATGGTTACCTGCACAGAAATATTCATAAATCACGTTTATTCCAAATCAAGAACTTATGATAAGTAATAATTGTGTGATATCTGTTGTCAAAATTTCGTTGAAAAATAACAAAAATTTTTTTTTATAATAATTAAAAGCTTGATTTCGTCCTTCTGGCTGGACACTTACTATAATCTTGAATTTGTATTTAGTGTATGATGGACGGTGATTGTGTGCTATATGAAGACTTTCAAATATAGCAATGATTGCAGCAATAGCTTTTCCACTGGTGTTATATGCATAGAGTCTAGTGTCATAAATTTTGCGAATGTTTGCCGGCGAACCTTTGCAGAAATCACTTTTGTCTAGACTTATTCGTTTTAGCAGGTTTAGCAACTACGAGTTATTTTTTCTTGGTCTCCGCATTGATTCGTTTGTTAAAAAAAATTAGTTGTCAATTGTTACTTTTTGTAATTAACTGTTATGTGCGCGACAAAAAAAGCATCTTTAGCAGGGTGACAAGCGTACCCGACTACCCAGAAACGAACAATTGTCATAACTTTAACAATTTTAAATTGATTTCGACTGAGCAGGTGTTATTTGGTTAGTAAATTTGTCTAGTTTAAACACACAAGGACGATTTGGCCATTAAAAGACACATTGCCAGAAAATTCGGGATTACAACGGAGTGTACGCCATAAAGTAGAGAACTGGTTGTATTACATTACAAGAACAACTGTCATAATGTGAGTTTCAAAACTCTAGAAAATCATTTAATGAACTTTTTCATATAATGCGATGGCCCAATAGCCTTTCGGTGTGCTGGTGGCTGACCAAATAAAACAAAAAAATATATAATGCGATGAAAAAAATCTAATGCTACTTGTTTTATTCAAATCGGTTCAAAATAACCAAAGTTGTGAAAATATCAAATTATGAGTACCCGGGTACCTTTGTCGCTCTGTTTTTTCCCGTGTGTGGACTCGCTGCGGCCAGTATAGTTGATATACCCGGTTAAATGTTGCACACATAAAAATTAAGCACCAAACAACAAAATCAGGCTAGATTATCAATTATGCCAAAAAGTCGCTATGCCAAATAACCATTATGCCAAATGACCATTATGCCAAATGGTCATTATGCCAAAAGACCGTTATGCCAAATGGATTTATGCCAAATGGCGTTATGCCAAACAGCATTATGCCAAATGTCTTTATGCCATATAGGGTAGCCCCCTTGTTCACACGGCAGACACGTTTTCAATGTGACGATTATTGAAATTAAAATTGCTGCGGCACCGCTCGTGTTGCTGTTGGTGGTACATCACAATAAGGAATTATCAAGCCAATTAGCAATCAACGAGAAAGGGTAGGATTCCATTTCATTCTCTTGTAATTTTGTTATAGTAGAATTGAATGGAATTTTCCATCAACTTTCTCGTTGGTTCCTGAATTGTATCAAAACTTATTCGAAAATAATTGGAAATTATTCCAACCAATCACGAAGCGGAAATTTATACCTCGACGAAGAGTTGAACAAACTGCTGTTTAACTACCGAGTTAGAGTTATTTTCAATTTTTCAATGGCGCGCACTGAAAATCAATAGTTTTCTCTAGTTTCCAGTTAGATTTTCCGACCTATTGGTGTAAACAGTTTGGAAATCTATTAGGAATTAACTGAATTATAAGCAGAAGCGGGAAGACGCGTTACTACTTTGTTGACGTCATTTCCAACAACCAATCACGAAGCTTCATTATTTCCAATTTTTCAAAAGTGCGCACTAAAAATCAATAGCTTTCTTTATTCGTGTAGATGCGTAGAAGATTTTCCGAACGATTGGTGCAAAAATATTTAAAATCGATCGGGAAACCGCTAAGCTATTAGCACTCAAAAACTTTCATTTTTCGTGACGCTCGCATTTTTTGATTTTTTGGAATGACACCCTATCTCAAAACTTGCCGTAAGACAGGACTACGTCAAAAACCAAAGTTTATATCACCCTAATAGGTAAATTCACGGTGTGTGTGTAATATAATGCGCTGTATTTTAATAATAAACTTCTCTAAAGACATCACCCTTGAAAAATTACGCATTTCTTACGTAATAACGGGTGACAACTAAAATTTTGAAATTTTTTCGGGGTCCCTGCATACTTAAATAAAAGCACCGAGATCGGCACAATTTTGCCGAAATCTCAACAGCCAACCGTTCGGTGAAATTTTTTATGTTGCCAAACGTTACTAAAGATCCGTAAACGTCGATATACACCATCGACATTTTTACAGAACGTTCAGCTGTTGAGATTTCGGCAAAATTTTGCCGAATTCGGTGCTATTTTTTAAGTGTGTATACTCAACAATAAGCAAGCTCAGAGAAAAATGAGAGTATGTATTTGTTAGCTCTCTCTCTTTCCTCTTTTTGTCAATATTTTTTCTTTTGTTTATGCTCTCCCAGTTTTGCCTAAAAAGGCGTCGAAACAAGAAGCATGTCGGGAGTGCGTTGTACACTTCTACGAACTGCCACAGAATTCTCGGCAAAAAGTATACGGTACAACATTTAAAAAGCGAATATGTTGCGGCTTCGACTGTTTACCACATCCTAAGATGCCCAACAACTATTCGCAAGCAAGGTAGTGAAAGACCAGCCAAAATTATGGACGCAGATGAACATCGTTCTCTTTCTCGTGCCTTCAACAGCAAGCCCTCTGATTTGACTATCAATTAAGATGTGTACCAGACGAATGTTTAAGAAAAATTTTGATCCCGTTTCTACAAAAACATCAAGCAGATGGACGATACGTATTTTGGTCGAATAGAGCATCATCGCATTACGCCAAAAAACACAGTCGTTCCTGAATTCGATCCCATTTGTACCCAAAAACTACGACCCGATAAATTTGCGCCCAATCGAAGATTTCATCGGGATTTTCAGTTCCTTGGTGTACAAAAATAACTGGAGTAGCCAATAATCGCAAACAGTTGATTAGTAGGGTCAAGAGACTCATTCGTAAAGTTGACATGACGACCATACAACGCTCCTGTTGCGACATCAAACGACAGCTTCGCCGAACAGCCTATTACGGACCGCTTTTAATTTTTTTTGCTACAATGGACAATGTATCTTCAATTTCGATAAATCAGATCTTCTTCATGTGGCGGGGTGGCTCTTTTATCCGCGATCCCGAAACTGTTTGAAGCACTTGTTTATAGTAAGTTATACTCAGCTGTAGAGAATTGGATACTACCAGCTCAACACGGATTCTTCAAGTGTCGATCAGTGGTTACAAATTTGTGTGAGTTCACCACAAGAGTCATAGAATGGATGCAATCGGGTTACCAAGTTGATTGCGTGTGTACAGAAACGACGAAGGCCTTCGATCTTGTAGGAATTCAGGAAGTGTTGAGCGCGGTAGCGCATGCTGGCATTGGTGATTCGTTGATGAGGTGGATCCATGGATACTTAACCGGAAGAAAGCAATAAGCAGAAAGCAGAAGTGTAGAAGGTGCATGTTCCGAACCATATACTGTAACGTCAGGGGTACCGCAAGGTAGTCATTTGGGATCACTTCTGTTCATCATACTAATGAATGAGCCTACCGTAATCAACAATGCTTTTATATTAATTTACGCAGACGATGTGAAGCTTTTTTATCCAGTTAGAAAAAGGGAGGATTGCTTAATGCTCGATGCTCCAAAGTGACCTGTAAGTTTTTTGGCAATTCTGTTGTAGATGCAAACTACAAATCAATCACGAAAAATGTTCTACAATAACGTTTACCCGTTGCCGCTCGAGCCCAGTTGTATTCGATTATACCTTAGATGGAAATGTGATAAAGAGGATGAGTAAGGTTAAGGACTTAGGAGTTAACCTAGATACAGGTCTAACTTACAACGACCATGTTAATACGCTGGTTTCGGAGTGTTTTACAGTTTTTGCTGAGGTGAGGAGATTTGCAACAGAACTAGATGACCCTTACACAATTAAATGTATGTAAGTCTGGTTCGATCAAAGCTAGAATTTTCAAGCGTTGTATGGAGGCCAACCCAAGTAACAATGTGGGTTTTATTATACTCTTGGGATGGTATTGAAGACCAAAAATGGTCTTGAAGACCACAATAAGTGTACAATAAAACTCACATTGCTGCTTGGGAATGTACGCTACCTACATGAATAAGCTTGAGTCCGTACAGAAAAAACTTATTAAATTTGCTGTAAGAAGTTTAGGATGGAGGGCACCTGCCAGAATATAGAGACATGTGCGCCCTCCTCGATATAGACACATTGGAAAGTAGGTACCAGATTACGGACATTGTTTTTTTTTCTCAATCTGCAGAGGGGACGATATGATAGTGATTATTTAAAATCTAGAATAACAGTGAACCAAAATTCGGTAGTTCTTAGGAGACCTAGCCTCTTCACCTTAGACAATCGACGAGCTAATCATGTCCGTAATGAGCCAGCTTATCAATACATGATGCTCACGAATAACTTTAGAAGAGTTTTTTTTTTAAGTTTTAATTAACCCTCCGCTCACCCCCGTTACCAAAAAGCTCACACAGAGAGCCCCCTGGTATCGGACACTTAAAGAAACCTCAGCTTAGAAGAGAACTGGACAACACACTAAACAAAGAAATTAATTTAAGCTGAGGAAAACATAAAGAGGATACATAAAATTATTTAAAAACTATTTAATGGGCTCCCAGTGGAATTTAATATTCCTTTTGGGACCATTCAATAATGACGTCCATTACTTATGGGGGGGAGGGGGGTGTCAATTTTGTGACAGGTTGTGACAAAGGGGGATAGGGGGTTTAGGAAAATGTGCCATCCTTCGAAGAAAATTTTATTTTCATCAATAGGCTGTAAAAATTTGCGATTTATTTCGATTTTCAAACTTATCTTACTTCAGAAGATCGCAGCAGGGCTCGACATCGTCGAAAAACTTAAATTAAACTGATTCTCTCCTACCTTTGCTTCACTCAAGAAGCGACTTGTTTCATTAAAGCTGGTAATTGTTTCAGCAGACGGCGCTTGAAAGTCAGGTACAATTTGTCAATGTTAACTAGATAGATCACGTATTACATTAAAGAATGTAAGTTGCTCATTTTCAGTTCGTTTGCAATCAAAGTTTTTAGCCTTTTACTAAATATTTGGTAGAAAATTACAATGAACTCTAAAAGCTATTGTCACGATGTAATGAAACCTGCTTCGTCGACGCAGATTGAAGCTTGTTTTGAAGCGAAGCGGTGCTACTTTAATTGAAACCAAAGATTCATTTTTTCACTGATTTGTGACGATTTGCAAGAGATGGTTGAGTCCTTGTTCGCAGTTCATAAATCGTGCCCAAAAAAATATTTTAACTAAAAAAAATACATACAAGCAAATCAGCAGTTCTATAAAAAATCTGCAAAAAATCTGCATTTTCTATATTTTTTAATCATACTCTAACTCTTAAAGGTTAAGCTATTTTTATAAACCACTTTTTGCTTTCAACACGCTTTTCAGTTTTGTTTTGAGTTTGGGTGACGTCCAGAGGGGGGGGGGGAGGTTGAGTTTTGTGACACAATCGGACAGAGGGGGAGGGGGGATCTAAAAAAGCAGAAATTTGGTGGACGTCATTATTGAATCGTCCCAGGGGCCCAGTATAACTATAACTAAAAATAATTCTGATTAAGCTACTGGTGGAGAGAAGTTAAATTTAATTTACGATTTACTTTACATAGGCATGGTTGATACGCTCAAATTATATAATTGATTATGTTTGTCTTAAAATATTGTTTAATTTTGTATTTATACAGATCGATGTTGGTGATTTGTTTTAATTCGTTAGGCAGAGCGTTGTAAATTGAAGGACCAAAAAATGAAATTCGCGTCTGACCAAGATTTGTTGTGACTCTATCACGCTGTATGAGATTTGCTCGTCGGGTATTTTGCAGTCTATTACCAGTGTTTAAAGACATATTATGGTGATAGTCTGGTTGATGTAAAACTTTCTGCATGTGAATAACAGTTAACATATCACGTAAGGCTAAGATGGGTAAAACTGTGTGGCTATTATTTGTGTAGAGTTGAACCGTTGGGTAAAATATCGGTAGTTGAAATATTATTTTCAAGCACCTGTTTTGCAAAACTTGTATTTTCTTAATTTTCGATTTACTGGCGTGGCCCCACACGAGAACTAGATACTGAATTTGGGAGTGAATACAACCATAGTAGAATTTTAATAATACGTGTTTAGGAACGAAGTAGCTCACTTTTCTCATTGCGCCGGCTAATGATGAAATTTTTTGCTGCATATGTTTGATTTGCCGGTCCCAAGACAACGTTGCATCAAGGTAAACACCCAGATATTGAAATCATCAACTTTTTCTATAGATATTTCGTTGACGCAGAGGTTAACGTGATCGGCGGGTTTTTTCCTAGGTGAGTGGAAAACCATATATTTTGTTTTCGTTAAGTTGAGTAACAGTAAATTAGCATCAAAATAGTCAGAAAGAACTTTTAAATCATGCTCCATTGAGGATATCGCACTGCCGATGTCAACGCAAGGATAAAATAATGCCGTATCATCTGCAAATAACCTTGGTATTCCTTTCAAGTTTAAATTGCCAATGTCGTTGATGTAAATCAAAAACAACAGTGGACCGATATTGCTACCCTGAGGCACCCCTACATCAATTTTGTGGAGTGTGCTACGTGCCTCACCAATCGTTACAAATTGCATTCATTGTGTTAAGTAACTGCGAATGACATTGTTTGCCACTCCTCTTATTCCATATAATTCCAGTTTCTTTAAGAGAATATTGTGATTCAAGGTATCAAAGGCCTTTTTAAGGTCAAGGAATAACCCTCCAACAAGTTTCTTCGATTCAATTTCGCTGACTATGTAGTCTATTAGCTCTGTTATAGCTGTCGTAGTCCCACATTTCTGCCTAAAGCCGCACATTTCTGCCGTATTGAAATTTGTAAAAAACATTGTTTGCCTTCAAAAAATCTAATAATCGAGCTACAAGTAGTTTTTCTAGGATCTTGTTAAAGACCGATAATGTAGATATTGGACGGTAATTACAGGCATCTAAAGTGTTTCCTGCTTTAAAAATTGGTACTACTCTAGCAATTTTTAAACAGTTGGGATTCACCAGTGTCAAGAATTTTATTGAAGGATTGACACAAAATGAACGCAAATGCTTGGGGATTACCCTTTATTACTCTTGCTGGAATGTTATCCGGGCCAGAACTCTTATTGACATCTAATTCTTTTATTAGAACAGTAACTTCATTGATACTTGCAGGGCGTAAAAAGATTGTATTAGAGACGCATCTAACGTTGCTAGTAGGACTAACGTTCAAAGGATTTAATATGTTACGCGCAAGATTGGTGCCAATATTCGAAAAATAATTATTAAAAATTTCGCAGACGTGCTGCGCATCAGAAATTTTACTTCCATTTTGAAACAAATTTATTGTTTCCTTTCCTTTTTCCCTCCCAAAGATTGTGTTTATATTTTTCCAAAGTTTTGAGTGACAAGTAGTACTCAGAAGCGTTTTATAATATGATTGCTTGTTTTGTTTTTTTGTGGCTTCAACTTTTCTTGTCACATGATTAGGCATTATTCGAAGGTTCGCGTCGTAAGGGTTTCTTTTTACTTTTTTTTAGATATTTTGTTTTAATCTTCATTAGCTTCCATAATTCAAATGTCATCCACGGACAGTATTCATTTTTAGCAGTTATTTCAGTCGTAAATGTTCTTGTGCACAAAGTAAGCAACTGATTGTATTTCGCAATTATTTCTGAAAAACAATTTTCAATATTATCCACGCATACAATACTGTTCATATAATCATTAAACATCGTAGTTAGCCTCACATTATCAATTACTCTTTTAGTAAGAACCTGTTTTTGTCGTCTCCCAGCAAGATTTATTGAAGTCAAAATTTGCGAGTGATCACTTACGTTGGCGACAATCGTATCATTGCGTAGACGGTAAGCGTCACTTATTCTACATCGTCATTAATTAATCTTAATATGTCATTAGACACTATAAAGCAAAAACTTTAAGGCCATTTTTAAGAAGCCAATTATATTTTAAATTAGAAGACAGGCAAGCCCATATCCCGAGCAGGAGCGAAGAGCAAATTAATTTCAAAATGTGTTATGGAAATCGAATAACTCATATCAAAATTTGATCTTGTCTTGGCTGACATAGTTGGTAAAATAACAAAAAATAATACCAAAATTTTGTTCCTTTAAGGCCAAAAGAATAACTACTTGTGTTATTGGAATAACAAAGCAATAACATGACTGTATTCAGAGTTTGGAATAACATATTTTAGTGTTATTAAGGTATTAAATAACAAATGTAGTAGCATATGACATATTACAAAATTATTTTATCAAATATTTATAACTTAAAATCCCTTTAATCATTAACATTTTTTTATGAAATATATCGAATGTCATTTCAAGATCACAATAAGATATGATAACAAAATCAGTTATTAAACTCATCTTACAAACAATGTATTAAATATCTACTCAATTACAAAATGTGTTATCAATGTATGTATGTCATATCTATTCAATAACAAAATATAGTTGTATACCTTAGTTTGATATAGTTTTGATATTATTTTGCTCTTCGCTCCTGCTCGGGATATCTGGACAAATAAATAAATAAATTAATAAATAAATCTATACCTATAAAGAAGGATTTCTGTCTGTCTGTCTGTCTGTCTGTCTGTCTGTCTGTCTGTCTGTCTGTCTGTCCTGTGTTCCTTATAGAATCAAAAACTACTGAACCAATCGGCGTGAAAATTTGCATGTAGAGGTTTTTGGGGCCAGGAAAGGTTTTAGTGATGGTTAGAGACCCCTCCCCCCACTAAGAGGGGGGGCTCCCATACAAATGAAACACAAATTTCTGCATAACTCGAGAACTAATCAAGCAAATAGAACCAAATTTGGCATGTGGGTGTTTTCGGTGACAAGAATTTATTCTAGGGTAATTTGAAACCCCTCCCCTCTTTATAAGGGGAATTATAACTCCTCTCCCCTTTAAGAGGGGGGGTTTCCATACAAATTTCCTCATAACTCGAGAACTAATCAAGCAAATGGAACCAAATTTGGCATGTGAAGGTTTTCGAGGGCAAGAAAATTTTCTATGTTGAATTAGGACCCCTCCTCACTTTAAGAGGGGGGGCTCCTGTACAAATGAAATACCAATTTCCTCATAACTCGAGAACTAATCAAGCAAATAGAACCAAATTTGGCATGTGGGTGTTTTCGGTGACAAGAATTTATTCTATGGTAAATTGAGACCCCTCCCTCTTTATAAGGGGAATTGTGACTCCTTTCCCCTTTAAGAGGGGGGGGCTTCCATACAAATTTCCTCATAACTCGAGAACTAATCAAGCAAATGCAACCAAATTTGGCATGTGAAGGTTTTCGAGAGCAAAAAAATTTTCTATGGTGAATTAGGACCCCTCCCCACTTTAAGAGGAGGGGCTCCTGTACAAATGAAACACAAATTTCCTCATAACTCGAGAACTAATCAAGCGAATTGAACCAAATTTGGCATGTGGAGGTTTTTGGAGGCAAAAATATTTTCTACGGTGAATTAGGATCCTTCCACACTTCAAGAGGGGGGGCTTCTACACAAATGAAATACAATCCTCAATTCGAGAACTAATCAAGCAAATGGAACCATATTTGGCATGTGGGTGTTTTTGGAGGCAACCATTTTTCCCATGATGAATTAGGACTTCTTACCTTTCTATGAGGGGGGGGCTCCCATTCAAATGAAATACAAATTTGCTCATAACTTTAGAACTAATCAAGCAAATGGAACCAAATTTGGCATGTGAGAGTTTTAGATGGCAGAATTTTTCTGTGGTGTATTACGACCCCATTCCCTTTTAAGAGGGTGGGCTCCCATACAAATGAAATACAAATTTCCTTATAATTTGAGTACTAATCAAGCAAATGGAACCAAATTTAGCATGTAGGAGATTTTTGAGTCTTGAATTTATTTTATGAGAGTTAGAGACCTCTCACCCCTGTGGAGGGGGATATGGACTCTCATACAAATAAAACAGAAATTTTTGCGAAACTCAAAAACTAATCCAACTCGAGAAATTCGAGACTCTTCCATGTAACATTAATCAATAACAAGACCACAAAAACTATCTATAGTAACACTAGATCATTCAGGACGAGCCGGTCGCGAGTGTTGCCGGTGACCCGCCGTCGGAAGCGCCGCCCACTGAGGGGCTTGCAAAACTCGAGAAGTGACAAAGATCATCCGAGATGCATGATTTATGTACAACACAGGTTAATTTGTGGCAATACGAAGTTTGTCGGGTCAGCTAGTAAATAAATAAAATAAAAAAAATCCAAAATTTAAGTTGTCGCCCGTTAGCCAATGATCGCGTTTTTGCAACGCAGCACCATTGTGCTGTGAAATGCCCTGATTGGAACTTAGGAACCTTTAACGAGGCACTAGATGACCATTATGAATCTGTGAGATTGACAGGGTATTTAAATGATTGTGAATGAAACTTTGAATACAGTTTCTGAAGAAATTTGCAACACTTGAAAATATGTACGTTATATCGAGGTAAATTGTACGTTATATCGAGTGACGTTGTATCGAGAGTACGTAATAACGTGGGTACGTTATATCGAAGTTTGCCTGTAATTGTAAGTATATAATAAAGAATACCGCAAAGAATAGTAATTCCAGCTCTGCTTTCGACTTTTTTCCTATTTATTAATTATAGGCAATATTTTATTGACATCTTTTCAGAACTGATCTTTTGTAGAGTTTGTAGGTGGACGTGGTTGATAAACCTGCGGACGAGGGCAGTACTTGGCAAGTTCTGTTTTCTCGGGGACTCCGAAGAGACTTTCCGTTTTTCTCTCACATCGCTTGTTTTGGGATTCGTGGTATTGAACCGATCATTGTAAGACAATGTTTTGTGTGAAGGCGCGTGCAGATTTTCTATACTGACTTCAGTTGTACAGTTATTTTTACATAATTTAGGTAATTTCACTGCACAGTCGTCCGGCATCCTTGCGATGTGACCAGCCCATCGTAGCCTTCTAACTGTCGCCAGGGGTATACGATGCGAATCTCTCCAAGTAGTGCGTGCAACTCGTGCTTTATACACCTACGCTACTCTCCGCTATTTATTTGTTATCCGTCAAAAATATTACGGAACTCCTTTCGTTCAAATACGGCAAGTGCACGTATGTCTTCCGTAAACAAAGTTACTGCCTCAAGTCCGTTGGTTTGATTTACTTTTTGTACATCGTCAGAGCGGCGACGTATGGTTCTTGGTGAATGATCGATGCGTCTTGTGGAGGGAAAAGTAGGCTCGACTTCCAGCTTGAGTGCGTCGTTGAATCTCCTTAGGGGAAGACTGTACAGAACGCAGCGGTGGCTTGCCCTTTTTGATATTTTCGAAATGACACTCTGTCGTGGCTGCAAGAATGGCTTCCGTTCACAGTTGAAACAAGAAATAAAACTATTTACCTAATAATAATTCCAGTTAACGTAAAATCGAGTCAAAAATGTCTAAAAGTCAGTTCTTATGTCCTGAATAACAATTAAAACGTGCAGTTTCGGTTTAACCTACTCCACTGAAGGCTTTTTCTGCTCTATTATGTTCCTCATTTCTCTATAATTATTTTTTTTTGATCTGCAAATTATGTTAATGTAACATATGATACAGAAGAAGCTCTGTAATCGAACCAACCAGTAGCAAGCTCTCTTCATATGAGTTGCCAGTTCTAGAAGCAAAGTGTAACGAGAAGCAACAGTACAAACAGTGCCAAGTTGTTGTGAATGATAATAAATGATAATGAGGGGTGTTGTGAATAATTTTCACACATGAAAGCACTTGAACTTGTTCCCTGTAGGTTTTTTACGAGAAACATTGAGTGCTTTTTGCTCAATTCCCCCGGGGGTCCACCCCTAAACGACGCTCTCATATGCTTCCCCAACAATTGATATGTTGGTGGCCTTGTGGCATAAGTGATTGCAAGTTTCACTTTATGGACGACACCTCAAATAAAAAAGAAAGGAAAATAGTGCAATCTATATGGCACTGTCACAGAGTATAGGCACATTTGAACAAAACATTTAAAATTACAATAGTGAGTCGTCTAGTATTTCCCCTGCATGGTAACCATCTTCGGTCTTCTACCCTACGACCAACCTACCAACATCGATGGAATTGAGGCAGTTTTCGTTTTTCATTTCCAAAACGTAAAACACGACAACGCACAGCACACAAAAAAACGGGAATGGAATATGGATCCGAGTAAAGATGCATGTTTAAAAATTTATCCACTCAAGCGCGGAATAACTCTTTTCTGGTGATTCTGTTTTTTCCACTCGACCAGCCCTACCACTCCCCCTCCCCCCGTGGGTGGGTGGGTGTTCGGTCGGTGCTGGTAAAAGCTTTCACAGTGCACCTTGTCGAGGTTGGCAATACGGGAATGAGCGCCAAAGAGGAATAGTAGGTACAACCGATGGTATCATTTTATGTAATACTTACAAGTTCATATCACTTTGTTGCATTATTTTTTGCACGTCTCTGCAGACACTTTTGGGTGTGCAACAACAGCTGGTAACTATTTTACAACGCCAAACATTCGCCTCCGCGTCCGGGGTGTCTGCATCAAGTGGAAATGTTACACTTTTTTCTGCTGTTCCCCAGTTCCGTGTCAAGCGCCTGGAAGTCCTATCAGCGTTAGTTCGAGGTACGAAACAGGATGAAGCTGTTTCCAGACACGAAATAAGATAAAACTAAGAAACTTTTTATGAACTTTAATTACTTCAATGCACTTCTTCTGTTTGCATTGCACTGCATCGGGTGTGCAGATGCGAGTCCACGGAGGAGGAAAAGCTGAGACTTAAGTCGTATGTGTGCATTTTTGTGCCATCTTCGGGTGAAGGTTTTTGCTGCTGGCGAAACTAATGGTGCCATTATGCGAAACGCTCGTGGAGCACAGCGTGGCAATGGCAACCGTCCATAATTGCTCACATTACTTACACATTTTAATTTACTTTAGTTTTTGAACTCCCGCAAAACTTGTGTGTGTCTGTGTGTGTGTGTGTGCGTGTAAAATGAAATGGCGAAAGTTTTCGAATGAAAACTAGGTGGGTGTAGAACAGCGAAATAAATCTTCTTCGAGCGCGCGCCACGTATATTGCCACTTACGCTGCGTCTCAAACGGAGAGCTTTTCATTAGCCGGCGCGGAAAAGTGTTTAATTTTCACTCGTTGCTTTTGCGGCACAAAGCAACATAAAAAAAAGCGTACCGTTTTAGAGCCCGGCTCGAAATTAAAACGCAATTATGAATACAGGATTAAACATAATTGTAATTTAATTTGAAACCTGCACTTGAGAGGAACGATTAAAATCGTTTTCATTCCTGCTTTTTGATTTTATTTGTGTAATGCGGAATGCCAACCGCGTTTTGTGGGACGGATGACAGTTTTGAAGGAGATGCATTGTTAGCAGATGCAATTAAAATTTTCTCAAAGTTTTAATTTATTTCACTCAACATGGTTTATTTTATGCAATTCGCAATATGATTTGCTTCATGCAATTTGTTATTAGATGAATTGAATCGTAGTTTATAACGTGAGATAAAGCCTTTTTATTTTGCGATATAAAAACAAATCTAAAACACTCAGAAGAAAGATTACAACTTTTATAATTGCTGTCCTATTACTGAACCACTGAACGGAGTTTAATTAGAAATAGATGTCAGAGTTGCCAGCCTATTTCGAATCCTTATGTATAGCTGCAGATGGAGTTCGAAACAGGTTAGCCATACCAGACAGCGTGTTAGGTAGCTTAGTGCAAATATTTCAGGGGGTGATAGAGGATCATATTTGATGGAAAAAAAATCTTCTACGCGTATGGTCAAATCTCAATCGTTACAGAATTATTCGCTCTGGTACAAAAACTATGCCAGCTAGCTCAATTCTGTTACTTTAATTCGAAAGCCGAAATTTTGTATTAAAATTTGCTCTTAAACCTCCTACGTTATGAAATTTAGTGACTTTCAGAAGCAAAAAGCTTAGAAATGAGTGTTTTTCTTTGCGTTTTTTATCAAATTTCTCCTAAAAAAGCCTGATAAAGTTGATTATTTTATCCACCAATTTAAAACTCTGGAATCGTTCTACAATTCGTTCTTTGACGAGAAACATCTATCTCTTTTAACTTCGTCGCAATTTAATTTTAAACGTATCGTGTTGGGTGTAGATATTGCGCTGCGCTGATATTGCATCCGACCATCATCTTGTTATCGCTGAGATACGTCTGCGCGTCGCACGTGTCTAACGACGGGAGGCGAAAGTTGGGTGCCGCTACGACGTCCGCCGATTGGAGAATCCTGAGATGAAAAGGACCTTTGTCCAACAGGTTGAATCTCGAGCCTCGGAGCTGTCACCTGGTGGAACCGTCGAAGAGCAATGGACCGGTATCAAGAACGCCTTTATCACGACCAGTGATGAAACCCTTGGCAAAGCGCGCAGCAGGCGGAGGGAGTGGATTTCGGATGAAACTTGGAGAAAGATCTACGAGCGGAGAGAGGCGAAAGCTGGCATTGTGCGAGCACGGACCAGATCGGCTAAGACAGCTGCCCGTCAACGATACGCCGAATTGGAGAGGGCTGTTAAACGTGCTTGTAGGCGGGACAAGAAAGCCTGGACTAACTTCCTAGCCGAACAAAGAGAAACCGCCGCCACCAATGGTGATATCCGTTTATTGTACGATATTTCTCGCCGCCTTAGTGGTGCCAGGATGAATACAAAGATGCCGCTAAAGGACAGAGCTGGTCAGCTACTGACTGACCGTACAGAACAGCTTAAGTGATGAACTGAACATTTTGAACAACTCTTCCGAGTTTCAAATATCAGAGACCAACGAAACCAGCAGCGTATGACGCCTAGAGTTCGTCGAATCAATCGCGTGAACTCGGAGGCACCATCGCTGGATGAAATTGTAGCAGCCATCAAGAGTATGGAATCCAATAGAGCGCCAGGGATAGATCGTATTTCAGCCGAAATGCTGAAAGCTGACCCATCTTTGTCAGCCCAGATGATGCATCAGCTTTTTAGCAATATATGGGAAACCGGAGGACTGGATGCAGGGCATGTTGGTCAAAGTCCCTGAGAAAGGACACCTAACTGAATGTGGTAACTGGCGGTGCGTCCCGCTGCTCTGTATTACTATCAAAGTACTCTGTAAAATAATGCTCAACCGGATCCAGGAGAAGATCGACGCTACTCTCCGGCGGCAGCAAGCTGGATTCCGTGCTGGCCGATCATGTGTAGACCAATAGTCAACAACGATCCGCATCATATTGGAGCAGATCAACGAATTCCAGGACTCTCTTCTGCTGGTGTTCGTTGACTTCGAAAAGACGTTCGACCACCTTAACCACGAAAACATCTGGGGCACACTTAGGCATAGAGGAGTTCCAGATAAGCTAGTCCATCTCATCGAGGCTCAGTACGAGGCATTCTCGTGCAAGGTTTTGCACGACGGCGTCTTGTTCGACCCCATAAGGGTTACTGCTGGCGTGAGACAGGGCTGCATTTTATCAACGCTTCTGTTTCTCATCGTTATGGATGAGATATTAGTTATAGAGCAATTGACAGTAGACCAAATCAAGGATTGCCTTGGAATCCTCTAACGATTTAGCAGCTAAATGACCTCGACCTAGCCGACGACATTGTCTTGCTCGCACAACGCTGAAATGATATGCAGAGCAAGTTAGATGGCCTCTCCGAGAGCTCCCAGGCAGCAGTTCTCACAGTCAATGTAGCGAAAACTAAGTCTATGGTAGTGAACACTGACAATTTCACCAACTTCACAGTAGCAGGACAACAAGTTGAGCAGGTAGACCCCTTTCAATATCTTGGTATCCAGACAACGCCCGATGGTGGTACCAAGACTGATATAGCCGCACGGATCAGGAAGGCCAAGCGCGCCTTTGCAGGTCTGCGAAACATTTGGCACTCAAACCAGATCACTCTACGTACGAAAACCCGAATCTTTCAAACGTTAAATCCGTACTGCTGTATGCCTGCGAAACGTTGTGCGTCTCAGCGGAGACAACGCAAAAACTGCAGGTATTCATTAACCGGTGCCTGCGATACATCATTCGTGCCTGGTGGCCCGATAACTGGATATCCAATGAGGAACTCCATCGTTGGTGTGATCAACGGCCGATAGCTTCAGAAATTCGTGAACGTAGGTGGAAGTGGATCGGACATACTTTGAGGAAAGGACACACAAGTTGTCGTTGTGACTCCTACCTGTCACAATGCTTGTCCAATGCTAAAAGGTGCGTGGGTCGGTTGTTAAGCGTAGCTACCAATTCCCTTCCTTTCCACTCTTTCCCCTTCTTTTCCCAAAATTTTTTATTACTTTCCCTTACCGTCCCTCCATCAATTGTAGAACCATCGTTTCAAAAACTATTAATATTAATGCCTGACCGCATTTCAAGGTCAAAGACTAAAAACACGAGTTTGGTGAATTTCATAGGAACGGAGCCTTTCTCCGAAAACCCGCATTGAGAATCGCGGCTAACACGCTGACAGACGAACAGCGTTACGTGCAGTACCTTGCAAGTTGTAAGGGCCCGCATAGTGTCGGCGTCCTGAAAGTAAAAACAAGTTAGATTAAAACTTCTCGGTCGGCGGTTTCTACAGTAGAAGGAGGAAGAGGCACAATTTGTTTGTCTAAAAATAACTCAAACCAGATAGGTCGCTACATAAATAAGGGGGGTTGCGCAGTCTCCTTTTGTCCAGCGCCTCTATGGTTCAAAGGTACACGGATACCAGCGAGCTATACGCCCTGGCGCCCTGCCAACAAGCGGTGGAGGGGAAAAACACTGCTTGGAAAAATTATGTAAGTATTGCCACTAGAGAGAACCTGGCCAAATACCGATGAGCTAGGAACCAGTTGACCACGATCCTGAGGCGGAAAAAGCGCTAAAAGGAGGACAGAGATCGTGAAGAACTAGAACAACTATTCCGAGCTAATGACATGCGCAAGTTTTATAAGAAGGTGAACCAAACTCGGAAGGGCTACACTCCGAAACCTGACATGTGTAGGGATGAGGAAGGGAATCTAATCACAAACGAGCGCGAGGTGGTCGACAGATGGAAGCAGTTCTTCAATGAACACCTCAATGGCGAAGTCGCAGGAGGCGGAACGAAAATTAACCTAGGAGCGCCCATGGAAGATAGTAATGTCCTAGCACCTGATCTCCAAGAAGTCAAACGAGCAATCGGGCTGCTGAAAACCAATAAAGCCACTGGGAAGGACCGCCTACCGGCAGGCCTTATAAACATGGCGGAGACACGCTGGCAATGGCTCTACCCTGGGTTATTTCGAGGATTTGGGAGGAGGAAAAGCTACCGGAGGAATGGATGGAAGGAGTGGTTTGTCCCATCTACAAAAAGGGTGATCGGCTAAACTGCTACAACTATCGCGGTATTACGCTGGTAAACACCGCCTACAAGGTACTCTCCCAGATCCTGTTACGCCGGTTGTCACCGATAGCAAAAGGTTTCGTAGGGAATTACCAGGCGGGTTTCATGGGGGCCGCGCAGCTACGGACCAAATTTTTACTATCTGACAGATTTTGCAGAAATGTCGAGAGTGCAACGTGCCCACGCATCACATCTTTATTGATTTCAAAGCAGCATACGATACAGTCGATTGAGAATACCTATGGCAGATAATGCTCGAGTACGGTTTTCCGGACAAACTGACGCGACTGATCACAGCTACATTGGATCGAATGATGTGTTTCGTACGCATCTCTGGGACACTCTCGAGTCCCTTCGAGGCGCGGCGAGGTTTGAGACGAGGTGACGGTTTATCCTGCATGCTGTTCAACATCGCTCTGGAGGGAGTGATCCGACGAGCGGGCATCGAAACAAGAGACACGATTTTTACCAAGAGTAGTCAACTTCTAGGCTTTGCAGATGACTTCGATATCATAGCCAGGAGCTTTGCGACGGCGGAGGCAATCTACGCCAGACTGAAAGCGGAGTCTAGGGGAATTGGGCTAAGAATAAATGCGTCAAAGACCAAATACATGAAAGGAAGAGGCTCAAGGGAAACAAACGCGCGTCTCTCACGGACGGTAACCGTTGACAGCGACGAACTAAAAGTGGTAGAGAAGTTCGTGTATTTGGGATCACTGGTGAACGCGTCCAGCAACACTAGTAAGGAGATCCAGTGGCACATCCAAGCGGGAAATCGGGCCTACTTTGCCCTTCGTAAAACGCTACGAACAGGAAGCATACGCCGCTGCACGAAGCTAGCAATGTACAAAACCCTTATTAGACCGGTAGTTCTAATAATAGTTTATGGACTTGAAGCCGTGACGCTGCTCACGGGGACATACGCGCCCTTGCCGTGTTCGAGCGGAAAGTGCTACGGACGATATTTGGCGGAGTACAAACTAAAAGCGGAGAGTGGCGGAGGCGTCCCAAGTAACACACAAAACAAGGTAGAAAATAATCTTCACGGAAAGTAGTCGTTTAAGAGTACTATAAACGTTCTTTGAAAACATGTGTCGTAATTATTAAGGTTTTGAGATGTTTTGTGATAACATGAATTTATTTGACAGCTCATATCAAATGAATAATTTTATTTTTGTCAACATGTCAACACGAAGTTTTTATAATGTCTCCATTACTAAATTTAAACTACTAGAAGAACAAGTTGTAGCTTGCTATGCTATAATAACGTTTTAAAATGGTATTATATTATTATATTATATTATTATTAAAGTCAGCAGGTAAACCATCACCCCGATGACAGAGTTAACTACAGATAAATTATACTACAAGCAAATATACAACAGAAATCAACATAAAACACGTCTAAAACTACACTTATTTGTTTCTCGCGATACTTTAAAATTAAATACCTAGTAACATGTGTTGAAAATACGAAACATACTACGTACTGCCTGGGGTCAGTCCCGGCGTAGTGGTTAGCATTCACGCCTCTCACGCCGAGGACCCGGGTTCAAATCCCAACCCCGCAGAAGTTACGAATGGCATAAGCTGTTGAAGTGACTATAATCGAAAATACTACGTACTGGCTCATGTAAGCCATAATTTGTTCTTGCTGGAGTAACGTTGAGAAACGAATGAGATCGAAGACTAAGGCGACGTATGTTGATATCCAGCATGCTGAGCAGTGTAGAGGAATCAATCGACCATCGACAACCGACCAATCGAGAAACGCTACTTATACTTTATAATTTATACTCAGACCAGCCGAATTATTGCTGGTTCATGATTCCAAATGAAGTGCCACTGTTTATTTTAAAATTAATAAACTGTAAAGCATTTTATCCATTATAATAGATTTTGATCTTAGTTAAATTAAGAAAAGTCGTGTAATATATACAAATTAGTAATAATTTGTACAGTAATAGATTACAATGCAAGTTGTTGCGATATGTTTGAAAATAAACAATGACTGTTAATTTGCAATTTGCGATTAGTGATTAGCGAAATTTCCACGATTATCGAGCAAATTGTATCGGTTAGCGAATTAGCGGTGCCCAACACTGTTGATGAGCATACAACGACGTTTATAGCTGGGTAGGTTCAATGGAGCCGTCCATCTAAGATGACGTAAAGCGAAGCGGATGAATTTTCGCTAAATAGCCTCGACGCGTTGAGTTTCATTGTGGTAATACGGGGACCAGACGACCGACGCTTATTCCAACACAGGTCGCACAATTGAGCAATATAATGTTTTTAGGCAATAGATATCTTTGAATTTTTTCGCAAAGCGAAATAAGAAGCCCAGCTGTGAAGAAGCTTTAGTCACTACGTATGAGATGTGGTCCTTGAATGTTACTTTAGTGTCCAGCAGAATTCCCAAATCCTAACTGTGGATTCACGGTGCGAACGTGCACCTTCTATGGAAATAGTCAAAGTGTAAAAGTTTTCGGCCAAATGAGATTACCGAGCACTTAGATACATTTAGCGATAAACGATTGATTCGACACCATTCAGCGAAGACTTCCAACTGTTTCTGCAGAAAGACTGTGTCTTGAGGCTCCTGTATCGTATGGTAAAGTTTCAAATCGTCAGCATACGAGAGTTTCAGGCATTTTAAGATAAAGTTCACATCATTCATGTACAGTAGGGATAAAAACGGCCCTCGGTGGCTTCCTTGTGGAACACCAGAACAAACTGGAAATGGCGATGAAATGTGATCACTGATTTTTACAGACATGCTTCGTCCGCTAAGGTATGATTGAAGCCAGAGAAGCATATGTTCATTAGAGTTTCCCAAAATAGCACTATGTCAGAAAACCCGGGGGCTCACCCCTCAAATGATAGCTTAGGGTGTCACAACAAAACTTTTATATGACGTCAACATTGGTTGCCGCGATTTAGGGGTCGCACATTTGAGTTTTATGAAAAAATGGCATTTTTCAGGAGTTAATTCAGAAAAATATTTTTAGAAACGTTAAAGTAGGTGAAAAAAGATACTTAACTATTTTTTTCACAATCATTGGGATCTGATACATTCATAAAAAAGTTATGGTGGCATGTCTGGAGTCATATTTAGTTACAAAAATTTATTGAATTCGGCAAAAATTTAAAATTTTCCAGATTTCATTTAAATAAACGTCAAAACAGGGTATCGAACAGTATCTCAGAGTAACGTACGTATACTGTATAGATGGGAAATTTTATGACGAACAACTTTGCCGAAGAAAGTATGGACGTATCTTTAAATCTCGCTGAGATATTCACCGTTTTCTGAAGGCGGAACAAAACATATTTCTGTAATTTTCAAATTTTAGTAGTTTCAGGTGAAAAAGGTAAATGAAAAAACTTGAACTGTTTACTCTAAACGTCACTTACGTTTTTGATAAGAGGAAACATGCACCTTCCAAAAAATTTGGCACCATTTAGGCTCAAGAATCACTTCTAAAAAGGGCGTATTTATTTTAATAGGTACTATGTTTGAGAGATTGTATTGCGCTCTTCACACTCAATTGGACTGCACAGTTATTAAGTGCAACCTTCAAAACTGTGATGAAAAGTGTGCTACTGATAATATCGCTAGTAATCTTATATCGATAATACCATCAAACTTTATCGTCATGGAAGAATATCGAAAATTGGAGGGTTTAAAGTGAAATCTTCTTCTTGATTTGTTATTATTTTAACATTTTTGTTCTATTTCTTACGTATTTTTGCTTATATTGCCATATTAACGTTATTAATTATTAACGATAACAAAACTTTATCAATAATCGTTATAGATTTTGACCGACATTTCCCATCATTAAACTCTCCCATCTGAGCTGACATTGGATTTAGCAGTGGCGCCAGTACCAGTTGTAGGAAAAGCAAATAGTATTTAATTTTTCATTTATTTCATATATGCTGCATATTTATTATTAGTTATGAATTATGCGTGGAATTATGTATTTAGAAACTATTTTTATATTATTCTTTGCGTCGGTAACAACTCTACGTAAGCATTAGAATTTAAATAGAAATCAACCAAGATTCATGGTTTTTCCCACGAAATTTTGGCAACTTTTCTCACCTACAAAATGTGTGACTGGACAAGTGTGTTCAAAATCCAACTTTCAATGCAAAGAGCAATATCTCCTGAAACTAGGTTTGCTCCATAATGAAGCCTAAGCGTGAGTTTTTGAAAATTGAGTTTTAAACATGAAAAAATAAACACTGAAAAAAAATTCACTATGCTCCAAAGTCAGGAAAAAATGTAAAATTAAAATATACAGGAAATGGTAACCTCGATTTTTTTTGGAAAAATAGTAGTGATTTGATACATTTTGAGACTTTTTCTGAAATGGTGCAACATTTATCAAAGGATTGTGTAGAAAAACGACTTTTATGAATATTTTGTAACCTAAGATTATTATTAAATTTCTTATTATTATTCTTATATTTCTCGTTATACATATATGTAATTTGAATTTGAAGAACAACTTCATATGTGCTTGACAACACGTGTTCAAAATAATAATTAGCTTCTAAATGCAGCCGTATTTAAGATATTTAAAAAAAAGTTTAATATATTTTATATTTTTATTATAAACGTGCCGTTTTCATATGTTATCCGCGTTATATTACCATGTTAGCAACTAGAATAAATATTACTAGAATTAATATTTGTCTGAATACACCTTGCTGATTCTACCATCTACTGATAGTACAAAAAGGGTCAAAAAAATTTCAGTGTTTATTTTTTCAGGTTGAAAAATCAATTTTCTACAACTCACGCTTGGGCATCATTTTTGAGCAACATAGTACCTATTAAAATAAATACGCCCTTTTTTAAAGTGATTCTTGAGCCTAAATGGTGCCAAATTCTGTGGAAGGTGCATATTTCTTCCTATCCAACACGTAGGTAACGTTTAGCAGTCATACTTCAAGTTTTATCATTTACCTTTTTCATGTTGAACTACTAAAATTTAAAAATTGCGAAAATATGTTTGGTCCCGCCTTCAAAAAAACGTGAATACCTTAGCGAGATTTGAAGATACGTCCATACTTTCTTCGGCAAAGTTGTTCGTCATAAAATTTCCCATCTATACAGTATACGTACGTTATTCTGAGATACTGTTCGATACCCTGTTTTGACGTTTATTTCAATGAAATTTCGAAAGTTTTAAATTTTTGCCAAATTCAATAAATTTTTGGAACCAAATATGACTACAGACATGCCACCATAACTTTTTTATGAATGTATCAGATCCCAATGATTGTGAAAGAAATAGTTTAGTACCTTTTTTCACCTACTTTAACGTTTCTAAAAATATTTTTCTGAATTAACTCCTGAAAAATGCCTTTTTTTCATAAAACTCAAATGTGCGACCCCTAAATCGCGGCAACCAATGTTGACGTCATATAAAAGTTTTGTTGTGACACCCTAAGCTATCATTTGAGGCGTGAGCCCCCGGGTTTTCTGACATAGTGCTATTTTGGGACACTCTAATGTTCATTCATGCCAAGTCATTCAAATTTAGCAATTGCGATTTGATGATTCATTTTACCAAATGATGCGGATAGGTCAATGTCTATAGCGTCTACTTGATGACCCTTCTCTATTTGGCGTATTACAAACGAGATGAAACAGGTCAAGTTGGTTGTTGTAGATCGTTTGGGCATAAATCCCTGTTGATCCAACGAAATCTAGTGATTGTATCTCTGAGTAAGCTCCTGAAGAATTATAAGTTTACGAACAATTTAGACGTGGCATTTAATGCAGCTATGCCCCGATAGTTCGAGACGATTCGCTTGCAACCTTTTTTAAAAACAGGAAAAACATATGATTGTTTCCAGTAGTTTGGAAATACACCAGTAGCCAGGGATAGGTTGAACACTGTTGTAAGAGGTTTAGCAAGTGTCTCCAAACAGCACTTCAAAATGATTGAAGGGATACCGTCAAGACCATATCCCATGGAGGATTTTAATACTTTTCCAGCTGATGTAACCATATCAGCGGAGACAACAAACGGCAGCGCAGGAACGGAAAGTTGAGGAACATTTTCAGTGCCGACAGGCGACAGCTACATCCTGCGGTTCGAGATATTCGTCAGTGAAAACATTACTAAAGTGAGAACGGAATAAATCGCCAATGTCGGTTGAATCAGCTTCAATTTGTCCATTAGACATCGTAGAGGGCAATCCTGATTCTTTACGCTGTTCATTCACGTATCGCCAGAAACTTTTAGGGTTTGCCTTCAGGCGGCGTTGCAGATTATTCTGGTAGGCGTTGTAAAGGCGGTCGTTGAGTTGCTTGTAATTAATGTTTGCAGCTACATATCTTATCCTCGTCGCGTCAGTACGGTATTTGTTATATTGTCTGAGGGCTGCACGTTTTGCTGTTTTGAGGCACTTGAGATCGACGTTTGTCCAGGCTGGTTTGGCCGGTACGTGTTTAGATTTTACGGGTACGAATTGGTCGATAACATACGCAATGATCGTTCATGTCATTGAAATTAGCCTTTCTGTAGTCGTATGAGATGCTTTCAGAAACGTCCTGGAAGCAATGTTGTGGGCTAATCTTTAGCTGCGTTAGTATGGGAGGATGATGCTTGCAGAATTTTACTAGTGGTACCGAAGCCTCCATAACCGTGCAGTCTACACATAATTCATCACTAACAAAGCACAGATCCAAAATGCGATGATCCTCGTTTTCAATCGCGCATATCTGTCTAAGTCCAGC
Source organism: Sabethes cyaneus (assembly GCF_943734655.1). Taxonomy (NCBI): domain Eukaryota; kingdom Metazoa; phylum Arthropoda; class Insecta; order Diptera; family Culicidae; genus Sabethes; species Sabethes cyaneus. The sequence continues at coordinate 48,292,160 of NC_071355.1, forward strand.
GGTACTATATGTATCAAGTAGTTTTTTTTTGCAGCTGCACCAGAGAACTGCAAGAAATACGCTGCCAAGAGATCGAGCTTAGGTTGAAATCGCCAAAAACTATAATTTTATCTCTAGGCTCCAATTGCGAAACTACCCAGTTGAGTGACTCGAGATGGCAATCGATAAGATTATGGTCGTTAATCCGATCTGGAGGGATATAGACTACACCAAGGTAGATAGCTGCGTCAACAGTGGCAATGGCCAAAATTGTTCGACTTTTGAACAATCTGGGGGGTTTATTATACGGGATTTAAAACTAGAGCGAACAGCTTACAAAACACCACCTCCAGTGGTTTTATGACTATTCGAAGGCGGCCGGTCTTGCCGGTAAACGGAGTAAGAGTCGTTAAACAGCTGGCGTGTCGATGTATTTTGATTTATCCAGGTTTCGGTTAGGGCCGTTGGCGAAAGCTGACTGGTACTCAGCAATATAGGTGTTAATTCCGCCGACGTTCTGATAATATATCAGGGCGTTCGAGGCAGCTGATGCCGGATTAGCCATAAACGGGGGCATCCTAGGAGTTGGAGAATCTTCAGCGTCGATGTTAGTGTTACTGCTAGGAGACTTGCCAAAGCGAGAAGTTTGGAAGACCCTTTCACCGGCACTAGACTCAGAGCCGGGACGTCTTGGATGATAGGAGCGAGAGAATTGCGCTCGACTTTCGGTAACTGCAACAGGTATGACTGAGCTAGGCGGATAAGGGGCTTCTATGATGCGTTGTGATTGGCGTCCCGGACCGGATGTTGATGAACAGAACTGCGTTGGAGAACAGCGAACAGGACTTGGTATGAAATAACCTGATACTTCTTTCAATTGTTGTTTAATTAGACTTTTTTTTTTGCGCTTTTCTGGTAATAGAGAAGTTACAAGAGTAATGTTACAATATTCTATAACAAGCTGTGTTACTTGGGGTATGAATCACGAGCTACAATCACTGCTTGGGGAGACTCCCATCGTACATCTAGCGAAAGTTAGTAGGCTACGGTGAGCCAGACAAGTCATAAGGATGCCGGACGACAGTGCGACGAAAACAGCCCTCTTCAACAACCCTACCGGCACCAGGAACAGGGGGCCCAACGTGCACGATGACGCGACTAGGTCGAAAGCGATTTACGACTTCTGAGACGACTAGGAAATTGGCGACGAATGGCCCAAGATTGAGTTGAATGGAAACGAGTGCTTGAAACAGCACGAGCCACCCCGGCTCTATGCTAAAGAAGAAGAAGTGCTAGAAAATGCCTTCAAGATAGTAACATCCTGGACAGATGGAAGATCCAGAAGCTAGTGCTGTTGCTGAAGCTGGGAAATGCTGCGGGGTATCCGACGTCGTATAGGTCGATATTTCTGCTGGATACATGTGGAAAATTTCTAGCAGGAATCTTCTTGAATTGACTGAGTTGAAGCCAGTGCTTATAGAATATCGTTGATGGTAGTATAAGTATACCATATATGTGTTATCGCTGATCCCCATCGGCATGAGAACCATGGAAACTATGATGAGATACACATCGGATGAGAAATGACGGAGCAGTATGAAGTTCGAATAGAAACCCTATGCGGGTGGCTGTAAAAGAATGGAAGTTATGTTGGTGGCCATCTCTGGATCGGTTCATGTCTCGTGAGGGACGACCGGAGATCCTCGTGTAGATGAGGACCTTAAAAGCACCACAATTTGCAAACCCCTAATAAACACTGAAAATATTTGCAAAGTATACCTTCCCATTTACCCCTATTTGGCCTTCGGGGTAAAACCCCTTGCTGATCAGTATAAATTGCTCCCGAGCTACATGCTTACATGAAATGCTCACAATAAGAATATTTTATTTCGGATTGTGTTTAAGTCAACGTTAGAATAAACACAGCATTTCGGTAGGATGAGAATCATCCCCGTAATCAAATGCCAGTAAACGGGTATTTTGGCTATGTAAGCATAGCTTACCTGCGCTAAAACGCTCCCAAGCACGGGCGAATACATATGGGAGGGTAGTTTATTTTGCAGCTTCATCTTCTGGGAAAATCTCAATGTTCTGCTGTCTGTTGTTTCAAATATGGCAACCATTAAACATTCAATATACATATCAGCCCGACTCGACGGAATAGCATTACCTCTGGTCTTTCCGGGCGCGGGCGCAACGATCAAACGGATGTATGTTAAAACAAATCGGAACGGATCATCATTGGAGTTTATTTGAAATTCGGATCCAAAGTGTATATCCAGCGTTTTTTTTTACTTTTTTCGACCTTCCCGAATAAACACACATCATTCTCGTCGTGGGTACACTCACTGTTCCGTGCCAGGTTTATTTTGGTTTACCTTTAAACTTTGTCAGAAGCAATCGAAATTTGAGCATACAAAATCGTTTCACATAGGTATGGTAACCTTCATCCTTCTTGATTTCATTCTCGTCGAACAACAGCTTTTCTGTTTGGAAGCTCTAGTAAGGTAATGCATGAATACACTGTCGGTTCAAAGAATGTTGCAATGCTACTCTGTCGGTTGATATCAACCAAAATAACAGTACCTTGAATGAAATCCATTTGAGCGGCTCTGTTGGGGCTCAATCAAATGTAAACACTCACAAAAAATATATACGAGCATCAGGTGGATCTATGTTTCGTCGTTGTTGGAAGTCTGTGAGATTGAAAATTTATTTTAGGTGCGCGCCATGCGATTCCACGAGCCACAGGCGGTGGCACGTACTGATAAAGGATCCTTTTCAATATACAATAAAAATTATTCATGTCTGTTCGTTTTTTTTAACGTTTTCTCTCTATCACACACTCTCACTCTCTGTATGCTTTCCTGTTAGAGCCTGTTACAATAGAAATTTTTGCCCGCCGGTCTGTCGGCCGGCTGGTCGGTTGAATGCTTCCGGTAACTATGATCATTGAGATGTCATCGCTTGCCGCTTACCACTGCTGCTGCAGTCAATACGTGCCGAATAGGATCTCCATCCCGACGAAAGCCCATGGATTCCCACCTTTCGCGTGTTTTCGAGCTGGACTCGCCGACTTGATACGGGTTGACAGCAGTTGGTTCGGGGGAAAACCCGGTTTGCAGTTCGGGCGTGACTGCGGCTATCGTTTATTCTATTGTTTGGGATTTTCTTTCTGACTGCTGCTGCTACTGCTGCTGGCAAGCTGGACTTTATTTCCATATGAGCCGCTCACTGTGAAGGATTTAAACTGTGTGCCATTTCCGTCCGAATGGTTTAGAAATCACGTTGCAATGTGGCTGTGGAAACATGCCTATGGTCATCAATTTTGGTTTGCGGCTTAACAGAAAATTTCCGACCAGTGGGAAGAGAAGGGAGGGTCTACAACGATCAGTGTAATGTCTCTATTGAACGTTACTGAATATTAAATCGAAACAACATGGGGTTCTGTTCACTGATATTGGGTTGTTACACGGAATCGTGATTCGAATGAAAACGGTAGAGATCACTGGACAGGATTTGTGACCGGAATGTTTGTTGGTAAAATTATTAGTTTCGTTAGGTAAATTCAAATAGACATCTTATCTACTATTGCAGTATTCATAGATTTACTGTATGGTGCAAACATTACTGTTAAGCTTTCTGGCCACTTTTTATTGTTATCTTCCCAAACAAATTATACGGTTACGATTATGCATGACAACATTCCTGAAATTTATATGACCAACTTTCAAAGTCAAAATAACACCGTCGTTTCATTGCAGGCGTTGTACCACAAAATCAACTATGTTGCCCCGAATGCTGCCCTCAAAGTTGCTACATATGCAGCGCCGGTTCATTACGAGTACGCTGCTGCAGCGGGTCCGACACTGAGCAAGGTGAGAAAACACATCGAAATTGCATATCCGCTGCCACGTTCACACGCGGCGCACGCGGTGAAATTCAATTTCCACCCGATTGAATTTTGAATACCACTTTCCATCCTACTCCCCCCGAAAAAACAGTATCAGTACGGAGCGGCCATCCCCCAGTATCAGTACGCCCACTATCCTCAGTACCAGGTTTACCAGCACCATCAAACGCCGAGCGGAACGATCATCACCACTGCGGCCCATCCCAGCTTGGTACAGCACCATCACCATCAGCCGGCCGCCGCCACCATTTACACGGCCCACCAACCGGAAGCAGCAGCAGCGGCCGCCACAATTCACTACGCGCTGACTGCGGCTCACCCGGCATTGATTCAGCCACAGCAGCAGCAGCAGCAAGCTAATTTCCATCATTCGGCCATTCAGACACACCAAGGCCAATCGCCGACCAGTACCTTCCACTACCAGCAACAGCAGCAGCATCCACAAGCAACCTTGGTTGGGGTGCAACCCCAAGTGCCGGTTATCCATCAGGCTCCAATCGCGGCCATCAATCAGGTTCATCAGGCGAATCAGGTGTTTGCAGCACAGGGCCAGCTGGCCAAGGTACGTACGTACATTAATAGCACTTCCGATCAACATTCTGTTTGCATGCTTCACCAAAAAGTAAACGGCGAGCACCAAAAAAAGAATTGAGTGAACATTGCGAGCAAATTGGCACGGAGGATGCGCCTTTCTGGCAGTTTCAATTTTGACGCGGTGGATGATGTTGGCCGTCCAGACGTTTGGGTTCATACTTCGAGCTTAAGTTATGGATATTTTGCGAATGGCTTATCCCTAAGCGGAAGATGGAAATGATTTGACTTATTGTTTATTGTTTATTATGACTTAGTATTGACTTAGTAGTAATTATTATACAGGTCTGCCTAAAAAAAGGCATACGATTTTTAACTGATTCTTATTGATTTTCGTCCACTGATTGCAAAAATAATAATTAAAATTTTCCAACACATCCACTTCTCTGGCAAAACTTATTGAACTATCTTGAAACTTAGTTTTCGTCATATAACAGTATATATTTCCCGGAAGTGGGTACGTGTGGTACCTAATAAGCTGTAGCCTGAACAATATTTATGAATTACGTTGAACCTATAGTTATTCGAGACAAGATTTTCATATCAACTGGCTGGATAACATTTACTGAATATCTGAGTGCATTTTGGTTCTAATTAAACGCGCATACATTTGAGTTACGGTCGCGAGAAATGATGAGACTGCTACGGTTATTTTAGGCCTCCGAAACTATTGTGGTGGATCAGGGGCGGACTGGGAGCCAAAGGGCCCACCGGGCCTTTGAGATTAGAGGCCCCAGTTTGCAATATTCTCATGGTAGTAAATTAACACGAAAAACGACATCTACTCAAAAGACATCAGCGTTACAAGGACAGTAAATCGAATGAATATGGGCTCTATTTTGTAAATCGTGTCGTGCAACTCGACTCGACTTAGGCACTGGCGAGTGTCGAGTACCGGGAGAACGGGCAGCGTAGCAGCTCGATGCTCGAAACAAAACAAATTCAGTCGTTATTAGGACCGAGTTACCAGCTTTTAGCGTGTGCATCATATTAGCGGTTCACGGTACTTTAGTTTGGACGCATTTTTCTTCATCCCAATCTTCGCTACTTGGAATTTTAGTTTGTTCAGCCACCACCACAGATGTTGTTCTATCGACAATATCCATTTCTTTGGGAAAGCAGACGAACTAACTAGATTTGCTGAAGATTGTGTTTGTGTGTTGCTCCTTTCAACATCCTGTAACGGCATGTTGAACAGCCCACATGAGGAACCATCACGTTGATAAAGTCCCCTGCGACGTTAGAATGGCCATGATTTTACGGTCGATGGTATCATACGCAACTTTGAAATGAATGAAATAATTGTGCGTTGAATTCTGTATTCATGGACTTTTTGGAGGATCTACCGCAGCGTGAATATTTGATTTGATTTGTGTGATAAATGATAGGATGTCAATAGTTCAATATATATATGAGTAGCTTACTGCGTCTACACGTCAGAACAGAACAGTTCATAGTGCAGGCGATTCCCATGCCGAGTTATAGCTATACCTGGGATTAAACTCTTGGATTCTCCTATAAGAATCCTGCTTCTAAAAGCAAGGTATTCTGTGCGAATCCGCTGTAGAATTTCTTCACACGATTCCAATGTGAGGAATGCCCGAGACTCTGCGCGAAGCTTTTTGTTACGTCTTGGTAGAGCTGCGGAAAAAAGAAACCACCGTCTAAAAACGCTAGTACGAAGATCACGTGCTCGCCAGTCCAGAGGAGAGGTTCGTCAGCAACGACACACGGAGTTTCTACAAAACGGTCATGTGCAAGAATTTTGCCATACCTGTGATGTGCAATGATAGTGCTGGCAATCTACTTACTGACAAAACGACGGTAGCAGCCAGGTGGAAGAGTATTTCCAGACGCTGTTGAATACAGAAGTAAACACGAAGATCAGCAGGTACAGGATAAGAATTTCGACCGACGGCCAAACTGTGGAGCCACCAATACAGGAGGAGGTCAAAAGAGCAACCAGTGAGCTGAAAACGGTGAGGTTGCTGTAGAGGATGGTATCCTGGCTGAACTTCTAAAAACGGGGAGCGAGCAGCTGTACCAAACAATTCGCCACCTCATTATCAGGAACAGAATACATATGGGAGTGTAATAACAGCTTTTACCACCCCTCGTCAGCTTGAGCTAGTACTGGAATAGCCAGTTTCGAGAGAGTAGAATGTGTTGTTCATTTTCGAACAGCTGAGAATTAGCTGTCGGTATAAAAAGAATAAACGGAACGTTTATGTTCGATTTCTTGTTTCTGAAGTGAAGATTAGTAGACTTGTTTGCTTTACCGAGAAGGTCCGAATTCCGCGAGTGTTAAGTATTCAAAAGGGAGGAAAATAAATATCGGAGGAGTGGTTGATTGGGCTCATCTCCCATAAATTTGAAAACGGACATCGACTTGAGAGTAAAAACTATCGAGGCATTACGTTGCTCAATTTTGCCTATAAGGTGCTCTCCCTATCCCTATCCGGACTGAGTCCGTTAGCTGACTTCTTCGTCGGTGAGTATCAAGCTGGTTTTCACGAGGGTCGCTTCACGATGGATCAGATATTTACCTTGCGTCTAGTAACTGACGAGTTCCGGAAGTACAACTTGCAGACTCATCATATCTTTATGGATTTCAAGGCGGCATATGGTTCAGTCAAACGAAATGAGCTGTGACAGTTAACGCTAGGACAAGGTTTTCCCACAGAACTAGTTACGCTACAATCTAGTTACGTTGTACTAGTACTAGTTACGTTGATTCGTGTGACGCTGGATGAGTAAAAATTATGAGTCAGACTAGCAGATGAGACCTCACGTACATTTTGATTTTGCGGATGACGTCGATATCACCGAAATCAAAAATAGAGCAGCGAAATAAGCCTTTAGGTCGTTTATTGAGAAATTGGGACTTACCATTAACACCGCCAAAACGAAGTACATGGCGTGGAAATCCCAATGGTGTTGGTGTCAAAAAGGAACTGAATATATTTTGGAATGCTCGTGACATGTGATAACAATGTAAGTCGCAAAATAATTATTACGACTAATTGCAGTTGCGAATTGACCTTTACGCAGGCATTACATTTTGTAGCTGAGGTTCCGTAGCTTGCAAATTCGCATAAAACTGACGCTCTAGAGAACACTAATCCTCTCGGTGGCCGTTTACGGACACGAATCATGGACGCTAAAAGAAGCTGATCGATGAATCCTTGGGGATTTAACGTAAAATTTGGCAAAACCCAAAATGGAGTGTAGCGCAGACGCTACCAGACCTGAACCACGAGCTATATTAAGAATGGAAATATGCTGTTATAATGAAGATAGTACAGTGTGGCAGTCTGCGCTGGACTGGTCACGTGTCTGGAATGCCCGACGAAAGAGTAGCCAAAATTATTTTAAGCAGAGAATCAAGAAGAGGCCGTAGACTTCGGAGTAGACATCGCACTTCGCACTGATAGATGTGCGCTATCGAGGATGATGCATATTCAGCTGGTGTTCGAGGGGTTTGAAGAAAGGTAGCCCAGGATTGAGTACTGTAGGACCATAATTCATTCGGCGCAGGATCGATAACGGCCGTCGCCACTGAAGTAAACTGAGTATGGAGCTTAAGCCGACAGTTCAATATCTGCGGATGAAATACTAATTCTACTTTTAAATACTCAGAATTGAAGCTGGTATTTTCGGAGCTTGGACCCCAACAGCTCAACTTAAATGATTTCATAAATCATGGGGCCCCAGTAATCGAACATTCGTGAGTCATAGAAAAAGTTTAATTGAAAGAGAAATTTTGGTTTAAAGTTCGGGGCCCCAGTAGTCCTATTTGAAGCTGAATTTTCAATCATCAAATGGGTTGGTTTCCTGAATAATGGGGCCCCAGCCATCGAACATTCGTGAGTCGTAGAAAGAGTTTAACTGAAATAAAGTTTTTGGAAAATCTCATTTTGTGTAACGACGAAATTTTTACTGGGGCCCACCGGGCATTTGTCTGGTTGCCCGGTGGGCCAATCCGCCCCTGGCTGTTGCTGTTGTATCATCTGTTGCTGAATCAATCAACGGCTGCATGAATGAAGTGAAAAATGAGCTTGCTCAAATTAATGCATTTATTGGGTCTATTTCTAATAAGCTTTCGGACAACGTGACACCTGATTTCATGCCTATCAACCGTAGAAATAAACACCCGAGAGTTATCTCGCCTAATGACACCCCTAGACGGTCAAAAATCCAACGCAATTTGATTAGTGGAGCAAAGGATTTAGAAAATTTTCCAAAACTGGTGGATACGGTTCCCCAACCGGCGGAAAAATTCTGGCTCTATATATCGCGCATTGCTCCGCATGTGTCTGAGGATGATATATCGGCACTTGTAAGGGAATGTGTGCCTGGCGCTCAACCATTGGTTCGAAAGCTTGTAAAAAAAGAAGCCGATTTAAATTCGTTTGCCTTCATTTCTTTTAAAGTCGGCTTTGACCTTAACTTTAAAGAAATTGCACTAGACGCTAACAACTGGCCGAAAGGGATCTATTTTCGTCAATTTGAAGACAGAACCAGCTCAAAGGATTTTTGGGGACCGAAAGCACCAAAATTTCCACGAATCAGTCCCACCGCAGTCCTCAACGAGCCCTCGTTCGACACCTGTAAACTAATCGCCATCATGAATTCGCCTCACACCTTTACTGATTCAACTAATTCTGGATACGTACTGACTGGATCTGACCCGGTACGCACTGATTTAAGCAAATTTAAGCAAATCCGCTCATCAACGTCGCGCCACTGCTGCCAGCGCTCATCAGCCGTCCCGGTCCTGTGTTTGAGTACGGAAAAGGGGTCTTCCAGCTTGCTACTACGGGCAAGTATACTTCTTTCAAAAGTAATTCGGTACCTGATCCCTCCGCACCTTGCAGGCATTCATCAGTTAACCTCAACCAATCCGACAATGATGTTCCTGGGCTTCGGATTCTCTACCAAAACGTCTGCGGGCTTCGGACCAAAATCGATGACTTTTTCTTGGCCGCTACCGAATGTGACTATGACGCCATTGTATTAACAGAAACATGGCTAGACAACCAGGTTCACTCTGCGCAACTATTTGGTAGTTTTTTTTAACGTTTACCGATGCGATCGCAATCACCTTAGCAGTACCAAGACACGTGGTGGAGGAGTTTTAGTTGCTGTCTCCATTCGACTGATTAGCTACGTTGACCCGACTCCAGTTAGTGACAAAATCGAGCAGCTGTGGGTGATTATCAAAACACCAACTCGCAAAATTAATATTTGTGTAATGTATTTGCCTCCGGATCGCCGAACTGACGCCAACGCTATCGAAGACCATGTAAATTCTATCGGCTCTATTATGTCTAGTTTGCAGCCTAATGATTTATCGTTGCTATTTGAAGATTATAATCAACCCGAACTGCGATGGATTCGCTTGAATAATGACGCCACTTCCATTGACTATCTCCATTCAAATATTACTGCTGCTAGTTCCGATTTGTTAGATGGCTTTAATCTGCACAGTCTATCACAAATCAATCACGTGCTCAATTCCAACGATCGTCTTCTTGATTTAATTCTAACAAACAACAAGATTCTATGTGAGTTATTCGAAGCTGTTGAGCCACTTGTACCTCTCGATCCTAATCACCCAGCGCTGAATGTAACGGTAAACCAGAACTTGCCCATACAATTCGAAGACTCTCCAGTTGAACCGGGTTTGGACTTTCGCAGAACTGATTTTGAGTCTTTGAGCAATGTCATGTCTCGTATCGATTGGCGATTTTCGACGATGCAATCGCCTACTTTAACGATGCTGTTAATAATGCACTAGTTCATTGCACTCCTCCCCGCAGACCGCTGCGTAAACCACCGTGGTCGAATACACGTTTACGACAACTCAAGCGGCAGCGAGCTCAGGCTTTACGGAAATACTGCAGATTGCGAAATGCTTCACTGAAACAGAATTTTAATCGTGCTAGTAACCTATATTGCAAATACAACCGGTATTTATACAAACGGTACACCAATCGAATGCAGCATAATATCAGATCAAATCCGAGAATCTTCTGGTCGTTCGTTAACAGTAAAAGGAAAGAGGAAGGATTGCCTAGAGATATGTTTTTGGGAGATAGTCATGGCAGTACGATGCCAGAAAAATGTGCTTTTTTCGCCCAACTTTTTCAGCACAATTTCCGTGATTCCTTTGCTACAACCGCGCAAATCAATACAGCATTATGCAACACTCCTGGGGACGTCGTGGATTTCAGTCTACCCGCGATTACTGATCGTCACGTTGAAGCTGCCATTAACAAACTTAAATGCTCGTTTGCCGCCGGACCCGATGGAATTCCATCATGTAGTTTGAAAAAATGTGCTGCTGTGTTTATCCATCCAGTATGCCTGCTGTTTAATTTATCACTACAACAGAGCCTATTTCCTACAACTTGGAAACTTTCAGCTATGTTTCCAGTGCATAAAAAGGGTAACAAACGAAATGTAAAAAACTACAGAGGCATCACATCTCCTTGCGCATGTTCGAAAGTATTAGGCTGTAGGCATTACATCTCATTGGATCAACATGGATTTTATCCAAAACGTTCCAGTGCTACAAACCTTGTGCAGTTCGCAGCAAAATGTTTACAAACCATGAGCGTAGGTGCCCAGATTGATGCTGTCTACATCGACCTAAAAGCTGCATTTGACCGTGTTGACCACAGCATACTACTGGCTAAACTGGATAAACTAGGTGTCGGCTCCAGCCTTGTACGATGGTTTCGATCCTACCTGTTAGATCGAATGCTCTACGTGAAGCTGGGTAAAGTGCAATCCGAGTATTTCTCCAACCTCTCTGGCATTCCACAGGGCAGCAATTTAGGACCGCTGCTCTTTATGCTGTTTATCAACGACATACCGCTCCTGCTTCCAGAAGATTTCCGCATGCTTTATGCAGACGATATCAAACTATTTAAAACTGTCAGAAATACTGCTGACTGCTTAGAGCTCCAGCGCTTAGTTAACATTTTTCTGCAATGGTGCTCCAATAATCTACTAACCGTCAGTATCAAGAAGTGTTGTGCGATTTAATTCCATCGCAAGTCCAACCCGGTTACATTCAACTATACTATGTGTTAGGGAATTTTCGACAATTAATTACGCGGTGAACTGGGGTTTGAATGGTAAGGGGTTTATTCGATAACGAAAGCGAAAGGGTTTGTATAAATGATGCGTGTCTTCTGACGATGTATTTCAGACTGATAAGAAAAAGTGCGAATCTCGGTGTCCTATAGCTATTTATAAGATCACTGCAGAGCTACGCTACAGGAAACGAATCAAAAGGCCTTTCTGTTCGATCGGTTTAATTTGATCGAGATAAGAGAGATAAAGCTAATGAGCATTGATATGAGTGCCTGAGGATCGTATCGATCTACGAACGCAATAGGGTTGATAACCATCTAACGTAAACCTAAGATAAATCGCGTACATATGCCGCCCTCCGTTGAAAATCAAATTTTCAACCTATCCTATTAACTAATTTTTCTAATAGTAGCTCTTCGTGTTGACAAACTCTTCGTATTAACAATAATAATTCGGGTATTCTTCGGTATTCTCCACGTGACTACTCGGCTGCTTGTTTATATCTGCATGTGCCGATTCCAATGATCAGCTATTTCGTTCGGATATTAATGTTGTTGATTGGGAGGATGCTTCATTCATCGGTCCGTGCCGATCAGCTGTTCCATTGATGCAACCCGAACGCATGTTGTCGTGGATGTCATCAATCGTTGTTTTTGTAGACGTCTGATGGTTGTGGCGATGATAACGGTTAAATGCCTTGGATGAGGGTTGTAGCATTATAGCTCATGGTTGTGGGTTGGAGCCAAGGTCGACGTCGCCGTAGCCAGCCAATATGGAGGATAAAACATTCTATTACTTTTTGCAAATTCTTATAAAAAACATACTCACAGAGTCCGAGGGCCCGCGAGCCCTCGGTCGTTGCGTAGTGCGAACACTACGATGGAAGAAAGTTAATTGTCATCATTATCGTGGCTCCCGTTGGGTGGAGATGGTTGACGAATGGGTAGCACGCAGATTTTGGAAATTGCGCGCCTGAATTCTCCGTCCTTGGTCCTCACTACCACGACACGTATATTGTCGTCATCTGCTCTGAAGATATGCACGATTCTGCCAAAACGCCACTTGAGAGGTGGCAGATTCTCCTCCTTGACCAAAACCATGGTTCCGATGGCAATATTGTCTTTTTCACGGGTCCATTTCGTCCGTGGTTGCAGGCCGGACAAATATTCTGTACTCCAGCGCCTCCAGAGTCGGCGAACGTATTCTTGAACTACCTGCCAGCGATCAAGTCGATTAATTGGTACGTTTTCTAGTGATGGCTCTGCTGGGGCCGTCAAAGAGCGATGGATAAGGAAATGCCCAGGAGTCAGGACTTCGAGGTCTTCAGGCTCGGCTGTCATTTGCGTTAAAGGACGGGAATTGAGACAGCTCTCTATTTGAGCCAAAAGTGTGGTCAGTTGTTCAGCAGTTAAGACTGCGTTGCCGATAGTTGCTCGCAGGTGCGCCTTGAGAGACCTTACGGCCGCCTCCCATAATCCACCGAAATTCGGTGAACGGGGTGGAATGAACTTGAATTCGATGCCTTCTTCGGTGCAGGAACTTGTTATGGACTGCTGCATTTGTTGTGAGTTGAATTGCCTTTTCAGTTCGGCTAATTCTCGAGATGCACCCTTAAAATTTGTTGCATTGTCGCATTCGATAAGACGTGGTTTTCCACGACGGGCTAGAAATCGTCTTAAAGCAGCTATAAACGAACCAGTAGATAGATCTCCGACCAGCTCGATGTGAATTGCTTTTACTGAGAGGCAAACGAAAATCGCTATGTATGTTTTTGTATGCTGAGAGCGGCGCTGAGGGTGTCGATAATACAGTGGTCCGCATAAGTCCACTCCAGTGTGAACAAAGGGTAGTGTGGGAGACACTCGCTCAGGTGGTAAGTCGCCCATTATTTGGTCTTGCACACGCGGTCGACATCTGAAACAGCTAATACAAGAGTGAACGGTGCGTCTAACGAGGTTTCGGATGCGTAGCGGCCAAAACTTCTCTCGTAGGCCGGCGATTAGGAACTGTGGCCCCGCGTGAAGCAACTTTTCATGATAATAGCGTGCTATGAGGTCGGTGAGCGGGTGTTTTGCAGGTAGTATCATAGGGTGCTTTCGATCGTAAGAGACTGCAGCATGATGTAGTCTGCCACGAACGCGAAGAATGCCTTGACAAACCAAGGGCGTCAGTAGTTTTAGCGGGGAATTTGGTTTGACTTGGCCAGTTTTGGCTATCGACGAAAGATCTTCCGAAAATATTTCGCTTTGCGCGATTCGTACTAAAGTTTTTTCTGCTTCTTTGATTTCCGGAACCCGTAAACATCCATTTCTTCTGAGTGCCAAATTTTTGGGTTGACTATTATAGCAAAATCTCTGCATCCAAGCTACTATTCGGACCAGAGCCATGTACGAAGATCGTAGGGAAAAAATTGAATTTACTGTTATTGGCTGTGCGACTAATGTGATTGGACGTTCTTCGAGATCTTGTTGATCAAATAATTCGATGTGCAGTGGTGACAAAGATGGCCAAAATCTTGGCTGCTTACTAAGCCAATCTGGTCCGTGCCACCAGGTCGATGTATGCTGAAGCTGTTCGGGATCCATTCCACGCGATATTATATCTGCTGGATTTTCTGAACCTGAGACGTGAGACCAGATTCCAGAAGCTGTGATATGCTGTATCTCGGACACTCTATTGGCAACAAAGGTCTTCCATCGAGACGGTGTTGCGGCTAGCCAGTGTAGGACGATGGTTGAATCTGTCCAAAAGAACGGTTTCGTGTTCAACCGAATAGCTTGTTGAACCTTTTGGAACAGATGAGCAAGCAGTAAAGCAGAAGATAGTTCTAGACGAGGTAAGCAAATACGTTTTTGCTTCTTTGTGTCACCCAGCGGAGCGACCTTCGATTTCGCAGTGAGGAGATTGACTGCGATGGTTCCGTTTGCAGCTATTGCTCGTAGGTAAATGCACGCGCCGTAAGCCTTTTCTGATGAGTCGCAGAAGCCGTGTATTTCGATCGAACTAGGTGAATCTACTTGGATTGCCCAACGAGGAATGATCAGGTCTTGAAGAGTGGTCAAACTATTTTTGAACTCGCGCCATCTCTCCTGGAATTCTTCACTAAGTGGCTCATCCCATGTTTTCTGGTCTCTCCAAAGATCCTGCATACAAATTTTGGCTCGAACAATCACGGGACCGACAAGACCAAGAGGGTCGAAAAGTTTGGAAGCATCGGATAGTATCGTACGTTTGGTAATTACGGTTGACTCGTTCCATTTAGGAATGCCGAAAATAAATTGGTCGGTATTGGTCTGCCACTGTAAACCGAGCGTTTTAATAGCAGCAGAACTAGAGTCGAGCTCGAACAGTTGTCGTTCGTCAAGTATGTCAGGCGGGAGATGTTCAAGAACCATTGGACAATTAGATGACCATTTTCTCAAGGGAAAACCAGCTGAGTTGAGTACATTTAGCAGCTGTGAACAAAGTTGCTGACCATCGCATATATCATCAACTCCAGTTAAAAGATCGTCCATATAAAAATCAGACCCAACTATCCTGGCTATTTTAGGTTGGGTATTTTGCACAGATTTCGATAACTCTTGTAGGCATTTAGTAGCGAGATACGGTGCACACGATGTGCCATATGTTACTGTTGTCAGTTGGTAGGTACGTAGCGGTTCTTGTGGGGAATTTCTCCAGAGAATTTGTTGCAGAGCACGATCAGGAGAAGGTACGGCCACTTGCCGGTACATTTTTTCGACGTCAGCTATTATCGCATAGCGATGCATTCTAAAACGAAGAACTATCGATAGGAGATCGTCCTGCACAACGGGTCCAATCATAAGTGCGTCGTTCAACGACACGCCAGTGTCTGTTGCGCACGAAGCATCGAACACTACCCTAAGCTTGGTAGTAAGGCTGTCTGGTTTGATTACGCAGTGGTGGGGCAAAAAGTACGATGGTAGGTCAAATGGTGCTGACGGTTCGACCATGTGGCCAAGGCGATAATACTCGTCAATAAAGTTGCTGTATGCTTCCTTCAGGGGTGGATTTGCATTCAAGCGACGTTCTAGTGCCAAGAATCGACGAATTGCGATTTCTTCAGAATTTCCCAATGTGGCCAACACGGAGTTCCGTTTAGGAAGTTGTACTACAAAGCGGCCCATTTCATTCCGAACGGTAGTTGCCGCAAAGTGAGCCTCGCAAAGTGTTTCTTCGACCGAAAGAGTGCTTTTAGCATAACAAGATTCTATTTCCCAGAAACGCGCCAATTGTTCATCAATAGCGGTTGCTGTGCAAATATTAGCGATACGAAGAGTAGGCGCTGACGAATTTCCAACCTTACCGGAGACCACCCATCCTAGTGTGGTTTTTTGCAGTACTGGCAAATGGGGACCAAGTCTAACTAGCCCTTCTTGTATGAGTTCGTAGTATACTTCCATGCCCAATATCATATCGATCCGACCGGGTTGGTAAAAGGTGGGATCAGCAAGCACGATTTCATTGGGAATGGTCCATTCGGCGGTGGCAAGAGCCCTGGCAGGAAGCTCGCGAGTTATTCCTGACAGCACGTGGAATGAAAAATCAGCAATGAAAGTTGAACAGTGAGACTTTATTTTAGCGATAACGATATGCGATGAAACGACAGTAGAATTTCCAACACCACCGATTTCTTGGTGAGTTTTTATGCGGCGTAACGTGAGCTGCTGCGACAATTCCTCCGTTATGAGATTGATTTGTGATGCTGGGTCTAGCAAAGCTCTAGCCCATACGGTATGTCCGTTGATATCGGACACCTTCACAACAGCAGTTTGTAATAATACTGTGGCTGGAACTGATTTTGTATTTCCGAGCAAAGAAGTCGAAACGTGGCTTGTGGGTGGGGGCGAAGACGAGGTGAGGCTGGACGATGGTGCTTGGTGCGATGCGGGCAGAGGAGGAACATTACTATTTCGAGTAAACTGAGCGTGATTCGATGACGATATTGGTGATTGTTCAGAGAATTTCGGTTTTGCTACGGGTTCGAGTAAGCGCCCGGTATTTTGGTGCAACATTGTATGATGTTTCTGGCTACAGACTCTGCAAGAGCTTGACGGACATTGCTTAACGAGATGTGAGTGTGAGAAGCAGTTAATACAGAGCGAATTTTTCTTGACTGCTTCGAATCGTTGGGATATGGGCATTGATCGAAAGGTATCACAATGAAAGGGAGAGTGTGGCATTCGTCTACAAAACGGACAGTTTCTAACCGGTTGGTTAGTGGTAATCGCATGAACCAGCTTTGGTTTCTGTAAGCGAGTAAATTCAGTTTTCGGTGGTTCTACAATTCGGGGTTTCAACGACGATATCGATTGCAAAACGGTGCAATGTTCTCGTAAGAACTCAATCACTTCTGTATAGTGTGGTACTTCAGTAGAACTATGGCGTTGTTCCCATTGTTTGAGAGTAGCTGCATCTAAACGCGCGCACACCATATGCGCTAGGAGAACACTCCATCCTTCGACATCAATCCCTATTTTTTTTACCATATTTAAATTCCGCTCGTAATCATCAATTAATCGAGACAAGGAATCGTAGCATTCCTTACGCATAGGTTCGATAGTAAGCAACGACTCAATATAACCTTTCACGACTAGTTTTTTGTTATCATAACGCTTTTTCAGTAATGCCCAAGCTACTGAATAATTGGCTGAGGTTAATTCGATCGACTCTACAACTCTCTTTGCATCTTTCGAGAGTGCAGAAACCAGATAAGTAAATTTTTCGATTGGTTTCAGTTGGGTATTTGAATCTATAAGACTGACAAATGTGTCACGAAACGTAAGCCAGTTTGATAATGATCCATCGAACAAAGGCAATTTTACTTCGGGCAATTTAACACGAGAGATAGTGGCTTCGGAAAAGCCTTGACCTTGGGGGATTACACTTTGCACTGCTTGTAATGTGGAAGCATTCTGCTTGCGGATCTCAGCGACTAAAAAACCATACATCGTCATGTAATCTTTCTCGAATTTATCACGTACAATTCGATTTTGATCATCTGTTGGGGGTAAAACATCTTCAGCAATTTCTTC
The DNA here is from genome assembly GCF_943734655.1 of Sabethes cyaneus. Taxonomy (NCBI): domain Eukaryota; kingdom Metazoa; phylum Arthropoda; class Insecta; order Diptera; family Culicidae; genus Sabethes; species Sabethes cyaneus. Next base: position 48,309,803 of record NC_071355.1, read on the forward strand.
TGTCTCCTCGAGTAATTCGATATCTAATCGAATCTTTTGAAAGTCTGCAAAAATACCTTCTAATCGCTGCTTCCAACCTTCTAGACAAACGTTATCTCTTTGCTCATCGTAGGCGTTCATCAAACCAATTAAATTCTTCATTGAATCAATGCAAAACCGCTCTTGTCGTGATAGCGTACGCAAATTTGGCGCCATTGCAGAGGATATGAGCGTCCGAACCGAAAATCCTCAAATGTACCAACAAATAAAATATTCGTCACACTATCTCACACTCATCAAGCACTTGAACCTATCTTCAATTGAACCACAATGAGCAAAGAGATTTGATATAGCCAACTATAAATGAGCACGTGTTTTTTAGTATCAGACAATTTTTCCGAAAATAACTCAAAAATGTTCACTTTTGATCGGGGATCAGTAATCGTAGAAATTATAGATGAACTCAGCATTCGTATGAAGCAATTTTATTAAAATCTCAGGTAGATGCATGCACGTGTACTTACAATCCGCTCGACGCTTCAGTTTTATTGTTCCTACCTCCTTTGTTGAGCCCAACAATAGCACCCAAGCCAAGCCTAGATCCACCACGTTGCCCAGCGAAATGCAAACCTGTGCCCAAATGTGTTCCAGCGACGAAATTTTAATTCACTTTTTAGATTCTTTGCCGAACTAAGCGGTATCACTTTTATCTGCTTCGATCACGATAATTGGTCCGTTTGCGTTGAATATAGTTTGCGAGGCGATTTTGTCGTTCACAAAGCACTTTTGCCGCGCGATGATGACAATTCCGACGAATAACTTAATGTAACGAATTTCACACGCGTAATTGATCCGGGATCGAAGGACCAACTTTTTATGTTAGGGAATTTTCGACAATTAATTACGCGGTGAACTGGGGTTTGAATGGTAAGGGGTTTATTCGATAACGAAAGCGAAAGGGTTTGTATAAATGATGCGTGTCTTCTGACGATGTATTTCAGACTGATAAGAAAAAGTGCGAATCTCGGTGTCCTATAGCTATTTATAAGATCACTGCAGAGCTACGCTACAGGAAACGAATCAAAAGGCCTTTCTGTTCGATCGGTTTAATTTGATCGAGATAAGAGAGATAAAGCTAATGAGCATTGATATGAGTGCCTGAGGATCGTATCGATCTACGAACGCAATAGGGTTGATAACCATCTAACGTAAACCTAAGATAAATCGCGTACACTATGTGTGGTCAGATTGTAGCTAGAGTAGATACAGTTCGTGATCTGGGTGTAATTCTGGATACGTCACTCACCTTTAGGCCACACTACAACGAAATAGTTGCCAAGGCTAATAGACAGCTCGGATTTATCAGCAAGATCACTGAAGAATTTCGGGATCCTATTTGTCTTCAATCACTGTATTGTGCGCTGGTGCGCTCTATTCTTGAGTCTAACTCAGTGGTTTGGTGTCCATTCAACGCTAACTGGATAGCAAAAATTGAAACCGTGCAACGAAGATTTGTACGGTATGCTTTACGCTTTCTTCCATGGCGTAACGAACACCAGTTGCCAGAATACGCGGATCGCTGCCAGCTACTCGGAATACAAACATTAGAGCGAAGAAGATTCGAAGCACAAGCCGTATTTGTCGGGAAAATTTTGTCCGGTGAAATCGATGACCCGAACATTTTGCAGCAGTTTTACTTATATGCACCAGAAAGATCTTTACGGCCCAGGAATTTATTATTCTTATTACAGCGTAATGTGGACAACATGACCCCATCCGCTTCATGTCGGCTAGCTTCAACGCGTTGGCGACATTATTTGACTTCCACATAACAGCAACGGCATTTAGACAGCGACTGCGTGGTTAATCTAATATATCCTTATATGTTTTATGTTATACGTAGTATCTTTTATCATTAAGACCACATGATGTCCGATGATTTTTACACCAACAAATAAACCAATAAACAAACAATGATCGTAACAATCCATTTAATTTATCTATGGTCGTACCGAACCATTTACTTCATTCAACAATTATCGTCCTGAATTATTTCTCTTGTCGATTATCGCAATGAAACATTTAATTCATATAAGGTCGCACCGAATCATTTAATTCATCGATGGTCGTATCTAAACATTCAATTTAGCTATGGTCGTACCGAATCGAATACTTAAACAACAATAACCGTGCCGAACCATTTTCCAAAACTTATTTTTGTTTAAGCCACCGAGTCACTTCATACAACGGTTGTACTAAACCGTTTAAAATCAATATTGTCATTTGAACAACGATTGTACCGACTACCGTGCCGTTCCATTCAAATGTTAGTATACCACAATTTATTATTGAAACGAATTATACAACGATTGCGATCACCAAATCATTTTATTCAACAGTTGAACGAAGCAATTTTGATAAAATTGGTGTACCAGACAATTGGGTCTAGGGCTGTCGGTATTGGGTGCTTTTGGTGAAAACCGGTATTTCGGTATTGGCGTAGAAAATACCGGTAGTACCGGTAAAATACCGGTATTGGCAGATTATTCTGAATCAATAGAAATGTCGATGTTTTTCGGTAAATGTCTCTATTTTCAAGCTTTAGTCTCAGTATTGTTGCTTAGCAAAGTAGAATTGCAGATATAATACGCTTAGTGATTTATTTCCTTTGCTAGATTTTATTGCCAGCGCTTCCAACGATTGAAAATACTTCGGCTTTCATCGAAGTCTGACAAACGGCTCTAAGCGCATCAGGAATTTTTCTTTCATTTCTTCAGCTTTATAGTAGGGAAACCCGCTTTTAACTATTTTTAAATGTCTCGGTATTGTAGCTTTCAGCATATTAAATGCCCCGGTCTCCTATTTTATACGAATTTTCCTGCATCCCCAGAGCAGAACCCTTGTATAGCGTCATCTTCTTCATAATCGTTCACAGATATTTTCTCTTCTCTAATATCAATCCCACTATTCGCAGAGCTTGGAGATTTTATCTACTTGTCTACTCTAATGGCAAGAATGCCCAAAAAGCGGAAATATTCCCGTATTCTGACTAGGGTTCGGCATCCTCGAAACAAATAAATGAAGCTGACTTTCTCTTACCTTCCCTTTATACATGAAGCGATTTGTTTCATTTAATGAACAGAACGTTTTAAACAAGCTTCAGCTGAAGTTAGTGACTATTTTAAATGACGACGATTGACAGTCATGCACGATTTGTCGATGTTGAGTAGGTCGATTATAATATGCGCCAAATTGTAGGAAATGTTACTTAAATTCAATTCAATTGCATTGAAATTTGCTGGCCTTCTACTGAATATTTGATAGACATTTGATTTAACAAATAAAACTTTAAAATCGGTCGACATGATGAAGTGAAAACCGTTTTATTGAGGTTGATTGAAGCCAGTTTTAAAACAAAGTTGAAGCTTCATTACTTCATTGTTGAGTAGCGATTTACTTATAAGTGACGTGGTAGGGTCCTAATATTAGACCGTTGGAAAAAACATTTTACTTTCCTTTTCCCGTTTAAATCACATGGGAGCATTTGCTCTAACTCTTTTATTCATACGGCCTATTGTTTCTCAAATTTGTTATTTGAGAACCTCGAATAATTTGATGGCTTTTAAATATCAAGTTTTTCAAAAATAAATTGAAACGCGACATCTAGTTCTTACTATGAAACTTTTTTACGGCAAAGATGCTCTTCTGTGCCTTAAACAGGTTCTAGAGCTATAATTATTTGATCCACAATTTCACCTTCTTCATTATTAGTAGTCGCAGAATCTCGTCAGCATTAACTCCAAGTTGTTTTTCTATGAGTTTTACACTCTTCCATCAAACTTAGTTCTTCGAATAAGGAGTTTGAAAAAACTAAGATATTAGAAAATACCAGAAATACCGGTTTTTTGCTTTGCCAAAACCGGTATTTCGGTATCCAAAATTTGATCGGTATTACCGGTTTCCGTACTACCGGTACTACCGGTTAGACAGCCCTAATTGGGTCTTATACTCGTTTTATCCCTGTACTATTAACACTGTTACTAACAAAAAATAGAAACAGAAAAAACTCTGTCCATACGCCCTGGTTTCATCGAACATGTGTTCGGTACATCTCACAACGTTGAAAAAAAAATAGATTGAACTACACTCTATATTTCTCTGATGTTGAACAGTGGATAGAAAAAAATCAAGCCCTCGAAACAATCATAACAAACAATCACCCATGCATTAAGCATCTATATAAAAGATAAGCAGACTGTCGTGGACTGGGCACGTGGCCAGAATGCCCGACGAAAGAGTAGCCAAAACTAGTCAAAGTCGACGGTCGTCTTCTTTGAAACTATTTTTGGAAAGAGAGGATTTACCTGATGTTAAGAGTAACTGAGCGGTAGTATAGTTAGTAAAACACTAGTGTACCAACCGAAAGAGCGTAGGTGCGAACCCCACCTGCCATTGACCCGATATATTTTTGATTTATATCAGATTTTGGATTGGATGAAAGCATCAGACACTTCCTCCCCTTCCAAAACCCCGAGGGTTATTGCCGATTCTTTCATCGATTGCGCTTAAATATCTGACCTCTGCTGCAAATGTTATGTCACGTCATCAGAAAGGCTGTTAAAAGGTGTTAACTGTCAAAATCCTAGTATCTGACTGTCCAATTCAGAACAACTTATGACAAAAAAACCTCTTTTTAATTTTTTGAATGTATATTTTTTTCACTATAACTAACACACAAATAATTATCATTATCCTCACTATTGCTTTCATCATCATATTCATCACTGTCATTATCCACCATCACCGGCAGAAAATTCCTGTGAGTGAGCAGCCTTTTTTTTCTAGCACAATTCCCTAACACAGACTTCAAATTAGTCTGGGCTTAATCGCGGTTGTAAGAGATCGCCTTACTTCACAGATAAGGACGACAGCTAAATACATCATCAGTTTACTCTGATTTCGATTACTTTTATTTTAGAAAAATGCCCACCACCAATTCGATGTCTGTGTTAGAAAAGTGCTGCGACGAGGAGACTTTTTCACTTCTTTTACCGTACTTCCCAAGCAAAGACATGAAATTGGTCTAGGTTCAATCTTGTAGAGATGTAGTATGTGGAGATTTTGTCACTTTTTCTGGCACACTTGCCTAACACATACAACGAATTGATGTAGGTTTAATTATCGTAGAGGATCTTCGATTTGTTGGGACAAGACACTCCGTCACTTTGTTTTCTAAAAATAAAATAATCGAAATCACAATAAACAGGTGATGTATTAAACTGTCGTTCCTGTCTGCGAAACAAGGCGATCACGAAGGAAGTATATGAGAAAGTATATAATAATAATAGTATATGAGAACATTTGACTATGAAACTTCTTGTTAATTTTCACTAATTACTGATTGAAAATGAAAATTATAATAGAAAACACATAACGTCAACTGTAAACGGAAAACATATATTTTCGCACGTAACCCGTGACCGAAAGCCAACCAAAAATTTGAAACAAAAAATAAACGGTCGTTTTTTCATTATAACACATAATTACTACATCTAGTATGAATCGATACCGTATTCAAACCATCAAAATCGTCAAAACAATTGAAATTGCATTGAATATCAAAAATAGCGTCAATTCAAGCGTAGACCTCAACCATTACATTTGCACAGAGAGCAGTTACAATCGCCGAATAATTATTGATCTGTAATCAAATTTCAATTAATTCGAAATTGATGTAAAGTTGAATTAAATCCCAATATGTTTCGTCTGCAGCCGGAGCTTTGACGAAGTCAGCGTCCAACAAGTGCCAATTTAAATATAATCTGAAACTATTCGAACCCAAACTGAATGCACAATGACTGATGCGAATTCGAATTTGGAAACAATCTAAATAAAAGATTAATTGCATTTAGATTGGTGCATTAGAGCGTGTAGATTACAAACTCAAACTATAATTATCACTCTATTTAGCGCCAATTCATTTTTCCTTCCTTTTGGCTCTACAAAGTGGGTTTCCATCATTTTCCATATTTTCCGCTCGAACAAATATCAAACAGATCGGCACCCACTGTTCAAACACAATTTATCGGCTCACTGTTCACCAGGAAGCAAGCAACCCAGAGCAGGCAGAATCGAACAAACTGTCATCACCATATGTGAACCGTTCTCAATGGTCGTGCATTTATTTCCCCTTTGCAGTTCCCCCTCGCGACGGTGGCTCCCATCTACGCGACCCCATCGGCGGGCAACCAGATCTACCACCAGCAAACCAATTACGGTAAGTACACACAGCGACTTAATTTACTTTTGGCTAACCTTCACCTTCCTGCATCATTATCCACTGAGTTTTTTCTCATCAATTAGTAAATCAATATTTAATATGATGTTGTACTGTTAGATGCCAACGAAAGTTGGAAAAAATATAGAATAGAATGCGCACAGGATCACCTGCAACGGACGAAAAATGTGGCACACTTTCTCATCAACATTTGCACCGGATTCAGTCATTGGTTAAATGGAAATCTATCGATGGGTAGTGCTTTCGACTTATTTCAACTTTCCTCGCTGCAGGTGATCCTGATACGCTTACTAACTTCGATACGAATTCGCAAACTCCTGATCCCGATCAAGACGACCGAACTTCGTCCGATCGTGGTTACGGCACCAGTTACAAACCGTTTTATAAAGATCCGAACATCAAACCGGTGGTCGAGTACGAGTACGATCGTCCCGATCTCGATCAAGACGATCCTTCCAAATCAAAATTTGAACCCTGCGATGAGGACGACTATCCACCGAAAAAGAAAAAGCCCTCTTCCTTCGATCGGAATCTGTTCGACCTGTGGCGTAGCTACGGAGTAGCCACTTCTTTGCTGAGAGCATCCATCGAACAGCGAGCCCGAGAGGAGGAGGAGCGAAAGAAGAAGAAAGGCCCCAAGGAAAACAACACCGATCGGATCCAGCTTATCCATCCCCCGTCGGAGGACGATAAAAAACTGAAACCGAAGCCGAAGGGAAAGTCCGGTGGAAGAAAGTACCATTATCACTACGATCGTGATCATGATCGTTTCGTCCATTACCGCGATGACCGCGATCGGTACGATAAGCATTCGTACCGGCGAACGCTGGACTGATGATTGGGAGTTCGTCGCAGTTAGGGTGGATTGTAGGTAGGTATAGTTTTTTTTTGAAAAATTGGACTGATGAAAATTATTCCAGTTTAGATTATGACTTTTGAATAATTAAAAACAAAAGTCGATAATGTAGGGTAAAGAACTAGTTTTAAGCAGTCTAAGCGGGTCACTGATTGTTTTACCTTATTACAAGCGATGGGTTGACTAAGTGGGGGATATCAGCATACCAATCTTCTTGCTATCTTTAGTTCTTCAAGCTGTTACCATTGGAAGACACTATTGTTGAGCAAAACTTTTGATTTTTCACTTTAAAAGTTGGAGCGGCGGAACTAATTTTGAACAGACCAAACCCATTTTCACCCGCAAGGTGCTTTTTTAAGCAATCCTGAAATCTGAATTTTTTTACGTCCCCTTAAAAAATCCCTCGAACTTTTCCCCCTATTCAGTAAGTTCGCGTTCCTATCCGCGACCTACTAATCGGCATCTGATGCGTAATCGGCATAGCGTATCGGCATAGATGCGTAAAATGCCATCTGTCTAAATTGTTTATCGGGGCATACACTCACCGCACCGTTCGGCAAACGGTATTCGTTGTCTCTTTTATTCTCTGGTGTTCTTATGGGAAACTGCGAGTTTGACGTCTCACTCGCTGTTCATAAGGATGGTGGGAGAAAAAAAGAGGTAAACATATAGCAGTACAAACGATCCGACTCAGAACAGTGTTGTCATAGCAAATAACATTGAAACACATCGTTGCTTTATTAAATCACTGAGAAAATCTTCGAAAATTATTGAAAAAGCTGTCTTTTGTGTTGTTTTTAATAAAGAAAAATTATTTATGAACATACATTTCTCTTGAAAGTATTGAACCACGTTTTCACCATAGGAGGTTTCAGTTCATTTCAAACTAAAAATTCTTATTTCCAGAACTGAAACAGTGTCTTGGCAACACGATAGTTCATCAGTTGTGCTGCAGCTGCTGCTAGTGGTGAACAGAATTTGTTTTCAGTTTTGTTATAAAATAATAAAACTTTCGGCTAGTGACAAAGCCTTAGATAATAGAAAAAAAAGGGAGTGAATAATATGGTATGTGACAATTGAGTGCTTGACTTTTAGAGTGGTTGTAATCAGTGCTGAAAAATGTGATGGATTCGTTAGTAGCGAGGTGGTGATTGCCTTCAGCCGCTGAAAAATGTACGTTTTTGGACAACAATTTTTAATTCATCATATTTCTTGTCGGAAACCCAATAAATTGTGTTTGTGTGAATCAAATGTATGATTAAGTGATTTGTGAAGATGATCCTATCAAAAGATTTTGAAAATATGAATAAAAAAGTGCATTTTCGGCTCATTTATGTTCAACTGATTAAAATAGGCGACACTGCTTAACTCGTTCCTTACCCTATATGGAAAAAGTTCGCATTTTCCAGGTTACAATTGAAGCTCCTTATGTATACTAAGCAACCAAAAAAGTTCCGCTTTTAATGAGAGAAGTAAAAATAAGGCACTAAAGTTACAGAGACAAAGTATTTTATTGTCGTGCTAAAATAAATTTTTTTTGATAAACTATCTAATTTCACAATTCAAATTAAAAAAGCACAGTCAGCAAAATATAGAGCTACTCTATAATATTAAGTATCATTTACAATGTAATGAAGCACGCAACAATCGACAGAAACATCAGCAGAATTTACAATACAATGTTTCATCGTCAAATTGCTCTGCAATTCCGGGACACAACCAACCAACGTAACCGTGCACACCGGGGTAAATCCTCCGGTGTAACTTGCCGGCCATAAAGCTCGAATCGAGCTTAGTTGGCAAGACGATTGTTTCTTCCAGTTGCTGCGACCATCCCCGGAGCACTTGATTAGTAACAGGGGATTTTACCAATCCTGTAATTCCGGTGCTGTAGTTACAGGAATAATAAATACCATTACTAACTGCCAGAGCCAGCAGTTCCAACCGGTAATCTTGAGGAAACTGCAACAGTCAGTAGTACGATCCGGTGCATCTAACAAACAACTGCCGAACGGGCGGGCACCCGACCCGGCGGTGGGCCGGACAGCAGGACAGGTGCAACTCGATAGGAAAGAGAATGCACCGGATCGGACCGGTTCGTTTTCCACCCCGGGCGATCACGGCAACAGACGCGACGCGGTAACCGGTGCGTGGAATGTTCAGGGTGAGTGCCAGAGTGCTCATCTCCAAGGTAATGCCCTCCAGTTTCCTTTTCCAGCGTGCAGCAAATGCTGCATTTCAGCACAAAGAAGCATTCGAAACCTTTTCGGGCTGATTCTCTATACACTCTAAACGTGGCAAATTATTTATAATTAAAATAAACTGTATAATTTAAAATCAAAATTTGAATACAATTTGAATAATAAGTGGGTAATTGTAGTACTTATTGAAGTAACTTCAACCGATAGTACGCAAAATTTTTAAAAACCAAGACAAAATGGAAATATTTTCCAAAGCTTGAACACTATTACTTCAACTGAAGGGTATTTTTTTTATGTGTACATCAAAATACCCTACAGATAGAGAGGTAGAGAGATACACAAGTCCTGTTACCATTGCGTTGTTTCTCCGTATAAAAGGAGCAGTCCAAGCTAACCCGGGGTAAATTTTAATTACTCCCCAGTCAGGGGAGTTTTCTTGGAAACTATTTCGGCTTACATTGCATTGCTTTGTAAGGTGTGCAACGCTAATGGGGTTTATACTGCTCGGTCGGAATTCCAATGGACAGTTTAGCTACGGAAGGTAGATAGTCAACTTAAAAACTTCTTAGAATGTTTCGAACTACAGTTCTTTTAATTTTTTGAATGCTTTATCCAGCATGGTTCCATATTCAAATTGAAACGAAATCAGGTGATATTTTATTGTTAGTGTAAGAGAAACTGAAAGATGGGATTACTTTAAAATTTGGAAGAATATTAAATTTTTCGAATTCACCATGGTTGAGAAACATTAGAAGTGAAATCTTTCACAATAAAAGTCCATAATTAAATATAAAAACATAATGGAACATTGCTCAATAATTGTTATTTCTAACGTGAAAAGGAAAATAATAGGATAGTTGAAGTATGCGTCTAAAAGTTAAGGAAAAAAAAGCTAAAATAAGCGATAACTTTGTAAGGAAAGGTCATAGAGATTTGCCACCTTCTGCAAAAATATGTGTTTTGAGTCTTTCAATAATCGCCTAGAACCATATACTCTTTTAAAATGCATCCAACATACGCTAAATATGAAAAACTTATTTTTAATGAGTTTCCAAAGAAAATGCTCTACAGCTCTGCACTCGATAAAGATAGAAATGTCATTTCTTTAGCAAATTTTTTTATTTTTTTATTTTTTATAACTTTGCCAAAGAAACCATGTGTCTACGAACAGAAAAAAATGGACGTGTATGGAGCCTTCAGCAAACGGGAAACACATAAAACGTATGCTTACCGTACTCTCATTTGGGTGGTTGGGGACAAGCGGAACCCATACAAGCGTATAGTACTCGACTTAAGCTTTAAGATGAAGTGCTGATTTTATAAATCCGCTTGCCCCATTTTACCCTATGGCCTCGTGAAGCTATGGAAATTTAAAGCTTGAGTATGCTATAACTCAGCAAGTAAAGGTCCAAGAGATTAGCGGTCTTTTGCAAAAATGTGTATTTTGAGAGCTTCAATAATTGCTTAGAACATTGTATTCTTGTAAAATGCAATTAACAAAAGCTAAGCATGAAAAACCAATTTTTAAACAAGTTTTTGAAGAAAAGGCCCTATAGTTCAACACTATTTTATTTTATTTCTTCAGCAAAGTTGCTTTTTTTTACAATATTTACAACTTTGCCGAAGAAACTATGTCTATATTTCCTAACACAAAAAAGTTATTTTTCTTATTTTCATTATAGTACGCAATGACTAGCTTTTGACAGTTTTAGATTAAGGGGGATATTCATACGAACAAAAGTGCTGAAGACCAGAAACGATAAAATGAAAACACGAGACACTAGGAACAACGTTCCACTTTTCGCCCTTTTGCACTACTGTGCTACGCCCTGCCGAAATTCGAACATATGACGGTTGGTTTGTCAGGCCAGCATCGTACCCCGAAGCTAACTGCGGGTGGGCACTAAATAAACAAAAAGTTACGATAATTTTAGTTACCAAATGAAACATGAACAATTTTCAGTTCACTTCACCCGTTACGATTCAATAAAAAGATAGGAAGAGGGTTGGCGAGAAACGGGAGTGACGACGACTCCCGGACTCCCGGCAAATCTCGTATAAAACAATTTAGAAGAATCTCGTCTGACAAAGGAAAGCAGATAACTGCTTTTTTTTGCTTGTCGTCGACATCGAATCTTCATGCTCGTTGGTACATCGAAATTTTTTTCCAGTTTCTCGTCTGGTTTGTATGCGGCAGATAAGTGCCTGTGGGTGAACTTTTGTTATGCTCTTGCAAACTTTAGCTTCGTGCGGGTTGATTCCTTGTCGGCACTTTTTGTCCTCTGAGACAGAAACGCAATGGAGGGCAACCTGCCAACGGCAACGGCTCCGAAGAACGGAAGTGGAAAAATCTTGGATCTTTCTAATAAAACAACAAAAATTAACGGATGAACTCTGCTACGTTCCGTACCTTTTTCTCCCGATTTGGAAGTAAGCAGCTGCAGCAGTACTTTTTTTGCAGTTTGTAGTTGATGAGATGAATAGACTTTTCCTTTGTTCTTTCTGTAAGTTAAGATTGAAGCATTTGTTGGGATGCACAAATCCCTTCGTCTCTATTCTCTAGTGGTGGATGGCATGATACTGTATTTTGCATGCTTTTTAATATTTCTAACGCTTATACTAAGGATTAAACGATGAATTTGAAATTCGTTTTGCGAGAAGGATAAAACTATCAAGACTAGACAAGTTCCTGAATCTAAATTCTTGCAGAATACTTTTACTTTGACCAATTTACGGTCAGTGCTAAAAATATTCCTCTGGGTCAGGCGTCATCCCATCGAACACATCATAGAAGTATGAACAGACTGAAAGATAGACAGACAAACAGACAGACATAGAGACAGATCGAACAGACCGGACAGACAGACAGACCGGACTGACAAACAGACAGGCAGAGTGGACAGACAGACAGATTGATCGGTGATAGTGGAATTCGGATGAAAAAATGTTCCTGCTATAGGATCACCGCAACCAACAAAATGATCGTATATAAGCAGCGCATCTTTCTGATATTCCTCGGGACAAACTCGCTGTTCAAAGGTTCCAGAATATTTCCAGCGAGATGGTATGAGTGATGTTTCTCCAAAAATTTGAAAGTTGTAGTGCTGTTCATTGAATCTAGTGTTAAACTTACTTACTTAATCAGCTCCAGGCCGTGGTTTCCTCTGCTGTACGAAGAAGTCGTCTCCATTCTACTCGATCCATGGCCGCAATTCGCCAGCCACGTAGTCTACGTAGGGTCCACAGGTCGCCTTCCACTTGATCGATCCATCTTGCTCGCTGCGCGCCCCGCCGTCTCGTTCCAGTCGGATCGTTATTGAGAACTTTTTTAACCGGGCAGTCGTCCGACATCCTCACGACATGCCCAGCCCATCGCAGGCGACCGATTTTTGTGGTGGCAGCGATGGGTGATTCCCTAAGCAGCTGATGCAATTCATGGTTCATTCGCCTCCTCCACGTTCCGTCTTCCATCTGCACTCCGCCGTAGATGGTGCGCAACACCTTCCGTTCGAAAACACTAAGGGCGCGTTGGTCCTCCACGAGCATAGTCCATGTCTCATGGCCGTAAAGGACTACCGGTCTAATCAGCGTCTTGTAGATTGTTAACTTCGTGCGGTGGCGAATTTTGTTCGATCGCAGCGTCCTACGGAGTCCAAAATAGGCACGATTTCCTGCCATAATGCGTCTTTGTATTTCTCTGCTGGTGTCGTTGTCTGCGGTAACCAGTGAGCCCAGATACACGAACTCTTCTACCACCTCGATTTCATCACCGTCTAAATGAATCCGGGGAGGGAGGTCAGCATTCACTTCTTTAGAACCTCTTCCTTTCATGTATTTTGTTTTCGATACATTAATGACAAGTCCTATCCGTTTGGCTTCAGCTTTCAGTCCGATGTACGTTTCCGCCATCCTCTCAAAGGTACGTGTAATGATGTCAACGTCGTCAGCGAAACCAAGAAGCTGGACGGACTTCGTGAATATCGTGCCACTCGTGTGCCACTATACCCGCTCTTCTTATCACACCCTCCAAAGCGATGTTAAACAGCAAACATGAAAGCCCATCACCTTGCCGTAACCCTCTTCGAGATCCAAAGGGACTCGAGACTGCCCCTGATACTCGAACAACACACATTACTCGATCCATTGTCGCCTTGACCAATCGCGTTAGTTTATCCGGAAATCCGTAGTAGTGCATAATCTGCCATAGCTGATCTCGATCGATCGTGTCGTACGCCGATTTGAAGTCGATGAATAAATGATGCGTGGGCACGTTGTATTCGCGACATTTCTGCAACACTTGCCGAAGCGCGAAAATCTGGTCCGTGGTGGCACGGGCACCCATGAATCCCGCTTGATATTGCCCCACGAACTCCTTTGCAAATGGTGATAGTCGACGACATAAAAATTGGGAGAGTACCTTGTAGGCGGCGTTCAACAGTGTGATTGCGCGGTAATTGCAACAATCCAACTTGTCGCCCTTTTTGTAGATCGGACACACGATGCCTTCCGTCCACTCCTCCGGTAGTAGCTCATCCTCCCAAATCTTGACAATGACCCAGTGCAGCGCTCTAGCCAGTGCGTCACCACCGTATTTCAGCAGCTCGCCGGGTAGCTGATCAGCCCCAGCCGCTTTATTGTTCTTCAGCCGACCGATCTCTTCTGCTACCTCCTGGAGGTCAGGGGCTGGTATTCTGTCGTCTTCTGCACGTGCTCCAAGATCTATTGCCATATCGTCACCTCCATGTTCAGCTACATCGCTGTTAAGGTGCTCGTCATAATACTGCTTCCACCACTCGATCACCTCACGTTCGTTCGTGAGAAGATTACCGTCTGAGTCTCGACACATATCGGCCTGCGGCACATGGCCTTTGCGCGAGCGGTTTAACTTCTCGTAGAACCTCCGTTTATCGTTAGCACGGTACAGTTCTTCCATCGCCTCGCGATCCCGATCTTCCTGTTGGCGCTTTTTCCTCCGGAAGACCGAGTTTTGCCTGTTCCGTGCTTGTTTATATCGATCCACATTCGCCCTCGTACGGTGTTGCAGCATCCTCGCACGTGCTGCATTCTTCTCCTGCACTAATTGCTCGCATTCGCCGTCGAACCAATCGTTTCTTCGGTTCGGATTCATTGTACCTAGTGCGGCTAGTGCAGTGCTACCGATGAACAGTGGTCCCATTGGTATCAGAACACGCGTTTTTTTAATTGCGCCGAAATGGTTGATTATACTGGTTAAGTATGTTCAGAGAAATTTCTCAGCGTTAAAAGCACTTTCATATGGCATGAACGATTATTTGATTAATCCCCTTAAAAGTAAGATAAAAAATTTATTTTTTGAACAGTAAGAGATACAACAAAACAATGTTCTACAAAATTTTTGAAAAGATTATCATAAAGAACTTTACCAAAGAAAGTAACCTTCTAGCTATTATAGTTTTAGAGATAAAGAACAATTTTTGTGGAGACTTCATGAAAATCAATTTTTTGACCACAGTTCTTTCTACAGTATTTATACGCATTTGACATGTTCCGCAAAGATTTTCTAACAGTCAACTTACATACTTTTCTAGAAAATAGTAACTTGCTATCGTCAATATTTGCGGAGAAAATTAAAGTTTTCGTTTAAAAATTATACAAATTTTAACAGCAATAACTCCCAAACATGCAAATATATTCAAGCCATTTATTACCCATGTGAAAGTACAAGAAAAATACTACAAAATGCATAACAAAATAGCTTGACCCTGGCTATCCCTCTATTAAAACACTCGCATTGAAAATTGTTACTCGGTTGAATTTAATATGGCGTAGTGTAAAAATCGTGTTATCCCGATCAAGTAAGTGTGCAAAATAAATAATGAAAATGTGTAATCCAAGCAGCATGGATTATTTGTAGAGATTCAGAGAAACATTTTCAAAATTCGTTTTTGTATGAAATTTAATTACTGCAGTTCGAGGTGTACAAATTTCGAAGTATATTTGAAGATACTTCATCCTCACTATCGCTGTTACTGTGCATATCAAACCTTGTCAAGTATTATCAGCTCGAAAGCTGCATCATTAAACACGTTTTCTGATGCAGAACTGAAGACAGTAACTTTTTTCGTAAAGTACGGTTGCGATGGAAGATGGAACCGCAGATCTTAGCGAGTATAGCAAACATTCATTGATGATGATGACACGAAGTCCAACTCAAGCCTTTGTGTCACATCAATCGTTCCCATGAAAGCAGTAACAAATGGAAAGAATATATTCCTAAATCCACATCCATCTTCGACCAGTTATGTTTCTTTGAATTAGCCTAATTATATCGTCTTCGACCAGGTATTGCCGGCCGTTGCATCTCCAATTTGGCAAAGGAAACGACTACACTAACGCTGCAAGAAAAAATTAACATAGACCAGCAAATCGCAAAAATTCATCCTACATCCATTGAATGTAAAGGTAGAACACGGTAGTGGTTACGAGCTGATGATGACAATGGTGGTCAAGGACATAAAACAGTTCCGAACTCATCACATAAAGAAGATCTCCTGAATGGCTACCAATACGAATCTTCTGCCGTCTGTTAGAATCTTCTGATCCGGTAACTACCAAATAACAAAAACGCCATGTCCTCCGAAGATGTACTGAAACTGTTGGTCAGTACATTTGATATGCACAATAATAGCGATAGTGAGGATGAAGAATCTTCAAATACACTTCGAAATTCGTACACCTCGAACTGCAGTAAATAAATTTCATCCGAAAACGAATTTTGAAAATCTTTTTCTGAATCTCTACAAATAATCCGTGCTGGATTACACATTTTCATTATTTATTTTGCACACTTACTTGATCGGGATAATACGGTTTTTACACTACGCCATATTAAATTCAACCGAGTTACAATTTTCAATGCGCGTGTTTTGGTAGAGAGATAGCCAGGGTCAAGCTAATTTGTTATGCATTGTGTAGTATTTTTCTTGTACTTTCACATGGGTAATAAATTGCTTGAATATATTTGCATGTTTGGGAGTTATTGCTGTTGAAAATTGTATAATTTTTAAACGAAAACTTTAATTTCTCCGCAAATATTGACGATAGCAAGTTACTATATTCTAGAAAAGTATGTAACTTGACTGTTAGAAAATCTTTGCCGAACATGTCAAATGCGTATGAATACTGTAGAAAGAACTGGTTAAAAAATTGATTTTCGTAAAGTCTCCACAAAAATTGTTCTTTATCTCTAAAACTATAATAGCTAGAAGGTTACTTTCTTTGGCAAAGTTCTTTATAATAATCTTTTCAAAAATTTTGTAGAACTTTATTTTGCTGTATCTCTTACTGTTCAAAAAATAAATTTTTTATCTTACGTTTAGGGGGATTAATCAAATAATCGTTCATGCCATATGAAAGAGCTTTCAACGCTGAGAAATTTCTCTGAACATACTGAACCGGTGTAATCAACCATTTCGGCGCAATTAAAAAAACGCGTGTTCTGATACCAATGGAACCACTGTGCGATGGCGGTCTTAATGCCTTTCCAACCATCTTCAAGAGTTGCTGCGCCAAGTTGCTCTTCCGTTGGTAGCGCTGCTTCCAGCTGCCGCGCGTATTCCTGGGCAACTCCGGTGACTCGTAGCTGCTCGATGTTGGGTCGCGGCGTACGACTTCGACGCGTGTTATGCACCGTCGAGAGTTTTGAGCGCGTGCAAACTGCAACTAGGAAATGAATCTATATTCGCACTGCGGTAGGTGCGAACGTTTATAACATCAGAGAAGAATTTACCGTCGATTAGAATATGGTCAATTTGGTTTTCTATTCGTTGGTCTGGTGATCTCCAAGTGGCCTTGTGGGTATCTTTGCGGGGGAAGAAGGTACTTCGGACTACCATACCGCGGGTAGCTGCAAAATTTACGCATCGTTGGCCGTTGTCGTTCGTTGCGGCATGCAGGCTGTTTGGCCCGATTACCGGTCTATATATAGCTTCCCGTCCTACCTGCGCGTTCATGTCACCGATAACGATTTTCACGTCCCGTCGCGGAGAGCCATCATACACCTGCTCCAGCTGCGAGTAGAACGCCTCCTTCTCGTCATCGGGTCTCCCTTCGTGTGGGCAATGCACATTGATGATACTGTAATTGAAGAAACGGCCCTTAATCCTCAACTTGCACATCCTTGCGTTGATCGGTTGCCAACCAATCACACGCTGGCGCATCTTTCCCAGTACTATAAAGCCGGTTCCCAGCTCGTTGGTGGTGCCACAGCTCTGGTAGAAAGTAGCCGCTCGATGCCCGCTTTTCCATACCTTCTGTCCTGTCCAGCAAAGTTCCTGCAGTGCTACGACTTCGAAGTTTCGGGGATGTAATTCATCATATATTATCCTATCGCAACCCTATCTAGTGTTAAAATCAACACTAAATATTTTATCGATAAGGTATTGAAGTACAGCTTGCTTCCCATCGTCAAAAACATTACAAGACTGCACCATGCTGCTTCCAACAAGTTTCTGTACCGTCTCACCAGGCATCTTTCCATCGGCCATGGTTCCGAACGCAGTTTTGGCAATTGCCGTAAGGTCGCCGGAATCGGACATCGGAGCGGACATCGAAGAATTGTTTTGAGATTGTCCGACTGCTTTAGCAATACATTTCTTGATTTGAAATTTCCCTTACAAAGCCAAAAGTATAGGATCCGTTTTTAACACTTTGAAGAAAATGTAATATTGTAGTAACAGAGCTCATAAGTTAAAAGTAATAAATCATCCAAATTGAAATAATTGTGGCGAAATCGTAGACATACGTAGGCGTGTTCGTTAGAACTGAAACGCGTGTGTGAGAAAATTAGACCACACGAGTGCAACACTGTACTTGAAACACTGGAAATCAGTATGGGGGGTTTCTCTGTAAAAAACTATAAAGGAGTTGCCGAACATTCAAGACGTGTTGACCGCAGACTAAAATTAACTTGAACTCCTTCTGACAATTAGAGCTTAAAACATACTCGCGAGTAATTACATTCAGTTGCGCATCGGCGCCACTCGCATTTTTTTTATATATATTTCGATATTTGACGATTCAAATCGGTAATGATATCTGAAATAATGAATACTAACATGTTCAGTGTTTAAAAACACAATTAATTGATGCTATCTAGTAAAATTAAGGGGTACCGGTCTTGCCCGCACTGCCGCGGAAAGTAATCATACATCCCAAACGAAAAGCGACTTTTAAGGGGGCATAAACGACTACAATATTTGAAAAAGTCATAAATTTCTGATTCCAGATTTTGATTCTGCAATCTTTTCCGTTTATTTTGATACTAATTTTGTAATGATCCGACCACAGGAAGTGGTCGAAAAACGATCGAACACCTAAGCATTCCAGTGTGGCGTTGAACAACTTCAATCAACGGAATAAAACGCCCCTTCTGTAAAAACACGATTTTCAAACTTTATGTACCTTTTTCTCAGAAACTACACAACGCGTCGGAACAAACTTTTTTTTGTTTTGTTGGGAGAAGCTTGGCAAAGACTTCTATAATTTTTGAGCTCTCTAAACGAAACACAGACAGAGAAAAAGGAAAAAGAATATTTTTTGAAACTGTAGTTCTTTTACAATTGACGAAGGAACGGTAGAAGAAAGTAATGACATTTTTAGAATGAGGAGAAAGAGTGGAACGGAGAGGGAGGGGGGGGGGGGGTATTAGTAGCTACGCTCAACAAGTAGTCGTTTGACTCCTACCTTTTGTCCAATGCTGGAAGGTGCATGGGTCGAATCATTTTGGATCATTCGTTCACCCTATTTGTTAAATATCAAATTTCATATTCTCATCTTGCCTACAATTTCTCTTTTTTTCGACTCACTTGATTATTGTCGGTGAAATTTTCTTTATTGCTCAGATATGAAAGAAAGGTGTGATAACAAAATCTTCTATATGCTTCAGTAATAGGCTCCACAGCGATCTAGTAAATTCCAACCAACTCGTGTAAATCAGTTTTTTTACCTACTGTGAAACAAATGTGAAACAAATAGCAAATATTGGCTGTAAAGTCAGTGTCACTTATGTAGAGCTATACCGCAACACCCTAGAAACGGCAGCGTCGTTTGGAATGGCTGGTATAGCATTCATCAAATCTCGAACTCTGCAGCAATAGGTGTATCCTCTGGCAAAGCTAGTAAAACCCTCTTTATACCAATTGTATTCACGGCATATGTCCGTACAGAGCTTAACTGGCTCAAAGGTCCGAAATGGGTCATTGTTGGTGATAAAGGCGATACCGGAGTCTGTGCTGGGCGATACGATAATTTTCCACAACCACTTTGGAACTTCGGTGGCTCTTTCTTCGAGGGTAATGGATGCTTGGGCTCCATTGGCTTTAGGCAGCGTCAGGATATCGTACGCTCCGGTAAATATAAGTACGTTTTCTTGCAGGCGTTCAGCCATTTTTCGGATTTCGTCTTCCACTGCACCCCAGTTTCCGTTATTGACAGCCTTTGAAGAAACAACAAACAATGTTAATTTTATGCGCTTTCAAGTATTTTTAATTTTCTAACCTTCCACATTGGAACTGCATTAATTAACGAATAGGTGGCCCATCTCCACGCCGGAAAGATACCATCTGCATGAGGAGTTAGATGACCACGTTCCAAATAACTATTGCTGTTTATAAATCGACGCGCTTGATCTGAACCTAACAATTTTTCCAAGCGCTCTTTTTGATTCTTCTGTTTGTAAGAGCCTTCCGAAGCTTGTTCAGTACCAGATTTTTTGAATGTTGTTCGTTTATCTTCGCGGATTGCATCTAAAAAAGAAACAAACTCCCAATTTTTTCAAGCCAACATTAAAACTCAACTTACATTGAATTGCTATGCCTCGAATAGTGTGGTTTGTGTAGATGGCAGAATCAGTATTTCTATTGTAGCACGCTCGGATGTAGGGTATAAATGTACCTTCCACTGTTGTAAAGCCAATATTTCGCAACTGACCTGCTCCATTACCACATGGCGTTGTCGTGATTTGTACATCAGCACTTATGAGACGATAATCGGTACATAAAAAGTTTCTAGAATGCATTGACTCTGAAAAATAACCGCCGACACTCCTAACAGTGAATAATGTTCCGGACTGGCATGTGATATCGGCATCCCTTATACCGACTGTAAATTTAATAAATACTCTGACGTTTAATTAGAAAATAAATCTCTACCCTGTTTCGAACCTACCGTCTGCCAACATCCCTTTTGGGCAAGAAATTCTGCTGGTTTCCCCGGTACGCCAAACCATTTTTCCCCGCATTGTCGGATACTGCAGCTCAAGACCTTTGATAAAAACTGGTTCCGGCGGATCAAGATCTCTTCCGATGTCGACTTCGCATTCTTGAATGTAACGAAAATGTAAAGCTTACTCCACTTGACTTGACTTCTAATTGTACTTGTTTTTCGGAATGCGCTTCTTAAAATTAAATACATAAATGCTTGCTTCTTAAATTGAATTAGCTCTTCGTATTCCTGAATTTGTACGTATTCCTAAACTAACTCATTATACAAATTACCTATAGATTTTAAGAGAGTTTTTTTATCCACTGCTATCAAAAATTTCCCTGATTAGGCAATCATTTATCGCTTCGATTTCCTCTTCAGAGTAAAGTTATCCATTCTCAAGGAACAAAACTTTTACACTACAACTCTACTTACCTCCTAAAGCGACACTCACAGTTAGTGCTAAAATAAAAATGTTGGCAATTATTGCCATGCTGACTGACGACGCTTCTTTTGCGGCAGCACTGACAGACCAAAGCTTTTCTAGCCAAGCCAGAACAAAGACTGAACAAATTAATGGGATCAGCTATTTGTACCGGGCGACACTTCATCAGATTTTTTTTCGTTATGAGGTTATGAGGTTATGTAAATAAATAAACAAATGCTTGAATCATCCTTCAGGGAATCAAATTTGCAGTCAGCTGATTGCTTCTTTAGGTTGCTCGTACCTACAGTTAAGCACATCCTATCTGACATGTAAATGTAGAAGAATATTTGGCTTATTTTTGGGTCTAGATTAGAGATGTATTTTTGAATGCATTTGAAAATTGTACAATAGATAACAGCATCCAGTACGAGTGCAGCGCCTTTCTCTCTTAATTAGTCACCTTATTTATGACGAGAAAACCTTATAGTTACTATATATATAGTTCGGCGGATAGAAAACCAGGCGAATTGGCATCCCTGATTTATGAAATTAAATTTCAAATTATGGTGAAATGTGCAGGTTTTTACGAAAAATAATCACTGGCGGGTGTTGAAAATGACTAGTTCTATGAAAATAAAGTGTATTTTTTTACCATTACTCCGGCATTTTGGATTTTGAAAAGCTTTTGGCTCCGCTTTTGACGTTTATTTGGCTCCCGATTTTCTATCCGCCGAACTATATATATAGTAACTATAGAAAACCTCAGTGCGTCAATGTTGAGGTATATTATCTGCCAAAGGTTATGGGTCAGCACGGCCTATCATCGAAGCGCGCTGCCAAAAACGAACGTAACTATGTTTGTCGTTTGCCACTGTCTATCGAAGACATCCTTGATTCCGGAATACTGCCTGTCGATAACTACTCGCCGCGATTATCTTCTGGGATTCCCGTCCGGTGAATGTAGGCCGAGTTCTATACATATCGCATTTTGGTTGGAAAGTTTCTTCTATGTACAAAACAAAAAAAAAATAGTTTTAAACAAAAGTGACGATGGAATTTCAGGAAAGCGTGAAATGATCTGAAGGCAGTCCGATTGAATAAAAGATGAATATTGACATTACTTTGCCAAGTTTAACCGACCAAATACAGTGATTGATGTTAGATATGGATGTATTCAATGCTGCCAATCGAGCGAGAAGTTAACGTTGTGTACTCCCACGCAAGCGAGTATGAGAAGCATAGCATTCAACGTTTTACGCCGCACACGCAAGCGTAAAACAAACAGTCACCGTTGCTGTGTGTAGACATTCTGCTACTCACACACTCGTGCTCGCACATCCTCACGTGGTCTTCCTGCATAGCTTATTCCCGTGTCAAATAACTGCCGAGCAATTAGCAGTCCATGAGGTATAGCGGCGCACTGGGATACAGGTTTTGCATTTTTTTTCTTGTTCATCTGCGCCCACGATTCCACTCCTCGAAAACCTTCACATGCCAAATTTGGTTCCATTTGCTTGATTAGTTCTCGAGTTATGAGGAAATTTGTATGGAAGCTCCCCTTTTAAAGAGGAGAGGAGTTATAATTCCACTTATAAAGAGGGGGGGTCTCAATTTACCATAGAATAAATTCTTGTCACCGAAAACACCCACATGCCACAGACAGACAGACAGACAGACAGACAGACAGACAGACAGACAGACAGACAGACAGACAGACAGACAGACAGACAGACAGACAGACAGACAGACAGACAGACAGACAGACAGACAGACAGACAGACAGACAGACAGACAGACAGACAGACAGACAGACAGACAGACAGACAGACAGACAGACAGACAGACAGACAGACAGACAGACAGACAGACAGACAGACAGACAGACAGACAGACAGACAGACAGACAGACAGACAGACAGACAGACAGACAGACAGACAGACAGACAGACAGACAGACAGACAGACAGACAGACAGACAGACAGACAGACAGACAGACAGACAGACAGACAGACAGACAGACAGACAGACAGACAGACAGACAGACAGACAGACAGACAGACAGACAGACAGACAGACAGACAGACAGACAGACAGACAGACAGACAGACAGACAGACAGACAGACAGACAGACAGACAGACAGACAGACAGACAGACAGACAGACAGACAGACAGACAGACAGACAGACAGACAGACAGACAGACAGACAGACAGACAGACAGACAGACAGACAGACAGACAGACAGACAGACAGACAGACAGACAGACAGACAGACAGACAGACAGACAGACAGACAGACAGACAGACAGACAGACAGACAGACAGACAGACAGACAGACAGACAGACAGACAGACAGACAGACAGACAGACAGACAGACAGACAGACAGACAGACAGACAGACAGACAGACAGACAGACAGACAGACAGACAGACAGACAGACAGACAGACAGACAGACAGACAGACAGACAGACAGACAGACAGACAGACAGACAGACAGACAGACAGACAGACAGACAGACAGACAGACAGACAGACAGACAGACAGACAGACAGACAGACAGACAGACAGACAGACAGACAGACAGACAGACAGACAGACAGACAGACAGACAGACAGACAGACAGACAGACAGACAGACAGACAGACAGACAGACAGACAGACAGACAGACAGACAGACAGACAGACAGACAGACAGACAGACAGACAGACAGACAGACAGACAGACAGACAGACAGACAGACAGACAGACAGACAGACAGACAGACAGACAGACAGACAGACAGACAGACAGACAGACAGACAGACAGACAGACAGACAGACAGACAGACAGACAGACAGACAGACAGACAGACAGACAGACAGACAGACAGACAGACAGACAGACAGACAGACAGACAGACAGACAGACAGACAGACAGACAGACAGACAGACAGACAGACAGACAGACAGACAGACAGACAGACAGACAGACAGACAGACAGACAGACAGACAGACAGACAGACAGACAGACAGACAGACAGACAGACAGACAGACAGACAGACAGACAGACAGACAGACAGACAGACAGACAGACAGACAGACAGACAGACAGACAGACAGACAGACAGACAGACAGACAGACAGACAGACAGACAGACAGACAGACAGACAGACAGACAGACAGACAGACAGACAGACAGACAGACAGACAGACAGACAGACAGACAGACAGACAGACAGACAGACAGACAGACAGACAGACAGACAGACAGACAGACAGACAGACAGACAGACAGACAGACAGACAGACAGACAGACAGACAGACAGACAGACAGACAGACAGACAGACAGACAGACAGACAGACAGACAGACAGACAGACAGACAGACAGACAGACAGACAGACAGACAGACAGACAGACAGACAGACAGACAGACAGACAGACAGACAGACAGACAGACAGACAGACAGACAGACAGACAGACAGACAGACAGACAGACAGACAGACAGACAGACAGACAGACAGACAGACAGACAGACAGACAGACAGACAGACAGACAGACAGACAGACAGACAGACAGACAGACAGACAGACAGACAGACAGACAGACAGACAGACAGACAGACAGACAGACAGACAGACAGACAGACAGACAGACAGACAGACAGACAGACAGACAGACAGACAGACAGACAGACAGACAGACAGACAGACAGACAGACAGACAGACAGACAGACAGACAGACAGACAGACAGACAGACAGACAGACAGACAGACAGACAGACAGACAGACAGACAGACAGACAGACAGACAGACAGACAGACAGACAGACAGACAGACAGACAGACAGACAGACAGACAGACAGACAGACAGACAGACAGACAGACAGACAGACAGACAGACAGACAGACAGACAGACAGACAGACAGACAGACAGACAGACAGACAGACAGACAGACAGACAGACAGACAGACAGACAGACAGACAGACAGACAGACAGACAGACAGACAGACAGACAGACAGACAGACAGACAGACAGACAGACAGACAGACAGACAGACAGACAGACAGACAGACAGACAGACAGACAGACAGACAGACAGACAGACAGACAGACAGACAGACAGACAGACAGACAGACAGACAGACAGTCCATTGTTATAAGTATCGATCTCTGTAATTTTTTGTCATGAAATAGATTAAAAACTTTGTAAATGTTATACCCACTCAACTTGTAAAAAATAATTAGAGTGGATGTTGAACAATAAGTGAGATGGAATTTAAGCGAATTTCCAACTAAGTTTCGAACTAAACTAAGAACAAATTCCGATGACATTTCAATTGTGCCATTGTGCATCAAGTTATTTGTTATGATTGAATCTGCGACACGACTCTTGCCAGCATTCGTGCAAGATTGCATTGTTTTCCACTTAAGAAAACGAACTGCGGGCCAACTGCCATGACCTGAATGAAAAACGAAGCAGTAATCCCTGATCCTGGTTGGCCTCTGCAATTCCACCATTTGGCACCGATGGCTTTAATTAAGAAAAGTTCTAACCACAAGTTCTGCAGAAGCCGACGGTTGTTCCCTCTGTCTTTTTCTTTTCAGTCGTCGTTGTGATGAAGAATGAAAACATTACAATATTTGTACGAATACACGAGCCTTATGCCGTCTGTTGTTTTCCGATGCAGAGCTGCCTTTTTTCATGAATTTTGCACCAAACATTGCGCTTCTCCCCGGGCGGCGGTTGGCTGGGGCGGCGAACAATCCTTGCGCAATCAGGCACCACAACCGCCAGCGAGCGATTCCCCGTTGGGCGAGAACGGACCGGAATGCCTTGGAATCGGAACCAAGAAAACCGCTTTTGTTTTTGGTGTGGGATCGAGATTTATGTTCGAGTCTTACTGATTTATTGCGCTTTCATTGTCGGAAGTTTTAATGTTCGCAGTCGGGAGCAATTAAAGTGCGATGTGATTGCACTTGACGGGCTCCGGGTTTGGGGTCACTGGCTGGCGGACACTGTGTAAAACCATGGACGGGGTGGTTTTTAATTTATTCTACAGGGAAAATCTACGATGTTTTATTTGCTTTGGTATGATGGATTTTCGAATCGGTGCCATTAAATTCCGTTCAATGGTTTGTGTGTAAACTGCAAAAGACAAGAAAGTTTGGAAGAAGCGGAGGATGGTGAATTGAATTGGGTCGATTTAGCTGAAAACCGCGTAGTTTATAAGCACTCACCTCTACCAAGAAATTATAATTTATATTAAAGCCTTTGCCGTACAAAATTAATATCCTTTCTAATAATTCCGAAACCTTTCTGTGCTATATCCCAATGCAGTTCCAATCACTAAATAACACGTTCCACCGAAGTTTACCAATTATCATTACCTCAAACTCACATTACTGTAAATCATAGTTCAACCAGAGTTATCCCGTGGAAGAGACATATTTCAGTTGGCCTTAGGGAAAAATTTCGACTGCAACCGGTCATGACCATTCCCCGGTATGGTTACAATAAAACTGTGATCATCACGTATGTACAGGATTTTTTCCCATCACTCAACGAGAGAATGCAAATAAAGAGCACGAACCGAACTAATCCCACTCTGATGCGATAACAAATTGCATCACGAGTGGCACGTTTTCACATGCACCTGAATTTGTTTCGCAAGTGATAATTATGAAATACGTCCAGCGGATAATGTGCCGACAAACAAGTGCACGCATCGATGTTTGAATTAGAACCAGTTTATAAACCCGTCAGCCAATTGCATCCTCTTACGCTTTGCCCCCCCTTCCCCCCGTCCCGTCCAGCAATAAAGTGGAAAGTAATTGAATTTAATCAACCCTTCGTGTTTCCGTGTTTTTCTTTCTCGTTACATTGCAGCCGCATATCCTGTTCCCCTAGCTGCCAAGCAGATCGTGTCAACCGTAGCGGCACCAACCATTGCACCACCTGCTCACGTGAGTACACAGTATTTATAGAGTTATTACGTACGCAGAAAGCTATTTGTTACAATCACGCGGTGTCACACTATGAAATGCACTTCATGAATATAGTTTGACGCCCCGCCCTGTACCCGTCGTTTGTTGGGAAGAGTTAATTTTAAATTACTCTATAATGATGAACGGTATTAAATTACGTTTTTGAGCTCGATTATTTGGCAATAACATGGAACATAATCCTCTATTTGATTTCAGATCAAGCAATTAATTCCCGTGACGACCGCCACCACCACAACCCATCACGGGAAGGGTATGAGTTATGCCACTTTCACGCAGCAGGTCAATCCTGCCGTTTTGTCTCAGTTGCAAACTCATGTTCCCTACTATAATACCGCCGCATCGGCCTCAAATTATCACCAACTTCAGCAGCAGCAACAACAACAACAACAACAACAGCTACAACAACAATCTCAGCAACAAAATCTACACTATCAACAACCACGCTATCAGGTGTACTCCACGGTAGCAACACCGGCACAGAAGTCAGGATTTTACTACACCACCCAGTATGCCCACCCATCGATTCCAGCAGCCGTCTATGCTACGGCAGCAACACCGGTACAACAGCAGCAGCAGCAGCAACAACAGCAACAGCAATCACAGCAACAACAACAACAGCAATCCACTCACTATGGAACGCATCTTTACCAGCAGCCTCAAACCTCCTACACACCGCTGGCCAAAATCACGTACGCTCCGGGAGCAGCATCCCTGCAGAAAGGATTCTATCCGATTCAGTGAAGAAAATAAAATAAAAAAAAGTGGAAATTGCTGCAGTTCGAACGTGGTGATTGGCCGTGTACCTAAGCTTTCATGGCGATTGTTTCTCCTTTACTTATGGTTTCATATTTATTGGTTTTCTTAGATAGGACCTAACGTTCATTGTTGATTTTTGCCAAATAGTTTCTAAGTGTATTGGTAAGCTGACTGATAAATAAATGTGGAGAAGATAAACATATTTTGTTCCGAATGAAATGGTAAGTAGCTAGAAATACTGATTTAGTAAACGCGATCAAGCATTAATTCTTCGAAATGTCTTTTAAGGTTCTATTAATTTGGCGCCAAAATCCTATTTATTAAATTATGGATGGAGTGAATGCATCCGGTTTTTAAACCCAATTTCACGCTATTGAGATTCAACTTGGAAAGGGATGGACAAATTCTAGCAATAAATCAAGTGGAACATACCACCTATCAGATTCGATCACAATCACTGCCTGCCGGTGATGGATAATAAATATTTTGCGTGGATTGTAGCTGCCACAAATTGTAGCTTCAATTTCGATTCGGAAATTAATATCGGTTTTTCTGAGCATTCACCCAAAAAATCATTGTTCCTTTTCAAGGAACAGACTCGATATTGCAGGGTAACCAATGTCCGGGGCTGTAAAGTTGACCGCCAGAAACATCATGATATATGTTCAATCACAATCGATTGAATCGATTGTGATCAACATTTTTATTGAAAAAAATATCTGCATTATATTTTTCACCATGTGTAGCAGTCAGTAATGGTAGTGGCGTCGGTACCAGAATACGCGGGTCGGTAACCACCTTCCCGACGGATATCGGTGATTGATATATCGACGAGTGGCGGATTCAAGCAACACAGAACAATAATGTGGCGTCCAGCCATCCGGCAGAAAGCCGAACAACACCTACCGTGCTGCATCAATATCCGGACTCTTGAGCAGGTCACATTTTTAATTTACACCGTAAAAAATAATTTCACAGCATTATGATGCTGCTGCTTTGTACTGTAATCAGCTTTGAAATAGAAACTCCATAAAATTCATTAAAAATGAGAAGCAAAATGGTTTGTCTGGTTCATAAATCCAGATACCTACCTCATGGATTCGAAATCCGGACACTTTCGAATCGATTTCCGGATAGGCAGAACTATCTCATTTTTCGTCTTATAGCGTTTTTGTTTTCCCTGATTACAACCTAATGGCTGTCAAAACGTTTGTTTTTTTCCACAGGGTGAACTTAATTTCGCTCTTGGTTGAGTTTTTTCGACCAGGGGTTCACTCTGGGTATTTTTATAGTTTCACCCCCGTTCACCGTAATTCTGGACGGAAAAAAATCCGATTCCGCTACCATGAATAAAATCATGAAATCATGAAGTTTGAATTACTGTCAAACCATGACTGAACTTCCATATCAGGCAGCACAAAATCATGAATAATAGTTCATGATTTTGCGTTGTGTTGTGTGCCCCCGGCGATGGATCTATCCTAAAGTGACCAGATTTTTTTTTGGATGAATGCGGGACATATTGAATGGCTTATTTGCTAAATCGGTTCGGTAGTAAAGATCATTATCATTATCATGATGTATATTTATATTATCTGACACACGGTCTACATGAACAAAACTTAACAATTAAAATACATCAGTCAAAATTAATAAAAATAATAAACACGATTCTTAAAACAGTTACTAGTAATACAAAAGTCAAACAAATGATACACGTCATTAAGGGGAAACCGAAAGTGGCTCAAAGATGGCTGGATAAATGGCTACCATTCGAAGCATGTATTGTTTTGCGCCTTAAAAATGCATCTGTATTGGCAGAGCACGCTTTCGCCACGTAATCAGTGCTTCCAGCGCTGTTATAATTTCCTAAAACTTGTAATTCAATTTATCGATCTGCTATGTATCAATAAACGCTCAGCAAAACATAATTGCTAATGGAAAATAAATTTAACTGAA
The DNA here is from genome assembly GCF_943734655.1 of Sabethes cyaneus. Classification (NCBI taxonomy): domain Eukaryota; kingdom Metazoa; phylum Arthropoda; class Insecta; order Diptera; family Culicidae; genus Sabethes; species Sabethes cyaneus. The sequence continues at coordinate 48,339,530 of NC_071355.1, forward strand.
AATATCGATCATTACGTGTTCATAAAAGCGACCAATGTATAATTTGGAATTGGTTAATAGATATTTGGTTACGCACATATTTCGTTGAACTAGCGATTTCCGAAAAAGCAGCAACACAGTATCAAACTTTCGTCACATCAATGAGCTTTAAAAGAGCTTTCAACTTTCGCCGCATCGATGGGCTTAGAGTGAAGTAAACAAACAAAACGCAAACGCAGGAATCAAAAACTTCCTAAACTAATTAAACATCCTAGTGATCCTACGCATTATTCAGTTGCTGCTGTTAGTTTTGACTGGATCGGAATGCCTTGATAAAGAAAACAAACCCTTTTTCGGGATGTTTGTAGTCAGTGCGGTTGGCTGCGGATCAGCTGTTTATGTTTGCAAGCTCCGCTATTTAACATATATTACCAATACTAATGCAATATTCAAATAAACGTTTAGGTTTTTAACGAACACATGAGATGTACAGTACAGTGTTTGTCGCACTAACACAATAACGTTAGCCACTTTCGGTTCCGCCTTAAATATATTACACATTGCTCGAATTGGCTCATTTTGACCGTAAGCCGTCCTGTGGAATGCCAGGCGAAGATAGTTATTAGACCGTAGAGACCTCGAAGCTGCGTTTATATTTTCTTGCATCAGAATATTCGGTGCGTCTATTTCTCCATAAAGTAATTTTGCAATAAATACGGCACGCCTACAGTCTCTTCTTCTCCACAAGGTATCCATACTTAATAGTCTACAACGACCTTCATACGATGGGAGTTCAAGCGGGTTCGTCCACGGAAGGAACCGCAATCCTGACCTGTTGAACCTTCTTTGCACAGCTTCAATCCTCATGGACCACGCTGCGATATAAGGGTTCCAAACGACTGCAGCTGTTTCAAGGGTAGACCGCACTAATGAGTAGTAGAGAGATCTCAAACAGTAAGGGTCATGGAAATCCTTTCCAATCCGCATAATGAATCTCAGGTTGTTGTTCGCTTTTGTGACAATGTTGTTATAGCGGCACTGGAAAGTCAGTTCGGCGTCCAACAAAACTCCAAGGTCCTTCACCACTGTTTCTCGCTGAATTGGCTGGCAATTAATAGCGTAGCAATAGTCCAAAGGTGATTTTTTTCTGGTAAACGTAATCACTATACACTTTGCTACGCTGATAGTAAGTCTGTTGCACGAACACCGTTCAAAAAACAAATCAACCAACTGTTGAAGTCGCTTGCAGTCCTCCTTACAGCATACATAATCCGACATCCGGGCGGTAGCGCTAAGCAGACGTAATTGTAGAAAAACGAGAATAACAGTGGTCCCAAATTGCTACCTTGCGGCACGCCAGAGCTTATTAGGAACTCCTGAGATCTGAAGTTTCCCAGTTTGTCCGATAGAAAGCGGTTGGAGAGAAACGATGCTAGCCAACGCGTGAATGAAACGGAGGCTCCTAGACGTTTCAACTTCGCTAAAAGTAGACGATGGTTGACGCGATCAAACGCAGCTTTATTATCGGTGTACACAGTATCCAACTGGACTCCGTTTTCGATATGCTGGATACAGAATGAAGTGAATTCGACCAGGATAGAACCCATGCTGATCAGGTGAAATATAGCATGTAATGTTACGCTGTAATGCCTCACTAATGAGTAATTCAAACACTTTAGATCCTGCACATAGTGAAGTGATTCCACGGTAATTTGCAACATCACTTTTGCTTCCTTTTTGACGTAGGACTACGTCTTACGGCAAGTTTTGGGATAGGGTGTCATTCCCAAAAATCGAAAAATGCGAGCGTCACGAAAAATGATTTTGAGCGCTAATAGCTCAGCGGTTTTCCGATCGATTTTCATTCGAAAGCGAGCGAAATTCTTTCACTCAATTTTCGTATTCTGCTAAGACGCTCAAAAACAAACTTTAGTTGTATTATATACTGTTTATGTGCTTTCACTACTGCGCAATGTTGCTTAAGATTAAACCAGAATAATTTTGCTTTGTTTTATTATTTGCTTATTGCTAGGAAATTTAATTTTGCTTATGATTTTACATGAAAAATTGGGAATTGTTTGTTTCAAAACGCTATATCTCGAGAACGGGACGGAACACCTCGTGATTTTGAGTGATTCTTATGTGAAAAAGTCTGAGGAACACGATGGTGTTGAAATTTTTGAGATCAAATTGTACTCATTGAGAGAAAAATACAAATTTAGTTTTCAGATCGAAAATAAAAGTATTTGGCAGCACTGCCGTAAAAAAACTAATATTTTTGTCGGATTCCTCAGATGATTTCCTATGAAAATGTAGAACAAAGTTTTTTTCTAAATTGGATATTTACGAATATATAAGCAAAAGAAAATAAGCGAATCTGACGAAAATGATGCTTTTTCTAATAAAAGGGGGGGTTCCCAAAAATCGAGGGAAAGTCCAATCGGCACCAAACTTGGGATTTTTGCTTCTTGACCCAAAATGAACCATCTGGCCAAGTTTGGTGAAAATTCGAGAAGGTCGATTACAAGTTTGTACTTTTTCTCGGTCGCTTGACGTGCAATGACCCATATTTCATTTATTCCAGCGGATAGTGAGCGGTGGGCGTTGTCTGCACTAATCGATTAATTCAACTATTCGTGTCAGTGGTGTTCGATTAAAAATATTCGAATATTTCTTTGATTAATTCGATTAATCGAACGATTATGAACTATTAACGAACATTATTCGGGCATTATTCGTACTCATTGAACTATTCGATTAATTCAACTACTCGTGCTGGCAGTATTCGATTAAAAATTATTCGAATAATCCATGTGTTATTCGATTAGTTGTATTAATCGAACGATTAACGGACATCACTACCAGCGGAATCCAGAGATATTCACTTTTATTGGTAATCTATGATAAAAATAGGGTAAAATGCCATTTATTTGGCCAAAACATCAAGACGTAACCATGTGTCGTAAATAAATACCATCTCGTCGGATTCCTCTTGACGATATCTTATTTATGACGAAAAAAGATCAATTTTTTCTCAGCGGAATCCAGAAATATGGACTTTAACATCTCTTCATATCGAGAAAAGTAGGGTGAAATGCCCTTCTTTTGGCAAAAACTGCTGGAACAAGCATCACACCATTGCACAGTGGTCAAATTTTGAAAAAACGCGGACATTAGCAATTGGGTAAAAAATGTATAATTTTTCAAGGGTGATGTCTTCGGAGAAGTTTAATAATAAAATATAGCGCATCTTTCTGCACTATTAAGTGACCGTGAATTCACCTATTAGGGTGATACGATCTAAAAATTAGGGTGATTTTATCTCTCCAGAGGAATGGAAAAATCAATTCAAAAAGAAGTTTACAAGAAGAAATCTCACATAGGCTTACCGTTTAGCTAGGAAGAAGTTTATTCAGGAAATGGGGATTTTCAGTTAAAAGTTATTTTGGTTGAAATGGAATGTTCTGCAACTGACAAAAAATTAAATTGAAATAATAGAAGACAAATGTTACAATTTTGGCCTCCCAGTTGGCACGTACGTACCTCAGTTGCATGTTTGAATCTCGGCTGGATGAGACTGTTAGAGGGTGAGACGCGACGAGGGTGCTACAGACAGCTTATCCTGCATGATTTTTAACATCGCTCTTAAGGTGATGCGACGAACAGGATATCGAAACGAGAGGCCTGATTTTCAGGAAAGGTAGCAACCTCCTTGGCTACGCAGGTCAGTTATATATTAAAAACAGAAAATTTGCCACGGGGAGGCCATCTGCGCTAGATTGAAAGCGAAGACTTGAAGGATAGGGATTGAAATAAACGTGTTGAAAACCGAATACATGAATGATATAGGTTCTAATGAGACGAACGTGCTTTTTTCACGGACGCTAATCTTTGACGGCGACAAACAGGAAGTAGTAGTTGAGTTCGTGCATGTGGGATCGCTGACAGCCGCGGACAACGACACAAATCAGGAAATCCTGCGGCATATTCAAGCAGAGCATTGAGTCTACCCTTGCTAACACTCCAGGAATCCTGCTTTTAGAATATAGAGGATTCTTATTTCATATTGCAGGCGATTCCTTTACCGAGTTATAGGTATCCCGTGGATTCAACTCTTGGATTCTCATACATGAATCCTGGTTCTATAAACGAGACATTCAGTGCGAATCCTGTACACAATTCCTTCACACGATTCCAGCGCTAGAAATCCTAGAGAATCTGTGCGAATCTTTTTGGTTCGTCCGAGTATTTTACCCTTCGCAAAACGCTGCGAATAACATGCGAGGACTTACGCGCCTTTGCGGACGACATTTAGCAGAGTACAAGCATGAATCAATCGTACAGACGCGGCTTGGGGAGATTACCAACGTACATTTGTTGAAAGTCAGTAAACTACAGTGAACCGGACACGTTGTAAGGAAAACGGTTCTACACAACAACCCTACCCTGAGCATCGGCACAGAGGGACTCAACGTGCGAGATGGCCTAAAGCGACATTTATTTAGTAAAAAACTGCGACTTTAGAGACGCTGGGAAATGGGCGACAAATAATCCAAGATCGAGTTGAATGGAGCTTAAAACAGCACGAACCATCCCGGTTCTAAGCTGCTGACGACGCTAACGAGGATTGTTCAACCAGCCTCGAACATTTTCCTGTGCTCTAAGCAGCTGGTTGTGAAATTTCAAGCTTAAAAGTGTGGAACAAATTTTCTTCTGGAGCCCCCCCCCCCGCTACGCCCATGACCGCAGGGGTTCCGCAAGGTTCCACACTGGGCCCGGTGCTGTGGAACCTCATGTATGACGAGGTGTTGAAGCTAAAGTTCCCGGTAGGGGTAGTGATTGTCGGCTTTGCGGGTGACATCACCTTTTAAGTCTACGGTGAATCTATCAGAGAGGTTGAGTTGACAGCTGCCCACTCTATAAGCATTGTTGAAGATTGGATGCGATCCAGGAAACTGGACCTAGCGCATCATAAAACGGAGGTTATCGTGGTGAACAACCGCAAGTGGGTGCAGCAAGCAAATATCAGCATCGGGGACTGCACTATTTCGTCAACGCGGTCCTTAACCGTTATGTGTGCGACAAAAAAAACACCTTTAGCAGGGCGACAAGGGTACCCGGGTACCCAAAATTGATATTGTTATAACATCAACAATTTTAAACCGATTTCGACGAAATAGGTGTTATTTGATTCGTTTATTTATCTAGTTTTGAATCATTTGGCCATTTGGCCACTAAAAGACATACGGGGCCCGAAAATCCGGAATTCCGACAGAGTGTCCGCTGTGAGGAAGAGAAATGATTGTATTGCAGGAAAATCAGTCATGCGGATATAAAAACTCTAAAAATTCATACAATGTACTATTTCATATAATGAGTTGAATCAGGTTGGCCATTCCGGAGTAGGTTCCTGTGGGGTCATGGGTGGCCAGTCCAGGATTGGAGGTAAAACCTAGCAATATGGGTATCAAAGTTCTTGGAATTAGTTCGGTAGGTGATATTTTTTACATTTCGATGTATTTTGATTGGTTATTTCGAAAATGGTTTCTACGGGGTCACAGATGATACCGCAGGATTCAAGATAATGCTTAGCATTATCAGAACCGTCCAAACCGTAGAACCATCCGTTATACATTTGGAACCAGTTCCGAAATTATCAATCAGTACTAAACTGACCATTTCAGTTCAAAACATCTAAAAGATCCGCTAAACCAATTCTAATATTGGATTAGGCACCCAACTCGCCATCTGTATCCCTACAGGAACCAAATTCTGGAGTGGCCAATGCGATCTAAAGTCACCAATTTATATAATTAGATGAAAAAAGGGTCCACAGTGTCAAGTTCAAAGCTAATAGGTTTACTGAAAGCTAATATTCTTTCAAAACATGCGGCTTCCCACGTTTTACCGGATGTTGCTCCGGAATTACCGATTCCCGGGAACTACTTGTCATTTGATGGCCAATTGCTTTATCTAATCAAAACTAGATAAATGTACGAATCAAAAGCCACTGGTTTCATCCAAATCGGTTCAACATAACTAAAGTTATGAAGATAGCAAATCATGGGTACCCGGGTACCCTTGTCGCCCTCCTACGTAATAAAAAAATTCAAGTGACTCTCATTGCTAAACCCCTTCATGGATATGCACCAAAAAAACCTCAATTACTTAAGATCAACGAGTTTTACGATGTCGCAAAATTTCAATGACGTATGTTTTAAATTGAATGAGTTATAACTATTTTAAAACTGAAAAGGTACCCGGGTACCCTGTCGCACACATAACGGTTAAAACTCCTGGGAATCATGGTCGACGACAAGCTCAAGTTCGGGAGCCACGTCTACTATGCCTGCAAGAAGGCTTCCACAGCTATTTCGGCATTGTCTCGTATGATGTCTAATAGCTTTGCGGTATGTGTCAGCAAGCGAAGGCTACTAGCCAACGTGGTCTCGTCCATACTCAGGTATGGCGAACCGGTATGGTCATCGGCGTTAGGTACCAAAAGCTATCTAGCCAAGCTGGAAAGCACCTATCGTCTCATGTGCTTGAGAGTGGCGAGTGCGTATCGCACAGTTTCACATGACGCAATCTGCATCTTGATATGATATGATGCGGATATGATGCCTATTGACATCATCATCAGCGAAGACGTAAAGTGCTTCAACCAACGTGGAACTAGAGGCATACGGAGTACCACAAGATCGGCCTCGATGATCACATGCCAGCGGGCATGGTCTAATTCCACAAAAGGCCAGTGGACACATCGACTTATCCCGGAACTATCCGGGTGGGTCAACAGGCGCCACGGCGAAATCAACTTCCACTTGACACAAATTCTGTCGGGGCATGGTTGTTTTAGACTGTCCTGTTTTCGGCAGGACAGTCAGACGGCAAAGCAAAACGACACTTATTTATTCTATGCCTCTGGTCTGGTCTGGTGGCTTCTGTAGAAGGTTTGAACTAGTCACATTGATAAGTAATGCTAGCATTAACCGAGTGTATTCGAAAGAAAATCTTGCGGATCGTTTTAACATACACCCTGGCTGAATCGGTACACTATTTTGCTACAGCCTGTTAATAGCTATAGATGTTAAATACATCGATACGTCGGACATAGAATAAATAAGTGTCGTTTTGCTATGCCGTATGGCTGTCCTGCCGAAAACATAAAGTTTGGAATCATAAACAGTCGATAGCTCCACTTCGATAGTTGTTTTAGACAGTATCTGCACAAGTTTGGGCATGCGGAGTCCCCCGAGTGTCCCAAATGCGTGGACGTTGAGGAAACTGCAGGACATGCTTTCTTCATGTGCCCTCGTGCCTTCGCAGGCGTGAGAAGCAACATGATGGCAGTGAGCGGACAGGACACTACCCCAGATAACTTAGTCCAAAGGATGTGTTCTAGCTTGGACGTCTGGGGAGCGGTCAATGCGGCTGCTACCCAAATCGTACTTGAGCTACAAACCGCGAATAAACAGCCTAACTACCATAGTAGTGTTCGACATCGGAACGAAAATTGAAGTCCGGGTTCCGGTCCGGTCTCCGGTCCGGTTAAAAGACGGCACGAACTTTGTTATTCCGATTATAAAGACTAATAATCCGGTCCGATTTGGCTCTGTTCAGGTTCCGGAACCGGAACAGAGCCGAACCGGACCGGAATAAAGTCGGAATAACAAAGTTCGTGCCGATTTTTACCGGACCGGAACCCGGACCTCAATTTTCGTTCCGATGTCGAACACTATACCATAGTCCAGTAGTTATCTAAGAGTGTGCGTTAAGCACAATAGCCCCTCCCTGAAGTAATACCGATAAGGTGGTGCCAGAGGGATTGAGGCAGGAGACTCGAGCAGGGTTTTAGTGGGTCTGGATCCTCACGCCCCAGTAGGGGGGTCGGGATATCAAACCCCACTCCCTGAGTTGTTTTCTCAGGTGTCTGATAGCAGATTTCCCTACTCGTTAAAATATAAAAAAAAGACCGGGTCTTCGTATAATTAATTTGTCATCACCATTCGGCGGTGGTTGACAAGTGACAATTTGCTATCGTTGATGTAGGGGAATGTCCCCTGTTATGAAACAGGTTATGTTTTTCGGCCAAAGCTTTTGGTCGGATGATCCAATTTGAAATCTTTTTGAGGCATTGGAAAGTTTAAACATATACCTATCTTTTTGCCAAAAGAAGTTTATGGTTTTTGTTTAAAACACAAAAGTTATAGCAAAATTGCAAAACATGTTTTTTGTAGCTAAAAAAAGTGTTCCCGGTTGTGAAACACCTCGGGAAATCGTTAGAAAAACAAAAGAAAATATAAAAATTTTGAAGGAAAATCTAAAATTAAAATCATTTATTCATGTAAAATACTAAAAATACAAAATCATTGATCAATTTCTCGTTTAATCGTCGAAATCTCAATCGCAATAAATGCATGTAAAAAAGCAAGCAGTCATTTTGGCACATTTGAAATGCACTGGCCTGATACACGTGTTACAAGAAATTGATTTTTGCTAAATCTAAATGAATCCTACTGACATAAAGACTCATAATGCCCCAATTAAAGTTATGTATGTTCAATGAAGTGTAAAATAATTGATTTTCTAGATGTTTCACAACCGGGAAACTTGACTGTTTCATCACCGGGGCGGAGGCCATATTGCAAAAAAATTATAAATAATTGATTCATATTTCACCTAAAATTTGTCTGTGTGATGAAATAGAGGTCCAAAACCAAGCTTATATGCTTTTACCTGACCTTTTTCATTCCATTTGGTACACAAAATAATCAATTGCAAAACATGCGAAAAAACTTTTGTGGGTGTTTGTTTTCAAACACGTTTCCTACAAAGCGTTATAAATATTGAAGTTTGACCGTTGTTTGCTCAAAAGTTATATTACTATGAGACTAGACGTTGGTAGTAATTTGACAGCACTAGGATAATAAAAACGCTAAAAACTATGGGTGTTTCACAACCGGGGCCGTTTCACAACAGGGGACAATCCCCTACGCATTTTTCCATCGTCACCTCTCGATGACGAATATGCGATTGAAAAAAAATTAAGAACAAGCTGTTATAACTATTCGCACTGCAATTTTCAGTTTTAAATTATAAACATTCGTTTCGATGTGAAAGAATCGTTTCAAAACACGAAAATTTTCTCTCTGACAAATAATAACCTACGTAATTGAATGACGGCAAAGCAAAACAGCAACGCAGTTTCTCTTCTGCTGTAGTGAACGTGAACTCTTCGCAGAGGTTGAAGTTCCGTTTTGCGGATACCCACCACACCTCCAATATTAATCGACCAATGTAGTTAGGTATAGAAAATTATTAAACATGGCCTTCGGTGTGTGAGGGACATCGCTGTATGGTTGCGTATATCTGAGCACAGCCGGTTCGTGTTTGTTAAAGTCTTCCACCATGTTTAGGTATCAAAATTTTACCGTGACCTTGACCGGAAAAAACGCTTCAGCGCTAAAAAGAAAATTCATTTAATGTTTCTTTTAATCAGATTTTCTGTTGATTAGGTCAACTTATTCCATAGAAGGTCTAATTATAACACTAAAGGCTAGATTAGCGACGTCTAAATATCGATACTTACACTTTGATTCGAACAAACGCAAAACGCAAAGGAATGGATACGCAATACCGAACAATACAGATGTAAACATTGTTTATTTATACCCGAGATACGGGTAGTAAACATAAACACACCCAGCAGCAGACACATCATCGCCAGAGCTGAAGCGTGAGTATAGAAACAAAATGTGAAAAAGAATGAAAGAATGGTCAGCAAAGAAGGCACGGTTCGACGCCAGACTGACCGATTACGCTACGCGTCGGGTGGCAAGCAGTCGACCACTTGTTAATTCGCGAAAAAATATTTTATGTCCGCGAGACGGGTAAGATTTGCAGAAATATGCAGCAATCATTTGCATTCGGCGAAACCGACCGGGCGCGGTCAGTCCACACAAAACCGAACCCGCCTGTAGTCCCAAATAGTCCCGCCGCCAATACCAGAAAGCTGCGGTTTCTTTCGTATGCGTAGAGCTTGTAGTAGATACGCTTTTTTATTTTTGACCTCCCGGCCGGCATATTGAGCAGCAGAAGAGAGACGTTGCACCGGCCCATGGACAAACACTCCTCGATAACAGCTTGCAGCAGTATTCGTCGGTTGGTGGTTCGATAAGCCAGAATCTATCTGTTGGTGTTCCAAAATTCGCTAATTATAAGTTGCATTTTTTCAAGGTAAGTACGAAATGAGCTGCTGTTCTATTCGACTTAAGTTTAGGTGATATTTTCGATTTTTCTACGCTAAATAAGTCGTTTAATTGGTGCTGGCTCTTTTTTAATTATTGAAGAAAAAATGGCGATCAATCGTTTTCTTTCTATATGCTGTGGATATTTTCCGCAAACCTGAACTCAGAGTGGTTCCTAACAATTTGGCACTATGTGTAGAACTAAGTTTCTGTTCTTTCATTAGTTTAGTGGTGTCGTTGAAGTATTTCTCATTTGAATTATGATCTGTTAATTCGTAAATTCGCATTTTTTCTTCGTTTTAATGACCTAAGTCAAAGCTCTGGCCGCCAACCCTAGTCTTACGTAATAAGGTGTGTATTTGTGAGGCTTTCATAATTTTTTTGCTGTTAAGTCTAATGTATTGACAAGCTTATACAACAGTCTTTCTACATTGTTCAGATAAACCGAGTACCGGAATCGGATCCACGATGCTGCCGACAGTGCGTCCCGTACTAACCAACTTGGCCGTGAGGAATACCGCTTTCTTGTCCCGTGACTACCATAAGAGGAAAAATCCGAACTTCCGTCCGTTCACGATGAATGACTATCCCGTCCCGGAGGGGGATTTCTTCGAGGAACATCGGCGCAAGAATCGCATCTACAACATGTGGCTAGGGATCGGTATCGTTACCTTCGGTATGACCCTGTACGTAGCCAAGGAGACGGGACTGATGTTCATGAACTACAAACCTCCGAAGAGTATCGATTGAACTCGGTTCAATGAATGAAAGCTCTCAGCTGCGCAGTTTTAGACATGCCACTAAGCACTAGAAAATATATGTTTTTTTCTGATAATAAAATGAATTGTCTCAAAACATGTGATTTTAGTTTTGGGTCATAATCGATGTTCCGATTCACTTAGAATTCACAATACAAATGAATCAACGATTCTCATGCTCGTTTTTACAGGAATATTTTTTAGAATCTATATTAAAAATACTTGTTATTTCACTTCTTCGGTTTTTACCATTATGATTTGCTTATGATAGAAAATTGCTCGCTAGCTTTATGTACTATATAAAATCGCACCGGAAAACTATAATAATCGCTCGTAAACAAGAAAACTTTGCACCACCGTAGAGTGAGGCGAGCTGTGCAATAGGAAAACGAAGGAAACTGCGAAAGAAAGGCGTTGCTGTCCGCTAATATTCTGTTTATGAGATTTGAAATGCAATCTAGCGGCGTATAATTAACATGGTAAAGTTGTTTAATTGTTTTAGTTTTATTTTATTGTCATACTTGACTTAATATACTGGGAGATGTGTCCAACAAAACTATTGAATCAAGAAAACAATTTCCACCGGATTTTCCTTATCGTTGATGTTGTTTTTAAATGATTATTGTTGTTGTTGCAAAAGTTGTCAACTAAACTTATTCTGGTTTATCGTATTTAAATTAGACGTAAATAATTCATGCTGTCAACCGTCGCAACAAAACAGAGCCGGTCTGATTGAATCTAACATTCTTTATTAGGATATAAAAACGTGATTATGCTAAGCTTTGAAACTCGAAAGGGTTTGGTTCATAAAAAGTCTTCATGCCAACTTATTCACCGTACAAAGGTATCTAAAACAATCACTTACATCTTAAAATTTAGCAGAAACTCTGAACTGAAACTGAATTCTTACTTACTATACAGTGTGATACATCATCTCATATCATGTTGAGAACATCAGAGTATCATCCCATATCATGTTGATAACTAACTTAAATTCATTCAAATTATGATATTTATAATCCTGGAGTCCCTGCTGCATATACCCTCACAAACAAAAATCCAGAAGGTCGAATCAGGAGAGCTTGGAGGCCATTCCTTTTTCGATATGAAATCCGTCGGATTGGCTTTGCACCACATCTGCACGAGATTTGCAATGTAGGCTGGAGCTCCATCCTGTTGAAAGCAATCAATAATATTCTTCACCATACATTCCCCGAACGTAAGATATCAAATTTTGTTCAAAGACCAGTTCTAGATAGTATTTTGCATTAACTTCAACACCCTTTTCAAGAGGAAGTTTCCCTTTCTTTGTTCTGCTTTCTTTGCGTCCCCACACCATGACCGCTGACGAATTTTGGTTTCGTGGTACATTTTGTTTGTCAGAAGGTTTGACCACTGCGACCATTATTATGATCTATTGTGGTATTTCGTGGTATATTCCGCTTGTGCTTTGGAACCAGAGCTGCCATAAATACAAATATTTGTGCATGCATAAATTTGGGACCCTACCGTTTTCTCCGGAGTATTTAATTTTCTCGATCTAATCTTTTAAATAACATAAATAGTTTATGGACTACTTTAAAATTCAGGAGCTCTGTTTAGCTGCTCTGTTTGGAACGTCGATGATCGAAACCGACCACAACCGATCGTTTTGAGCATGATGCGGGGCTTGAAGAACAAACAACTTCTCATCAGAAAAGAACACTTCGGAATCACCGTGCCGACGGATCAGCAGTTTGCATCTTTCCTGCCGTTTTTGTTTTGTTGCTTCCGTTAATCCGTAGACTTAACGTTTTTTGAATGCTTTCATATCCAGATCCATCTTCAAAATTGGACTAAGAGATTCTCTGTTGATATTCAGCTCAAAAGCCATTTTCCGTGCGGACCGGTCGCAACTGCGAGAAATTCGCTCTCGAACAACCTTTTTGAGCTCTGCAGTTCTAACGCTACATTTCCTTCTGTTTTCTCTAAGGTTTTGAGAAGATCCCGTCTCGACAAATCATTTGACGTAGGACTACGTCTTACGGCAAGCTTTGAGATAGGGTGTCATTCCAAAAAAACGAAAAATGCGAGCGTCACAAAAATTGTTGGGTTTTGAGCGCTGATAGCTCAGCGGTTTTCCGATCGATTTTCAATATTCTTACACCAATCAATCAGAAAATCTTCTAAGAATTGACCCAAATGAAGAAAAGTGTCGATTCTTGATGTTGAACTATTGAAAAATTGAAAATAATGAACCTATGTTTTCTCGACCTACCAGAATTCTCGATCCAATCACGGTTGTTGGAAATGACGTCATCAAAGTAGAAACGCGTTTTCACGCTTCGACTTATAATTCAGTCAATTTTCAATGGATTTCCAAAATATTTACACCCATTGATCGGAAAAGCGATTAAAAATATTGAAAATACAAAAAACTATTGATTTTGTTTTTGAAATTGAGTTTGAAAATTTTTTGTTTTTGAATTGATCTTGAAAAATTGAATTATTTTCATATTTTTGCCTTCCCTCGTCAGTGCTTCCCTAGCACGGATGACAGCAATATGTATGATATAAGCTATGGGTTAAGCTTCCTTATGATTGTATTTAATTTACGCCCTATAGAATCCGATCGAAAATTGTTGAGCTTCAGCTGTTGCTGCTTCCCACGGATAAGGCAACGAAGACATGCAAATTCACCAAGCGAGGTGTTGGAGCTAGAGCACTCGTTTCGCTGCCGTGAAGTAATATCTGGCTGCTGAAGTTTTGGAATTGGCAGTCTCAGAAGGTAAGAAGCAGCCAACAAATATACCAGCTCCAAGTAAATGTGTTCGGTCAAGCGTCAAAATGAATGAAACCATGGGTTTAATAAAATGAAAGAGTTTTTGTAACATCTTTTGCATCTTAGCATCTTAGCAACACAAATTTATCCATCAGAAAGCTTCAGCAGCTATGCGATCAACGAAGCCGTTCGTGTATGGTGGCCAGCTGGCCAAGTGGCCAGCTGCAAGTGACGTGGGATGCTTCTGGTCGTTTTGTTGTCGCGAGCAGCATATTTCCTGCCAATTCCAAAACTTCAGCAGCCAGATATTCCTTCACGGCAGCGAAACGAGTGCTCTAGCTCCAACACCTCGCTTGGTGAATTTGCATGTCTTCGTTGCCTTATCCGTGGGTAGCAGCAACAGCTGAAGCTCAACAATTTTCGATCGGATTCTATAGGGCGTAAATTAAATACAATCATAAGGAAGCTTAACCCATAGCTTATATCCTATATATTTCTATCATCCGTGCTAGGGAAGCACTGACGAGGGAAGGCAAAAATATGAAAATAATTCAATTTTTCAAGATCAATTCAAAAACAAAAATTTTTCAAATTCAATTTCAAAAACAAAATCAATATTTTTCTGTATTTTCAATATTTTTAATTGATTTTCCGATCAATGGGTGTAAACATTTTATCAATGGGTGTAACCTATGAGAAAACATAGGTTCATTATTTTCAATTTTTCAATAGTTCAACATCAAGAATCCACACTTTTCTTCATTTGGGCTAATTCTTAGAAGATTTTCTGATTGATTGGTGTAAGAATATTGAAAATCGATCAGAAAATCGCTGAGCTATTAGTGCTCAAAACCCAACAATTTTTGTGACGCTCGCATTTTTCGTTTTTTTTGGAATGACACCCTATCTCAAAACTTGCCGTAAGACGTAGTCCTACCTCAAAACTACAAAGTGTACAGCCGTAAGGGTTGTACGAAAGGGTGACGTAGGACTATATCAGATCATTAAATCAAAGACTAATGGAAACTGCATTTCTGGTGGTTTGAATGTTTATAAGAATCTGTGAGTGCCATTGTTTAAGTGAATGTTTGAAACAGAAGAGCGAAATATTCAGATTCAATTCTTTATTGAATGCAATGGCGGCTTTGAAAATACATGGACGGGATTCATAAGTACAAGGCCTGCAACCAATGAGACATAAAGATTCCTTTTAAAAATCACTTGTGTGCATCATAAAGGTTTAAATAGTAATGTATGACCAGCCCACAGATTATTGTATTAAATATGATTATGCGAAGCTTGACATGTTTCAATAATCTTACTTTAACTCGCTTGTGGCCTTTAAAAGGCCCATTGGTTACAAATAACATTCAAGCCAAAGCACGTTCATCGCAAATATTACATGCCACACGAATGTCCTTCTTTTTTGACATGAATGGCAACAGACACGGAGAGGCTGTTAGAGTCAATAGGATCGTAGCAGTCGGCCCTGCAGTTTTGCTGTATTCTAACAGCTGGTTGCGAAGTCTGTCGTATAAAAACAGAAGATCAAGTTTGGATAACGGAATGTAGCACCTAGGCTTTGCTTTTTTGGAAACAAGTACATAAGTTAACGGTGTCGATTCACTGTCTATTGCTTGGTTTTACTAGTTTACTTTCACAGCTTACCGCTTGTTATATAGCAGAAAATATGGCAAAAATTTCTGTTTTATTTGTATGAGAGTCCTTATCTTCCTACCAAAGGGGTAAGGGTCTCAGGGTTTCAAACCATCATAAAATAAATTCATGCTTCCAAAAACCCCTACGTGCCAAATTTGGTTCCATTTGCTTGATTAGTTCTCGAGTTATGAGGAAATTTGTATATTATTTGTATGGGAGCTCCCCCCTCCTAAAGAGGGAAGGTGTTTCAATTCACCATAGAAAAACTTCTTGCCTTCTGAGACCCCCACATGCCAAATTTGGTTCCATTCGCTTGATTAGTTCTCGCGTTTTGAGGCAATTTGTGCTTCATTTGTATAGAAGTCGCCCCTCTTATGCCCTCCATAAAATTGCTCTCTTACCCCGTTCATAAAATTGCTTGTCATTTTATCTATCCAACGACGTATAAACTGTTCAGTTTCGTTCAGTAGTTTAGTAGTTATTAGCATTTGAAATCTTTCATTCAAACGTTACACTTCTATTTTCGTTTTCACAAAGTGCTACCCAGTCCCAGTATAGTAAACAAAGACGTAGTCCTACTTCAAAACAGTTTTCTAGAAGTCATGCCGAAGCTTTATTTAAAATAAGTGTTCTACTTGATTTATTATATGCGTGTTTTTGTATGCGTCATTCCGTGATCCATCACACGCGGTGATCTAGTGCGCTATAGGAGACGTATGAATTCGCGCAGTTTTCAGATATAAATTCTACACCCAACACGAAACGTTTAAAATTAAATTGCGACGAATTTAAAAGAGATAGACGTTTCTCGTCAGAAACCGAATTGTAGAATGGTTCTAGAGCTTTAAATTGGTGGATAAAAATAATCAACTTTATCATGCTTTTTTTAGGAGAGATGTGATAAAAAAAAACAAGAGAAACACTCATTCCTAAGCATTTTGCTTCTGAAAAGTTACTAAATTTCATAAAGTAGGAGGTTTACGAGGAAATTTTAATACCAAATTTTCTCAACTTTCGAATGAAAGTAACAGAATTGTGCTAGCTGGGCCCGTGTAAGACTCACTTTCAAAGTTGAGCGCCTTAATGATATTTTGTTTGATTTACAATGAAACTGATGTAGAAACGCACAAATTTACATATATTTTTGATGCAATGTTTTGTATATTTTATGAACAATTGGGTATTTCTCCAAGAAACAACTGAAACAGAACACTGATAGATTTCTAGCTTATGCTTGATAGAAATATAAACTGATACCACTTGAAATGCCATGCCCGTTCTACTAACATTTCATTGTTCATGAGAACAAAACTATGAAGTCGTAGCCAATGAGTAAAGAAATTGATAAATTTAATGTCATTTTTTTAAATTTACACGATTTCCTAGCAATTTTTTTGTTCAAACCATCTTCAGTTATGTTTTTATCGAATCGAATTTTATTTTAACTGTCTTAGATTGTTGGTCTTTAAATATACGGAACAGGACACTGCACTTTCCGTTATTAAATGATGATTTTTCAAAATATATTACACCGGAATTTGCGCAAAATGTAAAGAGTAAATGCGGTCAATGTTTGATAAATTTAACAAGCATCAATGGAAATTATAATTGCAATTGCAAATACAATTAGCATAATTAGTACAATTATTGATTTCACAAGATCAGCAAAATTATTCGCCGTAATTAAAAATATGGTTAGCTGAATTGCAAGAGCAAATAATATTTACTGGTTGATTTCAGACGATCAAAGCTGCATAAAATAAGCACTCAAATGGTGTTTGAACATGCAATACTTAAGCTATTCTAGGTTCATCAGCTGTCTTCCAGAAGCTGATAAGCAAGCTTAATAGCGGGTCCTTTTGCAAAACAACCAGCTTCTAAATAGCCATAAACATCAAACCGCTTTATTTTTTTTACGGCTGCTTGAAAGGTGTTATAGTGGCTTTATTGAAGTTTTCAACTACCTAAAGGCTGCATAAAGGTGTTAAAGCGACTTAACAATCTAGCTTCCATTAGGCTTACAACAACGTGACTCGCCACGGCGAGTTGAGTCACCTAGGTGACAACCGTGTCACCTAGGTAACAAACTCCTGCCACCTAAGTGACAAAGCGAGTCACCTGAGTCGAACTGAGAAAGCGAGTTACAATTGTCACCTGATTCGCAGCGAATCCAAAATAGTCATGTCACTCGCCTCGCAGAATAAGCTTTTTTTTACTAGGCAAACAGAACCGAAAACTAAAAATGTTTAATAACTCTGTAACGATTGAAATTTGACCATATGCGTAGAAGGATTTTTCCATCAAATATGGTCCTTTATCATCCCCTAAAATATTTGCACTAAGCTACCTAGCACACTGTATAGTAAACATAATGATATGTCTCCAAAAAACTGAGTAACACTTTTTGGAAGTGCAAATCAAATGATGAAGATACTCAAAGAGACAACTGATTTAACATGTTTTAAGATCAGTTTTGAATGTACTTTCACTTTAATTATTTTTCGATTGCCAGTTTTTGCAACTTTTTGATCTATAGCAGTACGAAATATAGTTATTTTTTACCTAAGTCGTTCATTAACTCGCTCTGTATAGAAAATACACGTTTAGTTTCTTCTGCAATAGTGTGTGCTTTTAAGAGATGCAAATGTTTGCAGAACATTATTGTTCCCTAAATCACATAGTTTTGAAGCTATAGCGAAAAAACCGATTTTTGGGGGTCCGACATGAAAGACGCTTAATATCTCAAAAACTGTGATACTTAGAGGAATAATGTTTTTAATGTTTTAGAGGATAATGTCTTATGTTCGCCAGTACCTGGCCTCGCTCTGCCCCAGGATTTCAAGCTTCAGTCGGCCAACTTCCCTTGCAAGCTGAGCCAGCTTGCCCTGCTGGGCAAGGGTCAGTATATTCCATGTTCCGATTGGTGTCCGTGTTTTCATGCTTTAAGGTCGTTGCCAATAATCCAGATAGATTTCTTCTTCCATTTTCATTAACTTTTTGTTTTCTGGTACAGTCGGCTGTCAACCTAAGGTCCTTATCCCGCTGCCGGAGTGTTATCTTAATGTGGGCGGGAGCCACTGTGCCCTTTTTCCTGTTAGCGTACGACAACCGACGTTGCGTACTCCAGCCGGCACCACGTAGAAGTAGGGAGAGGAGTTGGTGAACAGAGGTTGTGGACTGCACGTGTTCACCCTTTGCCAGGCCAAAAATGTTATTAGCTCTGTTTATAATTGTGTTATAATGATCAATGAACGTTAACTTTGACTCAAGGATGCCGTGAAAGCATCAGTCGCCGCGCACTAGGTGATATTTTCATCGATATTTGCAAATTGAGATTAATACACTCAAATGAATGCATTTCGTTTTGTTGCGACAATAGAATTGTATGTATAGAATTAAGAGTTTTGATCTCAGTTTTATGAAATTCATCTCCGCTTTCCAGCACCATAAACTATAATGCGTCCGGCTCGTGGGTTGATCCTGCATACATTCATTCGAGCTGCGTTTCGGGTTCGAACCGGATGAACTTTAGAAATGGAGAATTCGAGCGCCCTTTCGTCGGATGGGATGTGATGCACTAGTGGCTGAGAACTGCAATCACGGTACTTCGATTGCAGTGCTCATGAATATCACAATTTGCTCAATAGCGTACAATTCCTACGGCATGTTCTCAATATCTGAATACCTTCGTTTTTTGGATGATTTCGTGGCCTTTTAACTCAATTTAATTTGGTTGATTTTTGCTGAGAACTACAATTATTTACATTAATTGCAGCTCTCAGCAATCACGTTAACAATTCTTAAAGTGTGACAACTGCATTCATTCCAAAGCGAATGCAGCCTATCTCTATCAATATATTCACGAAATGATTTTTCGTTGGATGAAGTTTATAATGAATAACAAACTTGATCAAAAACTGGACAGCCAACTTTAGTCTGAAGTCGCGGGAAGAACACACCTAACGTTGTTGTTATTTTCGTTACTTTCCATTGAATAAAAAACTGGATATATCCTATGCAATTGATAGGTTCATTTCATATCGATTGGGAAACAGGCCAAGCAAAATTAAATATTTGAAATTCCTAATTGTTTTGTAACGCGTTTTCTATGGTTCCAAATCACCAATCCGAACCATTATTACTTTCATGCTGCAAGATTTTCCATCAAACTTTTTACCATTCAGCTGTACCCCATTTGTTGCTTTTCATTCCGATAACCTTTGGTAATGGAATAACGCAAAGTAGGTAGTTTATAAATTATTCACAGCAGCAGAAGAAGGTCATTCGCAACAGCTTTGCTCCTGCGATCAAATCGGCCTTTGGCTCATCAATGTAAGAGGGTAGGATGGATTTCAATCGGATAAATCCCCCAGCTCAGTTTTTCAATTTACAAATGTGTTGTATTTAATGCCGATTGGTTTAATCTGTTGCCTCTTGCCACTTGACCGTTATGCCGTTGGGGATTCGAGAAAAACTTTTTCTCTGCTTGATCCGTGTACAGTTGAAAATCGACTTAATATAGACAGTGGTAGAGTAATCAATATATTTCGATAATAATGGAATTATGAACTTCTTTCATTCCACGGTTGCACCGACCAAGCGGTACTCTCGCAAGGCACTTCACTCCTCTAATCCCTGCTTGGTACGCTTCAAGGAGCTCCATCATCGACAGCAATCGCGCAGCATGGACCGAACGTTCGACTGGCTTTGATCATTTTTCGTATCAATTAGATCCAATTTCCTCCAGAAGAAGGAAGGAAATGATATTTCCGTCTGCTGGCACCAACCGCTCTGGCTGGCTTGTGCTTGTCAGCTAGAAGAAAACCCGAAACTATGTACTCAACTCACTGCTCCTCGACACGGACGGCAGTGGCAGATGGATTTTTTCTTCCTTACCGCCACAAGGGTTTCCCGATCCCGATATGTGTGTGACGACTTGTTTGGTCTCCGTACAGTCGAAGCTTGTGCTATCGGGGTAGAAGAGTGTGTGTGTGTGTGTATCGTCATTACCGGAAATGTTTCGAAGCTGTTTGAAGTTGGAAATGAAAAACTCATTTCACTATGGGATAGGTCGGATAGCAGTATCCAGAACATGTATGTACGTACAGTATGTATGGTTTCATCTAAGTCGTTCCGAAGGAAGACGATACGAAAAATTTATTCGTCTTTATATGGTGAGATGAAAGTTGAAAAAAGAGTACTGCGAAAAATCAACAAATATTGATAATGTTCTTACGACCAGAAATAGGTTTAATGATACCTACATTGAAAATAATTCTTCGCATGCTTTTTTTGGATGGATGCAACATTCCCAGGTGTTTTTTCAGTTCAGAAAACAAAATTAATTAATTAATTTATTTATTTTGACAACAACATAACAAAGATCATCATTCATAGTTCCAAAAAATACTTCTGGCTCTTCAGAAGCTCAATTTGAGTATTGATACTAACATAGATAAACGTTTGTCTTTGAGGATAACCTGACAACTGACACTTGATATAGGAGGTACCCGGCAGAGTCGTTCGTAATTTCAATTTCGGAATATCATTTCGAGAAGAAAATACAAAGGGCTTGAGGCACCTGTTACTCTGCAGCCAGCTAGTTTCATTTGCAATAATATTGCATTCAAAAAGAGGAAAAACTCGTCCCCGAAAACAGATTCGTTTGATTGAAAAGCCGCTCCATTCCATGGCAGCCAATCATTCTTGGCGACGTTTGAACGTCAACGTCAACGAGCCAGTTTGCTTTATTTGACTTTCATTAGTTTTCTGCTACGGCAATGTCCGTGCATCGTGCCGGAAAATCTGCTTCGTGTATTTCTCATGCATTAAACAAACGCAACTCTGGAAGCAAAACTGATGCCTTTCTTCCAGACTTTCTTCGATCCGGCCCGGCCCTGTCCACCCGCACGGTCCACCCACCACCACCGGATGAATACGATACTTTGCGGCGGGTATCTTCAATTGAAAAGATTTCCCTTAGATCTTTCGTTGACGTTGCTTGCCTCAGCCAAGGCAAGCTTCTCGAGGAAAGTCAAAAGGTTCAGTATTAATTTATCACTAGAATTGATTTTCCAGGTACACCGAAGACTACTTATTCATCGAGATTGATTTCTACGAGATCGGTCCGAGCATGGAACGAAGGGAGGGTTTTCGTTTGTCAACGCCATCGGTTGAATACAAAAAAGTATAACACATGCTGGCCATAACTTGAACTACACAAAAAGATAATTTGCTTTGATTTATTAGTACGAGATCCATATAAGGCACTCTTATTAATATAAAAATTATCAGCCTCATAACACACATGCTCTTTACGTCGTAGGACACTTATCTTTTCGCAAGACATAGGCATATCGAAACAACGTTGTTTCAAATAGCCACAGGAGAATGTTGCTTAATTTATTCTCATCAAGATCTCCTATCCTGATATAATTACCGGTCGGGCGGGGCTGTACGTTTGTTGTCGACATATCCGATTCCGGTAATTAGCCTTTCGACCGAAACGAGGGCTCCCATGTCTCATCATCTATTCATTGCTTTGTTAATCAGTGGTCTCCTGTGCTGTGGTCCGGCTAGCATCAATAAGGCAATAAGTTTTTCCTAGTTTGAATGGTGCTTCGTTAGATAAAAGAAAAACCTGGTTTCATAGACATTCGGCACGGCTAAAGGGAACTAACAAGAGGTTGAAGATGAGCCTAGCCTAGTCTTCTAATCCGAAGATTCCGACGTCTAGTACGAACGTCTGAGAAGCAGCTGGTGTTTGTAACCTGGCTAGTGTTTGCTTTTTCCTCATATGAATATCTACCATGTAGCCACTTTATTGGATGAGGTTTATGTCGAAAGCCGGTGTGTTATATTATATTTTCTTTGCTATTTATATTCGAATGATCTTATGAGCTCATTTGTATACAAGTTTGCATACTGCCGGAACTCGCATAACAGTCCCATTTATGTAGGAAACTCCATAGAAAATGGGACTGCTATACGAGTAGCGGCAGTATATGTTTCTAAAGAATTGTTGCCTCACTATATGTAAGTTTCTATTTCATTATTTAAGGTTTTCTTTATCAGAACTTTTTCTAACAGTTTACGTTGAAAGTACCAATATTAGAATGACGCTGGATCATGATATCACTACGTTTTAAGCTTGCCTATTTACCTCTTATTGAAGAACTTCCAAACAGCGGTAACTTCGCTTATCAAATTAAAAATGGACGCCAAAAAATCATATTACATCGAATTTTCTACAAACCTCCTCCCGAAATATTATGGTTCGATTTATACTTCATTGGTTTAGGCCATTGCAAATCACGTTTAAAGTTTTTATCACGCCCCCCCCCTCCCCCCTTGGAAATTGGCTTGCAAAATCGGGGGACAAAAAAATAATTTGTAGGATATGAGTTAAATTTCTTTTTATAAAATCAATTGTCTGTGGGCTCTACAGTCTGAAAAACTCGAAAAATGAGTCTCCGAGTTGAATTAACGCTTCTAGCACGAAACAGAAATGGAAATTCGAACAATGGAATTTCCGAAAATCGTCCAAAAAAATTTTCCTTCGTTTTTGTCCTTTTTCGTATATTTTAGCATAGAAAATAATAACGTATATATTATAAGCAAGAATAGAATCGGTTTTCTCGTTTAAACCTTAAATAAAAATTCTTAAAATCCATGTTTTTTTTTGCTCGATTAAAAAATTCACTTTGGCCACTTGGCCGAACAACGAAAGGACAAAAACTTTATAAAATACTAGCTGACCCGACAAACTACAAAATAACCTGTGTTGTACATAAATCATGAATCTCGGGTGATTTTTGTCACAATCTCTAGTTTTGCAAGTTTCTGAGGAGTTCAACTTTAGATGATTCATTTTGGCAGTTACGTAACTATGAAAGCATCCCAGGTAATCAATGCTACTCAAATGTAGGCCGATAAGCATTTAAGTCGCCTTAAATGCTACTTAAATGCTATTTTGGCAAAATATACAGCTACTTTACTGATAACCTTTTTATAGTGCTGACAATGCTAATTTACAGCTAATTACCGACACGAAGAATTTGAATACAATTTTGGATGCCAATTTACAACACCTATGCAGTCAAAAAGCTAATATACAACAACGTGCAGTATAAAATGCCAGATACGCTGATTTGCTGCTTATGTTAATGCTTATTAGTTACCAGGAATGGGTAGTTTAATATACAAATTTGCAATTTTCCCTCACAGTAAAGTAGAAAACAACTCCCCTGTCCCCTCATTGCATAGCCAGAAAGCATAGCCAGAAAGGATAGTAATATTCGCCATGATTGTACAACATTTCGCCGAATATCATTTTGCCAAAAACCTTAAGCGGAATATACCATTTCACGGAAAACTTTTTTGTGGGAAGTACCATTTCGCGATCCTCTCCTTACTCGCTGTCGCTCATTCCAGGAAACCCAGGTAGACCTAGGAAAACCTAGGAAAATAAACCTAGACAGTAGTGATTTCTGCGGGGAGTTGCCTCCCCCCAGTGGGCGGCGCTTCCGACGGCGGGTCACCGGCAACACTCGCGGCCGTCTCGTCCCGAATGATCTAGTGTTACCATAGATAGTTTTTGTGGTCGAGTTCGATTAGTTTTTGAGTTTCGTAAAAAATTCTGTTTTATTTGTATGAGAGTCCATATCCCCCTACCACAGGGGTGAGAGGTCTCTAACTATCATAAAATAAATTCAAGACTCCAAAATCTCCCACATGCCAAATTTGGTTCCATTTGCTTGATTAGTTCTCGAATTATGAGGAAATTTGTATTTCATTTGTGTAGAAGCCCCCCTCTTAGAAGGGAGATGGTTCATAACTCGCTTGTAAAAAGGAGAGGGGTCTCAATTCACCATAGAAAAAAATCTCTCCAAAACCACTTACATGTCAAATTTGGTTCCATTTCCCTGATTAGTTCTCGAGTTATGAGGAAATTTGTTTTTCATTTGTATAGGAGCCCCCCTCCTAAAGTGAGGAGGGGTCCTAATTCACCATAGAAAATATTCTTGCCTACAAAAACACCCACATGCTAAATTTGGTTCCATTTGCTTGATCAGTTCTCGAGTTATGAGGAAATTTGTATTTCATTTGTATGGAAGCCCCCCCTATTAAAGGGGAGAGGAGATATAATTCCCCTTCTAAAGAGGGCAAGGTTCCCAATTTACCATAGAATAAATTCTTGTCACCAAAAACACCCACATGCCAAATTTTGTTCTATTTGCTTGATTAATTCTCGAGTTATGCAGAAATATGTGTTTCATTTGTATGGGAGTCCCCCCTTTTAGTGGGGGGAGGGGTCTTTAACCATCACTAAAACCTTGCCTGGCCCCAAAAACCTCTACATGCAAATTTTCACGCCGATCGGTTTAGTAGTTTTCGATTCTATAAGGAACATACGGACAGACAGACAGACAGAAATCCTTTTTTATACGTATAGATTTGTAATGGCCTTATTGGATCTCCTCTTCAAGACCAAATGCACTTTCTTCCTCCCTCTTCCACTTGACACATCATAAGGTTTTTTCTAACGATAGTTAGAAAAGTGTAGAAGGAAGGGTAGAAGAAATTAATGAAACAAAGATGTTGATAGGATCCAAACAGAATGGGACCAGGCGTAAATAGGAAAGAGCGGAAATGTTAGATTCTAGTTGAGCCCGAATCTTCTGATCCGGAAAATATGAATGTCTGCTCAGAATTCAGAAAACTGCGGATTCATTCCATTGGCCAGTGTTTGCGAAGATGTTTAACCTTTGTATTAGTTCTTTGAGTTCTTATATTGATATACATAAAAGAGTCACAGCCGGAAATTGAAACAAATAGTTTTTATGGTCGTATTGGATTTTATTTAACAGAATAAAAACTTCTGGCTGTTTGCAACATTTATGTAGTCTGATTAGAGTAAAATGTTGCTTAGAAAATTCTTGATCGTTTGGTATCATTAACTCATTTTTTAAAATTTTGTGACTAGGTCCGGTCTGATTCTGAGCAGTTCAATCGTGCAGTTAAGTCGAGCAGTTGAGTCGAGTAGTAAGTCAAGCAACTGTGTCAACAAGTCGAATCGAGCAGTTAAGTCGAGTAGTCCACTCGAGCAGTTAAATCGAACTGTTCAGTCAAGCAGTCAAGTCGATCTGTCCAATCAAGCAATCTAGTCGAGCAATCAAATCGAGCAATCAAATCGAGCAGTCCAATCGACCAGTCCAGTCGAGCAGTTTAGTCAACCAGTTGAGCAATCGAGCAGTTCAGCTGTCGACCAGTGAGGTGACTGAGAATACAACCCATTGCTACGAAAGCATGACGTCCTGTCAGGGACCTTTTTTTAGTTACCGAGGTTACCGATGTTACCGATAAGCCTCTTAAGACGTCCTTTTAGAGACCTGGTTTTCGGTACAGCCATAAGCCTCTTATACAAATAGATGGGTGGGTCATTGAAGCAACGCTCATTAAGTTTGTATAACGTTCCGGACCGGATTCGAACCATACTGTTCTTCCGGGCCCCGTGGATCGCAGATGTTGGTGAACCTTTGAACAGCGAACTGGATAAAAATAAAAATCTACAATCCCTTTATTAAGTGTGCGATGTATTTCAAACTCCTCCGACACTGCCAGATTTAGATATTTTTAGGCACAAATTGTGCCTCTTCTCTCGTCTATTGTAGTCAACAACCGAATGAGAAGTATAACGTAACCCGTTTACGTTTTAGTTAATCGTCGGAACGACTTCTTTTGATACTCTTTCGACAGCTTGTTCTCCAACATCTCGGGTGTTCTACAAAATTTGCCCAAAAGTTCTCAATGTGCTGGCAAATGAGTGAACATATGCAAATATATCACCTCTGTTTTCTAACTCCTATCTCTACCTCCACGAGGTGCCGGGTGGGGTACGGCAGCCAAAGTTGCGCACCTGGTGGTACGCAACCTTGGTTGTCGTACGCAGACAGAGAAGGTGGAATACTCGCCGGGTGGTCTTCGGCTACCTAATCATGCAGTTCGGTGCAGGTTTTTCGGAGGGCGCGGCTGCGTGGTGTAGGCACACCGGGAGAGAGTTATTTTCTCAGCTGGCTTAGCACAGAGAGAGAGGCTCTCAATAGGTCTGTTTTACACAATCTGCAGTTACGCCCTTTGGCGGTTGGTGCCGAATTGTACGTTTGGGCAGAAATTGAGCCACATGACCTGATCCTGCCGTGAGAGTCGGCAAATCAGGAGCCCCTAAGTCAAGGTCTACATCCGTGCCGATGACTGAATGGCTGGAGGGGTGAAAACATGCCAGTCGCGAACGGAGTGCTTTGGGCATCTTGCCCCTACTGTGCCATGCGGGGCTCTGGTACGGTCGATCTTTGTTGTCCCTTGCGTTTCGTGGGAACAGCATAGTAGTTCTGCCCAATTTCCCTTATGGGTTTTACGCCAAGTGCGTTCTGGCCAACATCATTGGCTTCGCTTACAATTTGTAAAAAATGCTAGAAGCGACTGAGATCGTGAGGAATTAGAACATCTATTCCGAGCAAGTTTTAGAACAAAGTGACCCAAACTCGTAAGGGCTATACACCGACATCTGGCATGTGTAGGGACGAGGGAGAAAATCTGATCACAAACGAATGGGTGGTCGACAGGCGGAAGCAGTTTTTCGATTAACCCCTCGAGGAGGCCGAACGAACGAAAGTTAACAAAAGACGATAGTAATGTCGCAAAAATGATTATTGGCCCGACTGCTACAACTATCGCGGCTAATGTGGGTACTCTACCACATCCTGTTACGCTGGTTGTCACCGATAGCACAAGGTTTTGTAAAAAAATATCAGAGGGGGCTCCATAGCGGCTAGCGCGACTGTGGACCAAATTCTTACCATCCGATGGATCTTGCAGAAATGTCGAAAGTACAACGTGCCTACGCATCACATCTTTATTGACTTCAAAGCAGCATCCCAGATAACACAAATTCGTAATGGAAAGTTCACATTAAATCGTATGCATGTCAATTCAACCGAACATTGAAATTTTATAATGATTAGAGTATGTCAACACAAAGAGAACAATAAATTGTTTTGCAGTCGTGCGTGTCCTCATATACAACTCATGTCTGTAAATTATAAAGCATCTATACTGCTTTATAATTTACAGTCATGAGTTGTATATTGTTGTAGTTGTAGTTGTAATATTGCAATATTAAGTCATATCTAAATCATATATTCAGGACTATTAAGTTGCGTGGTGTAAAAACCGTTGTATTAAATGCAAGGTAGAATTATAAATAATTGTCAAAATTTCGCGCGTATATCGCCTCCGATTTGGTATTTATATGCTTTTATCTGGCGTGAAATATAACTTTTTCGTTCAGATATGATGTCGTATATCTCAGTTGTAACCGAGATATACAAAACAAATGGTTTACTGGGATACGATACAGTCGATTTGAACCAGCTATGTCAGATAATACACGAACATGGTTTTCAGGACAAACTGATGCGACTGATTAGTGCTACATTGGGTCGTGAGATGTGTTTTATGCGCTTAACATCGATGTTAAGGGGCAATCCGTTTAGCGGGCATCGAAACGAGAGGCACGATATTCATCAAAGTCGGCCAACTCCTACATTTCGCAAATGACTTTAATATCATAGCCAGAAAATGAGCAAATTTCTCAGTAATATGTATAAATGTATGAACTTTAATTTTAAGAAAATAAAAGTAATCCGTGATGTACGATGGACGAAGTAAATTATATGGTCATCAAGCAAAACAAAACAAAAATAAACATTGGTTACTACCTACTGCTAATTTAACCATAAATATTACTGCATAGGATTGCATAACAGCATGAATGCAAATACATGTGCAAACTTACTCGCCACTAATTAGATTATGCTGCATCATTCGCGCGGTAACTAAAACGCTAAGGTTTAACCCACAACGCCGGAACAAAACGGGGCTCAAACAAGGCTTTGTTGCTGCAAATGTTGGTAACCGGGCAACAACAACAATATTCACAATGCCACCAATGAAGCGCAGAGCTAAACCGGACACAAATTGTCGCAATTATGGTCGGATTAATGTGGTGCCAGAAAATGCACCGACCGAATAGGCAAAAAAAAATCAGAAATATTTACACGCAAATATATCACCACCAGTAGGATCATTAACTCCGATCGGGACGACAGGCTGTGATTTATTTGAACATAATAATTGATGTAGGTATATTCCACATATAATTTCCAACGCAACATTTTCGCTTATAAACAATAAAAATAGAATTATTCTATTCATTTACACCATGAATTGGTTTTTGGCATTCTTTGTTCACTTGGAATTTAGTCGAGTTTATGGACGAATTGCAACATAAATGAATGGAATCAGTTGATACATCAAAATGCTTACAGGTGAGTGTTATAGAAAATTATCCTTCCATATTCAATGGGTGCTTTTTCATGTGGTTACTAGATTTGTAACGAGCTTGTGAATAATTTGATATGACACACGTAATTAGCATAGTTTTTACGCTCGCCGGTACTGATATCTGCTTCATTGGCTCATGATATCATGAGTATTAAATGTATAATGATGTTTCTAACACACCAAAATATTAGGTATCTGTGAAATTGTTTCGTAGAAAACTTTAATCAATTCCACTTGCGAAAACTTTGACTTCTGCAATCGGGCAATAAAATTCCATTCACAACATCTACTAAGCTGCTGCTGGTTCTTAAAAGAACACCGAAAAGGAAACTGAAACACGCAAAGTAATCGATCAATCAATTTGGTATAATCCTAATAAACAACAATAAAGTTCGCTTTCTTTTAGAATTCGCCATTTGTGTCAGCGATTTGTTCTTTATGTGGTTTCATCTCGTC
Organism: Sabethes cyaneus; assembly: GCF_943734655.1. Taxonomy (NCBI): domain Eukaryota; kingdom Metazoa; phylum Arthropoda; class Insecta; order Diptera; family Culicidae; genus Sabethes; species Sabethes cyaneus. The sequence goes on from NC_071355.1 coordinate 48,368,797, forward strand.
TCCTACAGCAGGACGCGGTACTGGTGGTACAGCAGGACGCGGTACTGGTGGTGACGACGGTGGTGGTGGTCAGATGACGAAGTATCGATGAACCGCACCGCACCGCACCGCTCACTGATCGAATTTCGCGTGACATGTTTGTCACGTCACGAGACTAACGCCCGACAAGCCCGAACAGCTGTTGTTATTTCCACTCGGTTGTCAATCGATTTGATTGCGTGACAAATTCGAACACTTTACCATGTGGCAGGGGATTTACGATGTTGCTGACGTTGCGTGCTGGTGTGATGAACAACAGATTCTACAGAGCTATATGCCGGAGACGTGGGCGAAGTACCGTCATTATGAGTGTGCTTGTCGGTAAGATGACATTTTAATTATTGAGTTTTACCGAGAATTTGGTTAGAGTATTTGGCTGGCTTAAAGTTTGCCGGTAAAATTACGGGTCGTAAGCCTTGACATATTATCAGACCGTCGACACCGAATCCTAGCAAATTTCTTAGCAGTTGTTTATGAGCCCACAGTTTATGGTGGGCCGGAAAATTATGACCTACCCAGCCGAACGAGGCCCGGCCACAAATTAGTCTACGACGAACGACATCGTTAAGTTTCCAGCATGCTAATGGCTTCAGTCATCTTCAAACATCACCATCACCAGCCAGCCAGCGCAATGGTTCGTCACATGAAACACTAATTGTCATCGATTATTTCCCATCAGTTAACAAATCAGCCTTATGGGGTGGGCTGGTTAGCAACGGATCTTCGGAAGCCCGCAAGCATTTCCCGAAAGCGAAATAATTACTCAACGTCAGTCAGTTGGTACGCCTCCGTACTGGGCAGAGCAGCGAAATCGGTCATGGTGAGTATCGGTTTTCTTCCGAGTAACTTTCTTCGCTCGCGCAGGGCCGGAAATGGGGGCAAAATTCGAGCACCGCCACCCGGCGTGAATTCTTTTGAAGATTTCCGTTCAACTGAGCCTTTGCTCTCTGCCTATCAGCCACCAGCTGCCGATTCAATGGACCATGGAGCGTGACGGAGACGATAAAAGCACATTATCTATTATTGTTTTACGCAATCTGACAAATTGATAAATGATTGAGCTCGCCGCATGTCGTCCTGAAATGGAACAGTCACAGGTTCCTATAGTCTCGCCCTTGCCAAGTCTTAAATGCTGCCATGAAAAGACACGTCGTGGTCGGCATTTGACCAAAATTGACAGAATGATTCCGCTCGATTGAACGACGACGACGACGACGACGAAAACTTTCGCTGAGTAAGCTGACATCTTAATTCGTGCTTGCTGGCTTCAAGCTTGAAGGCTTGAATAAATTGAAGTCATCTGTTCGTTTTGCATGTAAAGGCCAATTCGCCCAGGAAGGCGTAATTATTTAATAGCTTCACTGGATGCACCGGCAAATGCAAACATGATTTCTCGTGGGGTTGCGTCAACAACCGACTTGCACTAAATGAGTAAACAATCTTCAGGTTCACAACGAACCGCATGAATACGTGAGAAATATTCTGCTTCTGTTGTTGCAACTAACCGTTCGATGCAATCACTGGCGTCTCTAGGGTTAAAAACATTGGGGAATGTGCCTTCCCAAGTAACAATTACAGTTTTATTATACACGTATGACGGCTTTTATGTTCAAATTTGGTCCTCTTCAAACCAGAACCAGAACCAGAACCAGAACCAGAACCAGAACCAGAACCAGAACCAGAACCAGAACCAGAACCAGAACCAGAACCAGAACCAGAACCAGAACCAGAACCAGAACCAGAACCAGAACCAGAACCAGAACCAGAACCAGAACCAGAACCAGAACCAGAACCAGAACCAGAATCAGAACCAGAACCAGAACCAGAACCAGAACCAGAACCAGAACCAGAACCAGAACCAGAACCAGAACCAGAACCAGAACCAGAACCAGAACCAGAACCAGAACCAGAACCAGAACCAGAACCAGAACCAGAACCAGAACCAGAACCAGAACCAGAACCAGAACCAGAACCAGAACCAGAACCAGAACCAGAACCAGAACCAGAACCAGAACCAGAACCAGAACCAGAACCAGAACCAGAACCAGAACCAGAACCAGAACCAGAACCAGAACCAGAACCAGAACCAGAACCAGAACCAGAACCAGAACCAGAACCAGAACCAGAACCAGAACCAGAACCAGAACCAGAACCAGAACCAGAACCAGAACCAGAACCAGAACCAGAACCAGAACCAGAACCAGAACCAGAACCAGAACCAGAACCAGAACCAGAACCAGAACCAGAACCAGAACCAGAACCAGAACCAGAACCAGAACCAGAACCAGAACCAGAACCAGAACCAGAACCAGAACCAGAACCAGAACCAGAACCAGAACCAGAACCAGAACCAGAACCAGAACCAGAACCAGAACCAGAACCAGAACCAGAACCAGAACCAGAACCAGAACCAGAACCAGAACCAGAACCAGAACCAGAACCAGAACCAGAACCAGAACCAGAACCAGAACCAGAACCAGAACCAGAACCAGAACCAGAACCAGAACCAGAACCAGAACCAGAACCAGAACCAGAACCAGAACCAGAACCAGAACCAGAACCAGAACCAGAACCAGAACCAGAACCAAAACCAGAACCAGAACCAGAACCAGAACCAGAACCAGAACCAGAACCAGAACCAGAACCAGAACCTAGCCCTAGCCCTAGCCCTAGCCCTAGCCCTAGCCCTAGCCCTAGCCCTAGCCCTAGCCCTAGCCCTAGCCCTAGCCCTAGCCCTAGCCCTAGCCCTAGCCCTAGCCCTAGCCCTAGCCCTAGCCCTAGCCCTAGCCCTAGCCCTAGCCCTAGCCCTAGCCCTAGCCCTAGCCCTAGCCCTAGCCCTAGCCCTAGCCCTAGCCCTAGCCCTAGCCCTAGCCCTAGCCCTAGCCCTAGCCCTAGCCCTAGCCCTAGCCCTAGCCCTAGCCCTAGCCCTAGCCCTAGCCCTAGCCCTAGCCCTAGCCCTAGCCCTAGCCCTAGCCCTAGCCCTAGCCCTAGCCCTAGCCCTAGCCCTAGCCCTAGCCCTAGCCCTAGCCCTAGCCCTAGCCCTAGCCCTAGCCCTAGCCCTAGCCCTAGCCCTAGCCCTAGCCCTAGCCCTAGCCCTAGCCCTAGCCCTAGCCCTAGCCCTAGCCCTAGCCCTAGCCCTAGCCCTAGCCCTAGCCCTAGCCCTAGCCCTAGCCCTAGCCCTAGCCCTAGCCCTAGCCCTAGCCCTAGCCCTAGCCCTAGCCCTAGCCCTAGCCCTAGCCCTAGCCCTAGCCCTAGCCCTAGCCCTAGCCCTAGCCCTAGCCCTAGCCCTAGCCCTAGCCCTAGCCCTAGCCCTAGCCCTAGCCCTAGCCCTAGCCCTAGCCCTAGCCCTAGCCCTAGCCCTAGCCCTAGCCCTAGCCCTAGCCCTAGCCCTAGCCCTAGCCCTAGCCCTAGCCCTAGCCCTAGCCCTAGCCCTAGCCCTAGCCCTAGCCCTAGCCCTAGCCCTAGCCCTAGCCCTAGCCCTAGCCCTAGCCCTAGCCCTAGCCCTAGCCCTAGCCCTAGCCCTAGCCCTAGCCCTAGCCCTAGCCCTAGCCTTAGCCCTAGCCCTAGCCCTAGCCCTAGCCCTAGCCCTAGCCCTAGCCCTAGCCCTAGCCCTAGCCCTAGCCCTAGCCCTAGCCCTAGCCCTAGCCCTAGCCCTAGCCCTAGCCCTAATCCTAGCGCTGGCCCTTCCTTTGGAAAAGGAAGAAGTGTGTGAATATTTTGATACAAACCAATAATATATTGAGTTGTACGATGGTAGATGGGGCCAGACTTCATTTTGCTCATCTTCAGCATACAGGGACAAAGCAATCTGCTTCTCGCAACAACCAAGAGCGTTCTTTTTCTGTTCAACCGTTTGCTCTCCCTCCGAATGATTCCTGAATACCGTTTTGTCTTATAACCACTCATCTTGCGCAGAGGAGCACAACTACAAGCAGAGATAATCTATTCTTCGCACATTGAATACAAAATATTATTTACTCTGTATTCCAAAGAGAATATGGAACAGGCAATTATATGGACTGAAACGATATGCTCCATGAGAGCAGGCATTCGGTAGTGCTTCGGCAGAAAAAGAAAGATGAAACAAAACTGCGGCTCACTCGGGGACAGAGCAAAGCAGAAAAGCACTGCAAAAGCAAAATTTCGTCGCTTGTTGGAGAAGGTAACATCCGATAGCGAGAGTGCAATTCAATTCGCCTTCTGAGCTTTGCCAGTAAAACACCGAGAATTGAGAAAATTTTCAGAGGTCGGCAGAAGCCTGTATGGGGCTAGCACCCTTGCTTTTTCGGTTGGTACCCGACTTTTTTACTCACCTAGCTACTGCCGCTCGTTATATTAGGTAATCTAGTTTAACAACATTTAACGAAGTAGTAACATTGTACACATTCAATCCTCAATAGACTTCATAGTTATTTCTATGTGCATTTCGAAACAATTTAACAAAAACAAAAACAAAAACACAAACTATTGCTTTCCTGTCACCTTAAAAAAATTAAAGATTGGTTTTATTACCAATCGTTCCTGCACATTGATTTTACCAATTCGATCCCATTTTATGAGCAGTACAACTCTTCACTGCATTTCCGATGAAACGACAAACATGCCCATCCATAAAGGATTATACTAAAACCGAACCGAACTTTCCCAACACGGATATCAAATTCGCCTAGGTTTAATCATCTCGTCGTGCAAAATTTCCGATCTGTTGGACCAAGGGACTTTTGTCATTTTTTGGCACACTTCCCTAGCACAGACATCCAATTAGTATAGGTTTAATCGCGGTCGTAAGAAGTTTTGTTGAGACGAGGATACTTCGTCCCTCGTTCTGGCGTTCTTACCAAGCAAAGACATCAAATTGGTCTAGGTTCATTCGCAGTGTTAAGAAATTTTGTTGAGACGAAGAAATTCTGTCACTTATTTTGGTTTACTTCCCAAGCATAGATATTAAGGGTATGAAATGGAGAAGGCAAATGAGGAGCGTCCAATATAGCTCTAGCCATCCCAAGCCCCTGCCTAGCGCCTCCACGTGGCCATACCTGGTAATGCTCTATTGAGTAGCCAAGCTAGGAGGTGCGAGGAGGTGGGTGGTTCCCGGCTGCCTGGTCTCAAAACCGCGGTTTTCTGCAGACGACGGCGCCACATGACCTTGCTAATAGGTGAGCCTAATGAGTTATTTTAATTATTTTTTTCGTTTTAGTTTGTGAAGCATCTCCTGCTATATAGTAAAAACTTTGGCCAAAACGAGTTTTAATACTGCACATGGATACCAGAATGAAAAATTAAATTAACTATTAGAAGCACTTATGGAACCTCAAAGGACGCTATTCCATACGAAGGACTGCTGGTGAGATTGTTCCAATTTTACCCATATATGCCACATTTCATCTTAATATCATATTATTAACAGTATTATTATTGGTATCATAAGACTGGATGATGGAGTGGATTGCCAACCTGAATCCTTAAGGTCTGAAGCAAATATGGCACTTCTCAATTCAAAACAAACAAATCATCACGTGGGTTAAAGTTGGTACAGCGAAATTGATTATTACGTGGAAGGATCCTAATGCTGGAAGGCGACTCTTATAACCCCGGAATGCGTACAAGTGCCTCTGCTTGTGGGTTCGCCCAATCCCTTTTGGCCCTTCTGTAACAGCATTAGTGTGAAATTCATTTGATAATCAAATTTGGATCTACTGTAATTCTACCCACATACATTGGCAAGTCCTTGAAATGATGGTGGTTTTTCCCTACTACTACTGCTACTACTACTACTACTACTACTACTACTACTACTACTACTACTACTACTACTTCCCAAACATAGATATTAAATTAGTCTAGGCTCAATCGTTGCAAAGAATCTTCGACCTGTTGGAACGAGAAGATTTTGTCACTTTTTTCTAAAAACACGCTTAAACTATGATGGCGACTTTTCCAACCAATCACAAAGTGAGGATTTCCAGTTGGACAATGCTTCATTATTTTCAATTTGTCAATAGTGGGCACTTAAAAAAATAAAAGTTTTCTTTATTGGTGTGGATGCCTGGTGAAACATTACGATAAACAAAACTAGTTTACCTCTCGCTCCACGGTCTGAGTACGTCAGTGGTTGCCAAGGCTCGGCATTACGCGTGTCCTCGGGGAAATTTGCCATATTTGTGACATGTGTAATCTTCTGCCACGGTTGTCTGTTTCTGGATGCAATCACTAGTAGGTACTCTTGCATGTAGCTTCTTTGCGAGCACTCTCTCTCTCGATGCAGCTGGGTAAACATGTTTATTAGAGTGGTAAACCCCACAAGTTGTTGGATGTTTTGCAAGGAGTATGTCTGTTAGAGTGAACGCAATGTATTGCTGTCGTATACGTAACGACCGCAACATGCATTGATCAAAACCACGCCACAGTGGGGCAGATTGACCCGGCGCTCGGACAAAACCTCATAACTTCTTTCGTATGCTTCGTAGAGCTTTATTGTCTTCAACAACATTGTTTGTTATAAAATTTCGCATCTTTTTGTAAATTTTAAGTAGTTGTATTTTTATTCCTATAGAAGGCGTTGAGATTTAACTTTTTAAATAATGACTTTAGGAATGTTGTGTCTTCAGAAAAGTTCTTTGTCCTGTAAAGTTACCTAAAGTTACTGAACATACCAAAATTGTAGGACTTACAGGAATCAAGTTATAAATATTTTAAATACTCAAACACTTGTTTTTAAGTATGTAGTCGTAATTGGTAGTCTGATGACCTCCTATACAAATTATCACAATCTGTATATCAAGAGTAATTTAGGTTTAGGATAAATCAACTATTTGTGGACCTTTCTGTAAATTATTTTGAACTCGTAACGCTAAACACCCAACCAATGGCACTTACAAATTGTAAGTTAATTGTAAGTTAAGTAAGTAAGTAAGTAAGCGTAATATTGTAAGTTACAATATTAGTAACTTTCGAATAATCCTAAATATATCAATTTCTGCTGCAAATCTCTATATTTTACATATTTTTTAAAACAGATTGGAATGTCCAATCTTTTATGGACTTTTATGGTCTTTTATGGACCCTTGTGGTTTACAATAGAATAACGACATTATAGGAATTTTAGTGTATTTTGCATGGAGAGAGTCCGATAATGGCGACATTTTTTGCATTGTATATAAAGGGTCCATTATACTTGTTGAAAACGTCAATTTTAAAACATTAATAATGAAATGCAGCTAAAATTTTATAAACTCAAATGTGCGTTATGTTTAGTACGTTCTGTTTCATGTCATATATTCCAGTAATAAGAAGTATAAGCTAATAAATACCGAAATTTTATCCGAGGGTCCATGACAGGTAAAAGGTTTACTATATGGGTTAACTTACCCTACTATCAGCATTCATACAAATTTTTTAATTCATTATTTTGGCCATACGCAGTAAAAGGATACGAGTGGCGAGATAGGCCGTCATCGGCCTCAGCCAAATCCTGGTAGAAGGCACAAAAAATAACGAGTAACTGACAGAGTATTGCAATCTGTTTATCCTGCCAGCACGTATCAACATGTTCGACTCTAAATAAACAAAATGGAGGCTAGTTCAATCGAGCTGAAAGTCCAACCGAACATATTCTACTGCCAATTTGACTTGAAACAGAGCTAATTGGGAAAAAAACTGTTAAGTGGTCGCCTTTACAATGTGCTGAATTCCCCTTATCGACTCCAATGTATCTCATAACGATAATAAATACTGTGTCTTACATACACAAGCATGACTATTTAGCGTACAGCAGGAATGAAACTTCGCACTGGCGCGCGCATTTGCTAATTTGTAGCCTAAAATGCCGGAAAACATGCATTCGGAAAACTTGAATATCTCCGAACATCGCAACTAGTAGCAGCTAATTTTTTGCTTATTACTAGTTAACACCCTGAATGTTGATTTTATGATAGTGCCAGAGCGGAAATCTTTTTCTACACACTATTGAAAATTGACAAAAATAACAATTTTTTTGTTCTAAAACACTTCGTCAGAACAAAGCCTACTAGTAAAAAATCTGTCTTAATATCACCTAAACTATTAGTTTATAATCCCTTTAATGTGAATTGTCCTTTAAAAGTATAGAATTTTAAGCAGCATGGTAGCTAGATACTAAAAGATTAAATGATATTTATTTTTTCATTTTTAAAATTTTTTTTACACTGTGTTTCACCTTCTTTAATGCCTATTGAAAAACTACTTATTGAAATAATTTATGTATATTTCTTATAGTTTATGTGTCTACTATACGTAGAATATTAAGTTTGACAGAATATCTCAAATAAAAATTTTGAGGTTTTGTCCGAGCTTTTTCGGGTTCTGCCCCATAGTGCCACGTGATTATAAAAGTTCATCACTGATTATGCATGTAAAATATTATCTACCTTTTGGGTTGATTTACTATCATGTATCTGCTGTTGAAGATTTTTATTATGCATTCCACTTTACATGTCAAATTTTCAGTATCATTTCGAACAAGCTTTAAATGTAATGAATTGATGTTGAAATAAAATTCCATTGATACCGTTTCCGGTAAAACAATAAAACACTCTTGACAAATGCAAAGACACTTGTTTCTTGCTAAAGTGGTGCAAGTGAGGAAAAAGAGAGGGGTATAGAAAGTTGAGTTCTCGAGTATCACAGCTTGAGGGAATTATTGTTATTGTACTACTGAGAATTCAGCACATATACGATGCTATAACATAAACCCCTTCAAATAGCCAGCAGGCAGGAAGTTCTTCTAGTTCCATTTAATTAAATTAATATCAAATCCATGGTTTGTTGAAATTTAAAAAGTTAAAGTAGAGCCTGTTCTATTATTTTCAGACAATGACAAAATGTCCTACCATGTTTTATTTTGTAAAGTTAATAATAGGCTACTAACAACTGCCGTGGCATTCCTGATTTCGTACGCAAAGCTCTGCAATCCGTCACACGTTGCTGACTTTCATTTGAAATAAATAAATGGTCCGTGCTTCGCAAAAATCCGGCCGTCACGCTTCGTTCCATTCCACTCGGCAGTACCTAAGCCGAAACTCCGTGTTCAATTAGATTTACGTTGTTGTCAGTTCAACCGGGCATTGCAGCCTTTCGTACGTAACAGTGAAATCCCTCCGCGATGGATTGATCCTGTTGTTTGCTTTTTTGAATATCGAAAAAAATAACAACGTCAGATTGTATACAAATTGCTTTTCACCTAACGGATCCAAAAAAAGGAGAACATCGGAAGTTGATTCCTATACTAGAATGTAATCTTTGCTCGGGTGACGCTTCGCATTTGTGCGATGCGAGTATCAGGATGCTAAAGCATATGGTGCCAAAAAATGGTGAAAAACGTAGCATAATTCGTTGTTTGCTATGTCAATCAAACTCTATACTGTAAACCTTCCAAGAAAATTTAATATCATGAACGGTATAGCAAATTAAAGTGGTGCTAGTAATCTTTTAGATGAATCGATTTCATTCTAAATATTCGCGTTCCGTTCCTGGGCCGCATTCCAATAAAAATACTATTGCATTCCATCACCTTTGCTTGTACAACGGCAGGTATTGGTCGTGTTTGGATCGGTGATAACCGAGGTTTTCAACTCGGAACTCACAGGAACAGACCGCACTTGTTCTAGCGCTCCATTCGCGTTGAGACAGATTGCGGGTAGGTTATAAGTTTTGAATGTTCAAAACTACTTACTTTCAAAGATTTTCTAACGAGATAGGACTGCGACTTTTTTCAATGCATTTTTTTACCAACATTGCTTGCCGGACTACTATTACTTCCGTAATACAAATGAACAAAATGCAAAAGGAAACAATTCATTCCATCAAACTTATCATTAGTCATCATCAAAAGTGTTGAAAAATGCTAGTTCAGATGTGAATCTCTGTGAATTTTGTCCAAATTTCTCTCGTACGCGGGGATCCTAGTCAGGCAGCGCCAAGCCTGACAAAAGCATTAATTCAACATCTGCTTTCGGTTGCTTTTGCATGAGAAGACTTCCATCATTGCGGAAAACACTGCCAGAGCGTCTGCCAACCATGCTTTCGAAAAATGGGTATTTATATGAACGCGGTGGGCGTTAACAACTTAATCCGCCCACCGGGAAGCAACCAAAAGAAAAGAAAAAGCACAGCAATGTATCAACTGCCGTGTTCAATATGTTCCGGTTACAGTGAAAGGATGGAATAGAAACGAGCTATCACCGCATCGCTGCTGTTGCTGCTGCCACAGAAAGCACTATATCCCTTTCCGAGAGGTGATTTGTGGAGGGTTGAGCTGTTATTTTGATCCACACGACTGTCTCCAAAATTGGGTACGGTTCGCGCTGATGGCGGTGCCGTGCCGACATCGGAGGATAACTGCCATATTTTTCCTTACCCTAAGCTGTTTGATACTGTGTAACAGATATAAACATTAGACTGTGAAAAAAAAGTTTGATACTCTTCGTTTGTGTCACAGAGATACACACACACACATACACTTGCAGACGTCTCGAGATACTCTAGAAATGAAACACAGCAGGATGAATCTGTCGTCGCAAGATAATAATTCGGCGGTAGCGTCTGGAAGTAATTCGATTGCCATGAACGGAAGTTGTTTCGTCTAACGAGCAATGATCTTTATTGGGTATCGTTAGTCGATACGAATCGAAACAGAGCAGAGTGGAGTGGAAGGGAATGTCGTTTATCCATTAACCCCTCTAAGGTCTACATCATTTTTAGCACCGAAAAATTTACTAAAATGGCCATAACTTTTTTATTTTTCAATATTTTTTCACCAAATTTGGGAATTTTGCCGAAAATATTTTCTATTTTCATAATATCTATAGATAATGGCCATATGTCATATGGTCCCGGAGTTATTCCGGAGTTCCTTGGGGGACCGAGATATGGCTTTTTTAGATAAAGTTGCCAAATATCTAAAATTTGTTTGAAATCTGTTGATTTTTGCGAACATATCATCGACTGTGGACATATCAGTTAATTTGCCGCAGTTAAGAGCTATGGTGCGCGCTACCCGGATCCGGGAGGACACTATAAATCCGGAACCGGTTCCCATAACGGGACATTTCAGCATCAGTAAAGCATGTCGTGTCGCATATCGAAAAACATCAGCATTCGACAAAATAGCGATTGGTGATCATCTCATGTCTCTCAGAGGCCATATGGCCTGTTCCGGGTCCGGGGAGGGTTTCTTTTCTGATTCATGCACGGAACGGATTTCGGAGGAACTTGTCCGGGACCTGAAATCGGCCATATGGCCTCTGAGAGACATGAGATGATCACCAATCGCTAGTTTGTCGAATTCTGATGTTTTTTGATATGCGACACGACATGCTTTACTGATGCTGAAATGTCCCTTTACGGGAACCGGTTCCGGATTTATAGTGTCCCCCCGGATCCGGATGGCGCGCACCATGGCTCTTAACTGCGGCAAATTAACTGATATGTCCACAGTCGATGATATGTTCGCAAAAATCAACAGATTTCAAACAAATTTTAGATATTTGGCAACTTTATCTAAAAAAGCCATATCTCGGTCCCCCAAGGAACTCCGGAATAACTCCGGGGCCATATGACATATGGCCATTATCTATAGATATTATGAAAATAGAAAATATTTTCGGCAAAATTCCCAAATTTGGTGAAAAAATATTGAAAAATAAAAAAGTTACGGCCATTTTAGTAAATTTTTCGGTGCTAAAAATGATGTAGACCTTAGAGGGGTTAAATAACGGTACAAAATTGGTGGGCTTAACCACTGAATGCAACGGTGACGGTTTTGGTTTCGCATCCGTGTCAACGCAAATCATTTCTAGATTAGAGGGAAATTTAGAACGGTAAGGTCATGGTACTTTTGTTTGGCCTCTTAGAATCTATGCACAATCTAAGTTAATTTCCGTTGAAAGTTATACCGGAGTAAATTAGAATCAATGTAATTCATGAGAAAAATAGGGAGAACTTTTTTTCCTTTACTTTCGTGACTTTCTGTTGTGGACTGCTTCACCACCCAATTTCACGACTAAAAGCGCAAATTACAAAACACCTAGACGTTTTGCCTTAAATTCCAATGTTAGTAAGCGTAAAATAGGTTAATGCAAACTAAAACCCAAAACACCAAAAACATTCACCAGCGACTGCAATCGCGAAACAAAATTTTCAGCTGGCAGGAAAACACGTGCGCGAACCAAGTTAGGCAATTTCCGCTGCAGATAAATTGTGGAAAATGCGACTGAAGGAAACTTCTGCCGGATACAGAAGAGCTGCTGCAGCTCGGAACGAACCGAACCGAACTGCACTGCACTGCCCTGGTACTGTCATCCGACACGGTCGACGCGACGTAATAATCTTCTATATTACACTCACACTGGCAGGGCACACTCGCAGCAGATGGTTCGCATATTCATTTGGCACGTGTTGTCTTCTATCGTACCGACGACGTACACAACAACAACAACAACGATGACGACCGACACACAATTGGGCCATTCATCATTGCTCTACTCATCGGCCTCATAAATCAGATTCGGATCCAAACGCAAGCGGGCCAGCGAAAAGCGCTCCAATTTAAATCCCTTTATTGGAGTTGAATGGCAGCAGCGCCGGGCGATAAAAGACGCACACAACGGCAGAATAAATTGTTTTTTGTTTTTCAGAGATCAGTGATAGCTGACATTAGTTGGGCATTTATTGGAAGCAGTTCAAAATAAGCCTCGTGAGCTGCTTTCAGTAAATAACTCCTATGAATGAATTCTACTACTATACAAGGTAGTAGAAACATTCCTCCTTTTACCCATAATTGGGATTCTATTAAACCACACATACATAACTTTTCTAAATATTTAATTACAGCTGTTTCTAGATAGGGTATGTTGCTACTTTGTCGTAATTGCCTATTCCCGTCCTATCCAACACAAATTATTAAAAATAACAGCATTTTTGACACACAATGCAAAACTAGTTATTCCCTAATATTTTATTTTGTTGTCTATCATAAGCGATCAATCAAAGTGAGCTGTGATCTATTTAAATGCTTTTTATCATTAAAGAAGTCCTACCAGCCAAATTTGCTACGTTTTTTCGTGCGACGAAGAAGAAAATGTTGACTAATCGTTTTAATTTCCGTCATTCATAAATTAAAATAACTCACACAAGGCATTGTCCAGGAAAATTTGCCTGACCTTGCAGAAATTTTGCAGAATAACATTTGTCATGTCGTCCTACACTAATACATGCGCGCTAGCTTCGTAAACATTGTTGTGATTTTTAGCTCGGACGATGAAAAATGTTGATGAACAGATTTTAAAACGGTATGACGAATTTAAGAAATAAAGTCAGTTGCGTAATTTCAATCGTATGCTTTAATAATCGCTTTTCAGTGATTTCAAAGTTTACGGATCGGAAGGTAAGTGTGTTTTAGTCAAATCAGCATAAAAACTTTTGGTGTATTCATTAAATCCATCCAACAAATGATGAAAATTAGTGTGGCTTTAATTACTACGACGGGAATTAGAAATAAACCCTACTTCAGTAAATGGCAAGTCTTGCTGCTGAAAGAAGGTTAAATTTGAAAACTTATGGGAAGTTTGTTTAAAAGATACGAAGATCTGACTACAGGAGCACAAACGCAGGTGGACGTAACAGTTTGTTACGAAAATTGTTAATTTACTGTTTTGCAATAAATACCTTAACATATTTCTTAGAGTTGGTTGTTCCACTGTAAGGTTAACCATCATGTCGCAAACCCACATCCTCTTGTGCAGGCTTGTTATTTCCTCACTCATTGTGCAAAAAGTGCAACTTTTTTTGTTCCACACAATGAGCAGAACTGCTTTCAGAAATGAGAAGTAAATCCACACAATGAGAAACAGACTAAACACAATGAGAAAAACTGGCGTGCAGAAAAATTTCTTAATGCGCTCTTTAAATGAGCAACTTTCGGTTTTGCTCCCGGTCCTCTCGGTAGCTACAGCAGTAAACCTGGAAACAAAACAACCGGTGCGCGTACAGCAGCTATAGACTCAGAGGCGTCAAGACAATCAAAAGTCGTTATATTTTGAATCTTAGCGGAGAATTGCCTTTGTTTATAATGGGACTTTCCTGTTGGTACGCGACAAGAAGCATATGTATGGGAATTCAAATGTTGCCATATCTAAATAACATTTTTCGCACTGTTGCCGTTGTGACATACCTAACCATATGATGCAGTTGCGTTCACGGGCAGCCAAACTCAACTGAATATACTAAATGTAAGAATCATGATTCAACTGCATTAATGGATTAATATTTTTCTGATGGCAATGACCGCTACTAACAATCGTCGTTTTTTCTCAACGCACTACCCATGTTAAAACTACCCGTAGTTGTCATACGTCAGCGCATCGCATCAACTTATTCAAAGTGTATTAACATTCTCCTCAATGAGTAGCACAGTGTGCGGTTGCTCATACAACTGCGTTCAGCAAGAAAGAGCACAGTTAAAACGGAACGGAGTAGAATAAATCGCGTTGAAGACTGAGCACAGTTTGAATTTTTCTCTTCTCTTTTTTTCTTCTGAGGAGGTGTCATCCCTGCTCTTGTGATTGGCGTTGATGTCGCATTTAAAGCTAAAATCTTGAACTTGACTTGAAGCTTGAACTTTGGAAAACTGGTTTGAACCTGGTATGTAGCTGACGAATGCCAACTGGCTTGAGGAGTTAAAATATAAAAATTAGTCCTTGGACTCGTCAATGGAGGTTAGTAAACGGCTGGATAATGCGTACCATCTGCGTATTGCGCACTGGCCAAAAAATAAACCCCACCGTGGTCCATATCCTCTTAACCAGTAACTCCTATCTCTACCTCCTCGTGGTAGCAGCTGGGATACGAAGAAGGACTCCTTCGAGCTACGTTGGCCCTCCGGCAATACTGTGATGTTGATTGCGGGTTTTGCAGGCGTGAACCGGAACCCGGTCGATCTCTAAATTTCCTCGGAAGTACCCACGTGCTTTCTAAAGAAGTGAAGAGTACCGTTAGGTTTCACTTCAGGAGGGAGGACGTGCCTAAGCACTCCGACTTAACCATTGCGTATATGGGTTCACACAACACCCTTCGCACTTCATACCGCCATTACCCTTCACCTAGGGCCTGGGCTGCCCAATCAGCCCATTACTGACCCTAGCTAAGCTATGTCAGGCACTGTTGTTGCAAACGTTCTAGCTGTTGCAACTCCGATATCACGTCCGTTGCCGCCCCATCGACGGCACCCCATGCGCACTGCTCAGCGCACATTCTCTGCACAATGTTGTCGGCGTTAGTGTTTTCTCCAACGACCGCAAGCATCACCCGCCGAGTGGGCACGAAACGCAGGCAGTAAAACATCACATTCTCCGCCATTTATTCGGCTACCGTGCAAATGGGCCAAAAGGGTAAGCCTACCCGCCCACGTGTATGTAGATACTTCTTAAAGCATTCATGTTCCGACAGAAACTGGGTAAGTAAAAAGTTTACCTCACCATGTCTTCTACCGATTCAGGACGCGATGTTCTGAATCAGGTTATCGATCAACCGACCCTTCAAATCTTCCTAGTTATGAACACCGCTGTAATCTGATCGGGCTTGACTCTTTAGCTATACGACGAGATATTGCTAGGGGCCTGTTCATCTCTGATATTCTAAACTCTCAAATTGACAGCCCAGATATACTCCAACAACTAAACATCAATACCCGTCGGCGATCCCTCCGATCTCACCCCTTTCTCAATCTTCCTGCTTCACGCACCAATTATGGCCAAAACGAGCCTTTCTCGAGTATGTCTCGCGTCTTCAACCGTTGTTTTAATGTGTTTGACTTCCATTTGTCCCGTTCTGTCCTTAAAAATAATTTTCTGCATGCTTTGAAGTAAATCACGTGCAAAATGTATAGTGTTAGTCATCAACTTATAGATAATAAGGAACTTTGTGTTATAATTTAAGTCCTCATTATGTAACTGCTTATAATTGTATCATTTGGTGTAAACTGTTGGTGCAAAAATGAAGGTTTTGTGCCTACGGAAGAAGGAGCGTCGAACAAAGTTCCACTTCCGCGGGCTTTTCCCTTCTTGAAAAGAATGAAATAAAAAACCTACCGTGTTCAGCGTGGTCCCATTCCGCCTGCCACAGCTTAATAGAGTCCAACCTAACTCTGTCCCTAGCGCCCCTGATGTTCCTCTGTCTATGGCACTCGATGTCTTCACCTAGAAGTATGCACATGGGAATCATGGCTGCAATAACCCCGATCGCATCCAATGATACGTTATGGCAGCCGCACGCTACGCGCAATGCCAACAGCCTGAGCACCTTGTTCAGTCATACCTGATTGCGCTTACTATGCAAAGCCGGGGCCCATGCCGGTGCACCATACCATAGCACGGACGTGGCAACGCTGGTCATTAGGCGTCTCTTACTGCTGCTAGGTCCATAGCCGTTCGGCTTAATCTTGGACAGCGCAGTAATCGCTGTTGACGCTTTTCCACAAGCATAATCCACATGGCTGGTGAAGTTTAGCCTGTTGTCAGCCATAACACCAAGGTACTTCACACTTCGTTTGGAGACAATCACTTGTCCACCAACGATGATTTTAGGTCGACTTGCGGTTACAGATCATCACCGCTTCCGTCTTATGATGGGCCAATCGTAGATTGACGCCCGCCATCCAACTCTCTATTATGCTTATGGCGTCCGATTCCAGCATTTCCACCTCCTCCAGAAACTCGCCTACCACTGTAAGGACGATATCATCGGTGAAGCTCCCAGTGGGTAGTTCGAGCCTCAGCACCCCATCATACATGGCATTCCAGAGCGTGGGGCCGAGAATCGCGCCCTGTGGAACACCCGCTGTCACTTTGTACTACTTCGTCCCATCCGCCGTGTCGTACACTGGCGTCCGGTTCGCGAAGTAACTTTTAAGCAACCTGCATAGATGATCCGGTACCCTCATCCTATGCAGCACAAGCGCGATTGCACCCCAGTTAGCGCTGTTAACGGCGTTTTTGACATCGATTGTGACTATGGCACAATACCTATCACCTCGTCTTTTCCGTCTCATAGGCTTCTCGGCCCTCTCTGCCACGGATTTTATGGCGTCTATAGTGGACTTCCCCTTACGGAAGTCAAACTACGTGCTTGCCAACCTGACATCAATCTCCACCACAGGCATCAGCCTGTATAGGATTACTCGATCTAGCAATTTGCCTGTCCAATAGGCAAATTGGCCTGTAGGATCACTTGGGATCACCAGGTGGTTTCCTCGGCTTCGGCAGCAGTACCAATCTTTGGACTTTCTATTTATCTGGAAATTCGCAAACCTCTAGACAGTTCTGAAGCGTCTCTCTAAACATATCGGGATATGCTTCGATCACCGCTTTGAGTGCCTCGTTCGGAATCCCGTAAGGACCGGGCGCTTTCTTCGTTTTTAAACCCCTGGCAATTGCGATGAGTTCCTCATTCGTGACCGGAATGAGGACATCATTCGATTGACCGTACGGGGTCGGAGGTCACCATACTGGATCGTGTTGCGTGAAGAGCCCTTCCAAGATAACTTTCAGCTTTTGGGGGCAGGTTTGCTGTGGAGCGGATGCACCCGTTATCTCTTTCATTACCACCTGGTATGCACCACCCCAGGGGTTCTAATCCGCTTCGCGGCATAGCTCCTGAAAACAGGATTTCTTGCTACGCCTAACCTCCTAGTTGAGCGCCAGCCTGGCAGCTCCAAGTTCGACCCCCCGAGCTTCAGCATCTGCATCGGTCCGGGCTCTCTGCGCTAGCCTTCTCGCTCTGTGGCACCTGGAGCGGAGCTGGGCAATGGTATCACTCCACCAGTATACCGAGCGACGACCGTTCATTGGCTGCCCCGTCCTGGGCAGTGTGGTATCACATGCCCGTATTAGGACGTTGATCAGCTCACGGGCACTCAGGTTCGAGCGGTTGCTCTCTGCGCTGAATGCTTCTACGAACTCATTATCGAAGGCCTTCACATTCCACCTCCTCCCAGACGACTTCAACCCACGTGACCGTAGCATCCGTCGTTCAATCGTGTACCGTATAGCTTGGTGGTCGCTATGCGTGTACTCATCTGACACGCTCCAGCCCATGTTGGCAAGCAACGTTGGGCTGCAGAAGGTGATATCGATGATACTGACGGATCCCACTTTTGCCAAACTTACGTCCAGCTTGGACAGAGCTTCCAGTAAGCTTTGTCCCCTAGGGGTAGTGCACCTACTACCCCATTCGACAGCCCAGGCATTGAAGTTTCCTCCAATGACAACGGGCTTGCGGCCCGTGAGCACGTCTAGCATCCGGTCAAACTGCTCAGGCGATCACCTAGGTGGAGCGTAGCAGCTACAGATGCAGACGCCATCGACCACAACAATCATGAACCCTTCTTGATCGGACGAAACCACCTACTGGATGGGGTATCTACCCATTACAGCAATCGCTGCCACCCGACCCTTGTCGAATACCCAATTAGCGCCGCCCCGGGGGACCCGGTAGGGGTCCGCGATAATGGCGATGTCGCACCGCGCTTCGGCTGCCTGTCTGCCAAAGCAACTCCTGTGCCGTGCCATAGTGGTTCAGATTAATCTGTATAACCTGCGCCATTATCGTTGCAAAGCCCTCCTGAAAGCCGCACACAGTGGGCCACTTGTGCCATGATTATTTACCGCTTCGGCTGTGCAGAGCAAGCACCTGGGGGGATTGCTACATCCCCTGGCGAAGTGCCTTGACCTGGCCCGCTTCGCCCAGGGACTGCTCAACCAGTTTCTTGTAGTTCGAACTCTGGACCGTTGGGTCCTTTTTGAGCTCGAAGAGCATATCCCCGGCCTGGGTTCGGCGGGTCTTCATCACGTTGGCCCCAAGCTCCTGCAGCTTGGGGTCCACTCTAACCTTGCGAAATAGGTCAGCGTACGACACTTTACCTGTCAGCTTCACTACTAAGGCGTCGCCCTTATGGACCCGCCTTGGCTTTGGCTTTGCAGCCGCAGCCTCGCTCGGTTTCCGCTTAGGCGGTATACGCCTAACCAACCGTCAGTCGTCATTCCCGGTCCCGGCAGCACCATCCGGGACCGCTCCCGCGTGTTCGCTGGTAGAGGCGCGGTCAGAAGTACGCTGCCTCTTGGCCACCAGCGTTGGTCCATGGTCGGGCGTAGCCGCCTTGCGCTTGGCAAGCGGCGTACGCGACTGACTAGGCATGGCCACAGCCTTAGCGGCTATGACCAGAGCTTCGGCGATCTCGCATCGCTGCAGAAGCTCCTGCCACTCCACCTTGGTAGCTATGACGGTAGAGCGGAGGCTCACCGCCAGCTTTTTAATTTCGAGATGAACATTAGACCTTGAGTTGATGTACGAGTTTAACTCGTCCACCAACCTTTTGGCTTCCTCCAGCTTGCTACTGCTAGAGGGTGCATCAAGTTCTCAGTCGACTTTTTCCTACTGCTGTCGCCTGCCCTCTTGGCTGAGCTAGCAGTAGTAGCCACTGGTGTTCTAACCGGGGTGTCAGACTTTGGTGGAGTCGACTTTTTCTTCGATTTTGCCTCCGTTCTCGGAGGGCTTTCCTTTTTGGGCTGTGCCCCCGATTTTGGCGGGCTTTCCTTCTTGGGTTGCACCCCCGGTAACGGGGGGCTAACTGTCTTCGCTGGCGGCGATCTCGCCAGCTTACTGCTCCTGGCAAAGATATCCTCTTTGCCTCCAGCAGCACCCACGCTCCCAACTCTAGGCCGCTATCTCCACTCGTATTGTGTAGTCGCCTTAACGATCCCAAGGTGATCTATGCAAGCAGTCAGGCCATGGCTGGGGACACTCCCCCCTACCCTTCATGGGGGCAGGGATATCAGCATCCGATCAGCGTTAGTCAGGAATGTATCATCTGAGCCTACACCACCGCACTTTGAGCTTTGAATGTACCTAGAGACCAGCCACGGTTTTAACGGGACGGAAGGCAGCTGTACCATTAGCCTACTCACTGTTTCGGGAAGGTACCACTCTGCCTTACCTAAGGTAGAAGAATAGCACAGCCGTCAGCCCTATAGCGTCAAATCCAAACGTTTTTCCCGCCCGTTCATCGAATGGGGCTTGTCCCATTTAGTTTAGAGCACATTAATTTTTTGGTTGAGTTCCAGTATGGTATGATCGGTTTGGTAACGGGAGCTCCCTCCCTCCCGGGGGGACCTCCCTTCTACGGATGTCTTTACACAAAATTATGTTATGTTTTCAAGTTTTATTTTCTCAAAACCGAAATGTCGCAAAGATATTCAGCTCCTGGCTCTCGTACTGTATCAAATCGGGCTTTCGGATGAATGGTAGTAAGATGCTATGGAGAGGTATAGGAAAAGTTTGTTTTTTTTTTTATCAAAATTAGGCAGAAGTCATGAAAATTAAGTATAACAGACTTACTGTACCACAAATAAAATATGATTAGTGATTGTTTTTCAGGTAGGTAAACATAGATAAGTGAGAAATTTTGATTTTCCTCTAGTGGTAGGAAGCGCCATCTCTTACAAAAAGCAACGGTTCGTTTAGTGTCCCATTTGGTGTGACGTTCCTGCCTACTGTTTTGCTTTGGTCATCATCAGATGTAATAGTGGGTCAATTCTGCATCATCATTCAAAACCAATTAAACATTGCTCCAAAGTTTCAATTAATTTCCTTTCGCCTGGTTTTAGTTGATTTTAAAAAGCAAGCTGTTTAAAAACCCTAACTTTGAGATATTAGTTGAAAGCAAGAGTATTGACTTACAGGTTAGTCGAGCAATCATTCAGCACTGTAATTCATGAATGAATTGTGTTGAAGGGTAGAAAACAGAGAAGAACAAACACTGTCGAACTGCTAACAGTAGGCATGCCCATGGGCTAACAGATAAAAGAAAGGTGTAGAACTGTACGCGCTGACTACGTTTTATATTCGCCTTTATGCAGGGCTCTCAATTTTTTCGAGCATTGTCCCCACCAACACGGAGTTTTCGAACAGCCATGAATGAACCACGAACTCTACGTCTCTACGGCGAACCCAGTATTCAGTAGGTGGTTAAAACTGGAAGGGTGCGTTGGCCAGAGGACATGTTGCTAGAATGCCAGACAAATATTTTGCAAAAATGGTTTACGCATCGAATCCGGTGGAAACAAAACGAAGAGGAGCACAGTGAGTGAGGTGGCAAGACAGGTGGGACTAGATCTGGTGAGCACTGGGTGCCCGCGGAACTGAAAACCTGCTGTCGTGGACCGAATTAAATGGAATAATTGCATTACGCAGGCTTTGTCATAAGACGTAAGGCCAACTAAGTAAATTAGTTAGCTACAACAGGGTGTCGATTACTAGTCTGTAGTAGTTATTATTGTGAGTACTTGATTTGAAATTTTTTGCTTAGTTTTGTAATTATGAGTTTTTCTTCCAAAGTTAATTCAATTTTAACCGTTTCAACTTTACCAAAAAAATTATTTTATCGAATCTTTCTTCCAATTTATAAAGGGTTATTTTGGCGCACTTAAAATCATGTTATCTAATTTTGTTCTAACTTTGTTAGAACCAGTTTTGTTCGGATTTATATACCTCGTCTCCTTGCGTGCAATAGGAGATATTTGCTTATTTAAATGCCTGTAGCGACCACAGAGCTTGTAACACCATCTGCTACTCAAGCGTTTTCTTGCATGGAAGTAAGACGAAGGAGTTTTCCTCCCTTTTGTCTCAAGATGGCTTTAAATTACCAGCTCTCTATTCAATCGATGACGTTCAAGTCGAAGACGATTACCCAGTAAGCCGGAACACTCGACCACACATAGCAAAACACCCCCCACCCCACCTCCATCCCCTCCTGTGCACACATGCACATACAGATACGGGTTCCGAGAATTCTCGGTCACTCCCGATATGGCATTAAGTCAGGCAAGACAACCGTTTGACGGAGACACGAACTGCCAATGCAATGGTGAATGCAAATGTATGACCCTGTGTCTGCCAAAGACGACGACACTCAGAGGGCGGTATGTGTAAAGTGCAAGATGCAATACCCATATCCTATCGATACGGATAAAGGGGCGGAAGCGTTGTCGTTTCAAACCGAGAGAGTGCAGCTTACCACGCCACGGTCCTTATCGCCAGATTCCACGGTTCACCACCAGCCACTAGTATTAAGGCGTTGCTTGCTTGAGAGTAGTTTTGTAATAAAATGCACTCAGCTCTAGATATGGTCTCGGTCACACTTACGAGTACGCACGTACACGCGAAGATACAGCTTTGCTGCTGCCCGGTTGACTTCCTGTCTTGGGTCTTCTTCCAAGCGGGTGTTGTTTTTCATTCGATTACTTAGTCACCCACCATCGTGTGCATCTGGACGGTTTCTTACGGTGGCATTACTGATACTGGCTCTATCTGGACAGCTTTTCGCTTATATTTATGCCATACCGGATTGTATCTTTGTCGTCGTTGAACGTCAAGGCTATCATTAGTAGGGTACTAGCCAGGACAGTGCGGGTGCGATTGGAATAATATTGAAGGCCAAACATTGATACGAATACACTTTTATCGTATACGTGAATAAATATAACTTAATTGAATAATATTTTCAAATTTTGAAAAACACAAAACCTTAAAATTAATGCAATAAAGGCTTTACTGAGATGATGTTTTTAATATATTTAATATTACGAGATGCTGAGCACCGCATCCAATAACAGCTACGATGGTGGTAGCGCAATTGAATTAACTCCGGTACGAAGCGGATTAATTACGTTTGCGATAAACTTTGCTGCGAAGAATAAAACCATCAACCTGAGAAGCTACGTTCAATTAGACGCTACTGGTAAAACTGACAATTTACCGGAGCGAACGGTCCTGCTCCTCATGGCAATATCGACAAAGTTCCCGCTACAGCTATAGTCTAGCACAATGCAGAAGCACGTCCTGCCATTTATTTGGGCAAGGAAGTTTATTCTTTCGGAACTAAAATGCGGAAACACTACTTCTGCTCTGTTGTGTTGCCTCTCCGCACGAGTGCGATACTAATAAATATTACATTCAGACTAAGGAACGCCCTTTGGCAAGGACGATAATTTAAAGCCGGCTCGTGCGGACACCGTAGCAAAGGCTCCACAATTCGTAGGATGCCAAGAAGCTATAATCATCACCAGCCAGAGAGCCTCGTGCGGTAGAGTATGTCCGCTCATAATAGTGTGACCTTGAGGGGAATAGTTTTTTTTAGACCGTACTGCGAAGGAAATGGAAAGGATTGTAATTCTCGCAGCGCCCGTTATGATTGTAATTAAAGCATTCCTGGAAATCCATCATTCATAGAAGTCAATCGATTGTTGATGGTTTAGTGATGTTAGTCATCACTATAAAAAGAGTAATATGGTCCGATATTACTATGCGACGATATCAGTTTTGTATGACTTTTTTCTACCGCAGAGAAGATAGACTGTTATATATTCAGTCAGTGCGTATAGAGGTATAGTAAATAAAAAGAAAAAAAAACACATCCGGTGGTGGTTTAATCACGAGACTTTCTGGAGCGACGGTCGGCAACGCACTGCTTGTTTCTATCGCACTGACCGGAGATAGAAATAAAGAGCAGTCATACAAAAATAATATCTTCGCATAGGAGAGTATGGTGCGTTTACAGGAATGATAGAATTGGGAGAATAAGACTTAACTAGGTATTAGAGTACCTAATATAACGGGCGGCGGTAGTTTAGTGCGTAAAACATTCGGGTACCAACCGAAAGAGCATGGGTGCGAGCCCACCTTCAAAATCGTTACACAGCCTGGATCACGTGATGTGTCTGAAAAAGCGCAGTTCATCATCCTGCAGCTGCGGACAAAATCCTATTACAAAAAAAAAACAAGCATACGCGTGAGTATCCCTTTACATGGTTCAATCGTTGGACAGCGTTCAAAAGGTATTTATATCAGCTGCGTTGCATCGCTACTATATTTCGTCCGGTAACTGCCGGCGGGGGCGAACCTTGCACCGAAAAAAGGGACGTCAGACTCTTTGATCTTTTCTTCAACCAACAACGCTGAAAGCGCGAAATCAAATCAATGTTTGATGTTTGAACAGGTGGTGCTGGACGGGACGATTTTCGAGAGGCGAACTTGATCCTGTCATTGCGCCGGCTGCTCGCTCTCAGCAGAGACAGCAAAAGGACAAACCTGTTCGTGCCGTTGATGCTCGAATCACAGTGGAAGCATCCCATAGCGTTTCATGTGACCAGTTTTCGGTTAATGAAAATTTTGACCAGTGAATAGCAATGCGCAGTTCGCAGCAGCATTCAACATGTGCTGAAAATCTCCGTTCAGCTCAAAATGAAGCACCGAAAGGTAACACTTTTAGATAGTTAACGGGTGACGTACGTGTCGCTGACTAACGGGGGACTGGAATCGTCGGTTAGTTATAGTCATGCTAGCGATGGTGATGATGGCGAGATTGCTTTCAGCCACGTTAGCCAACTAAAGAGGATTCTTTATTAGTGCTGATCCGGACGGTTTCGCAGTTGCTGAAACCATTTTCGCTGCCAAATGAGTACCTAGCCAAGCTTTAGTGTAGGTTCCAAAGAACAAATGCAGTCGTTTTCTGGTGTGCCGACGTCGCGCTAATACCGGGAGATTTATCGGGCAATGTTTTACGTTATCTCCACTGGCTGGCTGGTATGGCGCCGTTGCGGCATTCGGACACGCATGCAAAACGTATGTGCAAGTGACAGTGCTTGCTGCCGCGGTGCTGTACTGGATTGCAGACCTTACGAATGTTGTGTCATTAAGTTAGGAAAAGGTACGCGAGTCATTGTCAATTGCGAACCAAACGAGCGTTGCACGTAATGACGGTTGGTTACCGCTGACCGCTGCTGAGTTTGTAGCCCAGAAACTGCAACGTTCTAGACGGGGTTGGTAGGTATGGCACTCTTTTCAGTCGAGAGTTCCACTCAGTACACGGTTCGTTAGTTTTAATGAGGTTTGAATGCTTAATAGAGACAGATTTTTTTTTCGAATTTGCAGCCTCACAGTGCATAACATAGCCTAGCGAAGCAACCTTAGCAGCTGCTGGCGAACGTGTGCGGATGCCTACGATTGGAATTTCTGTCGTTTTTTTCCTTCATTGATTAACCCAATATTTCCTATAGTGGAGGCATCGTGTACCCATAATAGAGGTACTTCATTAAACATTTAGTTACTGCAACAAAAATTCATACATACTGGATATTTGTGTTAGCATGAGAGCAAGTACATACCTTACACCTTACATACCCTTTTCGTCGGAAGGCCCAATTTTGGAAGCAGTTTTTCGGCCCAAAAGCGGAGTTTTGTTCGTGGAATTGTAAATACTGCATTGTTCTTGCGAATCTGAACACTTCAAATATATTTTCATGAACAGAATTTTTGTTTCAAACAAAAAAACTACTTTTGAAATTGGCAGAAACGATGACGACTAATTTCACCTTAATCTAAGATAGCTTATACTGTAGTTCTCCTGACCAGCATTATACCAAAGAGCTCGACGATAAGCAATTTAATGGCCTCATCATCATCATCATCATCATCATCATCATCATCATCATCATCATCATCATCATCATCATCATCATCATCATCATCATCATCATCATCATCATCATCATCATCATCATCATCATCATCATCATCATCATCATCATCATCATCATCATCATCATCATCATCATCATCATCATCATCATCATCATCATCATCATCATCATCATCATCATCATCATCATCATCATCATCATCATCATCATCATCATCATCATCATCATCATCATCATCATCATCATCATCATCATCATCATCATCATCATCATCCCCAAGATAGAAAATTTGGCTGTTGAGAACCCTTTAACCCTAGATTGACTTACCGAAAATCCTTGCAGTCGGATCACCCAGTTTTTTTTTCATGTGTGGACAAGTATTGTTGATCTATTGTGATATCGCCCGGGAGTTTGCTGTATGACTTGCACTGCTATTCTTTTACCCTTCCTTCAAAGCTTGATCTACTTTACCGACTTATTCCTCGCTGCCAGTACTGTCCCATATTATAGACGTCCCTGGCGAGGACTCATTCTTTCCTCTGACCAGTACAACTCACTATAGGAGGAACTTTTGCACTGTCAAGAGGCTTCAGTGGGTAAATATAGAATTCAGCATAAAGAAAGTTGAAATGAGGGGCCTGCGAAACAGCCCATGCGAAAGTCCCTTAACATCAAATGGCTTGATTCTACTAAGATTCGATTCGAAATCAAGAAGGTGTTCACGCCACTGGCCGCCGTCCGTCAGGTTCTGAGTCTAACGACTCTGCCAAGGACGGCAAACCAGTAACATAGCGGGAAGTCTTCGCTGCGTACAAGCGAACCTTCATCATGCCAAGGGCGCTTCTAGTGTTGTTGGTCGAAGGTTCGTAAACCAGCAGCTTACAGCTGCCTTCATCCAAGAACCTTGGGTTCACGGCACGAGAATTCTCGGCCTAGGGAACTACGGTAAGTTAATCTACCGTAACATGCAGACCAAACCTAGGTCTGCAATTCTGCTAACGAAGGAAATACAATTTTCTCCCATTACAGAATTCATTCAACGCGATGTTGTCGCTGTCAAACTGAAAGTGCCAACAACGACGGGGAATCAGGACCTGGTCGTGGCGACCGCATACTTACCGGGCGACAAGAACGACATACCGCCATCCGAGGTTGTCGCTCTCGTGTGTTACTGCAGGCGATCAACGTGCCGTTCCTGATCGGCTGCGGTGCCAACGCCCACCATACGATTTGGGGCAGCACGGATGTAAATAACAGGGGTGAGTACCTCCTTGAATACTTACCCAAGTAACACACTGTAGGCCTATTCAGTTGAAGCAACCCGATTACGACTAAAATTAGTTATAAATAAGTCATCACAACAGATTTGCAACAACTGTGTTAGTAGGGTAACTGCTAACAATGTCAATGTATGCAATGTAGGGCATGTCCCCACTTTTGTTAATGCTATCAGAAATAAAGTCCTAGACCTCACTCTGTGCAGCACTCCTATAGCTGAGAATCGTCCTATCGTTTTTGATATTGAGGCAAACTCTCTCAGGAGAGAACAACACATAGATCCGAAGAAAACCAACTGGAGTTCATTCAGAAACTCTCGGAAACTCTCGGAATTCCTGTCACATTAATATACGCACACCAGCTGAGCTAGACACTGCAGCCAATGACCTACAGAGTAGGATTATTGATACTTATACTTCAAACTGTCCGTTAATCACGTGGACAGTCTGCCGTGACGTGCCCTGGTGGAATGAATCGCTCAGTAACCTTCGTCGGGAAGCTAGGCGTTTATTCAACAGGACTCTAGATCACGTCTAATTGGGAGGCCTACAGGGCATCTCTCATCAAATACAACGCAGAGCTTCGCAAAGCCAAAAGAAAGTCCAGAGTCAAGTTTTGCGAAAGCATCCAGACTCTGCCTGTGGCGGCGCGACTTCAAAAAGTGTTAGCCAAGGACCATGATAATGACCTAGGGTAATTGAAAAACATAAGATGGCAGTCTCACTGTTACTACTAGGGAAACGTTGGAGATTCTTATGAACACGCATTTCCCTGGTTCGACAGTGTCCACTGGTAGCGACGTCGGCGCGCAACAGCAAGTTGAGTTGTCGCGCAATGTGTCAAGTGATTCGGTTCTACTTGCGCGCCGACTGTTTACGAAGGCTTCCATCAATTGAGCACTCAGTTCCTTTGAACCAATGAAGTCTCCGGGTCCGGATGGCATACTTCCCATCTTCTTACAAAAAGTGGAAGAGATTATAATGTCCGAGCTCATGGACCACTTTCGTACCAGCTTTACGTTGGGACATGTCCCGGCAAGCTGGCGGAAGGTCAGGGTGGTGTTCATACCTAAGGCAGGCAGAAAAGATAAAACTATGTCAAAAGCTTTCAGACCAATTAGTCTGACATCAACGCTTCTCAAGTTGATGGAAAAAATCACTGATAATCACATCCGTAGCGAGTTTTCAAAGAACTCTCCTTTACATGGCAATCAACATGCTTATTAATGCGGGAAACCGCACTTCACTGCCTAGTGACGCTAATTGAGAAGTCGCTTCAATATCAAGAGACGGCACTTTGTGCTTTTCTTGACATTGAAGGTGCCTTCGATAACACGTCATTCGCCTCAATTAACATGGCTCTCCTTAATAAAGGAACTGATCATCCGACAATGAGCTGGATTGAAGCAATGCTGTCAAGCAGGGAAATCACAGCTTCATTGGGAGATACGTCGATCACAATCTCAGCGATCAAAGGATGTCCTCAAGGAGGAGTTCTCTCCCCTTTGCTTTGGTCACTGGTGGTCGACGCACTCTTGCACAAGCTATCACAGCAAGGCTATGAGGTCATTGCGTACGCCGACGACGTGGTACTCATTGTCAGAGGTAAATTTGACGCAGTGCTGTCCAGTCGTATGCAAGGAGCTCTAAACTCCACTATCTCATGGTGCCTACGAGAGGGGCTTAATATAAACACCTTCAAAACATTCGTGATACCATTTGCTAGGCGCAGGAGACATACTCTTACTCCCCCTACACTGAATGGAATCAGACTAAGCTTCAGCAATGAAGTTAAACATCTGGGTATTATTCTGGATCATAAACTGAACTGCACCGCTCACCTAGGCTATGCTGTCAAGAAAGCAACAACAGCCATCTGGGCATGCAGTTCACTGTTTGGCAAAACCTGGGGACTGAAACCTCAACCAGCCCTTTGGTCATACACTACTATTGCACGGTCTAGGCTAACTTATACCGCTCTTGTATGGTGGCCAAAGGTAAACGAGGTGACAGCGCAGGTCAAGCTAAACAAAGTTCAACGCCTGGCATGTTTGTCAGTGAGCAGCGCCATGCGCACTACACCACCATGGCTGCAGGCAATGTTATGCTTGCTACCTTTACATCTTCATGTGAAGAAGAAAGCCGAACTCGGTGCACTAAGGCTGCAGAGGTGTCGTAACATACTTGAGGGGGATCAAATTGGTCACCTTCGCGTACTAAGGGAGTTCAAACTAGTAACACCCCTAGTAACGACAATCTCTGCCTGGATGAAGGCACGGCCTAACATGGATGTTCCGTACAGTGTAATTGTTACTGATCGCGCTGTATGGAGCAATGGAGGGCCGGTTCTTCCATCCGGTACCATCTGCTTCTTTACAGATGGATCAAAAATTGGGACTTGCACAGGTTCTGGAGTCTACGGACCCGGAATAAAGGAAGCTCTTCCACTGGGCAAATGGCCCACCGTGTTCCAAGCGGGAGTATATGCAATATACATCTGCGCCATGATATGTCTAAAACGAAAGCATAGATATGCTAAAATCGGAATCTTCATGGACAGCCAGGCTGCACTACTGGCTCTCAAGTCCATCAAATGTGCATTCAAATTAGTTTGGGAGTGCAGCACAACCTTGAGACAGGTCTCCCGCCAGAACAAAGTTTCATTATTCTGGGTGCCTGGACACTGCGGAATCGAGGGCAATAAGCTTGCCAACAGCCTAGCGAGACAAGGATCTGCTCATCAGTTCATTGGCCCCGAACCGTTTCTAGGCACCTCTATATCCGCTGTCAAAAGCGAATTACTGACCTGGGAAAAGCTAGAAATAGCATCCAGTTGGTATAAAGCGCAGGGCTGTAGATAAGCCAACAAGTTTATCTACCCAGACCCTGCAGTAGTTAACAAACCTTAACGCGTAGGGAACCGCGCACAATCACGGGACTTCCTACCGGACATTGTCCCACTCTTTACTGTTTAAAGAGAATTGGCAAGGTCTTAACCGACATTTGCCGCTTTTGCAATTTAGACTAGAAAGTTCAGCGCACTTGCTATGCTCCTGTGGAGCTCTTGCGTCTTCCAGGTTCAGCTTCTTTAAAAGCTACCTATTAACTCCATACTCAGTATGGAAAATTCATCCCAAGAAGGTAGTTGGTTATATTAACCATGTAATACCTAATTGGGGCACAGTCTTACAATCCAGCTCAACTCCATGAATGGGTATTAGCAATCCGTAAACTGTGTACAGCAATCGGGGCCAGCTACAAAAGCAATCTTCGTGACTGTCGTAGTGGCATTTTTGAACCCAGTGCGCTTCTGGCATACAAAAAAAAAAAACATTCGAACCCACGACCACTCGCTTGTCAAAGCAGACTCGGTAACCTTGCGGCTTCGGATCTACCTATCACCCGGTTATAAATATATAAGTTTTTATATGAACGTTTCAATATACGTAAAATTATGTAAATAACAAATAGGGTACGGGAAAGTATTCCCAGCACACTACTAATTTCGGCATACATTACCTTTTTTGGCTACACTTTCCCAAATAAAAACTTTGCCGCTATATAACAATACTGAAACGAATGTAGCACTCATAGGCTTTAATGTGTTATAACTATTTTCATAAAAATGTAAGTAGTTTGCTTGATTTTATTCAATAAACATCAAAACCGCTGTTTTTCCACTAGCTCGTAACCAGGCTGAAAAAACTAGCAGCAATTGCTTACGCGTATCCGCTCTTGATGATGGTTTGGAAAACACACAATTATGATCACATGGTGTATTATTTACACTACTACTAATATGTGAAGCCAGAAACGCCCAAAACTCTTCTATCGTGTTGACATAGATAGTATTTGAGTGATAACCACTTGCTTCTGGTGCTAATGTATATGAACGATTCAATGATACACTAGCGCCAGCAGCAAGCTGTTGTCACTGCAAAACTAGTTATCTCCAATTAGCCCGGAATGTAGGCAATAGCGACACGTTATCCATCGGTCTCTCTTTTGATCTGTTTTTGTAAAGCATCTAATCTCTGTGCAGGCTATTTCGGCCGGTCGGATTTAAAAAACACAGACACCACTATAGAAAATGGGCCCAATTTAGCCGCAGTGACTTCATCATTTCTCGTGACCATAACACAAATTCAGTAGCGTGTCATTAAGACCAAAATATACGCCGATATTCAGTATTATTATTCTATCAACTGGTATAAAAATCTTGTCTCGAATAAATATAGTTTCAACGTAGTTCCTGAATATTGTTCAGGCTACCGCTTAATAGACTGGAAATACCCTCCCGTATCATATCTGAAGCCTTCTGACGATATTTCAAAAGGAATAATCCGAAACAGGAACTCGAAAATCTCGTCATGGTACAGGTGTACCCGGTTGATCAATTGAGGGTTAATGAAATAAATCAGAGGTGTTGTGTACAAGACATGACCGTATAAGTGACGCAGGACTACGTAAGTCTCCTTGTAGTGATAATAGCATGTAATAAATCATTAAATTCTTCATGTACACATGCTATATGCGTTATGTGTAACATTTGGCAAAGTAGTAACATTTATATACGTTCAATCCTCAATAGATTTCTATGTGCTTTTGGAAATTATTTAACAAAATCAAGAGCAGAAACCATTGCATTCCTCCCGCATAAATGAAGACAATTGTGAAAATGGTTATAACCATACCGCTATTATAATCTTAATAATCACCGTAAGATCAAAGATTACAGTACATTCCAAAAGCAGAATTTTTCAACGACGCTACTATTTATATTATGGTACAACCATAATCATTTTGTTCTTCATATCCTACGCTTCAAAAATATGTAGGGGAATGTCGTCGTGGTTGGGCCACGTTTTGGAATTCGCCCATAACTTTCGTTTCAAAAGGAATTTTGGAAATCTAAATACATCGTGGCAAAGGTTCGAGAATAAGGTATATTTCAGGACAGTTTTGAACTGATTGCTTGAAAAATAAAAAAGTTATATGCATTTACGTGAAGACAAAAAATGTTGCCATAGTCGGGCCATGTTGTACAGCTTGGGCCACCGCAGAAAATCTAAGACATACGTATTGAAATTCTATACAGAGGCATGAAAAGAATGAATTCCGTGAACAACGGCTCATATATGCACAAATACCCTATTTTTAATTGCATTTTTGCGAAATTTTTGCGATCTTGTAAAATCAGTATTGCTACAATTGCCTTTTCCGAATTGTACAACTACAATGAAATAACAACAAAAATCTAAGTATTTATCGTATTAATTTTGCTTCATTTCATCAAATTTTACGTGACTGACATTCTCTAGCGATTATTGCGCTTCTGCGCTTAAAATTATGGTGGCCTAACCATGACTACTCAAGTGACCCGACCTGTACAAATAGCGCTTTTATAGTATTTCACCTTAGCCTTCCCAAACACCTTACTGGAGGGGATTTTTCTATAGTCTACGTGTGCAGCACAACACACTTCATATATTTTCAAAATTTATCTCGATAATTGCATTTCATGAATCATTTCCTGAAGAAAAGTTCATTGCGCGTGGAAAACTTTTTTGTGGAAGATTTAGTCACTGAATTCAGTACGGGTGTTTTGAATACACGATTGAAACTCACAATATTGTGAAAAGTTAGCTATCACAGTAAGAAGTTTTGCAATGATTGTATCATAGATATCATGAGTTACTAAAACTGTAAAATCGTGATGGCCCAACCATAACCATAGCTAATATACTTGATATTATACCAACACAGTTTAAATACGGTACCCAACCATTTCATAAATGGTTTTAGATTGGAAGATAGAAGATATTATTTTTTATGGTTAAAGTACGGTTCCAATCAATTCGGGCTGCTACCTTACAGAAATTAAAGATTGTTTTTATTACCAATCGCAGTCGTTTCCCCACGTTGGAGGAATTCAATCCCATTTTAACAACATCACATCTTTTCACTACACTGGAAGTTTCAATTAGTTTTTCATACTTAGCTTATGTTGGTTGCATTTTACAGGAATATATTGTTCAGGGTGATTATTGAAGAACTCCAAATACATGTTTTTCAGAAGATTGCAAATATCTACGACCTTTTCTTACAAGGTTAATGCTCTTGGCTCGTGAAGTTAAGGAAAAATAATGCTTAAATAAGCGATAACTTTGTAAGGAAACGTGCTAGCGATGTTCTGCAAAAAACGTGTATTTTGAGTCCTTCAATAATCGCCTGGAACCATATATTCTTGTAAAATGCAACCAACATAAGCTAAGTATGAAAAACTAATTTTTAAAGAATTTCCTAGGAAAATGCTCTATAGCTCTGCACTCGATAGGAATAGAAATGTCATTTCTTTATTTACAACTTTGCCGAAGAAGTTTTTTATTTATTTTCATTATAGTAAGCGATGACTAACTTTTGACAGTTTTAGATTAAGGGGGATATTCGTACGAACAAAAGTGCTGAAGACCATAAATGATAAAATGAAAACAAGAGACACTAGGAAAAAAGTTTTACTTTTTGCCCTTTTGGACTACTGCGTATCGGCTTTGCATTTATCACGAACATAACCTCATTGCGAATATCGGAATTCGTTCAAAAATTCAATATTGAACATTGAGTGTGACCGATTTAGCGTGTATATGATGCCCGGGGACGCCGGAAAGTATTCCAAATAATATCGCCAAGAAAAGAGATTACTTTAAAGTAGTATTAGTTACTTTAGAAGCAGCCGACGGACGGTGTTATTTCGTGCTTCCCTGTTATCTAATGAAAAATACGTTTGCCGATGCTCGGTGTATATATTTATTTTACGGATTTTCCAAACTCTGATTTGTGAGTCACTTAAAACGTAGACATTTGTAATAATTTTTATTGGATGGATTGGGAGTAGATAATTATATAACCTACAAGGCTCTCATATATTGCAGAATGGGCGTATTCAAGAGATAAAAAATTTCCTAACAAAAACTTTTTCAAGTCCTTCCCGGGAAAAAAGGTATAAATAGGTATAAGTTTTTGTTAGAAAAACTTTTTTCTTTTAAATATGCCGCATAAATTCTGTATTTTACGGCCGCACAATAAGCGGTTCTGGTGTATTAATATTTAGTGTGATATTGATTGTGCTTAAATTTCTGATTAATTTATTTTACAAATAAAAGACATTCATTTACTCTTCCTGGGATCCTTAATTTTAAATTCCTCTTTGTTAAAGCGAAATTGTAGCCATTGTTCACCAAAGAAATCAAACTTATATTCTTTATCTCCTTTGGTATCGTACAATCTGCGTAGCTTTTCCTTACAACTCATTTATTATTCATTCGCGAAAATAAAAAAAAACTCCTGCTCCATGCAAATTCACGATCCTGTTTGTCGAACTAATTAGCTGCTGCGGACTGTTTCGCGATGATGTCGATGAAAAGTCGTTCCGAATCATTGCTACGCTGCGCTGCTATGATGGGTGGGAAAGAACAATGACCCAATTATGCTGGTGGTGTTTTGTTCGCGTTTCCGTTGAAAGCTGCTAATGCTGAGCAGATTGACTCGCGCTTCCTCCCTCCATCGTTCGGCTGGCACAAAAAGCCCTTCTATACGTACTTACAATGATGTTGTTAAAAAGTCAAGGAATCCTGCCTTAAAACAGTAGGTAGATTTTCGATTGAATTACAACTCGAATCGAATTCAAATGTCTAAATCTAAATAAAGTGTAGGTTCGAAAGGGCACACCACCCTTCCGAAGGTAAATTCCTTTCAATAGGTATTGTGCATATTATTATTCAGCTCAATTCGAGCTGAGAGTTGTCTAAATGGAGCATGAATATAATTGTTTGTTCTAAGGGTTTAATTTACGACGCCAACAGTGAAAAGGCTGGTATCCGAATGTTTTGACAGAATTGTGAGAAAATCGATATGATTACAGTTACATCCTGTGCACCGATAGGATTAGAAAATCCAGATTATCAGCAATGCTGAGTTCCTGGAAGCCGCGAAATCGCTGATCTGGTTCAAACAGAAAGTCAAATAATGAACCGGCTGATGGTATATCACTAATTAGACCATTATTCGGCGAATTAGAATTAAATTCTGTTTATGTACGCCAGTCTGATAACACTAAATGATACAATTTCGCTTTAATCCAAGGAATATTACATTTTCATTCAATGGTACAAAGGCTTGCATAGAATTACAAATGATGTAACATTTCCCTTGGGCACCACCCGTGATTGAGCATTGATCACTGATTGAATATTGGCCATAGAATGTTGCATTAATTTTGCTACATAAATGTAATGTAAGCTTTACAAATTTAACTATTGAAAGGGAAATAATTTCAAACCGAATCAATAACTGGTGTACATGTTTGCTTCTAATTGCCAAAAGCTTTTATCA
The DNA here is from genome assembly GCF_943734655.1 of Sabethes cyaneus. Taxonomy (NCBI): domain Eukaryota; kingdom Metazoa; phylum Arthropoda; class Insecta; order Diptera; family Culicidae; genus Sabethes; species Sabethes cyaneus. The sequence continues at coordinate 48,404,069 of NC_071355.1, forward strand.
ATAGATCAAAATTTCCAAACAAAAAGAATTAAATGTAAACTGCGTTCTACTTGTTTGTTGGATCACCATTTTTCTTTGAAATCAAACAAAAGGCTACATTATTATTTGTGAGCATTTTTGAGTTAATTTCACGAGTCGACAAGAAAGTTAGAATCTATAGGCATTCATATTTCATCAAATGTGTTGAAAATTGTGACATTTATTTGGCCGTCGTGAAGTAACATTTAAAGTCGTTGATTTTTTCCATATTAATTTCTGTAAAATGTAAATGTTTACATTTATCTTTCAGCATCTAGTTTGCATATTAATTTAATTACATTTCGGATGCCTTGGCAGAGAGAATATGCAAACAATAGGGAATATTACTAGACCATCCTATTATACGACAGCGGTTTATGCAAATTTAAAAAAGTACCGCCTGTTGTTTACTGAAGATTAAAAAAACGGAGGATTATGTGAAGCATCGGGCTCTAACTTGACTTAACACTATACAAAAATATGATAAAGAAACTGACATTTTATAATTAGAAAATGTTCAATCTGAAAATATCATTTCCTAAAGCAGTAATCGCTAGAACGGACAAAATAGTAAAAGTGAAAATTTTTGATTTCACACACTGTTTTGAACAGTGTAATAATAAAAAAGCGCTATAACCATTATAGATATCAACTTTTTCCCATCACTGAACAAAGCCTTCAATGGTAAACAAAGACATTCTATGTAGGTGAAGGTGAAAATGGGGAAAAACAAGGTCAAGCAATTTTCATTTTCGCTTGTTGACGAGAGGATCCAGTTAATGAACCTTAAGAAGAGGGAGTCGCTCAATTTTCCTGGAACCGGTGCACTTTTTAGTGGACTTTACGCTTTACGCGTTTGCTCTAATTAAAATATTTTCGGCCGTGCTTGATTCAATTAGTGCCAACTGGAAAAAATAAGGCTTTTCAGATTCTAATCAGAGCCAAACAATGACACATCCAAGAAAAAGGGATTACATCGAGCCCAGAATGGCTTCTGTTGTTGTTGTTGTTGACTTCGACTATTCTCTTTTTGGCAGGGACGTGAAACATTTTGACACCCACAAGATGTTGACAACTTGTGCGGTAACGATTTTCCAATTTAGTTTTGGTCCAGGGAAAAAAATGCTCCAAATCGGTGACAAGTTAAGAAGATGCCATCGTAGATATCATCAAGAACAATGGTGAATTGCTCAACTGCCATGTTCGTTGTCCATTTTGCCTGTTTCGTTCTGTTTTTCGTCGAATGATGTCCTTTCGTCCGGCTGTGGCCTGGACCGAAGCGCTGGTTTTTCATTTGTCATATCGTTCAATTTAATCTAACGAAAAATCTTTTCATTTTCACAGACCGCATTACTTTTGCTCCCGATTACAGCCAGGCAGCAAACAAAGCTCAGCCAAAGTACGAGAAATCGCACGGGAAAATAAATTAATTTTTCATCAACAGATTTCTTGTTGTGAAATGGAAGTTGGATTGTTTCATCAGGAAGAAGGTAGCGCAAACCTGCGGTTTGTTGGTGCGATGTAAATATGACTGAAAGAATCTTTCGAATAATAAATGGAAGAACCTACAAAGAATTCGTTTAATTATTTTTCGAGTTTTCTGATTATTAGACTAATCTCATGTTTTTAGTCTTGACCTTGAAATGCGGTCATACATATATGCTGCCACATAGAAACGAAAAATATTCATATTCATAGTGAACAATGCTATAATTTCGACATAAAAGAGTTATTAAAACTACCCAATAAACAATTTGGGTTTTATTGCACTCTTATGATGGCTTTTATAACCAAATCTGGCTTTAAAAACCGCGTTAAGTGTGCAATAAAACTTACAACGTTACTGGGATAACATTCTTTTTAGAGTTTCATCGCCAGTTTCTTCAATGAAGGCGAAATTTTCAGCTCCTCAAACATGTTTCTAACCATTTTACCTGTGCCCTGCACTGTACCAAACAAATATTGATTTCGTTTTACTTGCACATACTCAAATTATAAACAACTTACTTATCCTTACTCAGCAATTTCATGAAAAAAGGCTCCTATTTTGTTCAAATTTTGAAAACTTATTCAATTTTCAAAAATTTTATGTAAACCAACGCACTACGCAACGTTAACCATTAGATGAAAATTATGCTTCGAAGACGTGTCTCCTTCTATCTCAAATAGCAAGTAAGACCGTATAACAAAGGTTCCTTCCACCACTAGGTTTTTTTGTTAGATTATAGTCACTTAACCGGCTTGGGTCATTCGTGATTTCTGCGAGGTTGCGATTTGAACCCGGGTCCTCGGCGTGAAAGGCGTGAATGCTCACCACTATGCCGGGACTGATCCTACGAGAAGTTCCTTTAAAATAATCAACGGAATTAAAAACCGGACCGTGTCAACTTCAAATGACAAAGAGAGGAACCTGATTACCGAAAGTGGTTGAGTGGTTGCCTTCTACGGATGACGTATCCATCAGCTGAGGTCCCGTAGCCTGCAGCTTTGCACAAAACTTGCACGCTATAAGATGTCAAATCTCCCGGTGGTTATCTGCGGCCACGAAGCATGGATTTTGAAAAAGAGGAAAGGTGTGTTCTTGGTGTATTTGACCGTAAGATCCTGTGATCAATTCCTGGCGGCATTAAAGAAAATGGAGTGTGGCGCAGCTGCATGAACCACGAAATTTACCAAGAATACAAAGATGTGAATATTGTGTAGCGAATAAAACACTGCAGTGGGCTGGCCACGTAGCAAGGATGCCGGAAGAGAGACCAGAGAGAACAATATTTAGCAGAGAACCCGGCAAAGGTCGTCGACTTCGAGGCAGACTCCGTACTCGTTAGATGAGCGCTGCTGCGAGATGAGGAAGATGCTAGAACAGCGAGTGTCGCCGTTAACACCCGGAATGAAGAGTGGCTGCCCAGGAAGCGTGGAGGCAGCTCTTAAGTTCGGTCTGGATTCGATAAGCATATTGTCGCCGAAAAAGTAAAGTCAATAAGTAAGCATCCACCTGGGTTGGTTATTCTCATTCAAGGCAGCTCATAATTCAATTCAAGGCTCATAATCTACAGAAGAAGATAGAGATGGGAGTTGCTGTAATTTAAGTGGCTCAACGACTTGTTTTAGTCTGCGGTTGAAGAAGACTTGCGACTGCCGGGTGTTCTCACTGGCGATAACTTGGATCGGATCTGACAATTTCTCTGCAGTATTTTCCTTGGACACCTTTGTGTCTCAAAATGTTCAGTAGATTTTCGTCATTGAATCGGTGAATTGTCGTAATACCCGCTATGAGGGCCTCGTGAAATTCGTGGACCTGTTCCAGGGCGATGCAGAGTATCGTAATATGATCTTATCACTTGAGATCTTCTAGAACTGAGTACTGTCTACGGCTGTCGAAGCGTCGCGTGGATTTTTTCCTGTGTCCGATCTACGATTACCCGGAACACAGGTCTCGTCAATTCTCGCACGACACCCCATCAGCCATATATACGTTTGCCATACGGACGAATGCCATAATGTATGTTTGCCATAATAGACGGGAGCCATATAGATGAATGCCATAATGCATGTTTGCCATATTGGATGACAGCCATAATGTACGTTTGCCATAATTCATACTGTTGGTATGGAGGCCCAAAACTACACTTCGACCAGTTCAAAGCTTAAAGGACCAGCGCGAGCAAGTCGCAAGAGGCCTAATTAATTCAATTTAAAAAAAGGGTATCTCGTTGCGAGGACTAGGGAAAACTAACTAGAGGACGGTAAACCTAGGAAAACGAATAGAGCTAGACAGATGTGATTTCTGCGGGGGGGCTGCCCCCCCGTAGAGGCCGGTGCTTCCGACGGCGGGTCACCGGCGAACACTCGCCGTTGCCTGCGGCCGGCTCGCTCTGAATCAACAAGAAAACGTTGAATATATGGATTATGGCAACTGTATATTATGGATTTCGTCCATTATGGCAAACATACATTATGGCATTCGTCTATATGGCACTCGTACGTATGGCAACCGTCTGTATGGCTATCGTATTTATGGCTCACGCCCGGTCTTCGTAGATAGCAAGGGGTCGACTTTGAGCATGTCTGCTTATACAGGATGTTCAATAAATCCGAATACAACTTTTCATCGTTGTGCAAGTGCGCATCATGTGCATTCTGTTTTTCCGCGCGCGATGAAGGAGTACCGCAACGTCGTAGTAAAGTTACTTGCGAGAGTTGAGCGACCCGGCGACATGTTTCGGCGGTTAAAATCCCACCGGGTTAAGCAGAATTTCATCTATAACACCATTCGTCGGTACCGGGAGACGGGCTCGGCCAAGGACCGTGCTAGATCCGGGCGGCCGCGTTCGACGAGGAAGCCAGCAGCCATCAAGGTGGTGAAGGAGCGGGTTTGTCGAAAAATGAACCGCTCGATCCGGAAGACCGCTGTTGACCTGGATGTATCGATCGGGACTGCCCACACCATCATGGCGAAGGACCTGGGATGCAAGCCGAACAAGAAACCCAAGGTTCACAGGTTAACGGAGGCTACAACGAAGAAGAGGCTGGACAGAGCAAAACTGATACTTTCGCGGCACGCTGGTCAGGCAGGAGTTCGTGTTTTCTGATGAGAAACTCTTCATCTTGCAATATCCGCATAATGTCCAAAATGATCCGCTGTGGGCGCCGACGTTGGCCAGCATTCCCTGTCCCACATAAACATCCCGCGGTTCCAAAGCGCCGAGTACCGATGGTTTGGGGGCCGTATCCAAGCGTGGGAAGCTTCCACTGGTGTTTACCGAGAAAAACGTGACAATCAACGTCGCGTACTATAAGACCGAGGTTCTGGAGAAGGTTGTAGCCCTGGCACTTCGTGACCTCTACGGGAAAGATCGTTAGAGTAGGGCGGGGCGTAAGTGCGATGTTTGAAGTTGTCATCAATTTCCGTGAGATAAAAAGAAGGACAACAACATAATATATTTTATAGTGATGCAGTAACTCAATGTCTTCACATTCAACTATAAATCATCTGCGGTAATAGTGTTTTGCAAACTAAATTCTTCTTTCTTCTGATCAAGTGCAGATTCGCACTTTTACCCTACTAGCGGGGCAAAAGTTCGAAGCTAGAATCCATGAAATTAGCCCAGCAGTAGCTAACAAAACCATATTATCTTCAATCTGCGTTATGTTTCGGTAAGGAATATTCTCAATTTGCACCTTTTCTATTTTGCGCTGGTGTATTGCAGCCTCCGTTAGATCGAAACTTTTCCAAACGTTTGTTTTTTGTTTCATCAGCGGAAAAACATTGTTTTTCTTCGGCCAACATCTGTAGAGCACACAGTTTTCTGCAGATATTTCATTTCTAGTATATGTAATATAGTGTCTAAAGCTTTATATAATTAGCTATACATTTTTACCTCGTCCATGAATCGCACTTTTGCCCCGTCCGTGAATTGAACTTTTACCCAGCTAGGCACTTGACGGGGTTAGGTTAAATTACGGAAAAGCGAAATATATTTTGTAAATTATTTTCGCCGTATTTTCAAAACAGATATGTGAGTGATGTAAAACGCTGCTACAAATTTTCAACAAGTAATATCCTCCTGTTGATATCGTATTTGCCGTATAATGAAAAATTACATCAAAACCGCTCTAAAACAACTTTTGCACATAACTCAGCAACTATGCTTCGTAAGCAACCAAAGTTTACGTTAGATTCAAGCTGTCAAAGTAGTCACCCATCCATGCCAATGTAGAAACTTTACTCGGAATCTGCACATATAAACCATTGAATCGCACTTTTACCCGCATCGCACTTTTACCCCTCCTTACTCTACGTTTTTCAACAGGACGGTGCACCGGCCCACACGGCGAATATCGTCCAAGCGGGGTGTCGGAAGAATTTGAATGATTTTCTCGATAATACTTTGTGGATTCCCAGCTCCCCTGGTCTTAATCCCCTGGACTTTTATGTATGGTCAGGCTTCATTTTCGGTTTTTTGTTCAGTAGATGCTCATTAGACTACAGCGCCTCAACGAAACAGAATTCGAAAAACTAGTGCAAGGAGCAATTGTAGAGTTTATTATTATCCTTTGGCGGTTTTTCTGCTTTTCAGTCAAGTGGATGTAGCAAACGATTATTTTGCCTTTACGTATCCGACGTTTCGGTGATTTATTTCACCTTTTTCTAAGGATCCTGGAATTGTACAATGATCACTATTTCGAACTGACATCAGTGTGACGTTTGTGTATTGAAATCTGATTACACATCATCCGCAGAGTGACCCGAGTAAAACAAACCGCAAAACCCTGCTTTCTGGACCAGATTTTGAGCGCAAACAAAACGGAAAATAAGCTTAAATTGCAAATTCAATAAAATACAGTAAGTAAAATCCTCAAACAACACAGTAACAGAAAGTTAACCCAAGCTTCTTAAAAGTAGTACAGAGTAGACGCCATGTTATAGGTTGCACAATAGGAATTCTACAAACAGATATGACAAAAAACGATTAAGTTTTTGTAAGTCCCACCATAAGTTACAGCTAGAAAAACCACTTAAAACATTGTACAATTCCAGTATCCTTAGAAAAAAGTGAAATAAATCATTAATACAAAAGTAATTACAAAAGATAAAGCTAAATTTTCTTTAACAATATTGTAGATAATAATAAACTCTACAATTTTCCCTTACACTACGTTTTAGAATTCTTTTTCGTTGTGACGCTGTAGTGTAATGAGCATCTACTGAGTGAAAAACAGAAAATTAAGCCTATGTATGGTCGTACATGCTGGCCAAGCAGAGCGAACATAAAGTGAGCACTATGGACCAATTTGAGAAGCTCATTTTCAAGATCTGGGACAAGATGCCCATGGATCAGGTGTGTGCCGCGTGTGATTTTTTTAAGAAACGTCTCAAGCTCGTCATAGAGCACAAAGGGGGGGTGGGGTGCTTCCACTAAATATGTCGTAAAGTTTCTCAATAAATACTGCTTCAATAAAAATTGACTCAGAAAAGACTATCTAGTATCTTCATTTTTAAACACATTTTTAAAGTGTATTCGAACTTATTGAACACCCTGTAAACGATCAATCTCGAGTGGAATGATGGGACGTGGAAAGGAACGGGACTATCATCACAAAATCTCAGATGTTTCCTGGTCTTGCGGATGACGTCGATATCATCGGGACCAACTGTAGAGTTGGGGAAGAGACCTTTAAGCCATTTAAATTGGAAGTAGTTAGTTAAATGGTGTTCGTTCTGAAATGGAATTGGATGGAGAACGATATGAAGTAATGAAGAAATTTATATACCTTGGTACGCTGACATGCGATGAATCGGGCTTTCTATGGATTACATAGCCAGCTGAAGTCTCGTAGTTTGAAAAGTCGCATGGAAACTGGCGCTCTACAGAACAGTCCTCCCGGTGTCCCTTTACGGCCATGAATCATGGGAGTTCAATAAAAAATAAAATATGCTGATATAGTGAGTTGTACAAGGTACTGCAATGTGGCAGGCTGCGTTGGGCTAGGCACGTGGCCAAAATGGCCGACGAAAGAGTAACCAAAACTATTTTCAGCACGGTACTGCTAGGCAGCCATGTTTATGCAGTCAACATCTAACCACTTGCGTAAAGGAGACAGCGTGACGCTGCTATACGTTCTGTTCTTTTCACTCTGCAAAACCGGTTTGCTGGCAGATGGGTATTATTTTCAAATCCAGATTTTTGCTAATAATACCCACGCCGGCAGTAGATGTTGGCTACTGTCAAACACATAGAGTAGGGATAAGGTTGCCAGTCCCTTGATTTTCAGCAGAGAACCAGGGGGAGGCCGTAGCCTACGGGGAATTTCACTGACGGGCGTTGTTGGAGTATGTATTCTTTGCCCGCTCTATGGCTGCTTTTGCTCCCACTAAACCTTCCACTAACTAATCCTTCCCATGTGTAACCGTTGGCGTTTAGAGATGGGAACTATCATTAAAAATCGTTACTGATAACTATTAGTAGTGTCCAGTACGTTATTGATACTTATCAGTAAATAACAGTAATTTTACTCATCAGGGCATTGAAGTAAAAAAATAGGAAATTGTAATATAATTTTTGACGTAGGACTACGTCTTTGTTTACTATCTGGGACTGGGTAGCACTTTGTGAAAACGAAAATAGAAGTGTAACGTTGAAATGAAAGATTTCAAATGCTAATAACTACTAAACTACTGAACGAAACTGAACAATTTATATGTCGTTAGAAAGATAAAATGATCAGCAATTGTATGGAGGGGGCGAGAGAGCAATTTTATGGACGGTATGAGAGGGGGGTTTCTATACAAATGAAACACAAATTTCCTCAAAACTCGAGAACTAATCAAGCAAATGGAACCAAATTTGGCATGTGGGCATTTATTGGTTTAAGTTTGAGATGGTTTGAGACCCCTCACCCCTGTGGTAGGAGAATAAGGACTCTCATACAAAAAAAAATCAGAGGGGTTGTGTACAAGACACGACCGCATATATAGGTGACGCAGGACTACGTAAGTCTCTTTGTAGTGATAGTAGCATGTATTCATGCTTGTAATAATTCGATTCTTCATGTATACATGCTATATGCAACATATATACATGCTACATGCGTTGTATGTAACATTTATCAAAGTAGTAACATTGCATACGTTCAATTCTCAAAAGATTGTGCATTTGAAAACCACTTAAAAAAATCAAGAACACAAACTATTGCTTTCCTGCTACCTTACTGAAATTAAAGATTGTTTTTATTACCCATGGTTCCCCACGTTGAAGGGATTTTACCAATTCAATCCTATTTTATCAACAGCATATCTTTTCACTACACTTATAATGAAACGGCAAGCATACGTATTCATACAGAGTCGTATTGTAACCGAACACTACAGCTGTAGCACATTTTTCCAACACAGATATCAAATTCGCCTAGGTTTAATCGTCTCGCAGTAAAGAATTTGCAATCTGTTGGGACAACGAACTTGTGTCATTTTTTCTGGCTCACTTCCCTAACACAGACATCAAATTGAACTAGGTTTAATCGCGTTCGTAAGAAATCTGTTGGCACGAGGGGGCTTTGACACTCTTTCTGGCGTACTTCCCAAGCAAGGACATCAAAATGGTCTAGGTTTAACCGCGGTGATAAGAAATCTTGTTGAAATGAGGAGGCTTCGTCACTTGTTTTGGCTTACTTCCCAAGCACAGATATCAAATTGGTATAGGTTTAGATCATCGTAAAGAATCTTCCAACCAATCACGAAGCGAGAATTCGGGTAAAACATAGGTTTATTATTTTCAATTTTTCAATAGTTCAACATCAAGAATCCATACTTTTCTTCATTTGGGTCAATTCTTAGAAGATTTTCCGATCGATTGGTGTAAGAATATTGAAAATCGATCGGAAAACCGCTGAGCTATTAGCGCTCAAAACCTTTCATTTTTCGTGACGCTCGCATTTTTTGATTTTTTGGAATGACACCCTATCTCAAAACTTGCCGTAAGACGTAGTCCTACGTCAAAAAATTCGACCCCCCTGCTGTTACAGGTAGTCTAATGATGGTAAATGGTTTATTCCCACTAGTTAGAAGCATTCTATGAGTTTTAGCTGGCTGAGTTGAGGTAAACCTTGTTTTTCTAGGCAATAAAGTCTGAAAAGGTACCCGGGTACCCAGCCGAACACGTAACGGTTAAACATTCACTTAACCAATGGCACTCACAGATTCTTATAAACATACATATGGGCAGTTAACATTAGTCTTCGATCTAATGATCTGATATAGTCCTACGTCACCCTTTCGTACAACCCTTAGGGCTATATACCTTGTAGTTTTTTTTATTGATTAAAGTGATTTTAAATTTTAAATTCATTCATCTCTAAAGTAAGTAATATTATAACTGCGTTCTCCATTGTAAGTTAACTTTGTAATTTACCAACCGGGTTTTATGGAGGCTCGCGCAACTACGGACCAGATTTTTATCACCCAGCAGATATGTTGGGAGCACATCGCGCCCACGCATCACACGATATAGTCTATCGAGACCAGCAATAACACGTAAGGGACGAACACGGATTTCTAGATAAACTGACGCTACTGATCAGAGCTATCATTGAATCGAGTGGTGTGCGCGTCTCGGGGACACACTCGAGTCCCTTCGAGACGCGGTGAGGGTTGAGACAAGGTGACAAGTTGACTGATATCATCGCCAGGAACCTTGCGACGGCGGAGGCAATCAACGCCAGATTGAAAGCAGTAGGCTAGGAAGATCAGACTAAAAATGAATGCGTCAAAGATCAAATACATGAAAGGAAAAGGCTCCAAGGAAACAAACGCGTGCCTCTCACGGATGGTAACTCCTGACGGCGACGAACTAGAAGTAGTAGATGAATTCGTGTATTTGGAATAGCTGGTGACCGCGGACAACATTAGTAAGGAAATCCAGCGGCGCATTCAAGCGGGAAATCGAGTCTACTTTGCCCTTCGTAAAACGCTACGATCAAGAAGCATACGCTACTGTACGAAGCTGACAATGCACAAAACTTTTATCAGGTCAGCAGTTCTTTATGGATTTGAAGTCATGAGGTTGCTCACTAAGGACACACGTGCCCTTGCCGTGTTCGAACGAAAGGTACTGAGGATATTTGGAGGAGTACAAACTTAAAAGGAAGAGTGGCGGAGACGTATGAATCACAAGCTACAGGCATTGTTTGGAGAGAATTTCATCGTACATTTGGCGAAAGTCAGTAGGATACGGTGGGCCGGACACGTCGTAATGATCCCGGACGATAGTGCGACGAAAACAGTTGTCCACAACAACCCCGACGGCACAGGGGGAGGAACAGGGGGCTCAACCAGCAAGATGACTCGACCAGGTCGAAAGTGGTTTATGACTTTTGAGATGACTGGGAAATTAGCGACGAGTAGCCTAAATTCGAATTAAATGGAGACGACTGCTTGAATCAACACGAGCTACCCCGGCTTTAGGCTACTGACGATGACAACGATATATTGTGTCATCCACGTTTATCGTACGTAACTACCGACCAATAAGTTTAATCTAACTAATTTTTCTAACGGGACAACGTAACTATATCAGTAAATATCAATAACAGCGAAAACTTACTGATACTTAGTGATATTATTGCTTACTGATAACTATCAGTAGTTAATGTTAGTTTTCCCATCTCTAAACCGTTGGATCTGTTTGTTCACCTCCTTAAATGGCATTACCCTTTTCATCGGTCGTTGCGGTTTGCCGGCGGAAGTCTATACGGATAATGGGACACAATTCCAAGGTATTAGTAGCGCAATTCTCGAACACAGAGACTAAGTGGAATCCAGCGGCACCCGACATGGGCGGAACTTGGGAAAGAATGGTACGGTCGATAAAAACTGAAAAACATGAAGTATTGGCGCCTCAGGTCGTCACGCCAGAGGCTTTTTGTACTGTCTGTACGCTGCTGAAGAAGAAGATATCACACCGCATTACTTTCCGATTGAGTTCTGAAAGCTGTTGTCGGGAATAAACTTTAAGCTACATACACTAGAGAATGTTGCTGATAACTGTCAGTGGTTGTTTCTTGTTGCTTAATCGACGAAACAAATGTCAATCCTCAGTATCGGTGTGCGTACATACAGTTTTAATTTTTTCTGTAAACTTCATTGGAGGGTCTGTATTGGAGCTCGGCCTAGTCTGGGTGCGCATTGGTTCTAGATATCAACGTAAAATACAACGAAAATAGCACTTTTTTATACTTACCACTCGGTTGATAACAATTGGACAAATCTTCCCTAGGGTGCTTCGTTCGTCTCTGATTTTGTATTTTTATTCCTCGGTATTTCAACTCACTAACGCAAACCGTCTTCAATTCAGTCGTAAAATGATCGTCGAAAACCATGAATTTAATATTTCTTTCATAGTTACAGATTTATTCATGTATTTTTTTAGTACTTTGTCCGACCATTTTTTTCCCTATGATAACAGTTTTTGTGTTCTGTTTTACCATTAGTTTCCTATCGCGCTTGCTTGCTGGAAGTTGTTTCGTTTCATTGTTTTACTTGAATAAATACGATTTAGCTTCTGCTTTTGTTTGCAGTAGTGCTTGCTTATTTGTTGACTCGCCTAACGCCTAGGGAAATGTGCAACAGAAAACATGCACAAGACGATGACGACGACGACAAACCCAACCGATGCCCGGTTCCGGTTCCGGTCGGTCGTTTCCACCCATCCCCGCCGGTCGTCGCTGCAAACGACCGACCGGAGAGAAAAGGATGAAATCGCTTCGAGAGCCAAGAGGAGGTCACGCTTGCGATTGCCACAAGTGGGGACAGATAAACGCACGGAAGCGCGCTATTTGGGGGCTCAAACAAATGTCTAATTTTGTACTCGGATTCAAACCAAGCCAAACCGATTTGAGTCCGGACTCGAGTGCAAAATTTGTTCCGCGCGGATGTTGATTTTGCTCTCTGCTTTCATTTCGCTAGTTTCGATTCACGGTTCCAATCGTTGGCAATCTCCTCTCGGCTATCGCTAAATAATACAAAAAAAAACTGTACGAAAAACGAAAACATTCGAAGAAAAGGCTGTTCTATTAGCAGACGTTTCGTTACGCTAACTTGGCTAACTAGTTGAGTAATAAAGTTTGGTACTAGTTCCACTCGGAAGCCTGTTGCATTACACTTAAAAATGGTCAACTTCCAGATAAACTACTATCGTGAATAACTCAACCGTACAATACAATCAACCGTCGCTTATCCGTTTTACTTGCTCCTGAGCTAGCAGCAATGTTCCATTCAATTCCTCTTTAGTTGTCGTGTGCTCACCCACTTCGATAAGCTGAATTATATAATTTTATTAGTTTTGATTTAGTGATAATTTGTACTGAAAGTCTAGAAATTTTCATTCTGCTGTTTGATTATTAGCTATGATTTTTCTTGTTTTCTCTTGCTTGTTGCTTTTAAAATTGTCTGATTATTTTTTTCGATTCTTTCCCCCTCTCTCTCTCTCAATCTCAATCCTCTTGTTATTCTAAGGAACAGTTCTGCTCCGGTTACACATTAGTTTTGCTTTGATTAGTTTGTTGGTTTATTTGCTTTTCTCTACGTCACTAACGATAGAAACAGAAGAAGCTCTCCTTCGCGAGAATATTCTGATACGGTTCCATTTTATTTACTTACTTGTTGCTTTTTTTTCTATGGAAGTCGAAAAATATGCATCAAACCTAGAAAAGTAATCGGTAGAAAAATAGCACTAACTTCGTGAGTTGTTACTTTATGTCATTGGTTTTTGTTTGTTTGTTGTTTTTTTTTTTTATCAGTTTCCTAAGCTAATACATACACCGTTTTCATCCACCTCTTCTGAGTACACTTCGTACCGCTATGTACAGATCGATTCAGCCTTTTTTATTAGACTTTTTCTAACAGCTAGAGATTTTCAGTTTTTTTTTTCATTGCTAACTGCACTCATTTTGTTCGAATACGAGCCGTGTGTCGTTCACTGGCCCCTGGCCATGAGCGGAATTTAATATGAGTATTGTTGCTGTTGCTTTTTGAATGTTTTATTTTTTGTTTCATGGATTTTTTTCACTTTTACGTCTTCTTGTAGTTGATGCGAGAGTTGAAATGTACATTTGTGTCTGGCCTCTCCCCCAGTTTCTTTGTTGCTAATTCATAATGCTAGCGAGTATTTTATAATATATATATGGAATCTCTTGGTAATTTTGCTACATATTTACATAATACTGACAGTTTGCTATAATTAGTGTTTGGGTGTGTTGCTTTTAAGTACAAAAATTTGACTACCTTCCAGTGCGATACACTTAACTGCTAGGTAGGAATTATTATTTCCAGCGATATTGTGAGCTCTACTATAGTCGCTCGTTTTTTTTTTCGGAACAGCACTGATTTGCACTGTTATGGACATCTATGTTTGTAGAAATAGCCTCAACTAGTCTAGTTTTGATTCTTGGTCTAGGTTTGAGTTTCGTTTTGTTGTTACCCCCACGCTCCCCCACACTGTTTACTGTCTGTCACTACTAGTTTTGGCACAGCTATTTTCCCACTCAAAATTATTGTGCTTGGTTTAAGCTCAAAGGATGGCTGATATTTTAATCGTTTTTCTGTGTAATACTCAGCATACCGTGGAAACGAGATAACACTTGATAGATATATGAAGAAAAAATTCAAGCAGATAATGCAGATTAAAATGAATGTGGTTACCCTCTACGTGCCTCTGGGCTTCAAACTGAGACCGCTGACGGATTGACGAAAACTGAGCTGATCTTCGACTGAATCGGTCCACGACGTCGACGGTTATACTACAATAGACCTAGTGATAGTACAACCTGTAGTGTACACAATGTCCGTTGATGCATTTCAAGGCGACGTCAAATTCAGTGAAGTGAATGGAGCTGGAGGAGCAGAAATACTTGAGCACGCCTTTTCGGTGAAACTGTCTAAGATGAATATTGCAGAATAAACGACATTAGTAATGAGTGAAGAAAATAGATTGATGAAAATGCATCTAACGACAGTTTTCTTCATTTGAATAACTTTTTTGAAGTTCGGAACCTATAATAAAATAATTATGCTATGTTAAAATGAACAATTGTAAACTCATGATACATCAGTGTTGCGTTAGTAGTGTTTTACTTTTGAACTGGGTTGTTCCATATAGACTGTATTGTACTTATCTGAACAAACTTTCCGAAGACCAAAGCCAAATGCGAGAAGAATGTCTAAATCCTATGTAATCTAACTAGATCAGTGCTGTTACACGCCTCCAACGGCACTTGAAAATCATATATTTCTCAACATCTTTGTAGAAGTAAGCAATGTTACACATGGTAGATGCAGGAACAGACACCAACCTGTCTTGTTGTGGTATTTTAATTTGTGATAATTTCTCCTTATCAGAAACTAGAGAAATATCAATTGTATTCTGGTTGACAAAAGAACACGTGCAAATCTACCATTTCTCTCCAGGCGGTGCCGGCTGGGGTACGCAACCTTGGTTGTCTTACGCAAACAAAGAAGATGGGCTGCCCTCTTCGGATGGCACAGTTCTCGTCAAGTGCCGGTTTAGGGGCGGCTCAAGCAGCGTCTGTCTCGGTGCTAGCGGCTGAATGGCAGCCTCACCCGAGGGATAAAGATTTCAGACCAACATCCTACTGCACCTGACAACCCGATTGTTTCAGAGAATAAAGAAAAGAATCGATCCGGTTGATTGCCAATGATCTTTAGCATGAAATAGGTTTCCGATCGAGGAAAGCTGGCTCATTTGACTAGAGAAGCTAGCAGCCTCACGGTGGAACTAAAACGCGATGGTTTCCAATTGCGTGCCAATCCGTACTTCTTCAAGGATGATGTCTTTGTAGAAGTTGATCAATAAAATAAATGACCACGAATCCACTTATTAGGGTGATACACTCAAGTACTTTTTTTACACGGTTTGTTTTTTCGAATATTGAGAACGGGGCTATTTAGGAACCATTCATTTATTTCTCAATACGTTTGGGAGAGGCCCGAAATTCGTCACGTATTTCGTAAATGGACCCTAAATTGCACCGTTCTTGAGTAATCGAAAAAAACAAACCGTGTAAAAAAAGTATTTGAGTGTACAAATTTAGAATTCAAATCTTTAGGAAAACCGCACAACACACTAAAATAAGAAGATCGCAAAGCTAGAGCGCATAACGAAAAACGATATTTATGTGAGTAAATTTTATATGTTACATGTTGTGAATAAACCAAATTTTTCGAAGATTTCCTTTCAAAAAGGCTGAAACGTCGGATTTACAACAAATCATCTTTTTGATACTGTTTTGAGACTGCAAAAGCCGAAGACCCAACCCAAATAAAATAAGAATTCCTGCTGGATAAAGAACTCCATTTCTCTTACGCTACTTTAGTAGCGACGGTTCGTTAACGATCCTGCGCCGAACGAATTATGGTTCTCCAGTACTGTCCTCCAGTCCTGGGCCGTAGTTCTCCAATTTCACGAGTTATACGTGCATCATCCTTGGAAGCTCACATCCATAGGGTGCGGGGTCGGCACAGAAGTTTACGGCCTCGTCCTAGTTCTTTGCCGAAAATAGTTTGGGTTACTCTGTTTTCTGGTCACGTTCCCATGCAACCATAGCCTGCCATATTGTACTATCAACATATTTTTTTTTACTTGATACAGCTCATGGTTCATGCGTTTCCATTTCCATTTTCCATTTTGCCACCAAGTATTGATCGCAAAATTTTACGCTCAAGAACCCCAACTACTCGACGAACAGCTTCCTTTAACGGCCATCATTCGTGTCCATAAAGGGTCACTGGAAAGACTAGTGTTCTGTAGAGCGCCAGGTTTGTGCGAATTTGTAAACTACGGGCCTTCCGCAGAAAGCTCGTTACGCAGCCGAAATTCGTCGTGTTACTTCGCAGGCAATGTTGAATAGCAGATTAGAGAGTGCATGCCCTTGAATCACTACAGACGTCACGAAAGCAGCTGAGGTCTCAGCCTGACTCATGATTTAGACCCATCCGGCGTCGCACGAATAAGCTTAAACAGTTTCGACGGATCATGCCCCAGTACTAACTGCCACAGCTCGTTTCGTTGGACTGGATCGTGCGCCGCCTTAAAGTTCACAAAGTTCACAAACGGATGATGAGTCTGCTAGTTGTACGCTTGGAACTTGTCTAGTAACTGATTAGTCTAGTAACTGTCTAGCCGTCACGAAAATCAGCTTGAAACTCGCCAACGAAGGATCCGCTTACGGTCTCAGTCTACAGAACAGGACACGGGAAACCTTCTTACAGGCAGATTCGAGTAATGTAACGTGTCCATAGTTGCGGCTTACAAAGCAGCCGGAATCCGTAACCGAAATTCGACCTCTGTGCATCGGCTAACCAGGCAACCGGAATCCGCAGCGAAAATCCAACCCACGTGCACCGGTTTTTCTTACAGTCCCAGGATTTTCGAACATGTAACTAACTCTGTTTCTGTGTGCTGCAGCACTAGTCTGACAACAGATAATCTGACTGATCTGGCAAATACTGAATATTGAAAACCAGCGCTGAAAAAACCTTAGCCGGCCCTGCTTTCGCAACTGCAATATTAAGTATAGACTGAACAGATCAGAAAGATGACGATTCACTATCAGCCATGTTCCTCGGATAAGACACTAATCAATATAGATCGTGTTTGTCAATTGGTTTTCAAAATTATTTATTAAGTAAAGACTGTCCGAAATTTAATACTCTACTGTACTGAGCAGCGTTCCCAATTTTGGTAATTTTCTCACCAATCTAACTATTCATGATACTATGATCATGCTGGTCGCTTCTAAATTAAAAAGCTCAACCTCCGTTAGTTCGAACGGTACATCTTCAATCTATCTAAAGAACTATATTGATGTCTTGGTTGTGCCAATTCGACTTCTATTTAACTTATTGATTAGCTCAAATGTTTTTCCTTTTGCTTGATAATCCGCTTATATGATACCAACATCATAAGAAGAGAAACAAAAGAATCGTAGGCAATCCCAGAAGGGTATTTGCTTTATGTGCATTATGTAAACTCTTTGAGTTCGTTGTGATCGTGGCAATTTTCTCGTTCGTACAGGAGTACATCGCCGATGAGTAGCACGGTTCATACCCTGGCTAAGCACTCAAGGTCCACCCAGGTCTACTAACACTCACTCCCTACGTGATGAATTTTTTCGATGACTTTCGCCAACAAACGTCATCTACATAAACAGCTCTGCTGCTTTTGGCAAGCTAGATCATTAATCCGCTGTGATGGTTAAAATAGCATTTGCCGAATTGTCTCGTTAATATACATATTTATCGTCCAGTTTCTTCTCGTCGTCTTTTGCTGCATTGTCCGAAATTCCACAAGGTAGCCATCTCGGACCGTTCAGTTTTGCTCATTTATTTTAGCGACGCGCAAGCTCCGAAAGTACGAAAGTGGATGGTATTCTCCATTACGCCAACATAATCAAATGAGCGAAATAACTCTTTAGAAATAAGTTGAACGAATTTAAGACCCATCGAAATACAGAAGGTGCTTAGTTTGACGTTGCTGAATGCGGAACAGTTCCTTATCAATGATTGTGATGCTTTCATTTTAACATTTTCGGCAAAAAACTACTGCTAATATAAACGATTATAATAATCACTAAAATGTCTCCAAAAATCTCTTGCTCATGCCCATAAATATTTTTCAGTCGAACAAAGGGAATTACTTCAATTACTGAATTGTACATACAACTCTAAATCTTTTAGTTTCGTTGCAATTTAGCAATAGTTTTTGGGTGTTAAAATAGTATCAGAAAACTGCTCGAATTCTTACATCACGCATAGCACGCTAGCTCACCGCGTGCGACAGGCACGGTCTAACATGTATGAAAAACAACAACAGCAACAACAATGTTTTTCATAACTTGAGGGTTCGCCTCCACTTTTGCTTGGTTACCCAAGTAACAATTCTAAAGTCACTTGGCTTTACTTGAAATTTATAAAGGTTTTATTGCGGTATTAATCATTACCTCTGGTTTTATTGTGGTATTGCACAATACCAAGAGGTTACAAGTCCAAACACACTTATGGATGGCTAGAAATAAAACTGTTAATTAAGCAAATTTATTGTGGTTGCTTATATTACCACGTTACAACTTATTGGCTGTACCACGTTTCTTATAAACTTACCATAAGGGCACAAAATGGCACACCGATCAAATTGATCTTATCGTGGCTGCTTGTCAAACCGCAAGAAATCTGTTAGTTTTATAGAGCTATTAAAACGGTAACACCCTGACCAAACAGCTTTTCTGTTGCTATTATTAAGAATACTAAAGTTCAACACCAACAGCATTTTTTTATGTGAGGCCATATTGCCATATTCTAGTATTTTGCTTTAGCTCGCAAACAAAAATTTATCGAAGCAAAGTGTTATGCAGAAAGAAACGTATTGTCGATCGCTGAATAAATTTATTTTTTTAAAACCACCAGTTTTCGAAAATTGCAAAATTTCGAAGGCACGTTGATTTTATCCACCTATCATATCGATATGCACGATAAAATTCAATGCGCACATGCAACGAACCAATAAAATTGCCCAAAATTTATTAAATATTCTATGTGATATTTTATTATGGACGCTTTAAACCAAATCGTTCAGAATGATCTGTCAGTAAAACTCTATCTTTTCTGCTCACGGATATATTTTCAAGTTGACAGAGCTGGTGAACTGATATTTAGCTTTTCACCAGAGCGGAAAAACGAAAAGCTTTTTTAAATTATGGCGGTGGCTGTTAAGTTGCGAAAGCTTAACCGATTGTATTGCTGCTTTCAGCAGAGCGTGATACGACTACTTGAGTTTATAACCTGATTCTTGCAGAGGTTATGAAAACATTCTGAGCAGTGGGCCACTTGGTCAGAATGCAGTTTTATAGCGGTCATCAGAAAGTTCTGTGGTGGAGCTCATAGTTTTATTAGCGATTTTATGAAATTGGTCATGAAAACCACTATACGAACGCAATAAAACTTTTTTTATCCGCATACAGCAGCACTTGAACCTGAAGTGTAGAAAAGATGCATTTTTATCCGGTTCAGCACGCTTTACACCTTCTAGTTGAAAACAACGTTCCTTCTCGGACGGTGCATTGTCGTAAAAGTTCTAGGATTCGGTCATTGTGTAACAAAGCGAGCATTTCTGGATTTGTGATTACACACGTGCATTGAGTAGTCGACGGTCGGAAAATCTTCAACCATGCCCCTCGCTGGGCTGAGGTTGCGTAGCACTTGGCTACGCCATAGCAAAGCTGAATGTCCACAAGTTCTTTCAGAGAATACATTTTGATGCTGATATCGTTTTAAGAAATATTTCCATACCGTGTCTGTCGCACACGGTGATCTAGTGTGCTATGCGTGATGTTCAACACCCAAAATACGTTTAAAATTAAATTGCAAGGAAGCCAAAAGAGATAGAATTTTCACCCCAAAGAACGAATTGTTGAACGATACCAGAGCTTTAAATTGTTAGACAAAAGCAATCAACTTTATCAAGCTTTTTAAGGAGAAATTTGATGATTTTTTTTTTTTGAGAAACACGTATTTCAAAGCTTTTTGCTTCTGAAAAATTACTAAATTTCATGTAGTAGGAAGTTTAACGTTAATTTTCAGTGCAAAATTTCAAAATTTTGAGATTTGACCATGTGCGTAGAAGGATTTTTTCGTCAAATGTAGTCCACTATCAGTCCCTGAAACATAAATAAACTAGAACGAACATTTAATTGTGATCACACTACCGGTGATTTGACTTCAATTGCTTTGGAACTATCATATCATTCGCATTACGGTATCTTGGCAATTGAAACGAAAGAGCATTAAATGAAATTTCTAGCGCCAATTCACTGTTTTCACATATTCTGTTTATTGCACCTTAATAGCAGACAATCATGTTTTTGTCGCCAATATCGCGATGAAATAGCATTTCATCGCTTCGTTTCATTTAACAATCAGCTGCATTATTAGGCTTGCTGTTAAACTTCGAGTTCAGGACATGCGCCTACAGTAACTTACTGAAGCTCAATATAGAGATGGGCATATGGGACGTTTATGGGCTAAAAGAAGGTGTGACAGGAGATATAAATGCCATTCACCACCGGTTTTCGTCCAGCATTTGCCGGTGAGTCTACCGTCCGTGGCTT
Source organism: Sabethes cyaneus (assembly GCF_943734655.1). Classification (NCBI taxonomy): domain Eukaryota; kingdom Metazoa; phylum Arthropoda; class Insecta; order Diptera; family Culicidae; genus Sabethes; species Sabethes cyaneus. Next base: position 48,424,763 of record NC_071355.1, read on the forward strand.
TGTTAAACAGATAACCCACTTCATAGAATTAGACTCGTATGTTTCTCATCAAAAAGTTCAATTTTTGGGAGCCGATGAAAGTGAAGCTCGGAAATGGACCAACTGCTTTTTCCGCAAATTTAGAATAGCCACAGCAAAAATTTAAATTGAAAAATTGTTTCATGGCAACCGGATTCTCAGTTTGTGCCAGATGCCATCATATTTCATATGCATTGATGAAGAGTTCATCTACGAGTTTAATTGGTCAGCTCGAAAAAAAAACGCACGCAAAAGTGATAGAAATTGTTTGAAAATATGTGCATATTTAATGTTCGATGCAACTAGGAAGAGCACAAATATGAAAAAAGAAACCCACTTTCATCGCAGCTCATAGAAGAGTTAAAGAATTGTCGCAAACAACGTATTAATGTTAACATCATTTGAAAAGAATCCCGTTAGTTTCAATAACCTGAACGACAGAATAATGCACAAACTCGTTCGATAAATCGCCATCAAACAGCATTCTAACGCTAAAACCTTCCTGATACTTTCACTTCCAGATGACTCCATTTTCAACCGGAATTTTCACTTTCCAATTTCTATGTTATCCGGTTGCAACAGCTTAGCAGACTAAACGGAAAAAACACAGCCATCCATTTGCCCTCCGGACCCGCTCGGCTTACAGCCCTTCCGATTGTTCACACAATTTTTCCTCATCGATTCGTCTGTTCGTTCCGTTGATGCCAGGCAACCGCAACCGAACCGCCGTGCCCATCGGCGACTTCACCGGACAAACCCACCGTATCCATCCCGCCGGACGACACTTCCCGCGATTCCCTTCCGTCACCATGCGCGACTGCTGGTGCCACTGCCCTCTGGCCAGGGCCGACGCCTCTGCCACCGCTGCCGCCCGGCGCGATATGCCGTACTCACTCGATGTGCATGATTTTTTTGAACGCCTTCCGGAACTCCGGGTTGAAGATGGTGTAGATAACCGGATTGACGAAGCTGTTCATGTAGCCGAGCCAGGTGGTCAGGATGAAGGCCGTCACGCCCGGCTGGCAGGTCATGTCCAGCTTGGTGCACATCGCGTCCATGATGTTGCAGGTGAAGAACGGCACCCAGCAGATTAAAAATACACCTGCGGAAGAAAGAGCAGATAAAAATGGATACGTCGTTTAGTTGCATTGGAATTGGGTTTTACGGTGTAAAAATAGCAGCGAGTGGTAGGGTTCAAAGCGCAACGAAACACAAAACATTCGAATTCGTTTTGCACCCACCCCCCCTCGGACGGGCTGCAAAAGGACCTGCCAGGCCATTGTCGTCGTCAGCCGGCGTGCAGAAAACACTAATCCACTTGCTGCCGACAACTGCACTGTGGACGGTAACGCAAGTTGAGCTTGCTTGCTGGCTGGCAGAAGAGCAAAAACCAATACGGCGTACGTAGTCAGTACCTACGTTGTTTCGACCTGTTGACAGGAAGTGTCAGGCTGTTCTACAGCTCCGGAGTCCCCGATGGTGTTTGCTCGAGTTACCCGCGTGGAAAATTGAATTTAAATAGAAAACTACACAATAGCGAATTGTTTTCTGACTGGAATTGCCAACGATGGAGAGGATTATTTTTCCGGCAACGTTTCGCTCACGCTTTTCAGCGTGGGCTTTGATAGGTTATTCATTGGTTAAAAGTAAAAAAACAATTGATTAGGTAGCAGTGGAAATAGTTGTGACAAATTGAAATGGTTTTGGTTGTGAATAAATTGTGCCTTCAATTATTAGAAGATTAATTATTTAACGTGCTCTTCCACTCGATGTAATCAACTTTCATACATAATTTCGAAAACTAAACGGTTTTTGTTCATATTTCTTTTAAATGATGCTAGTAGTGTGCAAATTGGTTTGGGCATATCCGAGCTATGACCTAATTGATTTGATGGAAAAAGATATGCGATTTTTATCAAATTTAATTACGATAACGGTAGTTTGCTATTATCGTGTAGTTTTTATTGCATCTCAAATTCTTATATAGCTCCCAATCATTTTAATTCGATTTAAAGCACATTCATAAAATATGGCAACAAAAAAGGTGATCATGAAGCTATGCAGACTCTACCTGCCAGGCCAAATCTGATTTAACATGCATCCATTCCATATAGACATGGCAAGCAGTGAACTAACAACATTCATTAATGCCGGTTTCCTTTAGACTGCAAGCGGACAACTCACAAAAGCAGCATTCTATAGAAAATAAAAGCAGTTGAGTGAGTTTTCCTAGAAAAGCACAGCTCAACTACGGGCTGGATAGATGGATGCTCCAAAAGAGGACGCTCGCTGTGCAGCACTCTATGAATGATAATGATCCCTCCGTGTGTCGTATCCATGTGGATCCAAAATTGGTTCCATTCACTGACTGCTGCTGCTGCTGCTACTATGAACGGAAGACAAGCATGAAGTCCGTGCTATACAGGTGTGCATGAGAAGCAGCCGTTAGTTTCTGGGCGGAAGCCAAATTTCTTGTGTCTTCCTTAAAGAATGTAAGCTCCTTTGTAGCCAGCCAAAAAAAGACTCATGAAAATTTTTAAAATTCAAGTGCTTCACTTGAATGAAAGTTCGTCCAAGGTATGTTATTAGGCATCGGATACTTAAGCAAAAACCAATTTCTTGTTGTCTCTTCTAATTTAAATTCTAGATGGTATTGCCCTGATAGTAAAGTCTTGCCTTTTTGGTAGATACGAACGATGGATCGTCTATTAGCCGTAATACACGTGGCAGTTGGGCTTATTCATATAGCCACCAAGCAGAAAATGAGCTTTTCAGAGTGAAAACTTCGTCAGTTCTTCTATGAATGAATGGTCGAGCAATTTAAATAAGGGTCATTCCATCTCAAACGTACACAAGGTTTGGATTCGACCATCAGCGATTTCAACCAAAGTTGGCGTACTTGTTCATTGCGACCCCACAACCAATTTCCCAAAGTTTTATGCCGATTGATCAATCCCCTAGCAGTGGCGCTGCTTTCTTTTTTACAGATTTTCAAAAAGGTCATTTTTTGAGTTCAAATATCTCTGAAACATGCACCAGTTCTATTATTTAAGTGTGCTAGTTATTTGAACGATATAATGCATTGTTATGTCGACTTATGTGGTATTTCACTCCCGTGATTATTTAAAACTTCGAAAAAATTTCGATACTTCGGAACATCGGAAAGTATTAGGTTTTGCTAATAGTCTTAAAAATAGGTGCAAACTTGGTACTTTCCGATGATAATTAGGGAACGGGTGGGCACCACGCGATTCGCCAGAAATTTTTACATAAGATCTCTTATAGTTTATCAACTGGCAGGCCGTTTCTGAATTTCATTCGTTTTTAGGCTAGTTTTTACCGTAGTGCAATAAAGTGTTATTAAAGTTATTTTCAAGTTACTTCGAAGTTTCGAATAATCACGGGAGTGAAATACCACGTTAGTTGACATAACAATGGTATTGCTCAAATAACTAACACGCTTAAATAATAAAATTATAAAAATTTGTACGAAATTGTTACTGTTATTTAAATACTAGCTGACCCGACAAACTTCGTATTGTCACAAATTAACTGTGTTGTACATAAATCGTGAATCTCGGATGACCTTTGTCACAATCTTGAGTTTTGCAAGTTTCTGGGGAGTTCATGGGTGTTTTAATATACAAATTTTCTTCGCAATAAAGTAGAAAACAACTCCCCCCATTGCTTAGCCTGATAAAATAAAGCGGATAGCATTTAAATATTCGCCATCAGTACAAACCATTTCGCCGAATATTTTGCGGAAAACCAATTCTCGGTTGACCATAACGCGGAATATAAAGTTTCGCAGAATACCATTTCGCGAAAATCCTTACGCGGGATGTACCATTTCCCGGAAAATCTTTTCGTAGAAAGTACCATTTCGCAGGGGTGACCCTATTAAAGGAAAGTAATAGAGGTCAGTAGATCTAGGAAAATAAATAAACCTAGATAGAGGTGATCTTTACGGCGGGCTGTCCCACGCAGTGGCCGGCGCTTCCAACGGCAGGTCGCCGGCAACACTCGCGGCCTGTGGCCGTCTCGTGCTGAATTATCTAATGTTACTATTGATAGTTTTTGGTGGTCTAGTTATTGATTAATGTTTTATGAAAGAGTCTAAAATTTCTCGAGTTCGATTAGTTTTTCAGTTACGCAAAAATTTCTGTTTTATTTGTATAAGAGTCCTTATCCCCCTACCACAGGGGTGAGAGGTCTCATACCATCATTAAAAAAATCCTGCCTCCAAAACCCCCCACATGCCAAATTTGGTTCCATTTGTTTGATTACTTCTCGAGTTATGAGGAAATTTGTATTTAATTTGTATGGGAGCCCTCCCCCTCTTAAAAGGGAGAGGGGTTATTATTCCCCTCCTAAAGAGGGGAGGGGTCTCAATTCACCATAGAAAAAAAATTGCCTACAAAAACTCCCACATGCCAAATTTGGTTCCATTTGCTTGATTAGTTCTCGAAATAAGACGAAATTTGCATTTCATTTGTATGGAAGCCTACCCTCTTAAAGGGGAGATGGATCATAACTCGCTTTCTAAAGAGGAGAGAGACCATAGAAAAAAATCTTCCCTCCAAAACCACTTACATGTCAAATTTGGTTCCATTTGCTTGATTAGTTCTCGAGTTATGAGGAAATTTGTTTTTCATTTGTATAGGAGCCCCCCGTCCTAAAGTGGGGAGGGGTCCTAATTCACCATAGAAAATATTCTTGCCTACGAAAACACCCACATGCTAAATTTGGTTCCATTTGCTTTATTAGTTCCAGAGTTATGAGGAAATTTGTATTTCGTTTGTATGGGAGCCCCCCCTCTTAAAAGGGGAAGGGGTCTTAGTTCATCATAGAAAAAATTTTTGTCTCCAAAAACACACACATGCCAAATTTGGTTCCATTTGCTTGATCTCGAGTTATAAGGAAATTTGTATTCCATTTGTAGAAGAGCCCCCCTTCCTAAAGTGTGGAGGGGTCCTAATTCCCCATAGAAAATTTTCTCGCCCTCGAAAACCTTCACATGCCAAATTTGGTTCCATTTGCTTGATTAGTTCTCGAGTTATGAGGAAATTGGTATTTCATTTGTACAGGAGCCCCCCCTCTTAAAGTGAGGAGGGGTCCTAATTCAACATAGAAAATTTTCTTGCCCTCGAAAACTTTCACATGCCAAATTTGGTTCCATTTGCTTGATTAGTTCTCGAGTTATGAGGAAATTTGTATGGAAACCCCCCCTCTTAAAGGGGAGAGGAGTTATAATTCCCCTTATAAAGAGGGGAGGGGTCTCAAATTACCCTAGAATAAATTCTTGTCACCGAAAACACCCACATGCCAAATTTGGTTCTAATCAAGCAATAGTTCTCGAGTTATGCAGAAATTTGTGTTTCATTTGTATGGGAGCCCCCCCTCTTAGTGGAGGGAGGGGTCTCTAACCATCACTAAAACCTTTCCTGGCCCCAAAAACCTCTACATGCAAATTTTCACGCCGATTGGTTCAGTAGTTTTTGATTCTATAAGGAACACAGGACAGACAGACAGACAGACAGACAGACAGACAGACAGAAATCCTTCTTTATAGGTATAGATTTGTATTTCATTGGTGTAGAAGCCCCCTCTGTTAAAGTGTGGAAGGGTCCTAATTCACCATAGAAAATGTTTTTGCCTCCAAAAACCTCCACATGCCAAATTTGGTTCTATTTGCTTGATTAGTTCTCGAGTTATGAGGAAATTTGTATTTCATTTGTATAGGAGCCCCCCCTACTAAAGTGAGGAGAGGTCCTAATTCATCATAGAAAAAAATCTTGCCTCCAAAAACACCTACATGCCAAAGTTTGTTCCATTTGCTTGATTAGTTCTCGAGTTATGAGGAAATTTATATTTAGCTTATATAGGAGCTTCCCCCTCCTAAAGTGGGGAGGTGTCCCAATTCATCATAAAAAATATTCTTGTCTTCGAAAACCTTCACATGCCAAATTTGGTTCCATTTGCTTGATTAGTTCTCGAGTTATGAGGAAATTTGTATTTCGCTTGTATAGGAGCCCCCCCTCCTAAAGTAGGGAGGGGTCCCAATTCGTCATAGAAAAAATTTTGGTCTCCAAAAACACACACATGCCAAATTTGGTTCTCTTTGCTTGATTAGTTCTCGAGTTATGAGGAAATTTGTATTTCGTTTGTATAGGAGCCCCCCCTCCTAAAGTGGGGAGGGGTCCCAATTCGTCATAGAAAAAATTTTGGTCTCCAAAAACACACACATGCCAAATTTGGTTCCATTTGCTTGATTAGTTCTCGAGTTATGAGGAAATTTGTATTTCATTTGTACAGGAGCCCCCCCTCTTAAAGTGGGGAGGGGCCTAATGCATCATAGAAAATATTCTTGCCTTCGAAAACCTTCACATGCCAAATTTGGTTCCATTTGCTTGATTAGTTCTCGAGTTATGAGGAAATTTGTATTTCGCTTGTATATGAGCCCCCCCTCCTAAAGTAGGGAGGGGTCCCAATTCATCATAGAAAATATTCTTGCCTTCGAAAACCTTCACATGCCAAATTTGGTTCCATTTGCTTGATTAGTTCTCGAGTTATGAGGCAATTTGTATTTCGCTTGTATAGGAGCCCCCCCTCCTAAAGTGGGGAGGGGTCCCAATTCATCATAGAAAAAATTTTGGTCTCCAAAAACACACACATGCCAAATTTGGTTCCATTTGCTTGATTAGTTCTCGAGTTATGAGGAAATTGGTATGGAAACCCCCCCTCTTAAAGGGGAGAGGAGTTATAATTCCCCTTATAAAGAGAGGAGGGGTCTCAAATTACCCTAGAATAAATTCTTGTCACCGAAAACACCCACATGCCAAATTTGGTTCTATTTGCTTGATTAGTTCTCGAGTTATGCAGAAATTTGTGTTTCATTTGTATGGGAGCCCCCCCTCTTAGTGGGGGGAGGGGTCTCTAACCATCACTAAAACCTTCCCTGGCCCCAAAAACCTCTACATGCAAATTTTCACGCCGATTGGTTCAGTAGTTTTCGATTCTATAAGGAACAAAATACAGACAGACAGACAGACAGACAGACAGACAGACAGACAGACAGACAGACAGACAGACAGAAATCCTTCTTTATAGGTATAGATAGATTACAAAAAATGTATGATGTTGACAAAGTAGAAAAAAAACTGATAACATCATACGATTACGCGGCCAAAAATCCATAGAAAATGTATATTGGCATGTCTTCACATCAAACAGTTTCAGAGATATTTGAATTCAAAAAATGACTTCTTTTTGAAAATCTGTAAAAAAGGAAGTAGCGCCACTGCTAGGGGGATTGATCAATCGGCATAAAACTTTAGGAAATTGGTTGTGGGGTCGGAATGAACAAGTATGCCAACTTTGGTTAAAATCGCTGATGGTCGGATCCAATTTGTCCGATTTTTGTGTACGTTTGAGATGGAATGGCCCATATTTGAAACAAAAACAACAGATTATTCGACGAATAAAAGTCACTCGACATTTAAGCCTTCAGAAAGCACAACAAAAATGTGGTGAAAAGATCTAAAATATGAAAAAACAACAAAGAGACGGCTTAACCCTCTAACGGGTAAGGCCGTCTGTAAACGGCCTTCGCTTTTGGTGCTCCAGAGTTGCATACGAAATTTGTTTTGAGTTGACAACATCCTGACTATGCATTCAAAAGTTATCATCTTTCAAAAACAAAAATTCCGAAAAATTTCTAAAATAATGCGCGAATATTCTCATTGTTACTCTTGGAGAAAAAGGATATCTAGAACAGAATGATTGATGTTAAGTTTTTTCTATGAGTAAATTTCATGCTTTATTTCAATTTTGTAATGTATTTGAATTAAAAAAATATCTGGGTAGAGCGTTAGACATGAAAAACGAAAAAGAGAAATTGGACTTTTTGTAAGCTAGCGCTCCTCCAGATAATTATTTTTGTATGAAAATCAGAACTTAAGGTTCTTTTGAGTGTACTTTCATGATAAAATAGTCATTAGCTTGATCGCATCGTTTTTACGATGTTGCCCGTTAGAGGGTTAATTGAGACGAAAATGCGATGGAAAAATGACAGGAACCATTATGTGATTTATCCCCTTAAAAGTGAAATACGGAATTTATTTTCTCCCATATTGTAGGTTTGATGCGTTCAGCAAAGATGTAGTAACTATCAATACAAACAACTTTGTCAAAGACATTATAGCTGAAAAAGTTGAAAATTGAAAAAGCTGAAAAAATTCTTTTTTATAGGAACTATATAGCATAGTCATGTGTTCGGCAATGTTGTAGAACTTTGAATTTCATTAAGCTTTGCCGAAAATACAAAGTATCTGCATCATATGGTTTGCGAGATATAATTGACTTTCTGTCGTAATCCCCTTAAAATCAGTTTTTTAAACTTTTTGTACACAAAGCCTTATCTAACAGGTTCGACATGTTCTACAAACTTTTAGATACTATCAAAATACGTAACTTTCTAGGAGGTGTAAATATCATATGTTGCTTTAAAAATTGATTTGAAGCATAAATTTTACCGTTTTTACAAGTAATTTTTTCCGTAAATAGGCACCTACTGGGAGCTAAAGTTAGCATCGTTTGAACCGCCATAGAATATAGTATAGGTGTGCCAAAAATCTCGGCCGGGTCTGGTAGGGCATTTTGGTTATTTCAATTATGAATAATACATAGGGTAACGGCACCAGTTTTCGCCAGGACACCAGTTTTCGCCACTTTAGCGGTTCACAAATGTTTTATTGATTTTTAGCACATAACATATTCTATAATTTAAACATAATTAGGTCATTAAAGTTTTCTTGAATAAATTTCATCAATAATTTTTAAATAGCTTTTGGCTGTAGAACCAATCCTTATGAAATTTGGCAAATACATTTGCAGTGCTAAGACCTTTCGTTAATACTAAAACAATTGAAACTAGATAAATAATCTTGTTTAAAATCGCTATAAAATATTGTAAATTTTAACATGTAATTTCAATTGCTCTTAACTTTCAAACTAAAAGTCCAATCAAAAAACAATTCAATAGTGATCTATCCGGCTATATTACTTATCAAGTGAGACTAATAGTGCACAAATCGGCTTGGCCATCTCTGAGAAACAGGCGATAATTATTACCTTGTCAAAACCCCGGCATTTGGGAGTTTTAGAAGGCAGGATTTTTTCTATGGTGAACTGAGACTCCTTCCCCTTCTAGGAGGGATGGCTCCCATACAAATGAAATTCATGTTTCCTCATAACTCTAGAACTCATGTCCTCATGTGGGGGTTTTAGAAGGCAGGAATTATTTCTATGGTGAACTAAGACCCATCAGTCTTTTAACAGGAAGGGCTCTTTTACAAATGAAACACAAATTTCCTCATAACTCGAGAACTGATTATGCAAATGGAACTTAACTTGGCAAGTGGTTGTTTTTGGAGGCATGAATTTAATTTATGATGGTTTGAGACCCCTCACCCCTGTGGTAGGAGGAAGAGGACTCTCATACAAATAAAACTGAATTTTTTGCGTATGTGCCATATTTTCTGCTCTGTAACAAGCGGTAAGCTGTGAAAGTAAATGAAAGCACCATAATATGGTGATGTATACAGCTTGCAAGCGACTTGACAATACTGCGTCAAACCTTCCTCTAACGATAAGTAGAACGTCATCGTTAGAAGCAATGATCTCATAACCAAGTGATGTGATAGCTTGTGAAGGAGTGCGTCGGCCACCAGTGACCAGAGCAGGTCTCCCTGTGGACACCCTTTGATCACCGAAATCGTGACCGACCGACGTATCTCCCTGTATGATGCTGTAATCTCTCTGCTCGAGAGCAATGTTTGAATTCAGCTCATTGTAGTCTGGTCGATTCTCTTTTGACAGAGAGCCGTTTTATTTGACGCGAAGGACGTGTTATCGAAAGCGCCTTCAATATCAAGAATAGCACAAAGTGCTGTCTCTTGATATTTGAGCGATTTGTCAATTAACGTCACTAAGCAGTGCAGTGCGGTTTCCGTAGATTTACCGCGTTGGTATGCATGTTGATTTACATGTAACGGAGAGTTTTTTAAAAACTCATTGCGGATATAGTTATCCACGATTTCCTCCATCAGCTTAAGAAGCGTTAAGGTCAGACTTATTGGTTTGAAAGTCTTAGGCATAGTTTTGTCTTTTTTGCCAGACCTTTATATTTTTTTATAAAAAAGTCTTTATGCTGGAACCCAGATGTTCGGAGTTTTTAATCTAATAGTAATAAAAATGTCACCAACAAGGTCGGTCTGAGAATAAACCCATGCTAAAGTCACTAGACATCGAATGGCTTGATTCAACTAAGATTCGAACCCACGACCACACGCTTGTCAAAGCAGACTCGGTAACCTTGCGGCTACGGAGCTCCCCATTCCGACACCATACTCATTCAAAGTTTCATCTGACCTTTTGCAGAGTTAGAACAGCTCTCAGGCAAGGTTAAAAGTTCTGTTTGTCCTCCGAAACATTCCGCAGCACAAAAATAATCTTATCCATTAGTGTTGTCACTCGAGCTCAAATGCAAACGTCGCCTCCGGAGTAGATAATTCATAATCCAAACCGAGAGACAGAGAGAGCATGATCTAGCGGCTGACAGGAGCCTTTGCATGCACGTGCATATATCGAGAACTGTCGCATAGCTTTGTCGCAACTTTCTGTGCCTCAGGAGAACAATATTTTAGTCAGCTTTTTTTTAGTTTTCTGTGCACCGTTTTTTTTGCACATATTGTGCAGAATAAAAGAATGCCGGTAGGTCCCTGTGCTTCTCCACTTGTCTAGCGGTTGACTGTTGCATTATTCTGCCAGTTCATCTAGGGAACCGGGGTGGCCAGGGCAAGCGGGTGGTACCGTGGCACCCGATGCCACGATCATAACAAACCAGTAACAGAAATATCCGTCTAGATTTCACCGGTGACAAATTGCTCGCTGCGCCATAATTCGGGCGTGCTGCAGCAGCCACTGCCTGTTCGGGGGAACTGACAGTTCACCCAGCGAGAAGGGCAGCGTTTAACATGCAACAGCTTTTTCACTGATGTGGTAAAAAAGTTTTCACATTTCAGGGTTTTCGCAGCCAGCCAACGCAGCGGTGAGCGAGTGGTAAGGGATTTTCGGGGTTTTATTTCAATTGTGGTTGTTGCGGTGGATTGCATTTTTTCTCTGTTCTACAATATCTGGTTACATGTGATATCGGATCCCGGCGAATTATTGCTGGCATCGACGGGTATCGGGATTACGGGTTACGGTCGTGTGGTGAGTTAATTTCATATTATTGCGATTTAAAAAGTTGTGATCAATTTATTTCAGGATTTGCCTGTATAATTTTATGACATGCGTAACAAAGCATATGAAGAGGGATGTTGAACTGAATTGAAATAAATTGATTTGCCCATAAAACATAACCATTCATTCCACCAGAGCAAATTTCATCCTAGCTGAAACAGAAGAAGTGTGACCCAAACTTAAACATAAGCCATGAGCCGGACCAAAACCCCATTAGGGCTTAGGGGGCAACCAGACGGGACTAGTTTCACTTTACTTTACCCTGCCAAAAAACCTTCACTGCCTGCAATCCAAAAACCGAAAAAAAACTGTATTTACACACATCTGCCTTGGGGCTGCATCCGTTCGTACCTAACTTCTGCCCGAAAAAAAATCGTAATACTCTCGCAGACCTCGCTCTTCTGCGGGATTCATCTGCCGAATGCAAGTTTCGCGTTTTTCGCCGCCGCCGCGCCGTCCTTTGTGGTGAAAGGAAAGCCTTACCCTCGCTCGCGTTTCTAATGGTAGGCAGGCCGTAGCAGCAGTAGTGTGTGGTTGTGGTTGTTCGGCTAATCAAATTTCACGTGTTTTTGCTTTTTGGCCGCTGGCTGGCTAGCTGGTTGGCTGACTGGTGTAACGGCCGTGCCCTTCCTCATCCGGCAGAGGCTGGATGCCATGGTGCCATGTGCCATATGGGTTTTGTCCGTGCTCGCGCGACGACTGTGTGGCTCGGTAGTTCACAGGTCTGGTCCGGTGGCTAGCTGGCTAGCGTCAACACGCCTCCAGGCCGCCGACGACGGTATAGTGTTGTTGTTTGAATGGTGTTTGCTGTTTCGCTTTTGTTGTCGGTGTGTTTTATTCTGCGTTTTTTTCCCACAACTTTATGATGAAAGTGAATCACTAAGGGATTTTGGGCCCTGAACGTGGTATTTTCACAGGAGCTCACAGTGAGGTAGTTGCGGTAGCAGCAGTTTATCATGATTATTCACAGTTGGGTTCTGGAAATAGCTTGAAACTAGAAGGAATGTGGAAAACTAGTTCGAGAAAAAGTGAGTAATGCTAGAGTGGTAAAACACAAACTTGTACACAAATGTAGATTGATTAATATGGTTTACGAAGATAGAGCAGGTATTGTGGAATAAGCGGATAAGAAAATAGTTTTGATAGTAAAGTTTACGAATGACTGGAGGGTTTCAGAAAACATAAACAAGTTGATATTATTTATCTGCAATGATTTAAATTACTTAGTATCAATAAATTAATCTTGCACACTCGGTAAATTACACTGAGAGGGGAAACGAAGGTTTCCTTCCTACAGGAAGTGCCTCCTCAGAGCAATATCTTAGCTAAATAGGAAGATTGGCCTGTTTTATCCAAACTATATTTGCAGCCCTTCCTCTTATAGCTGAACAGCTAACGACAAGAAGTTTAGCTCTCACAGAGCCATTTAATCATCCTGCTGAGAACATAAATTCAATCTAACTTAGATGCAAATATTTACACAACGTGCCACCAACGCCTTTCAGTTAACTATCGTTGGGTTATTTGGTCCATTCGCTGTTGTGTCCGGGGAGACCCATCTTGGTCTAACTATTATTTAGTTTCGTGGGATAAAAGGGCTACGAGTTAGATGAAAGGGTACGAGAGTCTTTGTTTTAAATCTATTCCGGCTTCAGTGGTCTCCTTATTTGGCGACCAGCTAATTAATGTTGATTATTTCAGGATGTTTATTGCATTCAGACCCATAAAATAATCCTGTTTCTTTAGAATTTCTTCGAGTGTTCTGTTTATATAAACGCTTTCCACCCCTCCTTGTGGACAACTTTTGGTTGCAGTCACCGTTGTTGACAGCCCTTACAGCTCCGTGGTAATTTGCCTATGTGTGAGCATATTGTGGATCCATTCGACTATACATTTATAAAATTGTCTTTTCTTCAATGCATTTGCCATTGATAAATAAGAAGCATTATCAAAGGTCCCTTCGATATCGAGAGACACGCCTAATGCTATTTTCTTCGATGAAAGAGACTTTTCAGTTTGTGTCACGAGCGTGTGTAGCGCTGTGATTGTAGATTTACCAGCTTGGTATGTAAACTGGTGTTTCGATTATGGATATCTAATCATGTGTTCAGACTTAATTTATTCATATAATACTTTTTCCATAGTTTTCAACAATACTGATGCTAAGCTAATAGGTGTGAAAGTTTTTGGAAGTAAATAGTCACGTTTTCCTGCTTTTGGTACGAATACAACTTTTACCAATCTCCAAGTAGACGAGATATGATTTAGTATCAGACTTGGCTTAAAACTCTCGACTAGAGATGGAATTAGCGCTGATTCTGCATTTTGAATCTGAGCTGAGAAAATCCTATCTGCACCTCTCGGTTTCTAAGGTTGAAAGGATCTCATTGCGCTCTTCATCGTAGCCCAAGTGAAGAGCATCCCAGCATTTCTGGTTGCGATCTCTTTTCTCCTCTCAGATCCGGAGGAGTTTCTTTGAAAACATCCCAACGAAGTCCGCGCTGGTAACAGCATTTTACTTACTTACTTATGTGTCCATGTCCGCCGGTCCGGCAGAACAAAGGGATGAAATCAGAGATCTCCACTGCTGACGGTTACCCGCCATGGCTTTTACCTGTCGCCAGGACAGGTTCTCGTCTACAGCCCGGATGTCGTTGGCTAAGCTCCGTCGCCATGAGCCTCTGGGTCTGCCTCTTCTACGCTGTCCTTGTGGATTCCAGTCGAGTGTGTCCGATCCACTTCCACCTACGCTCACGAATTTCTGTGGCTATCGGCCGTTGATGACACCGACGATGGAGTTCCTCATTGGATGTCCAATTATCAGGCCACCAGGCACGAATAATATATCGCAGGCACCGGTTAATGAATACCTTCAGTTTTTGCGTTGTCTCCGCTGCGACGCACCACGTTTCGCGGGCATACAGCAGTACGGATTTAACGTTTGAATTAAAGGTTCGGGTTTTCGTACGTAGAGTGATCTGGTTTGAGCGCCAAATGTTTCGCAGACCTGCAAAGGCACCCCTGGCCTTCCTGATCCGTGTGGCTATATCAGTCTTGGTACCACCATCGGGCGTTGTTTGGCTACCAAGATATTGAAAGGCGTCTACCTGCTCAACTTGTTGTCCCGCTACTGTAAAGTTGGTGGAATTGTCAGTGTTCACTACCATAGATTTAGTTTTCGCTACATTGACTGTGAGACCTGCTGCCTGGGAGCTCTCGGAGAGGTCGTCTAACTTGCTCTGCATATCGTTTCGGCGTTGTGCGAGCAAGACAATGTCGTCGGCTAGGTCGAGGTCATTTAGCTGCTCCATCGTTAGAGGATTCCAAGGCAATCCTCGATTTGGTCTACTGTCAATTGCTCCAACTAATATCTCATCCATTACGATGAGAAACAGAAGCGGTGATAAAATGCAGCCCTGTCTCACGCCAGCAGTAACCCTTATGGGGTCGGACAAGACGCCGTCGTGCAAAACCTTGCACGAGAACGCCTCGTACTGAGCCTCGATGAGATGGACTAGCTTATCTGGAACTCCTCTACGCCTAAGTGCGCCCCAGATGTTTTCGTGATTGAGTCGGTCGAACGCCTTTTCGAAGTCAACGAACACCAGCAGAAGAGAGTCCTGGAATTCGTTGATCTGCTCCAATATAATGCGGAGCGTTGTGATATGGTCTACATATGATCGGCCAGCACAGAATCCAGCTTGCTGCCGCCGGAGAGTAGCGTCGATCTTTTCCTGGATCCGGTTGAGGATTATCTTACAGAGTAACAGCATTGACTGTGGAATATCCCGGAAAATGAGTCGCCATCACTAAGTCTAGTCCAAGTTCAGCAGGTGACTATGTGAAAGAACCGTCTCCTTTCTTGAGAGAACCGAGACCGTTTCAATGATCCTTAGCCAAAGTCTTGTTAAGTCTTGCCACAATTGGAGTACTTTCAATGCTTTCACAATTGTGTACCCAAGATTCCTTTTTGATCGTCTTAGTTCTCTGCTATATTCCGTTAGAGCCCTGCTATATAGAGTCCAATCCAAAGTAATGCAGGAAGCCCAAAGGCAAAAAGACCCTTTATTGTTCTGTTTTGTGCTTTAATCAGGTTGCATCTCCACGGAATGTCACTCTCAGCTGGACCTTCCACATTACATTTTTTTTGTGGAGACTGGAGTGTCTCGGTACTTCTCTTAGCGCCATTGTAATTTTGATTATAATGAAAAAACGACCGTTTGTTTTTTGTTTCAAATTTTTGGTTGGCTTTCGGTCACGGGTTCCATGCGAAAATATTTATTTTCCACATTACGTCCAGATCTGATTATGACATTTATTCCTTCGTTTTCCTCGTCTGTCGACTCACACCGATGGCGTATTGAGGAGAGACGTGGAACAGGACTAAACCTCCACTAGCGCATCTTTCAGATCCTGTTCCTCCCTTATATTCCATGATTATCCATGTTAATCCCGCGAGTCGCTCGGTAAGAGATGCTCCACTGTTAATCTACTATTCTAGCTATTACAATTTTTTATTTCGGTGATATATCTGATTTCATTTCGTTTAAAATTATGTTACGCCACTCGCGCACTTCTTAGTTTTAATTGTAAGTATTGTGGTATTAATACTTACTGGAGCAGAGTTGCATGCCTCTGTCGGGGCATTGATTACACTCCAGAAAGCCTCTTTTCTTGGGTAGGTCGTAGGGTATCCTTTTCGGCGAGATTCTTCGCGGGAACACGTCGCAAATTTTCTATCCTTGTCGATCCTGGTCGATGACGGTGTTGGGATCGGACTAGTCCCTCTGTACTTGAATCGGCTTTATACTATTACCGATGAAAGGTAGCGATTCGGCGTATCCACTTTAGTCGACATAATTGAACTTAGTGCTAGCTATCTGTGAACTGCAATCGAGTATGTTTTTCAATTGCAGTTCACAGTAATCTTCAATATCTACGTCATGTTCTCAATATTTGAATACTTTCTGTGTGTACATTCATACCGCAATGTACGCTATAGCTCGAATCGTTGCTTCGGCTGGAAATTACAATCATCGAAATTGATTGCAACTTCCAGCAAACTAACGATGACGATATCGTAACATGGTGAACTGCATTCATCAGGAAGCGAATGCAGGTTCATCTACACTAACTGATATTATATAGGACAACGAGTTGGTGCTACCCAATGATTCATAGCCACATTCTGAAGTCGCGGGAAGAACTGCCAAGGTAAATCAAGTGCCAGGGTTACCCCATTCCAGCAGGTTATTTAGTGTCCCAATAAAGAAACCTATTGATTTCGAAGTACGTACTATTGAAAAATTGAAATTAATGAAGCATTGTCCTACTGGAAATCCTCGCTTCGTGATTGGTTGGAAAAGACGTTATCGTAGTTTTAACGTGTTTTGCCTTTCTACTATCTATACCTATAAAAAAGGATTTCTGTCTGTCTGTCTGTCCCTATGTTCCTTTTAGAATCGAAAACCATTGAACCGATCGGAGTAAAAATTTGCATGTACGGGTTTTTGGTGCCAGGGAAGGTTCTCATGATGGTTAGAGATCCCTTCCCCCACCAAGAGGGGGGGGCTCCCATACAAATCTATACCTATAAAAATGGATTTGTCTGTCTGCCCGAATGTTCCTTATAGAATCGAAAACTACTGAACCAATAGGCGTGAAAATTTGCATTTGGTTTTTGGGGCCAGGGAAGGTTCTTATGATGGTTATAGACCCCTCCTCTCACTAAGAGGGGAGGGCTCCCATACAAATGAAACGCAAATTTCTGCATAACTCGAGAATTAAGCAAATGGAACAAAATTTTACATGTGGGTGTTTTAAGAGACAAGAATTTTTTCTATGGTAAATTGAGACCCCTCCTCACTTTAGGAGGGGAGACTCCTATACAAATGAAATACAAATTTCCTCATAACTCGAAAATTAATTAATCAAGTGGAACCATATTTGGCATGTGGGTGTTTTTGAAGGCAAATTTTTTTTCTATGATGAATTAGGACCCCTTACCTTTTTAAGAGGGGGGGCTCCATACAAATGAAATACAAATTTCCTCATAACTCGAGAACTAATCAAGCAAATGGAACAAAATATGACACGTGGGTGTTTTGACGTAGGACTACGTCTTACGGCAAGTTTTGAGATAGGGTGTCATTCCAAAAAATCGAAAAATGCGAGCGTCACGAAAAATGAAAGGTTTTGAGCGCTAATAGCTCAGCGGTTTTCCGATCGATTTTCAAAATTCTTACACCAATCGATCGGAAAATCTTCTAAGAATTGACCCAAATGAAGAAAATTATGGATTCTTGATGTTTAACTATTGAAAAATTGAAAATAATGAACCTATGTTTTACCAGAATTCTCGCTTCGTGATTGGTTGGAAGATTCTTTACGATGATCTAAACCTATACCAATTTGATATCTGTACTTGGGAAGTAAGCCAAAACAAGTGACCAAGCTTCCTCATTTCAACAATATTTCTTAACACCGCGGTTAAACCTAGACCATTTTGATGTCCTTGCTTGGGAAGTACGCCAGAAAGAGTGACAAAGCCCCTCGTGCCAACAGATTTCCTACGAACGCGATTAAACCTAGTCCAATTTGATGTCTGTGTTAGAAAAAATGACACAAGTCCGTTATCCCAAACAGACCGCAAATTCTTTACTGTCAGACGATTAAACCTCGGCGAACAGCTGTAGTGTTCGGTTATAATACGACTCTGTATGAATACGTATGCTTGCCATTTCATTAGAAGTGTAGTGGAAAGATGTGCTGTTGTAAAATAGGATTGAATTGGTAAAATTCCTTCAACATGGGAAACCATCGATAATAAAAACAATCTTTAATTTCAGTAAGGTAGCAGGAAAGCAATATTTTGTGTTCTTGATTTTGTTAAATTGTTTTCAAATGCACAATCTTTTGAGAATTGAACGTATGCAATGTTACTACTTTGATAAATGTTACATACAACGCATGTAGCATGTATATATGTTGCATATAGCATGTATACATGATGAATCGAATGATTACAAGCATGAATACATGCCACTATCACTACAAAGAGACTTATGTAGTCCTGCGTCACCTATATATGCGGTCGTGTCTTGTACACAACCCCTCTGATTTTTCTCCTAGCGTGCGTGCAAACCTGAATGAATAGATGTAGAAAATTATAAATTCACTATTCAACGGGTAAGGCTTCAAAGCTACATACGAATTTCGTGTTGAATTGGCAATTCAAATCGAAAAATGTGTTCAGAAGCGATTTCTTGATAGTTTGATATTAATGTCACAAAATTGACACCCTATCTGAAAACTTTCCGTAAGACGTAGTCCTTCGTCAAAAATATTGCACGCGGTACGTTCTTATGAATTTTACTGTTAAACAAGGATTTTGAAGAATAAGGATCAGATATTTAAAAATATAGTCAACTTAATTATAGATGTTCCTGAGAAATAAAAAATAATTATTGTTGCAGTAGAAAGGCCAAGTCACACCGCTGAATGGATTAATTCGGGTTTTTAGAGAAAATTTATGATGAAATTTGACCTTGAAACTTTCTCCTCATTTTCACAATCTAGCAACTATAAAACAATATTTTAGTAATTGAATTCTTTTGGAATTGTTTTAACTACACTCAAGTCTTTTTACACGGGGTATACGTACGGTGTGAAATAAAACCGTAAAAAAACCGCGGTAATTCGAAAAATGCTGTTAACCTTCTGCGGCTGAGGTGGTAGTCAGACACCAGAAATCAGAAAAACGCAACAGTTGCGTTATGTATTGTATTTTTATACTAAAGTTTTTATTGTCTTCCCGACTCATATCTGCGGTCTAGTTACATCCAATAGGTTGTTAAAGATATATACTCAATTCTAAAATAATAAAAATTAGAATTTACATCATTCAATAATAGCAATTATTAAGCTAAAGTTAGGTGTCCAGCAGACTACCACGTCAACATAATCGTTAAGATTAGGGCACCTCAGCCGCAGGAGGTTAAAAAAACCGCTCTAATTCAAAAATCGTTATAAAATAAACCGTGTTAATTCAAAAATCGACATAAAAAAAACCGCATAAATTCAAAATCATCAAAAAACCGCTCAAATTTAAAAATCGCTGAAAAAACCGCGTTAATTGGAAAAATGATGTAAAAAACCGCGTTAATTAAAAAATCGTCATAAAAAACGGGTTAATTCAAAAATCGTAAAAATAAACCGTGTAAAAAAAGACTTGAGTGTATTAGCATTAGCGTTAGTGTTTTCTTTCGGGACGATGGTCAACAGACAGCATGAAGTTACCGATACGGTTTCGAATGAATATTTATCGTGGCTGTTCTTCCCGCGACTTCAGAATATATTTAAGCATCTTAGGTAGAACATCACGATTGTCGTATTTAATTTAGGTTGACGCCAATTGACTGCATTTAGTTTAAAATGAATGCAGCTCATGGTGCTGATACATTGTCATAGATTAATTGTTGAAAGTGATCGCTTTTAGCTGTTATTTTGCGTTTTTTACTAGTACACCTACAAATAAGATAAGTCAAAACAGAACGTATTCCAATCTTGAGAATATGTCGTAGACATTGAAAACTAGTGATTTTGTAACGAAATCTGAGAACTGCAATCGAAGTAGCAATGATTGTAGTTCTCAGGAATCGACTTTGTGACGCAATCTTATCGGAAATAATACGCAACATAGATACTACCCGTTTTCACTGTGCTATCGACATTTTGGTCCTTCGAACCAGATTTAGGTCGAATTGAAAATTACAATCTTTTACATTTGGTAAGTTCGATTACCATAGATCCAGGAAGAGACACAATATGTGTCTATAAATAGCCCAACCCAACGTCGCGTGCTAATATACTAATGTACCTTTGAACCATAGAGGCGCTGGATAAAGGGAGACTGTCAAACGACTACTTGTTAAGCGTAGCTACTAACACCCCCTCTCACCATTCCGCTCTTTCTCCTTCACTCTCACATTTCTTTATTTTCTTTTACCGTCCATTCGTCAATTGTAGTAGAACTACAGTTTCAAAAAATATCTTAATCTACTGCTCTACCGGTGCTACTATGTTTCGCCTTGATTTTCTTCAAAGACCTCCCTATCGGGGCCGTTACCCAAGAAGTCGATACCCGGAAGGACTCCCATACAAATGAAATACAAATTTTCATCATATATACATACAAATGGAATCAAATTTGGCCTGTGGGGGTTGTAGGTAGCAGCAATTTTTCCTATAGCGAATTATGACCCCTCCTCCTTTTAAATGGGGGAAGGAAGGGGGGGGGGCTTCCTTACAAATGAATCACAAATTTCCTCAGAACTCGAGAACTAATCAAGCAAATGGAACAAGCAAATGGAAGCAAATTAGAAGGGGGGCTCCTAAGCAAATGAAATACAAAGACTTGGACGTGGACTTGGACTTGGACTTGGACGTGGACGTGGATGTGGACGTGGACGTGGACGTGTACGTGGACGTGGACGTGGACGTGGACGTGGACGTGGACGTGGACGTGGACGTGGACGTGGACGTGGACGTGGACGTGGACGTGGACGTGGACGTGGACGTGGACGTGGACGTGGACGTGGACGTGGACGAGGACGTGGACGTGGACGTGGACGTGGACGAGGACGTAGACGTGGACGTGGACGAGGACGTGGACGTGGACGAGGACGTGGACGAGGACGTGGACGTGGACGAGGACGTGGACGTGGACGAGGACGAGGACGAGGACGTGGACGAGGACGAGGACGTGGACGTGGACGTGGACGTGGACGTGGACTTGGACGTGGACGTGGACGTGGACGTGGACTTGGACTTGGACTTGGACTTGGACTTGGACTTGGACTTGGACTTGGACTTGGACTTGGACATGGACATGGACTTGGACTTGGACTTGGACTTGACTTGACTTGGACTTGGATTCGGACATGGACTCGGACTTGGATTTGGTCTTAAAAAGGTTTAAATTTGTAAAGCGCATGTTTTATAGAGCAAACATTTTATTTTTGACACAGTCGCTCCATGAGATACCTATGTACATATAATTAACAAAACTCATTGTAAATTATCTCATTGTCTAGAAAAATATTTGCTTCTTCACGATAAGTAAGGTATTTTTCCACAGAGTTCCAAAATGGAAGTCTAACAAATATCATTATCCGAAATTGCTGATTTATTATATGCAGAGCGTACGTCACTGCAAACATGCAGATGGAAAGAGGATTCCGGTTGAACCGCAAAACAAACGATCGAATTGCAAATTAAATTAGCGTTATTCAATAGTCTTTCCTCGCATGAACTACTTGAAACCATATTCATTAAATTTGCAACGACATACGAGAAGCCAATCAGTTCGACAACCTCCCGGAGCACGCCTTGCTTGCCCTGCCGTACAACTACTGGCGTGCGCGCGCGCTCATATTTAATGCAATTGAACCGTCTGCCAAAATGTGGAATCTGTTCAACCTTGCTGGAAGAAATTGAATTCAAATTTCCGCTATTCGTCCCGGTTCGGTGACAAATTTCGACTTTCGAAACTGCAGCCCACGTCGTCGTCGTTCGACGAGGATAACGACGTTCTGCCGTCGTCGTCGGCGTTGTGCATTTGGGTACGGTAGGTATGTGGCGGTACATTTAGGTGGTACTTACCTAACACTATCGCTAACGTTTTAGTCGCTTTGCGTTCCTTTTTCGCCGAGGATTTTTCCCGCTTCTTCTTAGATGCCTTGTTCACCTTGTAGATCGTAAATCTGCTGCACGTTCCGCGTCCGCCGGAAATCCGATGTAAGCAGTTGGTGGTTCAACAAGTTTACAACATATGGAATGAAAGATGTTGGAGAAAAAAGTTTTCTTAGTTTTGTTTGATTTTTATGCATGAATCTGAGGCGAATTTAAATTGGTTTCGTTAGTATCAATGATATCAATATTTCTGTGGAGTGGTATAGGGGAAGAAATTTAGTAAAATGGGTGTGAATTAATTGATTTACAAATATTGCCCAAAATCTGTGGATTAAGCACCATATGATAAAAACAACAGTATTATGGAGGTGAGAGAATTGAATTTCAAAAGGTTATAGGTTTTAGAGGATTTCTCAAGAGTCCCACTGCTCCGTTATATCTGCAATAGAATAAAATACAGCCTTATCTCGTAAAAAACGAAACAATGCACCATAAAAAAATGGACATATACGCATCAAACCACCCGCCCCGGTCCGAAAACGGTGAAAAAATAATAACGCAGCTCCTGTATAAGAGAAAAATAATACCTCCGCGCCGCAGTATGGTCCTAATAAATGATACCATGTTTTGAGCAGAAATTATGACAGCCATAAAAGAGCAAAGGATTAGGGACTCATTCTTTATTCAAGACTGTTTGGCCAAAAAGATCCCGGACAACGGGAAAAGCAAAGGTGCAGCGAGTAAAGCTCTTCCACCCCCCAAAATCCAAGCACGGTCGCCAAGAGTCTATTTAGAAGGTGGTTTTGATAGCTTTTTGCCACCACCCCAGGTCACCACCACTTACCGCCACTGACTGAATGCCATCAGATATAATGCAAATTTGGCCATCCTTCGGTGCCAGTCGGTGCCATCTACTCCGACTGTCGCCTGTCGGAACGTGTGAAAGCCATCTGGGTGACATGTCCAAATGTTGATCAATGAAAGTGAAACTTTTATGCTTCATAATATTTTATTTCGGCTATCAGGCCTACGAGGGGAACTGCTTTTATTATTGTCAGGGTTTGAGTGATGGACCGACAAAAATGTGTCTATATTTTGTCGCCGGAGTTTTCTAACGTTTTACCGGTATTTGGGCGGTAAAGTTTGATACTTATCAGATGATAGAGTACATGGAACAAAGTGGTAAGTCGTTTGAGCTGCGATTAAAATAGTTTAGTAGTTGTACATTGAAAATAAAATCGATTCTATGCCAAATTGTGTTTCATTTATACGAGATATTTTTCTCGTACCTGTGAAGTAAACATTAGTGCTCGGATGAGTAAAAATCGTTTATTGTTTGAACTGAAATAGACATAAAAATGCATTACAATTTTATGTTTTACAATAATATAAATTGTAAATACATTACAAAATTACACGTCAGTCCCACCTGACCAGGGGTCACATTGCGATTCTTGTTTCGAGTGATTTTGGTTCGTTTAGACCACGTTAAACGAATGGGCGAAACGAAACAAAATCACTCGAAACGAGAATCGCAATGTCACCCCAGTTAACTATTTTTGACAGTTTTGATAGTTTGAAGTAAGTTGTTGTTTTCGGCAAAGTTGTCCAGCAGTTAAGCACTTTTCGGTTCGTGAATCAATCGGAAATTTGACACCAGAATATACAAACTTATTTATTTTCTACATTACTATACGAGTAAAACTTTAAGAGCGGCGGTCACGGTCGCCATATAATACGCACTTTTTAACAGCTGTGATGTTTTGCCGAAAAAAGGTATCAAATAAGCATAAAAATCTCTCCCCCCCCCCAACCCCTGGTTACGCGAATTGGCGGGGCTTGATAGTGGGCTCTGTGGAATCTCTATAAAATACCACAATGTGCGAAAGCTGCTTCATCAAAGCGAGCAGGGTGCCGCTTGAAGCACTTTAGCCCATGGATCAGTATCAGTGAGATCATAATTATGCTATACTGGCCACGGCTAGGACTAATGGATACGGATGGATACGGATATGGATGAACGGCTTGAACTCGACGCTTTGGGCTGGCAGTCGTAGTATCGCATTTTTTCAGTAGGCATGGGTGACACCTTGCTAAAATGGCATTTGTGCCAATGCCACAATTGTCTTCGTCCCGTTAAATCCTGGCAGACCTTCGTGATACGTTCAAAGGTCGGCACCATAGGTGGTGAGGAAGTAGGCTCAGATGACAATTCACGGCTTGCGTCGATCTGGCTCTGACGCGGGCTCCATTGAAGAACCCGAGTTAACCCTAGCATGGACTCACTGCTTGCAACGATAACCATGGGATCACAAGATAGCAACACGAAGGAAGGACCCAAGAGAATGAAAACACCAACCGGACAAATCCAAAACAACAATAATAGCGGAAGCACGCCAACTGGAGACGTGAACGCTTTCGCAAGGAGTGGTAGGCGGCAGCGATCACCAGTTCGGAACCTGCTGGCTATAGCGAGTACCAGCAGTAGCAAGTCTCCAGCAGAGCAGAAAGAAAGACATGACATTGTTCTGTTGAGCCAGTTGCTTACACCAAAGCTCAGTGGTAGCGCAAGCACAGATGTGATGGTGGAGATGAAGGAGATGATCAGATCCAAGTTTGTCAGACAGACATAACGTTCATACGTAGATAAAGCAGCTAGTTATAGGCATCAAACTAGGCTATCATTACAGCTAAACGTGAACAGAAGCATCTGAGAGCTAGAACTGAGACTGCTGAAACTGCACTAAGCGAAGCTATGCAGACTACCACTTCAGAGCACCTTCAGACCTGAATCCACGTTCGGATAAAAGGAAGACGGAAACGTTTCAGGAAGAAGATAAGCAAAAGAAGACCATGAACAACGAAGAAGAGGATCCGCGCCAGGGCGAAAACAACGGCTTGCGTACTGCCATTAGTCAAAAAGACAAGCAACAACGAAAAGAAGAGAACAAAGAAGAGCAAAAGAAGTCTAGGCCTCGACGCGAAAGAAATGCCCTAATTGCTGAAGCGAACGCCAACGTTTCTTACTTAGCGATCCTCCGAAAAGTGTGAGAAGCCCGGAGGTGAATGAACTCGGAGAGAAAGTAAAGAGAATCAGGCGAACTTAAAAGAAAGAGATGCGTTTTGCGCTGCAAAAAGATCCATCGATTAAGAGCGCAGCTTGTTGTCAAAGCACTTGGAGATCAAGTGAACGTTAAAGCGCTTTCCCTAGAAACCGTTATCGAATGTAGAAATCTGGACTAGATCACGACAGAACAGGAGTTAAGAAGTGCGTTGAAAGTACAGTGCGCATTGGGCAACGTACCGATGGTAATACGGTTGAGAAAGGCCTACGGCGGAACGCAAACAGTGACGACGGGAGGCTTCCAATGCGCAGTGTATAAATAGACGAAGGCGGGTCAGCAGTGATAGGGGTGACGCAGATCAATCTCAATCATTGCGACAAAGTAGTACAACTGTTGTGGCAGTCGACAACAGAGTCATTGTGCGACGTCCCAATAATTGCTAATTTTTACCTTTTATATACATACATAGGCCTCCCAGTTGGCCTCGAGGTATGATGCTGATTTAATAAACCAGTCGTCGTATGTTCGAATCTCGACTGGGAGAGGCTGTTAGAGTCAATAGGATCGTAGCAACAGGCCCTGCAATTGTCATGCACTCTAACAGCTGGCTGCGAAGTCTGTCATATAAAAAAATCAGAGGGGTTGTGTACAAGACACGACCGCATATATAGGTGACGCAGGACTACATAAGTCTCTTTGTAGTGATAGTAGCATGTATTCATGCTTGTAATCATTCGATTCTTCATGTATACTTGCTATATGCAACATATATACATGCTACATGCGTTGTATGTAACATTTATCAAAGTGGTAACATTGCATACGTTTAATTCTCAGAAGATTGTGCATTTGAAAACACAAATCAAGAACACAAACTATTGCTTTCCTGCTACCCTACTGAAATTAAAGATTGTTTTTATTATCCATGGTTTCCCACGTTGAAGGGATTTTACCAATTCAATCCTATTTTATCAACAGCACATCTTTTCACTACAACACTTCTAATGAAACGGCATCGGCAAGCATGCGTATTCATACAGAGTCGTATTATAACCGAACACTACAGCTGTAGCACATTTTTCCAACACAGATATCAAATTCGCCGAGGTTTAATCGTCTCGCAGTAAAGAATTTGCGATCTGTTGGGACAACGAACCTGTGTCATTTTTTCTGGTACACTTCCCTAACACAGACATCAAATTGGACTAGGTTTATTCGCGTTCGTAAGAAATCTGTTGGCACGAGGGGACTTTGTCACTCTTTCTGGCGTACTTCCCAAGCAAGGACATCAAAATGGTCTAGGTTTAACCGCGGTGTTAAGAAATCTTGTTGAAATGAGGAAACTTTTATCACTTGTTTTGGCGTACTTCCCAAGCACAGATATCAAATTGGTAAAGGTTTAGATCATCGCAAAGAATCTTCCAACCAATCACGAAGCGAGAATTCTGGTAAAACATAGGTTCATTATTTTCAATTTTTCAATAGTTCAACATCAAGGATCTATACTTTTCTTCATTTGGGTTAATTCTTAGAAGATTTGCCGATCGATTGGTGTAAGAATATTGAAAATCGATCGGAAAACCGCTGAGCTATTAGCGTTCAAAACCTTTCATTTTTCGTGACGCTCGCATTTTTCGATTTTTTGGAATGACACCCTATCTCAAAACTTGCCGTAAGACGTAGTCCTACGTCAAAACAGAAGGTTAAGTTTCGATAGCGGAATGTAGCACCCAGGCTTTGCTTTGATATACATATAAAAATGTTAGCTGTGAAGATGGTGAACATCACGACGGGAGTTCCGCAAGGCTCCATCCTCGGCCCAACGCTTTGGAACGCGATGTACAACGGGGGATTGACACTGTAACTACCCAGATTCGTGCTTCTCGTCGAATGTGCGATTGTGAGAAGGCAGCGAAGACTACCAACGCGATAGCCAGAATTATGCCGAATAGGTACGGGCCTGATAGCAGCAAACGACGGCTACTGGCCAGTGTATTCTCGGTGGTACTACGATATGGAGTCCCAGTCTGGATTGCAACGCTGCGAACCAAGCAGAATCGCGCCAGGTACCTTCCGGCTCAGAGCCGTGAGAGTAGCAAATGCATACAGAACCATATCAACGAGAAACGAAATGCCACCTTTGACCGTGGATAACGTAGTAAATGGAATGTGTCGGGAGCAGACTACATGGAATGATGTCAACAATAATAGTAATAGCACAGAAATGGTGAGACGACCAGCAGACAAACAACTTTAACTAGAATACCTGGACAGACGTAGTGCAAGGGTAGAGGCAAGCATGAAGCAACGACACTGTGGATGGTCAGAAACCCTACGACAGTGGAAGGGTGAAAGTCATGTCATGCCATGTGGCAAACTCGACGAAGTAGTGCTGATCTCGATAAGAAACCCTGCAAGGATGACCATGAGGAGATGGAAGTCATGACAGCCGACTTCTCCGTGCGGATCGGTACGCATCTCAACAAATCTACGGAGCACAGACACAGCCTCCCCCCGAAGTAATACTTACTACAGTAGTTACCGAGTGGTTTAGGTCAGGCGCCCGTGAGGTATTTAGTGGGTTAGAGACCCACACTGTGCCACGTGATGCAAACACACATCATTAGCGTTTCCTCACGTAAAAAATACAACTGAGACTGCTCAGTTCTAGAATGACGAGAATGACATTAGCTGGGGCTCGTTTATGTAGGAGTGAGAGGGGAGCAAAGTGTGGAGGACAGGATCCTGGAGTTTGAAATTTAATGTTGTTGATATTATTCCTACTCCAAACAGCCTCAGCGACGGCCCCAGCTAATGTCAAAAAATCTTAGTATGTGTGCGTGGTGGAATACTTCATAATAAAGTTTGAAGGTTATTTTGGTGTGTAATATTTGGGTGCAGAAGTCCTTTGCTAAACACGTATTTTACAGAGTTTTTGTAAGGAATTTCACACAGATGGCTAAAGGAACCTATTTTATATTAGTTTACCGACATAGTAAACGGTTTTGCCAAAAACAAAGATTTGTTCAAAATCATCAAATTGCTGTAGACGAGTGCTTAGCTGTACAACAATTGGCAATTGACCCTATAATAAAGGTAAAAGTAGGTCTACAATAAAGGCACACGCGACAATGCGCACTGCATTACCTAGTTATGTGATTATTTTAGTTCAATCTATTTATATAAGAGGCTTATGTCTGTACCGAAAACCAGGAATCTGATAGGATGTCATAAGAGGCTTATCGGTAACTAAAAACAGGCCCCTGACAGGACGTCATGTTTTCGTAGCAATTCGTTGTATTCTGGACTGCTCGATTGCTCAACTGGTTGACTAGACTGCTTTACTGGACTGGTCGATCAGACTGCTCGATTTGATTGATCGACTGGACTGCTCAACTGAACTGCTCGATTTGACTACTCGACTCGACTGCTCAACATAACTGCTCGACTGGACTACTCGAATCAACTGCTCGATTAAACTGTTCGATTGGACTGCTCGATTCAACTGCTCGGCTCTACTGCTCGATTCAACTGCTCGACTGAACTACTCGACTCAACTGTTCGACTTTACTGATTGACTGGACTACTCGACTTTACTGATCGACTCAGCTGCTTGATTAAGCTGTTCGACTGGACCGCTCGATTCAACCGTTCGACTCTACTGCTCGACCGAGCTGCTCGATTCAACTGTTCGAATTAACTGCTCGACTGAACCGCTTGACCCGAGCGCTTGACTAGACTGATTGACTAAATTGTTCGATTCGAGTGCTCGACTAAACTGCTCGACTTAACTGCTTGACTGGACTACTCGACTGGGCTGCTCGATTCAACTGCTCGACTCGACTACTCGACCCAACTGCTTGATTCGACTGCTCGATTCAACTGCTTGACTGCTCGACTCAACCGTTCGACTCGACTACTCGACCCAACTGCTTGACTCGATTGCTTGATTCGACTGCTCGACTTGCCTGCTCAACTCGACTGCTTGTCGCGACCATATGATGTCGGTGTTAAATCAGACCGAACCAAGTCGCAAAATTTTAAAAAATGAGTTAATGACAGCAAACGATCAAGAATTTTTCAAGCAACATTTCGAATACAGCAAACTTTGAATGCGTTTTTCTCGAAGTCAGAATTTTGTCACTCGGTTCTGTCTGACTTAACAGTGACCATATGAATCGGTTCGCGGCAGGCAATGGACGGTTCAGATCAACTCACACAAAAGAGCCATTTTGCCCACCTAAAGAATCAGTACAGTGGAGATAATGTTTTTATGCATATAAATAAAATCCTATGCGAGCATAGAACCTATCTGTTTCAGTTTCCGGCTGACTCTTTTATGTAGGGTACGGGAGGATATTTTCAGCAGGTTTCTAAATTCAGCCTATTTGCCTCTTTTTTCGCCAACAAAAATATTTTGCCGACATACAATTTTCTCAAGACTTTAAGTAATCTACTATTTTTTATTCAGAGAACGTCAAAATTACTTGTTCTTCCACTAGAACTAGGCCATAGACCGAAAAAATAGATGCTATCGCTTAATAGGCTGAAAATACCCTCCCCTACAACCCTGCAACATCTTAGAGCTGAGTAATTCTCGTTGAAACGAGGCCACTACTGACACGAGGTCCTCAAATATTGAAACTTTCGCGCTTAATTGGTTGAAAATGGTTAAAAAATGAGAATTACACTTTTAATACCACGAAATAATGGACCCCTCGTTCGCCAAGAGGCCTAACAGTTTCAAAAAAGTTGAATTTTGAGCAAACCTTGAGATCTATATCATGCGATATTTCATAAATTTGCCATAAAACAACTAACAAATGGCCCGGTTCTGTAAAAAAGAAGGGCAGGGCTTTCAAATGGAGTAAAAAATTTTTTGGTGGCCATCTTGGATTTGGTCGCCATATTGGATTTTATCAAAAAATCGCAGTTTTCACCATGAGCCCCCGAACCGATTTTCGTTTTAAGGCCATTCATTCGAAAGCTGACAAAAAATGCTGCAAGAAACATTTATAAAGTTAGGTGTACAATGGCATTAACTGAATAAAACAACCCGTTATTTGTAGCAAGGTTCACAATTTCCATATAATTAGGCCATTGCAAATCATAATTAAAGTTTTTGTCACCCCCCCCCCCCCCTTGGAAATTGGCTTCTAGCACGAAACAGAAATGGAAATTATAACAATGGAATTTCCGAAAATCGTCCAAAAAATTTTCCTTCATTTTTGTCTTTTTTCGTATATTTTTGCATAGAAAATAATAAAGTATATATTATAAGCAAGAATAGATTCGGTTTTCACGTTTAAACCTTAAATCAAAATTCTGAAAATCCATGTTTTTTTTGCTCGATTAAAAAATTTACTTTGTTCACTGATTTATTTTAAACCCAAATGTTATAATTTTCATGCTACATGATGATTCCAACTAGACAAGCATTGATTAACCTCCCTAAAGGTACAAAATTCCTTTCTTATATCCCTTTTATCGGCGAAAAAACAAAAATAAATCCTGCGATGATGAAATCAATTTTTTTATTTAAAAATCATCATTACCATCATCATTATTATCATCATCATCATCATCGTAATCATCAGTAAAAAAATTGCAAAAAAGGAATTTTATAACTTTAGGGGAGATTGATCAATAATAAAAAACATTTATAATACCTAAATATTGAAAAACATAACATACAAAAAATAATATTGTACCAAAAAAAAAATCATCAGTGGAAAAAATCGTAAGAAAGGGTTTTTCTGACTTTTGGGAAGATAGATCAATAATAAATAAAACATTTCTGATACCTAAAAGTCAAAAAACTTGACATATTAAAAAAAAAATGTTGTACCAAAAACGATGACTCGATTATCCGGGTGATTCAATTATCCGGGCTGAAAATAAAAATGAGCATCCGGATAATCGAGTCCGGGCTGTATTTTTTTTTAAATCTATACATAAAAAAATGGATTTCTGTCTGTCTGTCCCTATGTTCCTTTTAGAAGCGAAAACTACTGAACCGATCGGCATGAAAATTTGCATGAAGGGTTTTTGGTGCCAGGGAAGGTTCTTATGATGGTTAGATATCCCTCCCCCCACTAAGAGGGGGGGCTCCCATACAAATCTATACCTATAAAATGGATTTCTGTCTGTCTGCCCGCATAGTTCGATTCTATATCGAAAACTACTGAACCGATCGGCGTGAAAATTTGCATATAGGGGTTTTTGGGGCTAGGGAAGGTTCTTATGATGGTTAGAAACCCCTCCCCCCACTAAGAGGGGGGGCTCCCATACAAGTGAAACACAAATTTCTGCATAACTCGAGAACTAATTAATCATATGCAACCATATTTGGCACGTGGGTGTTTTTGGAGGCATGAATTTTTTCTATGATGAATTGAAACCCCTTACCTTTTTAAGAGCGGGGCGCCCATACAAATGGAATACAAATTTCCTCATAACTCGAGAACTAATCAAGCAAATGGAACCAAATTTAGCATGTGGATGTTTTTGTAAGCATTTTTTTATGGTGAATTGAGACTTATCCCCTCTTTAGGAGGGGAATAATGACCCCTCTTCCTTTTAAGAGGGTCTCATAACTCGAGAACTAATCAAGTAAATGGAGCAAAATTTGACATGTGGGTGTTTTTGGAAACAAGAATTTTTACGGGTAGCCCCCCGTAGAACTCTCTTCTATCTAGGTTTATTTATTTTCCTAGATCTACTGACCTCTATTACTTTCCTTCAGTTGGGTCACCCCTGCGAAATGGTACTTTCTACGAAAAGATTCCCCGTGAAATGGTACCTTTCCGCGTAAGTTTTTTTCGCGAAGTGGTATTCTGCGAAACTCTATATTCCGCATTATAGTCAACCGAGAATTGGTGTTCCGCAAAATGGTATTCGGGGAAATGGTTTGTAATGATGGCGAATATTGAAATGCTATCTGCTTTATTTTATCAGGCTAAGCAATGGGGGAGTTGTTTTCTACTTTACTGTGAGGAAAATTTGTATATTAAAACACCCATGAACTCCCCAGAAACTTGCAAAACTCAAGATTGTGACAAAGGTCATCCGAGATTCACGATTTATGTACAACACAGTTTAATTTGTGGCAATACGAAGTTTGTCGGATCAGCTAGTTTGCTATAAAACAAACTACAAACGTGGGGTCAGTCCCGGCGTTGTGGTTAGCATTCTCGCCTCTCACGCCGAGGACCCGGACTCAAATCCCAACCCCGCAGAAGTCACGAATGACCCAAAACTGGTTAAAGTGACTATAATCTAAAGAAAAGCTGAGAAAAAATGCTATAAGAAACATTCATCAACTTAAATGTGTAGAGGCATTAAATAAAGGAAACAATTAATTATCTGTATCATGCTTTACAACTCTCATATAATGGAATATCTTGCTACAGAAAATTAATTGTTTTATTTAGTTAATGCTATTGCACATCTAATCTAAGATCTAAGATCTCAAAGAACTTATGCAAAGATTAAACGCAAACACTGGCCAATGGAATGTATCCGAAGTTTTCTGAATTCTGAACAGATATTTATATTTTCCGGATCGTAAGATTCGGGCTCAAAAAATAAAATATAAAAATATAAAATATTACCAAAGTACCGACAATAAAAAAATACTTTTACCGCCCATGAGTGTTATGTTTGACCATCATAGTCTTTAAAATCACTACAAATACATGGAATTCCACATTTTTCTCAGTTTGTCGAATGCAAATATGTTACTCCTAGTTCAATTCAATGCATAATCAACAACAATTTTATTTATTCTAGATAGTATACAAAACACTCTCTGAATTCTTCTATCGAATCTCGATCGGCATGCAAGTAATTTATTTTATCCGTTTTATATTGTGCTTTACTGCAGCGCCTAATTACACCTGAGACGTGTGTAACGATTTCTTAACGCACGCCAAATGCAACAGATGATTGCGTTGTTGCCTTAAACGTATGCAGCGCAGCGGCAACAGGTATGCAAATTTATTGAATTATATACTGCAATGCTCCGTACGCTGATTACCATTCCGGTTCCGTTGAATGACCGAACGAACGAAATCTGATCAACAAATTGTTTTTTTTTTCCTCTGACCGACAGCACAGGTTGAAGAGAATGTGACGTCCATCTATTTTATCTTCTCAGCGATTCAACTATTTAATAACTTGCATATTGCATTGTTTTCTAACATGGAGCGGAAAGCTCCCACCGCAAAATTGATTGCCACTGTGCGGTAGTTCGATTCGAGATGCAATCCGACACAGACCGGCACTTCGTGCCTCCCGCTTGGTTGAACGATTCTTTCTTAAAACAAATCATAAGTGCCGCTAGAAAAGATCCTTCGGTAAGCCTATGTCACAGCTGTAAGCTTCATCCAGGTAGTAAACCGGGTAAAAACTATGCCAGTGTACTGTACCGAACCACGGTGCATTTTCGTTCGGCTCGGTCACACCAGGAGCAGGCCATCAATTTGATGCTGAAGACCGAAAAGCACAGCACGGTGCTGCGGGACCGATCGCTGTTCGAAACGGAGATTCATATGTACCGGGAGGTGCTACCAGCAATGGAAAATCTGCTGAAAAATATTGGAGTATCACTAAATACGCCCCGGTACGTACGGCAACAATTTCCTGAAGTCTCGATTAGATGTTTAATTACAGGTTTGTTAAGTAGATTTTTCTACACTTCGGATCATCCACACGGGTTGATAGTGCTGGAGGATCTCTTTCCTTCCGGATGGTTTGAAAAGGAACAAATTCTAGAGTTTGAAAATGTTCAACCAGTTATTCAATCCATTGCTAGGTTTCACGCCGCTTCCTGGATTCTAAACGAAACGGTACGTTTGTGATTTTTGATTTCTGATTTTCTGACAGCCAAAATTTAGTCCATGCAGCTCACCAACATCAGCAACCCTATCATGGAGAAGAATATTTCCGGCCTTGGGCAGCTGTTTTGTACCCTGTTCAACCTGTTCATTGATTCTGTAAGCAGTTGGGAGGAATACCGCTCCTTGGGAGCT
Source organism: Sabethes cyaneus (assembly GCF_943734655.1). Lineage (NCBI taxonomy): Eukaryota > Metazoa > Arthropoda > Insecta > Diptera > Culicidae > Sabethes > Sabethes cyaneus. Next base: position 48,458,874 of record NC_071355.1, read on the forward strand.
AAACTGCGTACTCTCAAAGATCAATTCGTGCACAGAATGAAACAAATCTACCGCCCAAGTAGTGTTTCTACCGCGTACAACGTTCTGAATCATGGAGATTTCCACGCTCGTAATCTTCTACATAAGATAGAAACCCTGGATAATGGACTGGAACGAGTTCAGCAAACTGCATTAATCGACTTTCAGCTCTGTCACTGGGGATCACCGGCTATCGATCTACTGTACTTACTGGATTTGATAATCGACAGAGACCTGAAGCACTCCCGAAGGGATCGAATCATTCGCGAGTATCACGACAGTTTTGTACACTACCTGGAGCGCCTGGGACACCGGGGATGGACTCCAAGCCTGCGGGATTTACTGGCCGAACTAAACCGGCATGCCTTTCTGGAGCTTGTGCATGTGGCGGTTTTCGAGCAAATAAGACACGCTAACATGTCGAAAGGAAGTTGGGACGATTTTCTCACAGGTCGGCTGGAGGACGCTGGTTTCAACAATGCCAAGTATCGTGCTCTTGTTCGAAAAGATTTACCGGATTTTCTGCGTCGAGGCGTGCTGGAATAATTACCTACTTTAATGAAATAAGGGGGCGAAAGGGGGAAAGTATAAAGCAAACAAAGTCCAATTTTCGTTTGCATTTTTCTCACCACGGTCAATATAATTATAATTAATTTTATGCCCGCTCAAGTGCCAATACACGGAGCGAATAAATTAACGGAATGGAACGAAGTCGACAGTCCCGGTGCGGCATTCCATCATTTGAGTTATAGCACTGACAAAAATATTGTAATTCTGGTTAGGTCTGCTTAATTTCGTTTCCATCTCAAACGACACTAGGAAATGGAAGGCAATCTAGATTCTAGAAGAAGAAAGAGCCATAAATCCGACATGCATAATAAATATTTGATATATTTTCTTTGAGTGTAGGAGCGCTTCTCGGAGTCGTTCTTCAAGGAAACCGGTAAAGTGCCAACCATTCATCAACGTGTACCTACTTTGGTCGGAAGTTTGCCAACTTTCGGAAGGGTTTCTATTTGTTCCCTTTCGTTTTTTTCCTCTTGGAGTTGTCGACTTAAAATTCACCAGTCGGTTCTCGTTCAACCTAGTACGGCGGTGTTGGCGGCCAGCATCCATTAGCTCTTCGGACTCATTAGCGACGATCCGAAGCCAGAGTCCACCGCTTCCCGGATGCCAGAATGGCAGGAAGTGATTAATTCGTTCTCTTTCAAAATAGAAAATTTCTAAAGCAATCGACACCAGACCGACAACGACGACGGCGTTGCGTTGGACGGCCTCCGGGCTGGACAAATTTGCCCCCTTCGGGGAGTTACTTTATGATTTTTGCGCCGCGGAAAAAGGTTAATCCCTCGGTTACTTTTCCGGCTTGCAGTTTGATGTTCTCTGCCACTGTGGTGTCGGTAACGAGCGGGAAACCATCGCATCGGCGGCGTCTGATAGCTCCGTCCGGTTGGGTCATAATTTTAAATTATTATTTTAATTAGTCGGAAACTTGTTTTCGGGGATTAGCCGAAGTCGTTATTTTTACACCCGAGCAAGTTGATGAATTTCAATTAAAGCTCTCAGTTTTGTTAGTGGTATTAGACGGGACGAACCGCAGAGTGTGACCTTGGAAGGTGAAAAGGACGGAATGGCCTAGTGACGGAATCACAGCCAGTTATGAAAAAAAAACAATAAGCTAAAGTCGACCATAAAAGGCAAAACCACATCGTTTTTTAGTTTAAATTTAGACGCATTATATACTAGTGATTTACGACAGATACGGCGCCATTCCGATCCTTTTTTAATCCGATTGCGGTATAATCTACCTGTAATATAACGATACAGTCATTAATTTATTTATCTTTTATGGGTCACAGTTTAATACACTGCCGTCATACGATATTCTGGCAGACCGATCTAAACTGAAACAAGAAAATGTTGCTATTGCTTGGCAACTAATCTTTTGTCTATATATAAAAATTGTTTGTGAAACATGTTCTATTGCCATGCGAAAAATTTTTTTATCACAGTTAAGAAGTTGGGATAAAAATTAATAAATGTTGAAGGAAAACTAACATAAAACTAAAAGAATGTTAAAGTTAAAAGACAAAGAACAATATTCAGTTAACTCCAGATAAACTACAATGAAGTTGTAATAAATCTAGGAAGAGTTTCTATATACCGAGGATATTATTCGGAGGATATTATATTACGTGAGAGACAAAATTCGATTAAAACGTTGCAACTATAACTAAATCTCAATCAACATCTCAACTCAACTCTCCGTATCGGAAAGACTATTCCCTAGAATGCATTAATTTAATCGGTGGAAATGGGAGTTGAATGCAGTGATGTAAACGTAAGACCATTCAGATGTCAAGGCATTCGATAAAGTTCCACTTGCCTCGATTTTGTTTGTATCCAAAATATTAATTCGTCTTGTTTCGAGATACTATCTGGCGTGCCCCTAGGTAGCCATATAGGGCTTTTGATATTTGTACTTTTCGTTAAAATCACGATATGCTGCGTCATACCCTTTAGTCGTCTACGAGATCACCTGCGAAAGGAATACTCTATCGGGCATTACAAACCTATGTTGACTGCAAGAAAAGCTTGAATATTTTCTACACTTACACTAAAGTCATATTTTATGCGAAGGTATGTTCCGCGTAAATCAAAATCGCGTAAAATAATCTGCGTAAATTACGAACATTACGTTTAAAAATCGAGTAGATTCTAAAATTCGTGTTAAAATAAACGGGTTTTAGTGAATCATCAAAAGTGTAAAATCTCTTCCAGTGCTTATAAAACTCCATCATTATTCCTCGTAAGCCAGATGTTTTGTAGCTCAAATCGAATAATTAATCTATTTATATAAGAGGCTTATGTCTGTACCGCAAACCAGGTCCCTGACAGGACGTCATAAGAGGCTTATCGTTAGCTAAAAACAGGTCCCTGACAGGACGTCATGCTTTCGTAGCAATGGGTTATATTCTCAGTTACCTCACTGGTCGACTGCTGGACTGCTCGATTGCTCAACTGGTTGACTAGACTGCTCGACTGGACTGGTTGATTATACTGCTCGATTTGATTGCTCGACTGGACTGCTTAGCTGAACTGTTCGACTGAACTGTTCGATTCGACTGCTCGACTCAACCACTTGATTGGGCAGATCGACTTGACTGTTTGACTGAACAGCTCGATTTAACTGCTAGAGTGGACTACTCGATTCGACCGTTTGACACATTTGCTTGACTTACTACTCGACCCGACTGCTCGACTGAACTGCAGGATTGAACTGCTCGACTGGACTATTCGATTCGACTACTCCACTGGACTGCTTGACTGGACAGCATGATTTATCTGCTCGACTCAACTGTTCGATTCGACGCTCGACTCAACTACTCGATTCAACTGCTTGATTCCGCTGCTCGACTGGACTACTCGACTCAACTGCTCGAATGAACTACTTGACTCCAGGGATCGGCAACTACTCAAATCTCTTCGAGTGCTGCACCCGATCTTCGGAGACAGCACCCTAAGTCTTAAAGAGACGTGCGGGTGCAGTAGATTAGCTCAAGTGTGCTGAGTCTTTTTTGTGTCGGAGCTCGCCCGCTCCACAGAAGCCAAACGTGCAGGCTCGCAAATTGCGACACATTTCTCCCTGTGCATCGTCTCTAACGAGTGTGTGCTTTGATGGGAATAACTCAGTATCGCATGACGCCTGTACGTTGATCGGAATAGCGTAGGAGATACGCATAATTGTGCGAATAGTATTCTGTTTACTTCTGTTAGTCTTCGTTCTGTTGCGTATCACAAACCGAAAAATGAAGGTTAGTTGTGCTACTCCGGTTGCTCCATACTGTAGAGCATATATTATGGTCATTTCTCTCGTCCTGTCCAAAATTCAAGCTCATAGTTTAAGAATATGCTGGCATTCATTCAAGCCAGTAGCAAAAGAAATCAGTCCGTACCGTTCTGATTCAAACGTGGAACAGTCTCAAACTTCGAACACTTAAGAATAAAATGCTCGATAGTATTGCTAATATGATTAAATATTATGCTTATTATAGACCGTCGTGTTCGTTAGAATGTCCTCTATCCGGTGAGGTATGACATTGAATTATAGGACTCCTTGTAAGAAATCAGCAGGCACTGGAAAAATGTGAGAACTTAGATTTCAACTTGGTTCGCATACTCTTAGCGTTTCGTGCAAAAGTGGTTGTTTTTTCGTTCGCATTAATTTACCAATTTTAGAATGGTTACCTTTCCACTTCGCTATTACATATTAGGTAAGTGCAAGATATATATGGACTAAGGCATAGTTAAAATACAATATTTCATGCATTATTTCAAAGATATTAGATAAATTAAAGTGTTCGAAGTTTGAATCACGTTTTGATGAGTGATTCAAAATTCGAACAGCCACGAATAATATTAGGTTTTTCCGGGTTTTCCTTCGAAAAAGTGAATTGTCTGCATTGTAAAGCTTGCCAAAGTCAATTTGTTTTAGATGTGGTACATGGAGTTCGAAAATATTACACAGGTAACCAATAAGCATTATCATAAGCAGTAAATCAATCGCTTATTAGCATATCTGGCATTTATACAGCACGTTGCTGTATATTAGCTTTTTAAGTACTTAGGTGTTGTAAATTGGCACGCAAAATTCTACTTTAAATCTTCTTGTCGATAATCAGCTGGCAATAAGCATTTTCCGCATTATAAAAGGGTTAGCAATAAAGTAGCCGCATATTTTGCCAAAATAACATTTAAGTAGCAATTAAGGTGACTTAATTGCTTATTGGCTTGCATGTAAATAGCATTGGTAATGCTTATTGGTTACCTGGGTAGCAATGGCCTACAGAAGTATGGATTGAAACTAATTATTGTGTGAAAAATTTAAATCGTACTGTAAGGTGAATTTAAAAAGAGTGTTTAGAAAAAGGATAAAATTTAAGTCGAATGATGCTTAAACATTAATACTTATTAAAGTAATACAAATGTTCGATATCTGAGTCTGAAATATTTGAGCATTGAATGCCGACCATGAAAGTGTTCGAAGTTTGAATCAAAACCAAACTGCAGTTTTTAGTATTTTTCAATGTGAATTAACATTTTAGCTTTATTTTTAAAATTTTCACACGAAAATAATTTAATTTCCATGTTATCAATGTTATGGGGGTAGAATAAGTGTTCAAAGTTTGAATCAGAACGGCACCTTGGTGACAAACGAATTCATTTTTCATTTAGTGACGTTGTCTCATTTTTAACCAGATTTACACCGTGTAATACCACCAACACAAACATCCCGTTGTGTTTTAATATTGCATTAGCATTAAGTACCACTGTGTAAATTAGTGGAGAATTTAAACCTAAACACAGCGTATATAGACACAGAAAACTACGTAGTGAAACTAATAATGCCAAAACACTTCGTGTAAAAAACCTCAATACGCACATTTTTATGACGATCGGTTCAATAATTTTGATATAGGTATTGTACCATGCAGCAATTTTACGAGTCCTACGCAAATCCGTTTTTTGATAAAAATTATCCTGTGCTTACTAAATACACTGAAACTACGCTTGTCAAGCAAGGAGGGGTGCAGTGGGGAGGCAATAACGGTAACATGTGTGGTAAACGCAGAAAATGACCAAGCTAATAAATTTCGCGTGGGACTCTAAATTGGTGGAAACTCCGCAATACCAATTTTCATTTTTTCCGCCCAGTGACGTAAAAATTGAATATCCGACCATGTAAATTTCCTTTTTTTGGTTCACGAAAAAGAAACCAATCCTCCTTCCCTCCTTGCTACATCTCTGAGACTGGGTAAAACTTATAGCACTAAAACATTCCTCGTGGCGAAAAGCCCCTGTACGCAAATTTTGATGACGATCAATGCAATATTTTTTGAGCGTATAGTTGGCTAACAGACAGACATTGCCATTCAAATAATAGATTTCTATAATAAATATATGTAGCTGACTATTCTATACATTCATTTCAATATTTAACATAGGTGATCATATCACAATTAGAAATCAATACGAGCGAAGCAACTTATTACAAGCGTTTCCCACCACGTCGTTATCGGATCTATTTTGCGTCCCCTTTCAAGATACATGCGAGCGACTCGCATCAGAACACGCGGAACTACTCAAACGTGCTGTAGGGGAAGACGGGGTAAGACGGCCACCCTAAGCGAATAAATCGCTAGCATAAAATGTGTACGAAAATTCACATTTTCTTGTTCCACACATGGAAAAGCATTCATTTATCTACCATTAAAAATTATATAAAGAATTAATTAGTTTATTTTTCCGTGATTTTTCATCAATTTTCGAAACGACTAAAAATTACTCGTTCACAACCAGGCGGGATAAGAAGGACCACCAAAGGGGTAAGACGGACCATGGCGGAGTAAGGCGGATTGTGGCAGATTTGAAGGTTTCTTTGAGTTGTAAACACAATTTCAATATTATTAATTAAGTAAGAACAAGTTCTTCAGGGGTTTTTAGGTACATGCTAAAAGAAGGTATAGTTTAATTTAGACACCTGCTAAAAGAAGGAACTTTACTACTAGTTCAATTTTGAAAATAAGAGTAGACGTTATTTTACTCCACTGGTTTTTATTTACTCTTTTTTTGGCGTTATTTTTGTTGATTTGTCAGCAGGACGTTTACTCTTCGAATACCATTAACTTTAGGTGAAGGTAAAGAAGGCAACGTTAAGTGAATTGGAATCATCGAATTTTGATTCCGTTAGATCCAAATTTACATTGATTGTGTTATTCGAATGGCACTTGTTGGCTTCTTTTGACATGGGAGGCTCTGTGTTAGACAGGATTGTGGTGATTTCACGAATTGACGGACATTTTGTTAAATGCGAACTGTAAATGCGAAATAAATACGTCTTTACGCGACACGATCAATCACAAGACTGAGTTTATTTCTCCTTTCTCCCTATTCACACCAGTATTACTCTCTCAGTGCGGAGAGTACGTGACCCTATCTCTACTGCTTCTAAGTCCTCAACCACAGACAAACAAACAATATTTTTCTCTTATCGCCCCGCTCGATCCCTACAAGGATGATCTCACATTCAGGGATAATTTTTATTACAGGTGTACTCTATTTCGAAAAAGACACTGATAAAGCCTGCAAGTCGTAAACGAAATGCGTATTTGTCAGAATAATAAAATAGTTAGTCAAATTTAACAGGAAAAAGGTTGGTTTTTTCATTCAATGTTTTTAAAATCTATTAACACACTAAACAGAAGAACTTTGGGCAATTATGAGCACTATGACGTATGGCCCTTTTACCCCGTGAAAAATGGCCCGTCTTACCCCTAGTTAACAATTTACATTATTTTGCTTTTATCTCTCAATCCGTACTATTTTATTTACCTTTTCCGCCACACACAGAACAAGAATTGCCCAATTAAAGTCAGTGGTAAGAGAAACAACAAAATACATAGCTTTTTTTGCTGAATAACCTTAAATTTGTTGCTGCTGAAATTATATCGCATGAAGACACTGCGAACGAAAAGTTTGTTTTGATTCTAGTTTTGGCGTTGGATACGGCCGAGTGCCACAGGTTGTCTCGAAAGTGTTTAGATAGTCTAATAAACAAAACATACTGGGGCATTTGTAGAAAATTTAAGGATTTCTTGACGAAATCGATGTGGTCCCTCTTACCCCGCCGGGCCTTCTTACCCCTTGTTCCCCTACTCGAGCACGAAAGTGTAAAAAAGTCTCCTGCCCTTTAGACAGCCTGTAGCTCATTCGTTGTACGTCTCCCGCACATTAGGCATATAGTCTCCGGCTCCGTCTCTCTTTCTCTTTGCCAAATCGGAGACAAACTCGTTCGCTTGCGAGTAGCACCGATTTTTTCGCACTGCACCGAGTAATTCGACGATCCCTGCTTGACTCAACTACTCGATTCGACTATTCGAATCGGCTGCCCGGCTCAACTGCCCTACCCGATCGCTCGATTCAACTGCTCGAATAGACTACTCGATTTGATTGCTCGATTCAACTGCTCGACTAGACTACTCGATTTGATTGCTCGACTCAACTGACAGCTTGATTCAACAGCTCGACTTAGCTGCTCGACTTAACTGCTTGACTTAACTGCTCAACTTAACCGCTCGACTTAGCCACTCAACCCGACTGCTTTGACTCAACTGTTTGATTCGACAGCTCGACTTAATTACTCGATTCAACTGTTCGACTGGACTGCTCGACTGGACTGCTCGACTAGATTACTCGATTCAACTGGGCGACTAGACTACTTGATTCAGCTTCTCGACTGAACTACTCGACTTAACTGCTCGATTAAACTGCTCGAATTGACTGCTCGGCTCAACTGCCCAACTCGACAGATCGACTTAACTACTTGGCTGGACTGTTTGACTGAACAGCTTGATTCAACTGCTCGACTGGACTACTCGACTCGACTGCTCGCCTCAGCTGCTCAACTGGACTACTCGACTCAACTGCTCGAATAAACTGTTCGACTGGACTACTCGACTCAACTGTTCGACTGGACTACTCGACTCAACTGCTCGACTCAGCCGCTCGACTCGACTGCTCGAATGAACTGCTCGACTCAATTGTACACGAATGAACTGCTCGACTCAACTGTTCGACTTGACCCGACTGTTTCACTAAACCATTCGATTCGACTGCTCGACTCAAGTGCTCGACTAGACTACTTGATTCATCTGCTCGACTGGACTACTCGACTTAACTGCTTAGCTGAACTGTTCGACTGAACTGTTCGATTCGACTGCTCGACTCAACCACTTGAATGGACAGATCGACTTGACTGCTTGACTGAACAGCTCCATTTAACTGCTCGAGTGGACTACTCGATTCGACTGCTTTACACATTTGCTTGACTTACTACTCGACCCGACTGCTTGACTTAAACTTGAACTGCAGGATTGAACTGCTCGACTGGACTATTCGATTCGACTGCTCGACTGGACTATTCGATTCGACTACTCCACTGACTATTCGATTCGACTACTCCACTGGACTGCTTGATTGGACAGCATGATTTATCTGCTCGACTAGACTGCTCGACTCAACTGTTCGATTCGACGCTCGACTCAACTGCTCGATTCAACTGCTTGATTCATCTGCTCGGATGGACTACTCGACTCAACTGCTCGACGCAACTGCTCGAATGAACTGCTTGACTCAACTACTCGATTGGACTATTCGAATCGGCTGCCCGACTCAACTGCTCTACTCGATTGCTCGATTCAACTGCTCGACTAAACTACTCGATTTGATTGCTCGACTCAACTGACAGCTTGATTCAACAGCTCGACTTAGCCACTCAATACGACTGCTCGACTCAACTGCTTGACTTAACTGTTTGATTCGACAGCTAGACTTAATTGCTCGATTCAACTGTTCGACTGGACTACTCGACTGAACCGCTTGACCCAACTACTCGACTCGACTGCTCGACTTAGCTGCTCAACTGGACTACTCGAATAAACCGTTCGACTGGACTACTCGACTCAGCCGCTCAACTCAACTGTTCGACCTGACTGCACACGAATGAACTGCTCTACTCAACTGTTCGACTTAACCGCTTGACCCGACTGCTTGACTAAACCATTCGATTCGACTGCACAACTCAAGTGCTCGACTAGACTACTTGATTCATCTGCTCGACTGGACTACTCGACTTAAATGGTCGTTTAAACTGCTTGACTGGACTGCTCGATTTAACTGCTAGACTCAACCACTCGATTCAACTGGTCAATTCAACTGCTCGACCCAGCTGCTCGACCGGACTGCTTGACTGAACAGCTTGATACAACTGCTGGATTTGACTGCTCGATTTGACTGTTCGACTCGACTGCTCAACCCAACTGCTTGACTCGATTGCTTGGTTCGACTGCTCGACTCGCCTGCTCAACTCGATTGCTAGTTGGGATGTCATATGGTCGGTGTTAAATCAGACCGGACCAAGTCGCAAAATTTTAAAAAATTAGTTAATGATAGATCACGAATTTTCTAAGTAACGTTTTACTCTAATCAGACTACATAAATGTTGCAAACAGCCAGAAGTTTTTATTCAGTTAAATAAAATCCAATACGACCATAAAAACTATTTGTTTCAGTTTCCGGCTATGACTCTTGAACATCTTAGAGCCATACACTGAAATCGCTTTTTACGTGAAGGATACGTCCCGCGTAAAAAAAACCGCGTAAATTCCGAAATTCGCGTGGAAAAATACGCGTAAATTCCAAAAACCGCGTAAATTCCGAAATTCGAGAGGGAAAAAAACGCATAAATTCCGAAAATCGCGTAATAAAAAAACCGCGTAAATTCCGAGAATCGTGTAAAAACCGCGTAAATTCCGAAAATCACGTAAAAAAGCGTTAATTCCGAAATTCCTGTAAAAAACCGCGTAAATTCCGAAAATCGCGAAAAAAACCGCGTAAATTCCGAAATTCGCGTGAAAAAACTGCGTAAATTCCGAAAATCGCGTTAAAAACCGCGTAAGTTCCGAAATTCGCGTAAAAAAAACCGCGTAAATTCCGAAATTCGCGTAAAAAAACCGCGTAAATTCCAAAATTCGTGTAAAAAAACAATATTTCGCGTAAAAAAATCTTTGTGGGTTTGAACACTACGCGTAAAAATAGACGTTTTGAGCACATCCGCGTAAATTCCGAAAATCGCGTAATAAAAAACCGCGTGAATTCCGAAATTCGCGTAAAATAAAACCGTGTAAAAAGCGACTTCAGTGTATTATGAAATATAAGAACTCAAAGAACTAATACAAAGATTAAACATCTTGACAAACACTGACCAAGGGAATGTATCCACGGTTTTCGGAACAGAGATTTATATTTTCCGGATCGTAAGATTCGGGCTTAACTAGTACTAATATAACCCATTATCCAGATGAATGGAGTTGCTTTGAGTTGGCCTGAAAATTATTGCAAATTTGCGACAATTGATGGAATCATCTATTGCAATGATATACTCTCTGCATAGGTCATATGTTAAGTTAGCAAACATGTGGATGTGATTATGGTAATGCTCAAGCAATCCCGGGAGATCGTGCATATATAGCGAAAAAGGTAACGGGCCAAGTACAGATCCGTGTGGGACGTCGAAAGTAATCACTATATTCGAACTGTCAAATTTAATTTATTATCATTTCCAATATTTATCTGGTGGTTTTGATGAATGATATTTACCCTTCCCATCATAGAGCAGAAATGCAAAATACTGCTGACAACTTTTATTTTTTTTTATCTTTTTGGTTGTGAATAAACAAATCCACTTAATTTTTGGCACTTTGTCCAGCAGTGAACCACAGTCCATAGTGAGGGCGTTTTATGTCGATCGAAATAAATGGTAGTCAGATGTCGGTGCCAAGTCCGCTCCGTTAAGTATTGCCATCAAGGTTCACGGTTGATCTGGCTTCGGCTACGATTTCTTTCCTTGTGCTTCAGGTTGTCGTAACGGATTTATTTTTCGTCGCCAGCAACAGTTTAACTGTTTAACAAAAAAAGAACGACTTTTTCTTGTGGCATTCTAAATGCATGTCAGACATGTGGAATCGCTTTCTCGACTTCATTTGGTTTCAGTTTGTGTGGCACTCATTTTTCCCATCGCTTGGATGTATCCCAACGTTTTCAAACGGTTGCAAATGGTTGCCTGTATTATGGCTAGTACTTATCTTTCATTTGGCATGCATTTTCACTAAAGAGGTTCTCCATTTTTTGCTTTTCAAAGTTTTTTCTCCTAACCAAAGTGTTCTTTGTCCTTGGCGTTGAAATCATGTTTTGGATAGTGCCATTGAAGCATAAGTTTCCGACAGCGAACAGTGACCTTCAGTGAGATTTTTTTTGGCAAACAGATATCCAACAAATGTTTTAAGCCATTTTTTCTAATTTTCCATGTAGGTAGTGAAAAACTTATGCACTTTTAGACTCAGATTCTGTGACTTATCATACTTGATTTTTTGTTTTAGTTTTTAGAATCCATAAAGCTTATTTATCAACAAAACTTACCTCGTTGCCTGCTGGGTGTTCTTCTTATCCTTCATCGTACCGTCCCTCGTATTGGAATTCGTTGATAGCGTCGAATCGTTTCGGTTGAGCGTTAAGGCTTGCTGCACCCCGCACCTTACAAGCGACAGGGGTTTCAGCGTCACACTGGAAGGTAGAATGATGAAAAACAATTTTACCATCTTGAAGATAAATTGTAACTTTACAACAAACAGGGACCCACAAAGCTAGTCCAAATGTAACCGCTTACCTTGCTTCCTTCCTGGGCGAACCATTCCTACTCCTAAGCGTAGCGTTTTTATTTACAATTACCGTGGCAGCCACATTGGGGCTGCCGGGTGGGGTTGCGTTCGCCGCCAGTACATCCCCTATACTGGAGGCCGCGTAGCCCGAATCGTGATTTCCGTTCGGATCGGAGGGAATCTGCGTTGTCGTGATCTGCGCTACCACGCTGTCGATGGATGGTGGATGGAATTGATGGAAAGGTAAAATAATCACAGATAACACGGTTAGAGTTAGAGTATTGAGTATTGTCAGTACAGAGTCTATTGGGGGTATCCAATCAAGAGGGAATAACAAAATTGTATTTCGAAATGTCAATTGGCAACGTCATTGTAGGTGAAATTAATTTCATTCTGCTACAAAAGCAATACCTGAGATGATTGCTAACGAAAGTTATCATAATCGGAAAGTAGCAAATTGTTTGATGTTTGTAACTCGAGCCAATATAGCATATTTATTACCTCCTGAACGGATTCCCCGTGATGAAAGTTTGAATATCAAAGAAAAAACAATCAAAAATATTTGCATGCCAATATTCGAACCCTTTGCTCGCTGTTTTTTATAGATGATAGAAAGTGACTGAGTGCAACTTATAATGCTGTGAAGTGAGACTCAATCAGCTAGACTACACATGCTAGCACACAGAAAAAGAAAATACGTAAGTTATGAGAAAATTCAAACGCCCCTAACTACTAAGTAAGAAAACATAGACAGTATAAAAATTAAACAAAAAATAGATGTGTTCGTTATCACACTAATCTTCAGGAAAATTTGCAAAATATTCAAATCAAAAAAATGTTCATAAGAATGTGAGTGGATTAAATTCAAGACCAAAAATCAACAAAAACGCAAGCAGTAAATTAAAGCAGCACTCTAGTTTTATTTATGATTAAAGCACATGCACAAAAACCACATCCAAACAGACATTCACACACGCACAAACTTGCTTGCAAACAGATGTGCAATCAGAATTAGGGAACACATGAAAAACAGAACAAAACAAAAAAAAAGAGAAAACCAAAATCACACTCGGAATGACTCATACTTTCCAGCTTCTTCCACGACCGTGGCCAACATAAACTCTGTTGATTTATCATTCACAATCACATGACAGTCATCAATGTCAGGGGACCTGTGAAAGCGATCGGGGAGAAATGAATTATCATTCGTTTGGCTTTGGCGGCTGCTGCTGGTGGATGAAAAGCGAGCAACACGGATATGAAGCGATGCGATGGTTGGAGTTCATATGCAGGGAAGGTGCTATGGGTGATATCGAATGAACGACAACGATTTTTTGGTGTCCTTAAAAACAACATCGACTAGTTAGTAGCTGAGTACAGCTGTTGCATATTTTGTGTTAAGTGATTTTTTTGCACCATTTTAGACACCTGTCGCTAAGCAAGCCTACAGTAATTGATATTTATTGCCGAACAAAATTAGCTGACTTTGCATGAAACTCTGCGAGAGATTGATGATAAAATGACAGGCTCAGGCGGGTGGTGACAAAACCAAGGAAGGCAAAAAAAAACTCTGTGTGTATGGTCATCAGTCATGCAAACATTGGCACTCGGCTGTGAGTCGGTACCCCAGGCGTACAACATAAACATGATAGGACGAGACTGGCTTCGATGGACCACGAACAACTCGGTTGATAGTTGCTGGATGCTGGGTCGAGTCCGGCCCACCGAAAACTTACCCGGCATTGTCGTCGTCTTCCTCGTTGGAACCGGACGCCGTATTCGTTGGCGGTTCGTCGGGCAGGATTTTGCACGAACCGCTCTTGGTGCTGCCGTCCATCTGCGTTTCGGCTGCGATCTTCGTTTGAGCAATGTTCTCCATCAAGCTACCGCCAGCGGTGATTTCCGATATGTGGGGCTTGCGAGCGGCGCGCTGCTTTTTCGCTCGCGTTCGGAGAGCCTGCAAAAATTTAGCGTATGATTAGAGATTCGTATTCAACAGTGAACACAGATTATAAAATTTATTTAAACATCTTGGGTTCAGTAATTCAATTAGAATAATTTGTTTTATCCACCGTAAATAGTCAATTTCTAGTACTTCGTTTATTTGATATATTGAAATTTAAATTATATTAATTTCTTTACTCTTTAAACATTACAGAAACATAGCATTCAATGCTTACGCCGCACACGCAGGCGTAAAAGAAACAGCCGCCGGTGCTGTGTGCAGACAGTCTGCTACCCACACACTCGCGCACGCACATCGTCACATCGTCTTCCTGCATAGCTTAGTCCCGATTCAAAAAAACTCGTGAGGAATAATCAGCTGCCCGTGAGGCTGGTGGCGCTCTAGGATATAAATTTTGCATTACTTTTTCTTTTCTTCTTCATCTTCGCCATCGATTCTATTCACGGGCGGGAGTGTGAGAATGAGTACGCCTGTGTGAGAAAATTAGACCACACGAGTGTGGGCTTCGCAACACTGATCGAGATCAGCTCTGGTGAATTATACGTAAACACAGTGTTCTGGATAAACTAACGCGACTGATCAGAACTACATTGCATCGAATGATGTGTTTCGTGCCCATCTCGGGGACACTCTCGCGTTCCTTCGAGACGCGGCGAGGTTTGACATTGCTCGTAAGATGGTGATTCGACGAGCGGATATCGAAAGGAGATGCACGATTTCAACCAAGGGTAGCCACTTCCTACGTTTCGCAGACTTTGAAACCAAAGCCTGGAACTTTTCGATGGCAGAGGAAATTTACACCAGACTGAAAGCGGAGTCTATGAGAATTGGACTAAAAACAAACGGCTCGAATGGCAAATACATAAAAGGAATAGGCTTTAAGGAACATATTGAATGCCAAAGATGGCCGGGTACCAGTGCGATGGGTTCAGACCTTGCTTGGGTATCAAAAAAATTAAATTTGCGAGGTTGGGTCGGGTACGGCTCGGGTTCGGGTATTTAAATTTTCATACACGACCATCTCTACAGGATTCGCTGTAAGGAAGCTGGAAGACAGTGCTACAAAAACAGTTTCCTTCAACAGGAACAGAGGGGCTCAGCGTGCAAGATGGTTCGACCAGGTCGAATGTGATTGCGACTTCTGAGATGACTGGAAAATTGGCGGCGAGTGGTCCGAGATCGAATTAAATGAAGACCATTGCTAGAAACAGGCTTCTTTGAACCTCTACCTATAATGTATTCGGTCTTCGACGCATTTATTTTTAGCCTAATCCTCCTAGGCTCTATTATAAGTGTGGTGTAGTGGATCTCTGCCGCCGCAACGTTGCTGTCTATAATATAAAATCTGCGAAGCACCAGTCGAAACTGCTATGTTTTGGTGCGCAATTCTCTCACGTTCTGATAGTAAACCGAAAAGAGACAATCAGTGGGCTTGTCCTTTGTTGGGGTAACAAGTTATGAACTCTATTTTGATTAAAGCAGACGTTTGACCGGAAAAAGTCAATAACAGTAAAACGGAAAGTTATGAACGTAAATCATTACTTGTAAGCCAAGTAACAATTCTATTGCCGCTTAGTTTTATTTAACTTTTATAAAGATTTTATTGGAGTATTAACCATTACCGCTGGTTTTACCATGGTGTTGCGCAATATTCAGAAGATACAAGTCAAAAGCTTTTTATAGCTCACTATAAAACAATAAAAAACTGTTTATTAAGCAAATTTATTGCGGTTGCTTTTATTATCACGATAAAACCAGATAATTGAGACACACTTCTTATAAATTTACTATAAGTGGGGCGTGGCAATACAATATGGCGCATTAACCAAACTTGCGATTGCTAATCAACAGCAACAAAAACATTTATTATGTGAGGTCATACTGCCGCTTTCTAGCATTTTTTGGTCGTCAAAAAACAATTCTTCAAAGCAAACTGTGATTTTCCGAAAGGAAGTTAATCTGTTTTCTTATTGGAATCCAACTAGAATGATTTTGCTAGACACTAAGGTTGGCAGATCTAGTAGGGTATGTTGCTGCTTCGTCGTAATTGCCTATTCTCGTCCTATCCAATACAAATTATTAAAAATATCAGCGATTTTTATGACACACAATGCAAAATTAGTTATTCCTTAATATTTTAGTTTGTTGACTATCATACGCGATCAGTCAAAGTGAGTTAATCGTTTCAATTTTCGTCATTCATAAAATGAAAATAACTCACGCAACGCATTGTCGTTATTCTGCAGCCGGGAAAACTTGCATGACCTGCAGAAATTTTGCAGAATAACATTTGGCATGCCGTCCTACACAAATACATGCGCGCTACCCAAGTAACCATAAGCATTAATCTAAAACCGTATATTAGAAATAATTCTGCATCCCAAGTGCCAAACTTTTGTATATTAGTAATCTTAATGCTTATAAAACGTATATTAACATTGTTGATGCATAGAAGCATTAACGTAAATCAGCATTAAAGAAAACAATATATTCGCATATAACGTAACAATATAATGCATTTAGTCAATTGCATTAAAACGAGCCGTAAGTGTTGATGAACGGCTTGTACTTGACTTCTTATTTTGCTATTCTGCGGCCACTATTTGTGCCCTCTTCCATCTGACGGTTGCCGTCTTTTTCTACCCTATTGGTAATGCAGGATAAGTAGCTATGATATGAGAGGGAATATCACCAAGATTTAAATACGACTAATTTCACCTCACTCAATCACATCCGCTGTGGTTTAGATAGCGAAGGTACAAGGAAACGAATGAGGTTGCATGACTAACTCCCGGTTCGAGCCCTGTCTAGGTGGTAAGATTATTCAGCGTTTCCAAAAATGGTTCTGTTTATCCTGCTCCCCTTGAGATGCAGCAAAAAAAATCGCTTGCTTTTTTAGTTTTTTAAATCCCGACCGAATCTATTTTTATTTACCATAACAAGCAAACGATATGCCATCGATACTTTTTTGATACGTCGATAATGTAGACAAAATGACGTTTCGTTTAAGCCTCAAACAAACACTGATAATGCTTATTGGATGCTTGTGGCGTAGTATTTTAATAACCCGCTATTTCGCCTTTTTAGCATTATGTGAGTTCTACAGAAGTATATAAAGAAGAATATGCTTTTAATCATAGTTCTGTATGCTTATACAATGTTGTCCAAGGACTAGTGTTTAGTGCTTACTGGTTACTTGGGTAGCTTCGTAAACATTATTGTGATTTTTAGTTCGGACGATGAATAATTTTGATGGACGGATTTTAAAACGGTACGACGAATTTAAGATATAAAGTCAGTATCGTAATTTGAATAAAATGCTTTAATAATCGCTTTTTAGTGAATTCAAAGGGCACGGGTCGGAAGGTAAGTGTGTTTGAGTCAAATCAGCAGCAGAACTTTTGGAGTATTCATTAAATCCACCTAAGAAATGGTGAAAATTAGAGTGGCTTTCCTTACTACGACGGGAATTAGAAATAAACCCTAAATTATTTTATTTACACAAAGCTTATGCAACTAGTTTTCAAAAATTGCAAAATTTGGATGGTGCTTTAATTTTAGCCACCTCTCATTCCAATTTGCACGATAAAATTTAATGCGCATATGCTGCAAATCTGCGGAAACTGCTGAAAATTTATTATTTATTTTTTCGGATATTTTATTACGGTCGTTATAATTCAAATTTATCAGGTTGATCTGACAGTAAAACTGTTACTTTTTTGTTCACGACTGTATATTTTCAAGTTGATGAAGCTGTCTGGGTGTTTTAGCTTTTTTCGCAGCAAGCTTTAAGCTTTATAGCTTAGTCGAACAAAACAAAAGCTTCATTAAATTATGGCGATTGCCGTCTAGCAGCGAAAATTATAATCGTTATTATTGCTGCTTTCAGCACAGTGTTGTAAACCTTAAGGCTTGACTCTTCAAGACGTCATAAAGGCCTTTTGTGATTCGATCATTCGATATACTATGCCAGCGGTTCCCAAATGGGGGTTCGCGAACCCCCAGGGGTACGCCAAAATTTTAGTTTGCTTCAGAATAATATAGGGAAATCCGTCAGGGGGTACGCAAACCGAAAAAAGGTTGGGCCATTTGTTGTTTCGGCCATTTGAGTTTCAGCCATTAGTGATTCGGCCATTTGTGTTTCGGGCATTCGTAGGTAGTCCCTTAAAATGGCTGCTTGGGTAAATGCACTATTTGAGAACAGTACCGGGACGAATGATAAACGTAAGTATCATTTGCTCGACCGTACCCTGTCCATATGTTGGTGAGTATGCAACGGGTAGAATCATTTATGGCGAAACTGATAATAATCGTTGTGATGAAAAAAGCTTCATCTACTCTTCCTGATGAGATCGTTATAAAAAATAAGTATCAAGATAGGCAGAAAAGTCTATAGGATCGTCATTCAAAAACTCGACGACCACGACGACTCCAAGTCCAAACCAAACGTGTTTTACGTAATTCTCTCTCTGTCTCGCAATCTCTCTGTCTCTCAATCTCTCTGTCTAATGGTAAAATTAAAACACTGAGGTAAATCGATGTGATATCTACTTGACAATTCTAAATCTCACCACTCACTCCCTAGGCTCAAACGATTGGATAAAGCGTACCGTCAAAGCTTTGCGCACATGTAGGCATTAAACAGACTCTAGGTAACCAACAATATTTCCAATGCAATTTAAATGCAAGCCAATAAGCATTTAAGTTCACTTAAATGCTACTTAAATGCTATTTAAGCAAAATATGCGGCTACTTTACTGCTATCCCTCTTATAGTGCTGACAATGCTTAATTACAGCTAGTTACCGACAAGAAGAATTTAGATAGAATTGTGAATGCGAATTTACAACAGTTATGCAGTCAAAAGGCTGATAAACAGCAACCTGCAGTATAAAACACCAGGGATGCTAATAAACGATCGATTTACTGCTGATACTAATGCTTGTTGGTTACCTGAGTACTCTTATTCTGTAACTCCTGACCCTGTCTCTACGTGACATCAGTCGAGTTACGAGCAACCTTGGTGGAGATCGGGTAACCAACTCGTATACTGACAGGGAAGGAGGACTCTTTCGACCTTCGTAGGTTCTCTAGCGAGACAGGCGGTTGGTCCCGCAGGCCTTGCAAGCCGTCACCATCAAAAACTAATAAGCAATGAATAAGAAATAAACAAATTCGGACTGGTACAATCGGTATGATCTATGAGACGAAAAAGGTTAGCAAACTGAAAACTCGGAATCGATCTCTCACCTTACTAGGAAGCTCTCTGACGTATTGAAGAGCCGCAAGTTTGTCGTCGTAGCGCTGTAGGAGATGTGCTGGAAGAGCTCAGCGATATATACGTTCAGAGAATGGGCGTGAATACGTCAGCTGCCCAACATATGGTCTCAAAATCGAATTCAAGGGTTTCAAGGGTCAGGTCGCCAGGAGTAGAAATAGGTGATTGGAGAGTTCAACACACACCTGCTGACCAATGAAATTGACCTATCGGATTTACCCCCTTCAAGAACATGGCCATTCATAGTACCTTTTTCCAGCACAGACTTCTACTCCTAGTGATGGTTAACATGCTCCTAAAACTCTTCGTCGTGAACAACATTTGGTACTGAAGCTAGCCTTGGTTAAATCTCGCGCGTCTGAAGTAGCCAGACGTCATCGTAAACTAAATACAACCAGTGACTCGAAACTGTGCTGCCGAAAGAGTACGAGCTGGACGGAGTCCCTCTCAAGGAAATACCACCAAAATATTCGTAATGTAGATTTCAGATAATCCCCAAGTAACACACAAAACAAGTTAGAAAATAATATTCGTGGAAATTAGTCGCTTAAGCGTACTATAAACGTACTTTGAAAACATATGTCGTTATTATTAAGGTTTTGAGATGTTTTGGGATAACATGAATTTATTTGACAGCTCATATCTAATGTATAATGTTTGTTTTGTCAACATGTCAACACGAAGTTTTTATTACGTCACCATTACTAAATTTAAACTACTGGAAGAACAAGTTGTAGATTATGCTATAATAACGTTTTAAATTGGTATGAAATAACCTGATACATACTTCTTTCAATTCTTGTTTCATTAGACTTAAGTTTTTTGCGCTTTTCAGGTAATAGAGAAGTTCTGATATATGTAATATCATACTATTCGATAACAAGCTGTGTTGCTTGGGTCGCCGCCACCGCAATGTTTGTTCGATTTAAGCGACGTTTTTCGACGAAAAACGTCGATTAAATCGAACAAACATTCGTAATGTAGCAGAGATCATCATCGGGCACGTCTCACGAAGACAGTGGACCTGGTATGTCGACTGGAATGACTTTGAATGTGAAAAGTGCGGAACTGGAGCAACTGCATCGTTCTTAGAAAACGCGAAATTTCTGCCAGAATCATATGGCAATATTTTCACGAACTATCGTGAAGTGATCAGAAGTGGAAGCAACGGTGACAGAACGATACCCATAAATACGGTAGCCACACGGACGTTTACCATATGATACTTACTTCTTACTTCTAGCAGGATAGAGCCGAGGTGGCTCTTTCTGTTTCAAGAATTTCTCTCCACTGTAAACGATCCTGGGTTACTCGTCATCAATTCGTTGAGCGTCTCGACACAAGCAAGTTGGCGTAAATGAGTGCCTTTATTCCTGGTGCCGGAGGGGTTCTTGAAAAGAACAGATTTCAATACGCAGCCGTCCGGCATCGCGCAACGTAGCTAGCGCACCGTAGTCTCCTGACTTTCGTCAGGTGCAAAATTGGAATCTCTCCAAGTAGTTCCTCCAGCTCGTGGTTCATACGCCTCCGCCACTCTCCGCTATCTGATTGTACTCCACCAAAAATAATCCGCAACACCTATCGTTCAAATGCAAGTGCACGTATGTCTTCCGTAAGCAAAGTTACAGGCTCAAGTCCGCAGAGCACTGCAGGTCTGATTAGCGTTTTATATATTCGTTTGCTTCTTGTGATCGGCGGTTTTCGGCAAAAAATAAATTTAAATTCAAGTGCCAGTCTGTCCGTTCGTTTCGAGCTACTTACTGGCTTTCATTCATTATCTTGGGACACTAAAACATTAAATTTAAATTCAGACTATATATTCTCAGCTTGGTGCGGCCACGTATACTCCTTGATCGGAGCCTGTTGCAGAGGGAAAAGTAGGCTCAACTTCCAGTTTTGATGCGTCGTTGAATCTCATTACTCGTATTATTATCGGCGATGACTAGAGATCCTAAATGTACTAACTCATCAACCACTTCCAGTTCATCGCCGTTAATAGTCACTATCCGTGGGAGGCTAACGTTGCTTTCTCTGAAGCCTCTTCCGGCCATATTATTGATTTTTGATGCATTGATTTGTAACCCTCCCAGTCTCCGTTTTTAGTCTGGCGTAGATGACCTGCGCCATCTTAAGGTTTCTAGTGATGTAGAGGTTGTCTGCGAAGGTTAGGAGTTGGCTACTCTTGCTGATGACGCCGGATCACACCTTTAATAAACGATGTTAAACAACATTCAGGACAATCTAGTGCCTTACCGAAGCGCTCTGCGCGATTTGAAAGGGCTCAAGAGCGCTTCAAGAATGAGAAATATGAATGTAGCACATCACTCACACCAGGGTTGCTTTCATCAGCCGCGTCCGATAGTCCAAAAAACCGTTCTTGTGCATTATCTACCATAGCTTTTCGCGCTTGATTGGATTGTATGCTGCCCTTAAATCCACGAAAATATGAATATGGCACATTGCACTCCAGACATTTCTGGAGGTTTTATCGGAGTGAGAAAATTTGATCCGTAGCACGAGCCACCGTAAAACCCGCCTGATACTGCCCTACTAAATTTCATTCTCTTGGGAATAGACTACGTAATAAATCTGAGGGAGCACCCTATAGGCGGCGTTGATCAGCGTAATAACATAATTATTGTAGCAATCGATCCGATCACCTTTTTTATAGATCGGACAAACCACATGTTCTATTCATTCCTCTGGTAGCTTCACCTTCTTCCAAATCCTAGTAAATATCCAGTGAAGTGCCGTTGCGATCAATTGTTTACCATTATTGTAGAGTTCTCCCGACTCCCGGGGTCACGATCGGGAGGTGGCGCACTGTTATCGTTGGTAGGCATTGCTAGAAAAAAACTCTCTTTCTGTTTTACTGGTTCAACCTGTCGACCACTACGCGCTCGTTTGTGACCAGGTTTTCCTCCTTATCCCTGTACGTATTAGGCTTCGATATTTGTTTATTTGTTAACCATTTTTTCATCTGGCTACTTAGACCTCCATGAAATTCAATTGGATTGGATGGGGAAAAGCTCCTTTGAGCTAGTCTAACATACGCCATTCTCAAAGAGGCATAAAACCCCATCATCTTTTGATCATTATCAGTGTTTACAAATTCTATAAAAGTCATACACTGCTTAATAACTAATCAAATTTCTAGTCGGCGTCATACATATTAATATTGCCTTAAAACTAACACTGGACATGCAAAAATCAAAATGAACATATCATTTATTAAAAATATCACTCATCGCCCTTAAGAGTTCGTTTTGGCCGTATTCAGTACGCTGGAATTGCAGTCTTAGAAAGTCCTATGTTCTTAGGCTTCTAGGCGGAATGTTAATATTGATTTTTCATAGGATGAAAGGCGAAATCGGTTTCCGCTAGTAGCAGCTTTCCAACAAAAGCTGCTCTGAAAATGTCCCTTCTTCTGGCCATCGTATTCATGTCGAGCAAGCGGCAGCGATCAATGTACGGCGGTAACTCCACTGGGTTCTGCCAAGACAAACGTCTTAGGGCATAGCGCAGGAACCTTGATTGAACTGCCTCGATTCTGTTTGACCAAGAAGCCGCGTATGGGCTCCATATAATAGCTGAAGATTCCAGTAGAGAACGAACAAGGCAGAAATACAATGCTCGTAAGCAGTATGGATCATTAAAATCTTTGGCAACTCTTACGTTAAATCCCAAATTTCTGTTCGCCTGTGCTATAATATGCAAGTAATGATTTCTAAAAGACATTTGTGCATCCAATAGTACCCCAAAATCCTTTATTTCTGTTACTCTGTTGAGTTGTTCTTCAGAAAGAGTATAATTCCAAAGAATAGGGTTTTTCCTACGTGAAAAATAGATCATAGAGCATTTAGATACACTCAAGACCAGGAGGTTTCGGGAACACCAGTCATGAAAATTATTCAGATGCCGCTGTAGTTCAATGCAATCTGCTGTCGAACGTGCGATAAGAAAGAGCTTGAGGTAGTCGGCATAGATAAGAAATCGGCCTGACGTCCTTGAAGAATAATGAAAAAAGTAATGGCCCCAGGTTACTCCCTTGAGGTACACCCGAGCAGTTTGTGAAACATTGCGATTCATGACTTCCTGTTTTTACAGAAAGAGTTCGACCCGCAAGATATGATTTAAACCATTCTACCATATTGGGCGACACCCCAATGCGTTCAATTTTTGCAAATAAGATAGAGTGATCAACGCGATCAAATGCCGCCAAAATATCAGTATACACGGTGTCGACTTGGGCTCCTCCTTCCATACCCTTAATGCAATGGGAAGTAAACTAAGTTTGTTGTCCGTCGAAATGTAGGTTTTTGCCTCCCGTAATATGATGCCACCAACTAATATTTTAAGCAGCTTGGTGCCTGCGCAGAGGGATGTAATTCCACGATAGTTTGCCAAGTTTTGTTTATCGCCTTTTTTAAAGATGGGGAACATGATAGGTTTTTTTTCCAACGCGATCGCCTGAGATAGCGACTGATTGAAGATTAACTCTAGTGGAACACATAAGGCAGTTGCACATTTTTTCAACACAATCGAGGGGATTCCGTCTGGTCCTAGTGATGTTGAGGACTTCAACTTCTTCAGTGCATTAAGAATGTCTTCGTCCAAAAAACTGATATTTGCGATGTTAAACACGTCGTTTGGTACGTCGCGGATGGCATGCTCGGTTTGAGTGAGATTAGGTATCACTGTTGAGAATACACTCGAGAAGTGCTTAGCAAATAGGTTGCAGGTAGCACTTGATGTACTTAAAGCTTCGTCTGCTAGAAACATGCTGCAGGAAAGCCCATTTTGTTTACATTTCTCATGTATAAAACACCAGAAGCTTCGGGTTTCGCGTTAGATTAGATTGAGTACGCAATGTGTATCTGGAGTACAGAAGTCGATTGTAAGTTCTGTGATTATTACTGGCAAGAACGAATTCCCGCTTTGTTACAGGATCGTCGATTAATCAACGATATACGACGTCGATGATGCGAAGTGCTGTTGCTCTCCGTCGCTTCAGTTCAGTATCCTTCGATATGTATCCTTTACGAGATTACTAGCACGATCTTTGTTCTCCTTCTGGCTTTTTTTCCTCCTCTGGATTGTGGCCAACTCATTGCGCGCAGGTCGATTTTTGGTCAAATTTTCTCTCATGGCAATGGTTGGATAGTTTTTCCTAGCTCTTATTTCCTCTTCATCGCTTGTTAGCGTTCCCCGTCATACCAATCATTTTATGCCCTCGAGGTTTCTTCACTTAGCACCCCGGTTGCGGCCATATTGACGACCAAGCGTGTCCTGTTCCATCCATCTTCAAGGGTCAAAGCACCTAACGTTACAGACGAAAGTAGAGCTCTATCCAGCATGCTTTCTTTTCGTCGCCGGATCTATCTACGTGTGGACAGTGCACGTTTATGATATTGTAGTTGAAGAAACGGCCTTATATCCTCATCATGCACATCATCTCGTTGATGTCCTTCCAGGCCATCACGCTATCCTTGACACCATAGATCTTCCACACCTTCTCACCTTTGCGACAATTCTCCTGTAGTTAGTACCACCCTTTCGCCACTCGCGAAACTCAGCGATCTGCAGTTTAAGGTACCAAAGTGCTTCCTTCGCTATTGCTGTACGACCTTAGTTTCCACCGGGGTTAGTTACTCGATCTTCGCTAAGGTTGCTCGTATTCCAACTTGTACCACGATGAGGTCTATGCAACACATTATCCAACCGTTCACTAATCAATCTGTGCAGCAATAATAAAACTAATTGAACAAATAATACCCACGTGGAGTAAATGTGTAAATAGAACCCATTATAGTTACGATATATCATCACAATGAAGTATTTAAAACCAATTTATTCAATGGTTCTTATCATTAAATGACTCCCATTAAAGTAAGCAGCAAAAAAATTATAATTATATTACTGTTGTTCTCTCTAGCTTGTGCGAGTACGAAAGCAAGCTCGTGTTTAATTCAATTTCATTTGATTGTATTTTGAGTTTTACTGATGAAAAATAATTGCAACTATCAACCCACATACTTCAATTAACTAATAAAACGATAAAATTACCATCCACTCCTATTAAAGTATCCAAACTATGTTACGCTCGTAAACTCGAGGGAGAGAGAGAGAACCGGCATTAGGTAAATATCATCTGCATACACATTTGCGGATAATTTTCCTGTAGTGTGAACGTCGAGTTGCTATCTACCTCATAAAATCATGTCGGGATCGGAATTTTCGCATAATAAATTTTAGTTATTTAGTTTATCACCTATGGGAACAACAGCATCCGCTTGGTGCAAAAACCTGCTACCAACCGACCGGCCGGAACGGGACGAGACGTTACATCCGAAGCCTTCTGCCTGCCGAGGAATCGAATTCGGCACTATCCAACACGTTCACCTAGCAGTGTGTGCGCGCGGTGCGGCGCGGCGGTGCTTGCGGTGTACCTACTGACTACGTTACCAACTATGTAGGATTGTAACGATAGTTTATGAATAATAAAATTTCAATTCTGATACCACCCATACATAACTCACGGAAGCGCACGAGATTTCGGGTGAACGTGTACCGGCAACTGAACCAACAGCATTTTTCCGGCAGCAACTCCGGTGAAAACGCGCAAAGTACCATCGCATATTTCGCCGCGTGTGTATTGTTTGCCACTCTCCTTCACGGCATAACGATAATAGAATTTGAAATCATAAATAAACTGTGCGGTTGCTTTCCTGCTTCAACTATATCAGCAACTCGTGGAAATAAATCTTCCAGCTGAAAGCAATAACGGTAGGGTGGCCGCTCGGAGGAAAAACACGATTTAATATTGTTTCAGTTCAGATTGGAATATGATTAGCTGGAAGTCTGCTCGGATTTTGCGAGCATTCTGCCGCGTTAGATATGCATCGTTCCGTTCGTCCTGCTTTGTTCTAGAAGAGCAGAGTGCCAGCCAGGACAGCAGTGCGATATTTATTTACTGCTCCGGCAGATCACAAACAGATGGGATTTCCCGAATAATCGGCAGGCGGAGCTTCATTCCGCTCTGATAATGTGTAAACAAATTTGATTTCGTAAATATGCAGTTTATTTGCGAATCCTCTTCGAGGAAAATACTGCAATGCATAATTCATTGCGATAATTTTTCGAATGCTTACCTTAAAAATATTCCAGTATAAAAAGACCATTATGATACACGGTATATAAAAACTACTTAGCGACGAGTACACTATAAAATCACTATTGTAGAAAACGCACAGATCGGGCACCCGGTCGGGCGTATTGTTTAATCCTAACACGATCGGCGACCCGATTGCCGCCGAAATCGCCCACACCAGCAGGATCGTGAGGCACACGCGGCGGCTGTTTTTGTGCTTCGCGTATTTTATCGGCTGTGTCACTGCGATGTATCTGCAAGATGAAAGGAGAAATTAAAAATTAAAGATTAATTCCATATCTTACAACGACAAAAATAGCACAATCAATTGTTAATCTATCTCCCGCACTGCATGCGTCAACACATTTCTAATTGATCAACTATGTTATCCGCGCGTTTCACTCATCTCCCACCACAAACACGCCACCCACCCATCTGCAGCACGCAACAGTGATGTAAGACACCTAAGCACCACCAGGACCAGCATCAGGAAGAAACTTCAAAGAAATGATAAATTGCCACCAACCAAGACGCTTCGTCTTCGAGGGTTGATGATTATGATTGATTGTTTTAATATTCCCACCGAATTCCACTCCGACCCCGTGGAGATGTCCTTGTGCTACCGTTCAAGCTTTCTCGGCTAGCAACTAACCAGAATCCTCTCCGCTCCGGTCCAACTGCTGTCGTCGACAAACTTCACGAAAGCGGATGCTGTTTACTGTGGGTGCGTGTATAAAGTTGGTGACGTCCGCGTCCGGTGCGATCCGGGGTCCGGTTCGGTCCGGTGCGGCGGTCGGGAAGTGATCGATTGATTCACCCGTATTTGCGATTGGAAACTGCTCGAGAAGGCAAATAAGGATTAATGAAAATTAATCGCACGTGCTGAACCTAATTAGAAAACGGTTTCATCGGAAAAGGCCAACATTTAGAGGGGTCTCCGGAGTAATTAGCCAGCCTCGTTGACCTTTCGACGGTGCAGTCAACGCCGTGATCCAATTTTCATTGGAATATTAACGGTTTAATTAAACTTGACACGGGATAGCTATCTTTTGTGCATAACAATATTGGGAAAAATATCGTGTAATTTTAATTAATTGGTATCTTGAGAATTTTCCGGAGCTGTTCGATTTATTAATGAGAGTTTTGAAACTTGTCGCCGACGCCAAAGGCTGCAACCAAAACTTGTCGGTATCGTCATTGTGAAATATTGTTGCGAAAATTTCGGTTACGGTTCAAAACTGACATGGGAAAAGCTATATAAGTGTACCGAATATGGAAAATGATGTACGGTAGTACTAAATGGCTCTTTTATGTCCAGTCAAAGAATCAACTGTCTAATACTAACCTGAAAACTAGATCCAACAAATTATACGAAAAAGCAGAAAAGTGGGTCAATTAGCTAAGAAATTTTGTAAATGAAGTGATTAAATTCTTTTTACTGTTTCTAATGTTGCAAATTTCCATAATTTTATTCTAATATTTGATCACTTTTTAATCCTGCACTAGTCGGTAGCAGCACCGAACTGTTGATTTTGCCTCCATTGATTACTTTGCTTCAGTATTCTCAAAGTGATTTTTGAAATAATTATCTTATTTTCTCTACAAATTTAACAATTTTTGCTTATTTTTTACTTAGTTTTGTTTCAATGACAGTTAAAATTAGATGTAAATAAAAGAACATTTATTTCTTCGTCATCAGGGCAAAAACATAACGAGGAAATAACTTCTTGAAACGTTGACCCAGACAGCAAATACACTATAGGTTTAAGGAATCCCGATGACCAAAACGATGAAACAAGAAACAAGATGAATTTACTCTATTATTTTTGTAAATAAAACAGATTTTAGAAAGACATTCCTATTTACCAAATACTGCGATACTTAAAAAAAATGCAAAATTTAATTTAATTTGCAGAATTTAATTATGATTCGCATTGTTAGAGCTTTCCCGTGCGCAACCACATCTTCAATTTATTCTTTCAAAAAGTTGAGTCGAATGGATTGCCTCAAATACTTTTATGCCATTCAAATCTTGGCCCTTAAGTTGGATGTAGCACGAGGTGCTGTTGTCAAGAATTATGCAATGGTCGGTTATCGGAACGCTTGCTAGCCACCAGTACTGGGAGAACCCCATCCTCCTCGAACCTCGACACAGTCCAGTTTGTTCAATCACCAGTAGCCATCCCGATCGTATGTTCGAAACGATGAAGTGGGTCTCCCAAAATCATTTCTCAGGCAATTATATTTGCATTCCCGAAAAAAATGTTCCTGATTCTCACAACGTTTACTGTCAGTCATCCCCACCATCTTTACTACTTGCTGGAACATCGTCAACACTGCCACTCGGCATGATCGAATCATGGCTGCTTGCGTTCGTAGGCCGTCCTGTAGCGGACAAGCTTACTGATCGTCTGTTTTCATTTTACTATCAGAACGTGAGTGGTTTGCCCAATAAAATATTGCAATTGCGACTGGTGCTAAGTATTCTAAGTGGGATTTTGTCAAGAAACTCAAATCCAATAAGGCTTATACAAATTTGAAAAAAAGTTTATGACGCCCCCCCTTCAAAATTTTTCGAAATGTGAAGGGGCCAAAAAATAAAGTGTTATATTATTATATTGCATTCTTTAGCGATAAGCATATTTTTACAGTTCCACGAGCTTACATTTTTAAATTATCCAATATATGCAAAGTTAAAACAATTATTTCGCTAGTCTTGATCAACTTTCTTTCACCAACTAAGCTTTCTGGTTCCTGCTGCAAGTCACAGGCGACTATTTTACTTAACCTTTAAGCTTCCGACGTCAAAAATTGGGGTGTTTGCAACCAGACTTATGGCTCCATTTGTTCTAAATTTCGTTTTAAATCAACTTGTGTCAAAAGAACCGAATTAGATTGAAACAAAAATCAATCAAACAATATGTGAGTGAAATTCGGTGCCGCTTTTGACTGATATATTCCGAATTGCAGTGGGATTATTTTCCCCTCATAAGTACAAGATACGATAAAAATAGAGATACGACAAATTAGACACTCCGGAATATCAGTTATCGGTGCTTTCGCGGCTTCAAATTGATCGTTTTATTCCATAGTGTCAGTGTAAAACTCAAAAATACAGTTTTTATCATGCTTTGGATGCATGCAGAAAGGATGTCACTGAAGTCACTGAAATTTTGCATCCTTAATACACAAAGGTAAACATGTTATTGGGAGTTTTTCGACTGTGATGATAATAGGTTGGAGAATTGGCTGTTCAGTCTTTAAATTCAGTGGACGATTTGTTTTATTTACGCCAACGTTTCGATCTTTAGTTTAGATCTTCTTCAGGGCTTCTACAATATGTCTTTAATTAGTTATTTGTGATCTATCTTGTAATTTGTGACATGACTTACAAAGTTTAAACCGTCTTTGTCTAGTAACATTTAGCCTATAGTGTTGTCTGTCTTTGAGTTTGGATGTATAATGGTCTGGTAAATATTGTATAGTCATGAATATTGTAGTAATTGATATTATGTAAACTCACTCGTTTGTCTATAATGTCTAAAATATGTTAATTGTGTCACAAGTTCACTCATTTGTAGCTGGTTTTGATCACGATATTTTAACTCTTGGTTTGATTTTTCTTATTGTATTGCCTATTCGCTGTTTTTATTCTGTTTGTGTCTAACGTTAATCATTTATGTACGTGCTAATTTGTGTTTGTCTGTGTGAGAGGTTTATAATTTTTGTGTTTTAGTGTGTTCAGTATTGCTGTGTAACATATACTTATTCCTTCCGTGTCGGTGCGTTTGTTGATGTTATCTGTCGTCATGATGTGGCAAACTTCCAATATGGGTAGTCGTGTTGGTTTGTTGCTTTGATCTAGTATTGTTGCTTGTTCTAGATTGAATCGGTGGTTGGTGTTTACGCAGTGTGTAATCATCGCTGTTTTTTCCTTCACTTGTGCTAGTTGTATTTCTCTTGTGGTTTGATCCTGTATCTGTGTTATTTTGTCTAATATGTTTGTATCTGATTTGTGTCCAGATAATCTCGTTTTTAGTCTGTTGGTTGTGAGTCCAACGTACATAGCATTACACTCTTGGCAGTTAATGCCGTATATTATATTGTGTTTTTGTAATTTATCCTGTTTTCCTTTTGTGGTACGGTAAATCCAGTCGATTGTGTAGTTGTTATAATGTGCTATTTTGATATTTGTATATTCACTAGTCTTTTCAATTAGTTTTGTTATCTTTGGTGTTAATTCGTTTATATATGGTATTGATTTGTATATTTTGTTGTCATTCTCAGTTTCGTCTGCTATTACATTTTTGGGGTATCTGTTAATTAATCTATTTATGAGTCGTATAGGATAGTCATTTTGCTTTAGCTCTTCTATTATTGTCTTGTTTATATCTGTTTGAGTTTGTGTTGTTGTTAACTTGTTGACTCTTGATATCAAGTTGTACGCTGTATTTATTTTTTGATACATTGGATGCGAAACTGAGAATGACAATAAAATACAAACAGAATAAAAACAGCGAATAGGCAATACAATAGGAAAAATCAAACCAAGAGTTAAAATATCGTGATCAAAAACAGCTACAAATGAGTGAACTTGTGACACAATTAACATATTTTAGACATTATAGACAAACGAGTGAGTTTACATAATATCAATTACTACAATATTCATGACTATACAATATTTACCAGACCATTATACATCCAAACTCAAAGACAGACAACACTATAGGCTAAATGTTACTAGACAAAGACGGTTTAAACTTTGTAAGTCATATCACAAATTACAAGATAGATCACAGATAACTAATTAAAGACATATTGCAGAAGCCCTGAAGAAGATCTAAACTAAAGATCGAAACGTTGGCGTAAATAAAACAAATCGTCCACTGAATTTAAAGACTGAACAGCCAATTCTCCAACCTGTAAACATGTTATTGTTGTAGAACAAGCATCAGCCGAGGAATGACCTGATATTCATGACTAAAAGGCTGACCAAGAAACAAGCGATTTCAAACGTGAATAGTTTCAGAGATTTGTTTTCTCTAAACATATCCGTAGCAGAGCATATGCGTTCCAAGTAAAAAAGTTGTAGGGACCTAAACTGCTCGCTCAGTTATCTCTAGTGTTCGATGCTGGTTTAATAAGCCAGCCATCGTAGGTTTGAATCTTTGAGTAGTTTTCCTGTACTATAGTAGCCGGCTGCGAAGTCTGTCGATAAAGAAGGGTCAAGTTCTTAAGGACGTTTATACCCATGACTTTGCTTTTTGGACCTAAGCAGCGATTTTTGCACTATGTTTAGATTACGATTCCATTTCGTGGTTAGTTATGAACTAGTAAGTGACACGGATTTGGATTGCAAAAAAGAAACAAGGTAACTAACCCAGAGACACACAAGTTCAAAGCAGAATTCAAATATAAGTCAAGTTATACGTTTGTGGCTCTCTAAGGTGATCCTGAGGCACTCCACTATTATCAAACTGATTCATCTCTACTAGGATGCTTACTTAATTCGCTTGGGTCGAAAAATTTTGTGGTTTTGTTCGGTTTGAACTAAAATTTAAGTTTCTGCTCTTTTGTTTAGTTGTTGAAGGTTTGATATTAGACTAATCTCAAGTTTTTAGTCTTGACCTTGAAATGTGGTCATACATATATTAATATTTTTTGAAACGATGGTTCTACAATTGATGAAGGGACGGTAGGGGAAAGAAATGAAAATTTTTTGGTGAAGGAGGGGAAGAGCGGTAAGAAATCCGGTTCAAATCCGGTTGTAATCTAAGATTACAGCTTGGTTCGACTCATGCACCTTCCAGCATTGGACAAAAGGTAGGAGTCAAAATGACTACTTGTCAAGCATAGCTACCAATACCCCCCCCCCCCTTTCTTTCCGCTCTTCCCCTCCTTCACCAAAAAATTTTCATTTCTTTCCCCTACCGTCCCTTCATCAATTGTAGAACCATGGTTTGATATTATTATTTTTTCTTGAACCCCCCCCCCCAACAACAATATTTTGAGACCAGGACATAAACTTTTTTTTCAAATTTGTATAAGCCTAACTGCATTCCGAACAATATGATTCTCTATGGAACTGAATCTCACACCAACAACGAAGCAGCTAATCTCTTCGCGGATTTCTTTGAAGGGGAGTGTCGTCGTGGTTGGGCCACGTTTAGGAATTCGGCCATAATTTTCGTTTCAAAAGGAATTTTGAAAATCTAAATACATCGTTGCAAAGGTCTAAGAATAAAGGATATTTCCGGAAAGTTTTGAACTGATTACTTGAAAAATAAAAAAGTCATAGGCATTTACGTGAAGACAAAAAATGTTGTCATAATCGGGCCATGTTGTACAGGTTGGGCCACCGCAGAAAATCTAAGGCATACGTATTTAAATTCTATTGAGAGACATGAAAAGAATGAATTCCGTGAACAACGGCTCATATAGGTACAAATACCCTATTTTTAACTGTATTTTTGCGAAATTTTGGCGATCTTGTAAATTCAATATTACTACAATCGCCTTTCGAAGTGTACAACTACAATGAAAAAAAAAAAACAACAAACAACAGCCTTCCCAAACACCTTACTGGAGGGGATTTTTCTATAGTTTTCGTGTGCAGCACAACATACTTCATACATTTTCAAAATTTATCTCGATAATTGCATTTCATGAATCATTTCTTGAAGAAAAGTTCATTGCGCCTGGAAAACTTTTTTTGTAAGATTTAGTCACCGAGTTCTGTACAGATGTATTGAATACACGATTGAAACTCACAATATTGTGAAAAGTTAGCTATCACAGTAACAAGCTTTACAGTGGTTGTATCATAGATATCATGAGTTACTAAAACTATAAAATCGTGATGGCCCGACCATAACAGTGGCCCGACGATAACGATAATACCCTACAAAAATGATCAAAGAAGCAACAGAAAATAAAACATGAATGATACAAAAATGACTCAAAGATTATACAAAAATAATGCAAAAATGATATAAAAATATTCACATGGTTTGTATTTATTTGTCCTTTTCAATATGTTTCGATAATATTTTGTCTTTTTGTCATACATGACAGATATATGACACAAAAATATTACGAGAAATATTTGAAATTGACAGAAAAACAGGACAAAACTTAAAAAAATTAGAAAGGTTGTATTCCAGACATAACCGCGTTGCTGCCGTAGAACTACGTTAGGCGGGTTTTAGCGAAAAAATCTTGAACATGAAAGAAAACTTTTAACACTATCCCGGAAAAAAATAACCATAACATGAAGACAAAAAATATGGTAACAGTAGGATACAAAATACAGTAAAAACAATAACATTTATCGTCCAAAATGGTAACCAAACTATCAAACTTATTGTTGACCACCATACAATCATCAAGCCACGAAAATTAATTTACATTAGCCAGTCCATGACTGCATAAATCTCCTGTTTTGGTAGCATGTAACTTATTGCAAACTGTTGCCCGAAGCTTGCAACGTATCACAAATGTTTGTAATATACACAAGTAGCGTTCATTTTTCTTTCGTTAATGTTTTACAAACCGAACACAGAGAACGACCCTACAAATACAAGACATGAACACTTTGGAACCAACCACACTTAAGTCTTTCTGTTTACCGTTTTACAGCAATGCGAGTATCGCTGCATATCCATTTAATCAAAATCACGCGCAAGCATTCTTGCACCTGCCGCAGGGTGCTACGTAAATAACCAAAATTGTATCAAAACAACAATAGCGCAGGTACATAGTAATTAAACGAAACATGATTTTTTATTATACCATAGCGTGACAAATTTACGACTATAGATAGATTCCGATATTGAGTAATAAAGAGACAATGTGGACTTAGCATTTAAGTAGTCGTCTTGACTCTTTGATCGAACAAACTCAGGTTGGCACTCGATCGTCTTAAGGAAAAACTCTTTAAGATTCTGCGCTTTGGGTAACACCAAATACCGCATTCCGCTCGAGTCAATACATTCGATACTAGTGAAGCCGACCGATGGCAAACAAGACAACTCTTTAAATATTATCATGACGAACCATGCAGCTCACTCCTCTAAATATTACATGTTCAAGTGGTGACAGAAGCAGCATTGAGCAATATGTCGCAATCCACATATTGCATTCGACATGCTGCCAAAAAATTGCCCAGTCTAAACGCACCTTTATGTAGCAAACAAATAGCCTGAGCCTCTCAGTTGACCTTGAGGTACGTCACTGGTCTAATAAGCCAGACGTCGCAAGTTCGAATCTCGACTGGGAGAGGCTGATAGTGTCAATAGAATCGTTGCACTAGCCCTACAATTGCCCTGCTCTCTTACCGTTGGCTGCAAAGTCTGTGGTATAAAACAGAGGACCAAGTTTCCAAATCGGAATGTAGCAATTAGGATTTCCTTTGCTTTGTCGCAAGCAAAAACCAGAATCGAAATTGAAGCTTGTACAATAAATTTGGAGAATGTAATCGACGTTCCTTCCTAGGAAACAAGGCTATCACACGAAAAATGTATGGGGAAATTTTACCTTGAAACTTCAATTGATTTGCACTAAGTAATGATTAGAAAACAATCTTTTCAAGAAAGCAATACAGTCGCAGCACCTTTTATGAATCGAATGTTATGCGAACCATCAACATCCGTTCTAAAGTGGAAAAGATGTTAGCGTCCATAATCTTTCATTCTTTCGTGACGCTGGCTTGAATCCAAATTTTTGATTGACACCCTGCGGTAAGACGTAGTTCTACGTCAAAATAATCATAAACGCAAAAATGGTAAATAACCAGATAGAAAAACAACGCAAAAATTTAACAAAAACTATGCAAAAGTGATGCAGATATAATTAAACTTGCACTAAGTATGGCATAGAAGTTTCCATTATCCAGTTATACCTTTGTTAGGCTGGTGACCAGCAACCCTCGCAGTCTTTGATTTTTTCACCCTGAATCTATATCTTATATATAAAAATGGATTTCTGTCTGTCTGTCTGTCGGGATGTTCCTTATAGAATCAAAAACTACTGAACCAATCGGCGTGAAAATTTGCATGTAGTGGTTTTTGGGGTCAGCAAAGGTTTTAGTGATGGTTAGAGACCCCTCCCCCCACTAAGAGTGGGAAATGAAACACAAATTTCTGCATAACTCGAGAACTAATCAAGCAAATAGAACCAAATTTGGCATGTGGGTGTTTTTGGAGACAAATTTTTTTCTATGATGAATTGGGACCCCTCCCCACTTTAGGGGGGGTGGGGGCTCCTATACAAATGAAATACAAATTTCGTCATAACTCGAGAACTAATCAAGCAAATGGAACCAAATTAAGCAGGTGGATGTTTTTGTAGGCAAGAATATTTTCTATGGTAAATTAGGACCCCTTTCCACTTTAGGAGGGGGGGGGGGGCTCTTATACAAATGATAATACAAATTTCCTCATACTCGAGAATTAATCAATTAAATGGAACCAAATTTGACATGTAAGTGGTTTTGGACGCAAGATTTTTTTCTATGGTGAATTGAGACCACTCTCCTCTTTAGAAAGCGAGTTATGGCCCATCTCCCCTTTAAGAGGGAGGGCTTTCATACAAATGAAATGCAAATTTCCTCTTATCTCGAGAACTAATCAAGCAATTGGAACCTAATTTGGCATGTTGGGCTTTTAGGGGGCAGAAATTTTTTCTATGATGAATTAAGACCCCTCCCCTGTTTAGGAGGGGGCTCCCATACAAATGAAATTCAAATTTCCTTATAACTTGAGAACTAATCAAGCAAATGGAACCAAATTTGGTATGTGGGAGATTTTGGAGTCTTGAATTTATTTTATGATAGTTAGAGACCTCTCACCCCTGTGGTAGGGGGATATGGACTCTCATACAAATAAAAACAGAATTTTTTGCGAAACTCAAAAACTAATCGAACTCAAGAAATTCGAGACTCTTCCATGAAACATTAGTCGATAACAAGACCACAAAAACTATCAATAGTAACACTAAATCATTCAAGACGAGACGGCCGCGAGTGTTGCCGGCGACCCGCCGTCGGAAGCGCCGCCCACTGGGGGGAGGCAACTCCCCGCAGAAATTACTACTGTCTAGGTTTAGTTGTTTTCCTAGGTCTACCTGGGTTTCCTGGAACGAGCCGTAGCGAGTAAGGAGAGGATCTCGAAATGGTACTTTCCACAAAAAAGTTTTCTGTGAAATGGTACATTTCGCTTAAGGTTTTTCGCAAAATGATATTCGGCGAAATGTTGTACAATCATAGCGAATATTCCTATCCGCTTTCTGGCTATGCAATGAGGGGACAGGGGAGTTGTTTTCTACTTTACTGTGAGGAAAAATTTCAAATTTGTATATTAAACTACCCATTCCAGGTAACTAATAAGCATTAACATAAGCAGCAAATCAGCGTATCTGGCATTTTATACTGCACGTTATTGTATGTTAGCTTTTTGACTGCATAGGTGTTGTAAATTGGCATCTAAAATTGTATTCAAATTCTTCGTGTCGGTAATTAGCTGTAAATTAGCATTATCGGCACTATAAAAAGGCTATCAGTAAAGTAGCTGTATATTTTGCCAAAATAGCATTTAAATAGCATTTAAGGCGACTTAAAGGCTTATTGGCCTACATTTGAATAGCATTGGTGATGCGTATTGGTTACCTGGGATGCTTTCATAGTTACGTAACTGCCAAAATGAATCATCTAGGGTTGAACTCCTCAGAAACTTGCAAAACTAGAGATTGTGACAAAGATCACCCGAGATTCATGATTTATGTACAACACAGGTTATTTTGTGGCAATACGAAGTTTGTCGGGTCAGCTAGTAATATATATGGGGCATTTAAAGAGCTAATTGACATTCAATAGATTGCTGAACTAAGTATTGATCTTTGATAAGTATTTTATGCGCACTCTCACTCTCTTCTTGTTTATGGGGTCCATGCATAACTTTTTCAAATTTTGCTTGACTGAGGTGTTATAGTTAAACAAGTAAAATCGGCGCACTAAGTGAAGGACAGCCCTGCTTAGAAGAGCAGAGTAACAAACAAAATCGTGAAATCCGTTTATACCCTGATAGAGTAAATGAATATTCAAAAGGCAAGGTTCCTTTATAACACGACTGGTTGTTTCAAGTTTCAAAACTTGAAATATTTAAGTATTTTTAATACCGTTAAGAGCTCACAGTCGGTTTATTTCTATTTCCGAGTACTGTCCTGTCGCAGTAAAAATAAAATAAACAAAGCGTGTGGTTAGAATATATTTAACACAATATCCCCGGAAGCGAGCTGAAACCGAACCTCCACGGAATCTCCCATAAAGCATACGACCAAACTTTATTAGTAGAGCGATTGCAGCTAACTTTTCGAAGCACCAAAGTTGACAAGACATAAACAGCTCTCTTACCAGCCGGCAGTTTTTCGGGCGCGTTTGTGTGGAGGCGGGATGTCAAAATATTCGTGCCACGCTTTTCGCTACTGCCTGCTGTTCTGCTGTTTTTCCGAAGTTGCCAAATCAGTTTACTAAATCCGACACTCGCACATGTCGCGCCGTGACAGTTTTCAATTCGCAAAACATCACTCGCGACGACACAGCAATAATTTTGTGTTGCACGAAGCTCGGCGCTAAACGGCACACACACACACGTCGCGGCGCGTCGGTCGGCGTGGCGTGCCTTGCGTTAGCGCCGACGGCGCTGCCGCCGCCGTTGGCGGTTGCCCCCGTAGCAAAACTACGTGCGGTGCGGTGGCGTCCTATCTGTTTTTGACTATCCACGAACACGGAGCCGGCGCGCGACTGCCGCGCCTATTTCAATTGGCGTGTGTGGCGGCTGTGGTAGGATTTTAGGTCTCCCGGGCGAATAGACGGCTGCAGCAGCAGCCAAACGGTTGATAATGGATTTCCGGTCTTTGTTTCAGTCGATTTCCACATAGGTAAACCGGTTCGAATGAAATTGCTTGAATTTGGCTTCAGTCTTCTCGTGAGTTATCAGCTGGAAAACAATTACTTTTTTGAATACCACAAACAATCTGTGCTGTTTCGAAATGCTGGAAACAATTCGGATTGCGAATTTGGAGCGATATACTCAATAAGCTGCTGAAATTGGTTCGAAACCTTTTGCTGCCTGTAAGTAGACGATCGTTTTCTTTTTCGTGGGTGGTTCTCATACACGTAGCCATTTAAATCTGGTAGTCTGGACGGAAAAGGGTAGCTTTTCCACGATAGCAAAACGAGCCTTACTCCGGTAATGATTGATGCGTATGGCTTACCATACTCAAATAGACACTGGTTGAATGTTGGAGGGCTCTACGAAAGGATTACGGAAATCTTCTGCCGTATCGTAATCCGGCGCGCGTGCTCACGCACTGTAGGCGGCCTCATTTTTATTGATTGGAGCTTTTGAAGGATTGTCGCCAATGTCGTTGTTGGGACGACTTGTTGGGCATGGAAGTAGGTATGTACTTTGCACCGACTAACTGTTGCTGCCGGTTGTGAAAATAAATAACAACACAATTTGCTCTGTACCTATAGGCCGAGTATTGAAAACAGAGAATCCGGAAAATCAAGCCAGCAGGTGATACTGGATGGAGCCATATAAAGTCTACAATAAGGTGATGGTTTGACAGACAGCACAGCAAATATTGACAATTTGTTCATCGTTTTCAAGAAAGCTGATTTTATCTGCAGATCAAAGCTTCTGCGAGTGCTTTAAATTGAAACAGAATTTCTGCTTTTCTGTTTTTCTTCTGTTCACCATCATGCTGCTGCCGCCATCAATGAGATTGGATTGAATTTAAACGCAAGGCGAATTGAATTTCCACCCAGCAGATGATATTCGTTCGTTTGGCAGCTGTTTCACTCTTGAACAGACATCGGGCGGCGGGCAAATTAAATTCCAAATTAAACAGTTTCGGGATCCACTGGCTTGTCACTTTCTCTGTCATGCTGATCTTTATCGCATACGCATTCTGGAATACGAGCGTGTGTGCGCAGATTTTTTTGTCCGAAAATATTCGATAGCCAAATAAAAATAGTCGTTCGTATTGACATTCCACTTCCATCAGAGCATTGCGTGCGTGTGTTTGAATGAAAACGGTGCTATCGTAAAACCGAAAAAAATTAACAACAGATGCTTCGGTTTTTTCAGCAACAATATAAATTGGGATGAATAGTCATCTTTTAAATTTATTTCACTTTTGAAGGTTAACTTTCGAACAACGTTACTGACTGAATCTCTTGCTATTTTGAAGATATTCTTAATAATAATTATAAATTTTTAAATGAAAACATTACAGACATTATAGCCTGTAGCTACTGCATTACCATAGGTTGAAAATGTGGTTAAATTTCTCTTTCATCGAGTTCGAAGCATTAGGTAAATCGGCTGTAACTGTAAGAAAACCGTGCGCCTCCATTGAGTTAGCCTCCATTAAGTAGAAAAAGGAGACGCATGGTTATGCAGCTTAAAGAACAATCTTTTGTGAATTGTGTGTGAAATTGGCAAACAATTGTGAAACAATTGACAAATTTCGTAACTACATTTTAATATACAGCATATTAAACAGTAATTTAACAGGTTGTACCACAGAAAAACTCCAACGCTTTGATGCGAAGTCGGAGTACCACTCTAATGTACCTACAAATTTGCAGTGACCATCAGGCTCCGGTCATTCCGTTGCATCCTCTGTGTGCACACCTTCTCCCCTCGGGTGCCGATGCTCGACAGACTGTGGTCCACCGGTGCGAATGCTCGAAACTGACTGAAAACCATATTTGGATACGACAGTTGTAAACAACCCACAGAACAAGCACCCCGGGCAAATGTACTGGACGTTAGGAAATTCTCAACATTCTTTCATCGTCCGACCAGCTCCAACCGGTGCACACTGCACTGACGGGGGCGGCAGTGATGATGATTCCCTGCACAAACCATGCATTTCTCCTCGTAGGTTACACGCGCTCAACTGTGCAGTTGCCCAGCCCTCCAGTGGAACCAGTGGAAGGAAATAATTGTTTGGAAATTCGGAACCAGGTCCGCTCTTTTTTGCCCAACCGCAGCCTAATGATCCTGCTGGCTTATGCGATCACCATTACCGGGATCCGGTGCAATTGTTTTGCACTTTGTGAAAGTACATAGTGCCACATCGCCGGAAGCAAGCTGCCGGTGCGGCGTGGGCGGTGCTGCATGGTTGGTCGTTGTTGGTAAATGTACGCTAATGTGCGATAAAATTATTCAATCGGCACACACAATGATTCGAAAATTATGACCCAAATAATGCCGGTTCTTTACGTGCCGGTCAGTGTACGGTGCGAACCGACACGTACCGGCCTTCAAGGGGGGTAGGGAGGAAATGGATGTTGCGACTCTTTTTATGGCCGTCAATTTATCAATTCGGCAAGCAATAAGTGCTAATGCGAAGTGGACAAACAGCACTGTCAGTTATAGAACAGGCTGTTTTAGGTGTTTTGGATAAACCGATGATTTGAGTAATGCTGGAGGATGCTTTAACGGTTGTTTTACAAGAAGAACAAAATTTATTTTAAAACCAGCTGTAAAAGAGGTTCGCGCTCGTCGGTGAATATTTAAAATTTTTCCAAAATTTAAAACAAAAACACTATAATTTGCAAAGATTAGTTTCTCTAATACGTTGGAAACTTGCATTAAACTATGGCTTGGATTTGAGTAATCGAGAACGTTTGATATAAAATTTTATAACGGCAGTTTATACAATCAATGGATGTAACGGTAGAAGAAAGTAATGAAACAAAGGTGTTCATAGCAGATTGGGACAAGACGCAAAGAAGAAAGAGCGGAAACTCAATTAAGAGAGAGCCATTGATGCAACGCTTTTTAAGAAATGTACCGTTTCTCTTTACCCAAGCTGAAAAATCCGCTGATCGAACCAAACTATAATGGGAGCCAGTTATAACCGTAATCGATCTGGTGTCTCCAAAAGGAAGCTATCTTGGACCTTTGTTTTTTTTCACTATTGTTCTATGATGTAGGGTATTGTCGTTATCGTCGGGCCACTTTTATGGTCGGGCCATCACGATTTTACAGTTTTAGTAACTCATGATATCTATTATACAACCATTGTAAAACTCCTTACTGTGATAGCTAACTTTTCACAATATTGTGAGTTTTTTTTTCCATGTGTGGACTCATTACTGCGACCAGTATAGTTGATCTATTGTAATATCGCCCGGGTGTTTGCTGTATGACCTGCACTGCATTTCTTTTTGCTATAATCGCTATTGAGTGAGCGATATGCTTATTTTAAATTGTATGCGTGCTTGCGTGTATTAGGGTTTACGCTTCCTTCAAAGCTTGATCTACTTTACCCACTTATTCCTCGCTGTCAGCACTATCCCATATTATAGCCGTCCCTGGCGAGGACTCATTCGTACCTGTGACCAGTACACTTAACTATAGGAGGGACATTTGCACTGTCAAGAGGCCTCAGAGGGTAAATATAGAATTCAGCACGAAGGAAGGGTAAATGGAGGGGCCTGAGAATAAACCCATGCTAAAGTCACTTAACATCGAATGGCTTGATTCTACTAAGATTCGAACTCACGACCACTCGCTTGTCAAAGCAGACTCGGTAACCTTGCGGCTACGGAGCCCCCCATATTGTGAGTTTCAATCGTGTATTCAAAATACCCGTACTGAATTCAGTGACTAAATCTTACAAAAAAAAGTTTTCCAGGCCCAATGAACTTTTCTTCAAGAAATGATTCATGAAATATAATTATCGAGATAAATTTTGAAAATGTATGAAGTGTGTTTTGCTGCACACGAAGATTATAGAAAAATCCCCTCCAGTAAGGTGTTTGGGAAGGCTAAGGTGAAACACTAGAGAAGTGCTATTTGTAAAGGTCGGGCCACTTGAATAATCATG
This sequence comes from Sabethes cyaneus, assembly GCF_943734655.1. NCBI lineage: Eukaryota > Metazoa > Arthropoda > Insecta > Diptera > Culicidae > Sabethes > Sabethes cyaneus. The sequence continues at coordinate 48,501,466 of NC_071355.1, forward strand.
GTTGGGCCACCATAATTTTAAACGCAGAATCGCAATAATCGCTAAAGAATGTCAGTCACGTAAAATATGATGAAATAAAGCAAAATTAATACGATAAAAACCTAACTTTTTGTTGTTTTTTTTTCATTGTAGCTGTACACTTCGAAAAAGGCGATTGTAGCAATATTGATTTTACAAGATCGCCAAAATTTCGCAAAAATGCAATTAAAAATAGCGTATTTGTACCTATATGAGTCGTTGTTCGCGGAATTTATTCTTTTCATGTCTCTATATAGAAATTCAATACGTATGTCTTAGATTTTTTTGCGGTGGCCCAACCTGTACAACATGGCCCGACTAAGACAACATTTTTTGTCTTCACGTAAATGCCTATAACTTTTTTATTTTTCAAGCAATCAATTCAAAACTTTCTGGAAATATACCTTATTCTTAGACCTTTGCAACGATGTATTTAGATTTCCAAAATTCCTTTTGAAATGAAAGTTATGGACGAATTCCAAAACGTGGCCCAACCACGACGACACTCCCCTATGCGTCGTGTTTCATACAGACTCCTAATATGCGGATGATTTGAAGATCTTTTTCCCCTGCCAGTGCCGCCCTCGTCGATGGTTTTACCATAATGGGCATGAGATAAATTAATTAATACTGTTACCAAGAGCAGTATAGACAGACCTTAAACCTGCTTTTGATCGCATTGACCACCAAATACTGCTTCGCATCTGATGGTTTCGTGCGCTGGTTTCAGATGTACCTTACAGATCGTCAGCTTTTAGTAAAGTTAGGCTTCGTTGAATCAGACAGTTTCTGTAATTAGTTTGGAGTTCCACAGGGAAGTAACTTAGGACCGTCACTATTTCTTATATTTTTTAATGACGTCTGTTTTGTCATACCTCCTGGCTGAAAGTTGTTATACGCTGACGATCTTAAAACATTTATCGCTGTGCGGTCAATGGAAGACTGCAAACACCTGCAAGATCTTATCGACAAGTTGACAGAATGGTGCCGCTTAAACAACCTCATCAGTGTCTCTAAATGTTCAATTATTACCTTCACTCGCAGCAAAAGTCCGATCGTGTATACCTACCAAATCGAAGGGACTAGTGTGGAACGCGTCAGTGTTGGTAAAGATCTAGGAGTTGAACTAGCTGTAAATTAACCTTCCACAACCATTAGTCGAACATTATTGCTAAAGCAAATCGCAACTTGGGTTTTATAATGCGTGTGGCCAATGATTTCCGTGACCCATATTCTTTGCCTGCTCTTTACTTCTCCCTTGTACGATCCATTCTGGACACAGCTTCTGTGGTATGGAGCCCGCATACAAAAGTTTGGCCAGCTAAAATCTAAGCAGTGCAACGGAGGCTTATTAGATACGCACTAGGATGTGTACCCTTGTCGGACCTTTGTAGCCTTCCTCGTTATGCGGACCACTGTAAGCTGCTGAATATCGAAACGTTAAGCAAAAGGAGAGATGCATCTAGAGGCGTCTTTGACGCCCAACTGCTGAACTTCGAAATAGATGCTCCTAAACTTCTGGCATTTGTAAACATCTACGTGAAGCGCCTTTGGCGTAGCCAGGGAATTTCGCTGGAGGGGGCCCAGGGGGTGCACTTTAAAAAAAACTCATTACAATCCTGTTACACCGGCTGTCACGGATAGAACAAGGTTTTAAGGGAATTATCAAGCGGACTTCATGGGGGCCCACACAACTACAGACCAGATGTTTACCATCTGACAGATCATACAGAAATATCGGGAGTACTACTTGCTCTCGCGTTACATCTTTATTGATTTCAAAGCAGCATACGATACAGTCGATCGAGACCGGCTATGGCAGATAATGCACGAACATGGTTTTCCAGATAAACTGACGCAACTGATCAGAGCTACATTGGATCGAGTGATGTGTTTCATTTGCATCTCGGGGATACTTTCGAGTCCCTTTGAGACACGTTAGTGACTCAACGGGAATAGTTACGTCATAAAATATTCAAGATCCATGATATTTTCATGAAAATTGAAGTTTGTGAACCTACATCGTATAATGTAGTTTGAGAAAAATTAGTTGATTGTTTAATATATGTAGCTGAATATGGGCTGAAGAGTTCTGAAGGGGGCCTAGTCTTCCAGGCACCCCGTCTAATGACGCCAACAGTAATGCCTCGATTGCCAAGATCCCGTGGATTTGTTTGGCTCGACTTTCAAAGCCCACAATACGGACAACACGAACTAATCCAGGCAATGTGCTCTGTATTTAATGACGTCTACGATTACTATGACTTTTCTACCGTACCTTGGAGTAATACTAGACTCCCAACTTTCCTTGAAACATCACTATTCTCATGACATAGCAAGTGCTAATAGAAACCTTGGCTTTATTATGCGGATTGCCAGAGAATTCACCGACCCGTTTTACCTGTGACCAGGCTTGTTATTTCCTCACTCATTGTGCAAAAAGTGCAACCTTTTTTTTTTTTCAACACAATGAGCAGAACTGCTGTCAGAAATCTATACCTATAAAGAAGGATTTCTGTCTGTCTGTCTGTCTGTCTGTCCGTATGTTCCTTATAGAATGGAAAACTACTGAACCAATCGGCATGAAAATATGCATGTAGAAGTTTTTTGGGGCCAGGAAAGGTTTTAGTGATGGTTAGAAACCCCTCCCCCCACTAAGAGGGAGGGCTCCCATACAAATGAAACACAAATTTCTGCATAACTCGACAACTAATCAAGCAAATAGAACAAAATTTGGCATGTGGGTGTTTTCGGTGACAAGAATTTATTCTATGGTAAATTGAGACCCCTCCCCTCTTTATAAGGGGAATTATAACTCCTCTCCTCTTTAAAAGGGGGGGCTTCCATACAAATTTCCTCATAACTCGAGAACTAATCAAGCAAATGGAACCAAATTTGGCATGTGAAGGTTTTTGAGGGCAAGAATATTGTCTATAGTAAATTAGGACCCCTCCCCACTTTAAGAGGGGGAGCTCCTGTACCAAAGAAACACAATTTTCCTCATAACTCGAGAAGTGATTAAGCAAATGGAACCAAATTTGGCATGTGGGTGTTTTTGGAGACAAAAATTTTTTCTATGATGAATTGGGACCCCTACCCGTTTTAGGAGGGTGGGATCCTATACACATGAAATACAAATTTCCTCATAACTGAAGAACTAATCAAGCAAATGGAACAAAATTTGGCATGTGGAAGTTTTCGAGGGCAAGAATATTTTCTATGGTAAATAAGGACCCCTCCCCACTTTAAGAGTGGGGGCTCCTATACAAACGAAATACAAATTTCCTCATAACTCGAGAACTAATCAAGCAAATGGAACCAAATTTGGCACGTGGGTGTTTTTGGAGACAAAAATTTTTTCTATGATGAATTGGGACCCCACCCCACTTTAGGAAGGGGAAATTTCCTCATAACTCGAGAATTAATCAAGCAAATGGAACCAAATTTGGCATGTGAAAGTTTTCTAGGCCATGAATATTTTCTATGGTGAATAAGAAGCCCTCCCCACTTTAAGAGGGGGGCTCCTATACAAACGAAATACAAATTTCCTCATAACTCGAGAACTAATCAAGCGAATGGAACCAAATTTGACACGCGGGTGTTTTTGGAGACAAATTTTTTTTCTATGATGAACTAGGACCCCTCCCCACTTTAGGAGGGGGGGCTCCTATACAAATGAAATTCAAATTTCCTCATAACTCGAGAACTAATCAAGCAAATAGAACCAAATTTGGCATGTGGAGGTTTCTGGAAGCAAAAATATTTTCTATGGTGAATTAGGACCCCTCCCAACTTTAAGAGGGGGTGCTTCTACACAAATGAAATACAAATTTCCTCATAATTCGAGAACTAATCAAACAAATGGAACCATATTTGGCATGTGGGTGTTTTTGGAGGCAACCATTTTTTCTTTGATGAATTAGGACCCCTTACCTTTTTAAGAGGGGGGGCTCTCATACAAACGAAATACAAATTTCCTCATAACTCTAGAACTAATCAAGCAAATGGAACCAAATTTATCATGTGGGTGTTTTTGTAGGCAAGAATATTTTCTATGGTATATTTTTTATGGATTTCCCCACTTTAGGAGGGGGGGGGGACTCCTATACAAATGAAAAACAAATTTCCTCATAATTCGAGAACTAATCAAGCAAATGGAACCAAATTTGACATGTAAGTGATTTTGGACGCAAAATTTTTTTCTATGGTGAATTGAGACCCCTCTCTTCTTTAGAAAGCGAGTTATGGCCCATCTCCCCTTTAAGAGGGTGGGCTTCCATACAAATAAAATGCAAATTTCCTCTTATCTCGAGAACTAATCAATCAAATGGAACCAAATTTGGCATGTGGGAGTTTTAGATGGCAGAAATTTTTTCTATGGTGAATTACGACCCCTTCCTCTTTTAAGAGGGGAGCTCCCATACAAATGAAACTCAAATTTCCTTATAACTTGAGAACTAATCAAGCAAATGGAACCAAATTTGGCATGTGGGAGATTTTGGAGTCTTGAATTTATTTTACGATAGTTAGAGACCTCTCACCCCTATGGTAGGGGGATATGGACTCTCATACAAATAAAACAGAAATTTTTGCGAAACTCAAAAACTAATCGAACTCGAGAAATTCGAGACTCTTCCATAAAACATTAGTCAATACAAGACCACAAAAACTATCTATAGTAACACTAGATCATTCAGGACGAGACGGTCGCGAGTGTTGCCGGTGACCCGCCGTCGGAAGCGCCGCCCACTGGGGGGCTTGCAAAACTCGAGATTGTGACAAAGATCATCCGAGATTCATGATTTATGTACAACACAGGTTAATTTGTGGCAATACGAAGTTTGTCGGGTCAGCTAGTGAGAAATAAATCCACACCAAGAGAAACAGACTAAACATAAAGAGAAAAATTGATGCGCAGCAAAACTTCTTATTGTGCTCTTTAAATGAGAAACTTTCGGTTTCGCTCTCGGTTCTCTCGATGGCTACAGCAGTAAGCGGGAAAACGAAACATCCGGTGCGCGTACAGAAACTATAGACTCAGAGGCATCAAGGCAATCAAACGTCGTTAGATTTTGAATCTTAGCAGACAATTACCTTTGTTTATAATGGGACTTTACTGTAGGTGCGTGTCAAGAAGCAAGTGCATGGGAATTCCAATATTGTCATTTTTTTTTGTCACTTTAACAGCTTATGTCATTCGTGACTTCTGCGGGGCTGGGATTTGAACCCGGGTCCTCGGCGTGAGAGGCTTTTGTGAATGCTAACCACCACTCCGGGAGTGACCCCATATTGTCATTTCTAAATAACATTTTTCGCACTGTTGCCGTTGTGACATGCATAACCATATGATGCAGTTGCGTTCACGGGCAGCCAAACTCAACTGAATATACTAAATCAAATGTAAGAATCATGATTCAACTGCATTAATAGATTAATATTTTTCTGACGGCAATGACCGCTATTTACAATCGTCGTTTTTTCTCTACGCACAACCTATGTTAAAAATACCCGTAGTTGTCATACATCAGAGCATCGCAACAAGAGCATCGCATTTAAAGTGTATTAACATTCTGTTGCTCCTCAATGAGTAGCGCAATGTGCGGTTGCTCATACAACCGCGTTCAGCAAGAAAGAGAAAAGTCAAAGTGTAACGGAGAAGAATAAATCGTGTTGAAGACTGAGCACTCTGTCTGACTGTCTCTTCTCTGTTTTTTTCCTCTGAGGAGGAGTCATCCCTGCCTGCGACCATTGTACTCTTCACTTGTTCGCTCCATTCTGAAGATATCGGTCATAATATGGAGTCCTTCCAACAAAATTTGGAGCAACCGAATTGATGCAGGCCTGCAGGCCAGATTCCCAGGTTAGGTTTCGCTCTAAGGTTTCTACCGTGGAAAACCCCCAACCGTTTGCATTTTGTGCTGACCGTTGTCGACTGCTGGCAATCGACACACTGGCAAAGAGGCGAAATATTTTCCAATCCATTTCCGAGGGAAAGCTGTTAATGGGAGAAATAGATGTTCCAAACATACTGCAGTGTTGTTCCGATTATATCAGCCCTTCTGTGAATTTTGGGCTGATGTAATTGGAAAACTAAACCACCCAGTTGGCTTCGAGGTATGACGCTGGTCTAATAAGCCAGTCGTCGTATGTTCGAATTTCGACTGGGAGAGGCTGTTAGAGTTAGAATTGGGCGATACCGTATCGATACCCGCGAAATCGATACTCGAAGGCCGATATTTCGATATATTTCATCGATACTTACGACGTCGATATTATGCTAAATCGATAATTTCGTCCCGATACTGTTTTGATAAAGCGGCATATACAGTTGAAAAAAAATGACTAAAAATAGGCCAGGAAATGCTCAAGAAAGCAATATTTTAAGGATTTTTTCTCGCGCAGTTTTCTTTTCAGGTAGCTACTAAGCTTAATTCTCAAATTTACTTTATTGGAATTGACCAAGGGGTCGGTCACTCGGCACAGCCGTTTTTATGTTAGGCGACTTGAAACGAGCCGAACTGTACCGATTTCGGTACAAGTGCCGAACTGCAAGATTTGTTAAATTCGTTATAATCTTACCGATTTGGCAACCGTGCGAGATGATTTTGACACCTGGCAATGCTCCCATTTCATATGTAAAATTGAACCGGAGGTGTGCCGCTTGATATCTCTGTAGTGCCGCGGCACAATGTGCTGAGTGTCCGAACCCTTGGAATTGACTCTTATGCAAAACCTTGAACAATGTCACTTACATGTTTAACGTTTATTGAACAGTAAGTGTGTACGATATGCGATTTTCAGCAATTCAAAACTGACCAGAGAGCACAGAGAGTAGTATTGGGCGATGACGGCTTTAACAAAGACTCCAGCTTTTTACGCGCCATAATAGCGGTGAAAGTGGCAGAGGTGGGACAGAGATCGAGCAGAGCTAGAATCGGAAAGGAGCTACTCCCGGCGGAGCTCTGCAGGAATGGCCAAGAACCTCCAGCAACGACACATCACTGGATGGTTTCAGGGGTTTGGGAGAGAGCTGCCGGACGAGTGGATTAGGGTGTGGTTTGTCCCATCTACAGAAAGGGCGATCTGATAGATTGCTGTAATTACCGCAGCATAACGCTGGTCAAAGCCACCAACAGATTTTGTTACGTTGTCTATCCCCGGTGGCAGGAGAGTTCGTAGGGTAGTACCAGGTGGGCTTTATGCAATAAGGTTTAAAAAGGTGTGGCAGATGGAGACATTTGATGGTATTAGTAGCGAAAAATCCGAAAAATTCGAATTCGAACAGGTGCTCAACTGAAGTGAAGGTACGACTACACGCAGCGATAGGTCCGTTGAAACCGAATGTTGTACGGTGCAGTCGAGATTGTAGCAATCCAGCAGAACGAAGCGAACGTTGAGGAGCACGAAAGTCCAACAACGAAAGAATACTCGGCGAATCGATTTCCCCATTCAGCGTCTTGGCAACAAACATGGCTTGCTGGATTTTTCTCCGACGTTCAAGTGTATCAAGGCCAATAATCCTACACCGATCAGGATAAGGTGGTAAGTGCACAGGATCACGCCAGGGTAGATCACGTAATGCCAGTCGAATAAATCTCTTCTGCACTCGTTCAATTCTGAAAGTCCAGGCAAGTTGGTAAGGAGTCCAAATCAGACATGCATTTTCTAACAGTGGTCTAACCAGAGAGCAGTACAGTGCTTTTAGGCAGTATGGATCCTTAAAATCCCGTCCAATTTTGGAGATAAAACCTAGTTGTCGGGTTGTCTTCGAGATGATAGACGAGCGATTCATATTGAAATTAAGCTTTGCATCAAGAACAACACCCAGATCGTTGACATGCTCGACTCTTTTGAGAACATGACCATCAATGTTGTATTCAAACAGTATTGGGCTGACAATACGATGGAAAGTCATAATCTGACATATTGCAGTACTAACGGTGAGCCAGTTCGTATATCACATTGGGCTTTATAGAACCCGTGCTACTACGGATCAAATTTTTATTCTTCGGCATGTCATCTAGATGTGTCGGGAGTACAACCCATCATATTTTTGTGGATTCCAGGGCAGCATACGATTCAGTCGGGCGCGAAGAGCTGTGGTAGGTGGTGCGGTTTTCCGTACAAAGCGACGTGTCCGAAATAGAGCGGTACTGGAGCGAGTGATGTGTTGCGTGCGTGTTTTTGATTAATTTTTATGAATCCCTTTTTTTTCCTAATCCCAGAATGCCGCCTTAAATAGTATCGATAAATCTAATATCGATGCTTTGCGAGCGATATATCGACGGTATCGTTAAAGCAGCGGATTTGATATTGATATTTAATTATCGATACTTTCGGGTTAGAGTCAGTAGGATCGTAGCAACTGGCCCTGCAATTGTCCTGCACTCTAACACCTGGCTGCGAAGTCTGTCGTACAAAAACTGAAGGTCAAGTTTCGATAACGGAATGTCGCACCTAGGCTTTGCTTTGCTTTATAAGGCCATTGCAGATCATTTTCAAAGTTTTTGTCACCCCCCTCCCCCTTGGAAATTGGCTTGAAAAATCGGGGGGCAAAAAATAATTTGTAGGAGTTAATTTTTTTATAAAATCAATTGTCTGTGGGCTCTACAGCCTGAAAAATTCGAAAAATGAGTGTACGAGTTGAGTAAACTTTTCTAGCACGAAATAGAAATGGAAGTTCAAACAGTGGAATATATGAAAATCGGCCAAAAAAATTTTCTTTCGTTTTTGTCTTTTTCTTCGTAGATTTTTGCATGAAAAATAACAACGTATTTATTAAAAGCAAGAATAGATTTAGTTTTCACGTTTAAACTTTTAGTAAAAATGCCTAAAATTCGCTTTTTTTGCTCGATTAAAAAATTCTCTTTGTTTTTTTTCGGCCCCCCCCCCTTCAGTGGCCTAACACCGGAAGGACAAAAACTTTTTTAAATACAGTAGTTTACCGATTTTATCTACTCATCCGAAAATTTTTGATAGATATATTTGGACAGTAGACAAATTTGGGGAAAAATAAATTGCTCCAAAATAATTTAAATGAACAAAAAACATTGTTGATATTGATCATTTTCTTCAATTATGAATTATTTTAGCGTAATTTTACGCATAGGGCTCATTTTATTCATATTTTCCATTAGCTATATTGCATGTCAACTCAGCAATATTATGAAAAAAGACATATCGAAATTCAAAATTGCTCCGATTTTATTCAAATTTTGTGTACTTATTCCTTTGCAGTAAATTTTAGATCTGTATTTTTAATTGGTACTTAGGGGTTTCTTTAATTGGTACTTAGGGGAGTCAGTGTGGTCCCAAAAGTTACCATTTTTCCACCTTTTTTCCTTTGAAAATTCATAACTTTTGATCCATTGAACCGATTTTAATACCAAATGGAAAGTATTTTAATGAGCTTTTCAGCAAAAATATTGGACTGAAGTCCCAACTTTTTTTTATTATCGCAAAAACATTGAAAACATTCACTTTTTATGTTTCCATGGTGTGTAGACCAAAGAAATTCGAAGTTTTCATAAAGTATCGAGAATACAATGGAGACGCATGGTTCTTGTTTTTACTTGTAATAAAAGGGGGTTTTTGACAAAGAAATGCGTCTCTAAAATAAAACGCCTTACGAGTCCATTGCATTTTCGTATCTTTATTTCTTAAAAAAGAGTATATCAAAAACTAAAAATGTCGGATATCTGTTTTTTAATATCGTATGTAAACAACTAGCTTGCCGTTGAAAGTATAATGAAAAAATAACACCTTTTTTCCATTTCCGGGTTTTCGAGTGGTTGCTATACCTTTATACTATATATTTATATAGTAGAAAGGCAAAAACGAATATTTTAAATGTTTTAAGTGATTTTAAGACCTCCTACAAAAAATGTTTTGGCAATCATAAAAAACTTTGAACGTCTGTTTGTTGTTTTTTTTCTGAAAAGCTCATAAAATTCCTTTTATTTGGTAATAAAATTATTAAAATCGGTTCAATGGTTCTAAAGATTAGAATTTTTAAGGAACGAAAGGTGATAACTATAAAAAACAAAGAAATATTCCCTGTTATGCGTAAATTCATGAAATCTTCCAAATTTTCATGCCGAAATGACAATTTAAGAAAAGGTAGATAAAACCGGGTCTAAATGGTAGACAAAATCGGGGGTACCGTCAATTCGGGCGAAATTGATCAGGCGGGTGAAATTGATCACCTTGGACCAACGAGTAAAAAACTCTTTATTCTACGTTTATACTGATTCATAAAACTGAATATGCACCCATCCATATAAAGATTGAGTTACAGGTCAAAGTCACTTGGCTTTCAGCAAGATTGATCTTGTAAATGGCTTGATTTTTTAAAATTTACTATTTTGATCGAATCGCAATTTTCAACATGCCCGATAAAACTCTTTGCTGTTAACACAAATTTCGTTGCAGAAGGAAATTTTGATAGAACTAATTCGATTCTCTAATTATCTGGCTGTGCTTTGATAATTTCCATGAATAGAATTATGCGACAGAAATTGTTTGATTTGACCTTTTACGAAATAAAACGAATGATAACATCATGAACTGAGGCAACATAGATTTCTAGATCGCTATGGGTGCGAAATGGAGCTGCCACCTGCGAAAGTTTATTCTTTCTGTGAAGCAGAATGGAGATTTATAAAAGGGTGCAAAAGACAGACAATACTTCGCACAAATTTTACAAACGCTCCATATGGCAGTTGCATGAGAGTGCAAGAGATCGGTTTGTGCTTACATAGCGAAATGCAACTACACATTCAAAGAGACAGTCAAGCTCCCGTATATGAGGAGAATTAAATTATTTGTTTCACTAGATTGGTGAAGATTGTATACGAAAATCGTACATTTACACATATATACAGCAATGTTTAAACAAAAACAAATGATTACGATGCTAAAATTGGCTTAATATCTTTTTTATCGTTCATATTTATTTAGCAGATGCATCAACCATGCTAATGTAGAGCTGACTGTTTGATTTTTGTGCTAGTTGCTGTACGCGACATTGTTGCCTACATACAGGCAATATCTCGATTACGCCAGATTTTATACTGCACGTTAGGTTATTGCTGTCAGAGCGTATGGTTTAATAGCAATATCGTCTTGATTTCTACGTGATCAATTTCACCCGTTATTTGTAAATTTCCAATTTCACGATTACATTAAGTTTTATCTAAAATAAAACTATTTATATAAGATATAGATGATACCACAGAACAGAAGTGGAAGTAGAAAACCAAACACGTACATGCTACTTTCTACAGATACTAGCGAACCTGGCGGTAGCGAGTCACTTTTTTCCACGAAAACACACGAACGCATACGAATGCACACGAAAGCATGTGAAAGCTGCTATGCGATTGGCAACGAGCGTTCTGCTTATATTGCTGTTATTCGCTTCTATGCGAAAACCTTCCCAAAGAAAAATAAAAACAAAAAAGACTCTGTTACCAGTTTTGATCGCCGAATCGTTCGAACTTCCACTTCTGTTCTGTGATGATACTGTCGTGTAGCCAGCACTACAGTACTTATTTTAAAATTGAATCATCTTCCTAAATATGTTTCTATTCAAAGATATTTAAAAAATACTCGAAAAAGTGATCAATTTCACCCGAATTCACGGTACCTAAATTCGGGTGTAGATTAAACCAGGTGTAGATATAATCGGAATACCACTGTATTTGTAATGGCCTAATTTCCATTACATGCCAAGTTTACTAATGCATTATGTTCTATCTCAAAGCATTATTAGGGTGGTTTTGTTTCAACAATTTGGGGTGATTAAAAACAAGAGTTAAATGCGTACCAAAAATACGATGTTTTTACAAAAGTTGTAGAATACATTAAAGAATAGGGTATTGTCGTTATCGTCGAGCCACTGTAAAGGTCGGGCCAACACGATTTTACAGTTTTAGTAACTCATGATATCTATGATACAATCATTGTAAAACTTCTTACTGTGATAGGTATCTTTTTACAATATTGGGGGTTTTCAATCGTGTATTCAAAACGTACTGAATTCAGTGACTAAATCTTACAAAAAAAGTTTTCCACGCACATTGAACTTTTCTTCAAGAAATGATTCATGAAATACAATTATCGAGATAAATTTTGAAAATGTATGAAATGTGTTGTGCTGCATACGAAGACTGTAGAAAAATCCCCTCCAGTAAGGTGTTTGGGAAGGCTAAGGTGAAATACTAGAAAAGCGCTATTTGTACAGGTCGGGCCACTTGAGTAGTCATGGTTGGGCCACCATAATTTTTAGCTCAGAAGCGCAATAATCACTAGAGAATGTCAATCACGTAAAATGCGATGAAATAAAGCAAAATTAATACGATAAAAACCTAGATTTTTGTTGTTTTTTTTATTGTAGTTGTACACTTCGGAAAAGGCGATTGTAGCAATATTAATTTTACAAGATTACCAAAATTTCGCTAAAATGCAATTAAAAATAGGGTATTTGTGCTTATATGAGCCGTTGTTTACGGAATTCATTCTTTTCATGTCTCTATATAGAATTTCAATATGTATGTCTTAGATTTTCTGCAGTGGCCCAAGCTGTACAATATGGCCCGACTATGACAACATTTTTTGTCTTCACGTAAATGACTATAACTTTTTTATTTTTCAAGCAATCAATTCAAAACTTTCCGGAAATATACCTTATTCTTAGACCTTCGCAACGATGTATTGAGATTTCCAAAACTCCTTTTGAAACGAAAGTTATGGGCGAATTCTAAAATGTGGCCCAACCACGACGACACTCCCCTACTCTCCGCTACAGAGACTATAGATTACAGAGGCGCCGAGACACTCAAAATCCGCTAAATTTTGAACGAAAGCGGAGAGTTTCCTTTATTTATGATGGTACTCTCCGTTTTGTTTGAAAATCTAGCGGATTTTGAGTGTCTCGGCGCCTCTGTAATCTATAGTTTTTGTACTCTCCGCCAGATCTCGCTCCATCTGGTCTAACCATCTTGCTCGCTGCGCTCTTGGTCATGTTGTTCCTATCGAATTTGAGGTGAACACCATCTTTGCAGGGTAGTTATCCGGCATGCTTGCAACATGCCCTGCCCATCGTATGCGTCCAGCCTTAGCCACCTTTTGGATTGACTAAACTCGTGTTTTTAGTCTTTGACCTTGAAATGCGGTCAGGCATTAATATCAATCACAATCTGATCACAAAACTTCGCCAATTTCAAACAAAATACAACACAACCCAAGGGAACTCAAACCTGCAGAACACCAACTGACGAAAGTACATAATTAGTATGAAACACTCGTAGGATTAAGACGTGTTTTCTTGTAAGTGCAAGTTTGTATGTAAAAAAAAAATGTATCCAACTAGAGTTTTTGTTAAGAAAAAGTTCAAATGTTAATGTTAAATGTTTCTTGTTAAATCTAAATGTTGTGTTACTAATACTTGACGACTTGTAATTTCTGTAATTCTACCTCTAAATAGGCGTCCGAAGATGGCTGAATGAAATATAGTAGGCTGAAACGCGTAACGCAGAAAATATAAAACTGTTTCATTCCTCACCGAAAAAAATCAACGAAACCCAAACACAAACATTAATATCAATATTTTTTGAAACGATGGTTCTACAATTGATCGAGGGACGGTAGGGAAAAGTAATGAAAAATTGTTGGGAATGGAGAGGAAAGAATGGGAAGCAAGAGGGCGAGGGGAGGAGGTAATGGGTAGCTACGCTTAACAAGTTGTTGTGACTCCTACCTTTTGTCCAATGCTGGAAGGTGCATGGGTCGAATCAAGCTATACTCAGAGATTATAACCAGATTTGAACCCACAACACCCGTCAGGGCGTGTGGCTCGCTGGTACGCGTGAACCTTTGAACCATAGAGGCGCTGGACAAAAGGAGACTGCGCAACCCCCCTTATTAATGTAGCGACGTATCTGGTGAGGGTTATTTTTAGACATAAATTGTGCCTCTTCCCCCTTCTACTGTAGAAACCACCGACCGAGAAGTTTTAATCTAACTTGTTTTTACTTTCAGGACGACGACACTATGCCGGCCCTTACGACTTGCAAAGTAATACCCGTGGCGCTGTTCGTCCCTCAGCGTGAAAGACTTCGTCCCTATGAGATTGACCAAACTCGTGTTTTTAGTCTTTGACCTTGAAACCTCCTTCCCACTCCTTCTCCTCCATTCCCAAAAAAAATTCATTACTTTCCCTTACCGTCCCTCCGTCAATTGTAGAACCATCGTTTCAAAAAACACCTTTTGGATACTGAGTTCTGCTGTATACCGCCGTAGATCGTTCTTAGCACTCGTCGTTCGAAAACTCCGAGCACTCGCAAGTACTCCTCGAGCATCGTCATTGTTTCATGCCCATAGAGAACAACCGGTCTAATAAGCGTCTTGTACAGGGTGAACTTTGTACGGGAACTTAGTCTGGTCGACCGCAATTGCTTGTGAAGCCCATAGTAAACACGACTCCCGCTGATAATACGCTTCCGAATCTCACGGCTGGTATCATTGTCCGCCGTTACCAGCGAGCCAAGGTAGACAAATTCGTCGACTACCTCAAACTCACCGCCGTCGATCAATATAATACTGCCCAAGCGGCGTCGTTCGGCCTCGGTTCCACTGGCCAGCATGTACTTTGTTTTAGACGTTTGCCAAAGACCTCCGTATGCGAAAAATCGCGCTGATATAATCGGAACCATACTATACCGGGGTGCAGCGGTAGTTTAATTGCAAAAGCACTTGGGCACCAACCGAGAGAGACTGTGGGTTGGAGTCCTACTTGCCATTGAACGGCCCAATAAATTTTTGGCCTCATATCGAAGTTTTCCCAGTGTCATTCAGATTATCTTGTTTCGCACCATTACAAAAAAAATATAAAAATGATAAATATCACCTTGTACAAAACCAAGATTTCGAAAATATTTCCTAGAAATGATAATTATTGGAATTTAAAATGGAAATTTCGGCTACTAGTGAGCAAACTCTTTCGAATTGGACGACAAATAAAGTTTATAGAGCGGGAAGTGAAAAAGATGTTCCATTCAATTGTATGAGGGGCATTTTATCAATTTCTTGTAGTTCAGATGAATGAGAGTTTCAATCCCTCAGTTTTGCTCGGAAATGTAAACCGCCTATCTTAAATATATTCTATAACCGAAAAACAATGAAAATTTTCGTTAGGAAAGAATGGAAACCTATCAGGAAAAAATCGGAATGGGTTTCAAGGAGTTACGAGGCCAAAATGTTTATCATGAAACCTTTTTAAAGAATTTGAGAGGATGAATGAAAGAAGTCTTTAAAATATTCTACTCGGACTCTACAGTAATAAGTAAATTACGTTCCAAAAATCTGCACTATTTTATTTCAGATAGAAAAATTTAACTTTCTGATAAAATTAACGAAACAGGTGTGCTAGTTCATTTAAAATTAAAAAAAGCATGCAGTAATTATGACAGGATATTTCAAAATAAAACACAATAAAACAACTCGACTGCGATACAGTTGTGGTTCAATTAATTTTCCTTGCATGCGGATCTTCGGAAAAGTAGCTTGCTATCATTTCCGCTCGTAAAAATTCTTCTACGACTGTTTTTTATCTCTGCCGTTTAATACTTTGTTGGTACTTTTACTTCCTCTTTGGCCGTCAATGCTGGTGAACAGCCGAAATATGTTTTTTTCTGAATCAAATTCCAAATAACAGTAAGTTAATTACCCTTCCCAAAATTTACTGCTTGCTTGCTCTACTCGGAACATCTTCTCTCGGAAGACAATCAAAAAAAAACTTCGCCGTGTCAAATTTCCATTCCGAAACGCATGCTCACGTTCCAAATGCAATAATAATACATAACGGCAGTGCCACCCCCTTGCAAAACAAGACGAAGGAAGTCAGCCTAGTCCACCCCGAACGGAGCGAACGAAACGCACCAAGCGTTTGCTGGGCAGGGGCTGCCGCCTCTGGTAGCTGTACGTAAATGTTTTCATCTTTTATTCATCTCGGCGTGTTGAAAGTCGTAATTGGCTCAACATCACCACTTTTATAGTGCTATAACAATTATTGTTATTACTGTTGCTTACTGTTTTGCAGCGGGCCGCGTCGTCGCCTCCGCCAGCAACAGACAGCATAGCATGTACACGCAGCGGAGCGATAAAAGTTATGCTTTTCACATAGCCCAGCTAAGCATTCTGCTTAATTAAAATACGAACTCAAAAGCTCTCTCTGCGGGACCGAGGGACGGAAACGTGTCCGGATGAGGATGGCTTCGTCCCGGATTGGGACATGACGGTGTACGGTCATTGCGCCGAAATCGTTTTCCACGTTGTTATCCATAAAGCTTACAGTTCTTTCTTTCACCTTTTCAATCTTCGGTGCTTAAAAGTGCCCGATCCCGATAAGCAACCGTTAATAAGTTAGTTATGCTCCACTGAATTATCAATCTGAGACGATAGCGGAGCGGGTAAACAGTACCCGTCGGGCGCCTCGATATTCTCAATCCAATCTTAAGAAATGCTTTGCGCTATCTTAATTGATATCGGAATCACTCTACTCTGAATGGGAAAAAGGTTCACTCTTTAATTCGGCTGCCACCGACCATGATGCTTTTGCCTGGACGATCGACGATAGCAATGTGTTTATTAAACGTAAACTCATCGTCTTCAACAGATTTTCTCGTTTTTATTTTCATTTTTTTCGGGAGTATGACTGTCGAATCTGACAGTCTGCAGAAATCGCCTGTCTCTGATTTCGGCACGATTGCGGCGAACGTATTATTTCGCCGGTTTCATATCAATAATTCCAGCTCATAGGATTTAATGTCAGTCGTTCTGACTCTAACTGACTCGGAGTTCCGTTATGGTGGGTAGCGCTCTGATGAAAGGCAATAAATGAGACCACCGCACCGTTTTTACTCATACGCTTAGAAAATCTGCAGACGGAAGCAAAATTGTGCAAATTACTTGAAATAATGGGAGTTTTATCGCTGGACAAGGTATGTATAAAGTTAATGCTTATACTTTTCGCAAATTGCGAATTGGTTTCCTAAGCTGGTCGGATTGCTGTCAGGATGAATCGTTTGTCTGTGAACCATGGGGAGCCGCAAGTTTAATCAGAATTTAAATAGCTCATGGATAAATGCACATGCAAACTCGTAATGGTTTTATTCATCAACACAGAAAGTTTGTTTCGAAAATGGGAGTTTTGAGATACATTAAACCACATGTTGACAATCCACACAGATGGTTCAGAAATAGATGGAACGACTGTAACCTAAAGTACCATCTTTGTACCAGAAATAAAATTATACTATATGCAATCAGCAACCGGGTAACTGCTGGCAATTATGAATCGAAACTGTAAATTTTGTTGATAATGCAAAACTAACTAACGATGATAACAATGTTTGATTCCGTCGCAGGCTAAATTATTCCTGAAGAAAAAATCTAAATAAATCCCGCATTAAATTGTCGTCAACGAGAAGCCACTCAGCAGAATTATATTGCCGAGGTTACGATATTACCTATTCAGAAACAATCTCGTTTACGATGAGACATTGATTGCTGCTAACGAGCTGATTGGATCATCCTGAGCGCCAAAAGTTATAGCTAGAGAAGTAAAAAAATGGAAACTTAGATAGAGGATATGAAAAATGGCACTTCACTCCTCACCAAACCAGCATCCTCTTCAGGGAGTAGGAGTAGGTATAAAGTCAAGCTGGCTGTAAAGAAGCAACATGTTTGCACCGATCAGTCGGTCGGTCGGTCGGTCGGTGATGGTGCATCGGTGATCGGAACCCCACATGGCTCCCCACATCGCATCGCCAGACGTCCTCGACGCCGTCCGTCGTCGTCGCCAGAAGCAGTCTCAGCATCGGTAGCGACAGCCTCGTCATCTTTTCAATCAAATATGTATGAGAGTGTGCAATAACGATTGAAAATAGGAGTAGAAAAATGCAATCTAGCTCCTTGCTCTTTCCATTCACCGTAGCCGGGCAGAGATTGTCCTTTGCAATTTGGATTCCCCAGCTTTAGCTGCCGTTGGTTTCGGGCGCTGCTGCTGTGCTTTGGCACATGCGAATGAGATTTGAGATTCCGAGTGCTTTCTCGAGACGGAACAAGGAAAACACGGGATATTCTATCGTACAGTTACTGGCAAACAGATTTACGCTTAGGTGTGTGCTAGTCATTGCATTTTAATGGCACCGTAGAAAGTTGCCTTAGATATAATGGAATTATTTGTTCGCGTTGAAAACAACATTAGTCCCGTGGAACGTGTTCCGACTACTAAGAAACAATGTTGCTCTAATGCATTCGACTCATAGTTTACTGGTATTCTCTGAAAAACATTTTTTTCTAAAAGCAATTGTTGACGATCGGAACGTACCATTTAGCAGATGAACTTGTCTGATAAAAGCATAAAAAATGTACACTTCAATATTCTACATGCACGGTCTCATTGTACGTCAGATTCATCCATTTTACCGGACAAACCTCCTTGACCTTTGCTTAATCAAGCCCCCTCAAATCCGTGCTGGAAAAAAAATCCAAAACTGACAACATTGCCTACGCACTGTGAACGAGAAAAGCCTCCAACGACCGACAAGGCAGTCGATTCTTCACTTCACCACAATCCGAAACCGTTCCGCTCTGTCTAGTAGAGTAGACCGACAGGCACTCATCGAGCCGACGACGAAAGAAGCAATCCTCGTGCTCGTCCTCGCCTTCGTCGACTAGCTAACGTCATCAATTTTCAACTAAGCACCTACACCAACCATGCCATAGCATAGGTAGGACGACCGGGAGGATTTCAATCTACGAAAGTGCTTACCTGTCTATTGATATTGCAACTAAATTAAATATAGATGACGTTGAGCATATCACATCCATTGCTATGTAGAAATCACACACGAAATTTGGCAGCGTCCACGCTCCGTTCACCTGCGAATGGAAGAGAAGTAGAAGGAAAAGGTAAACGTGATTTAGTTTGATTGGTTAGAGCAACTGCCTAATGTGAACTGGTCAGTATGGAGTTCTGTTGGGAAATGCAGTTTTTTTCTCATCAGAGTTTTGTCAATACAGATTTTAACAAATTTAGTAGCTGATTTCAAATTATAAACAGTAATATTTAATGGCAGTTTGTTCACATCTTCGAACAAATCCTTTTCGGAAAACTTTAGACTCGTATTTTTTTGTATGCCGTTTCAGTCCCCTTCTGGGCTGTAAGAGTCGCAAAATCACCAGTTTTATCATTGATGTGTTTTTAAAAAATAGGTTTTGAATCACTGAACTGATTTGAATGACCTTTCAGCCTTTCAGGAAGCGCTATGCCTATTGCCTATTGCCTACTACCTATACGCATCGATTTTAATAAAGAAAACTTTTGATTTTAAAGTACAAACTATTGAACAATTGAAATAATTAGCTTAGCCCTTAGCTCTTTCTATCCCAATTCTTTTCTTCCAATTTTTTGTATTATTTTCATTTGCTTTTTCGTATTGTTTTCGTCAGATTTTTGTTATAGGTTACCTCTCTCTCCCAAGTAACACACTTGGTTTTGAATAAGAATTGACAACAGATTTAAAACAAATCGAATTGCTGAGTTTTCGTTTGCCCACACTTAGTTATAACCAGATTACGACTGAAACAGCGCAAAAAACGAGCTAAAACATAACATGTGAAATATTTCAAAGTGACGCCTATGCGTTGCATGGTATTCTTACTACCAACAGATAAACTTAACTTAATTAATTTCCCTGAAGTTAAACATACAAGCAAAATAATCACCCATATTCTGTATTTCGAACGAGTTGAAATATTTCGATCGACTTGGCAAATATTTCGTTCGAGTTGTTTTTTCATATGAAGATCTTTCGTTCGAACCGCTGTTTTTTCGAAAACGTCAGT
This sequence comes from Sabethes cyaneus, assembly GCF_943734655.1. Lineage (NCBI taxonomy): Eukaryota > Metazoa > Arthropoda > Insecta > Diptera > Culicidae > Sabethes > Sabethes cyaneus. The sequence goes on from NC_071355.1 coordinate 48,521,395, forward strand.
TTCGAACGAAACATAAACTCGTTCGAAATACAGAATAGGGGTGAATGTCACACATTTTTCGCAAGATAAAATTAGTAATTCATCAATCACTCAAAGCAATATTGTAGCCTTCAAATAATCCAAACTAAAGTGCGATTTTAAATTTATCGTGAACTTTGCCATTCTACTTCCGAAAAATTGATGCGCTCAAGATATACTTTTATAAGTAAAAGTTGAGTGGAATCGAAATAAATTTTTTGACAATATCACAAAACATAATAATCTCTTGAAAACCTTCTGAGGAACGTGCTGCTCGAGCCAAAGATGCTGATAAATTGCGCTCAAAAAATACTCGGAAAACTCATATATTAGAGCATCTAAGCTCAATAAAATATTGCAATGTATCAAAGTTATTGATCTGCGCTGTACTTCGCCCGATATTCAATGCCGGTAATTCGCAATTACGAAGTTGCTGATGTTTGTTTGATTTTTGTGTGAAAAAAAGAGAAAGAAGTATCTTTGCTTTTGTTTTCACGTAAGTTTTGACAATTGGTTTTAGTGCGAGTGCGAACGGGCTTAAAAACCACTTTTACTTTCGTAGTCGCGAATATTCAGTTGTAAATGATCGATAAAAGCTTGGCTTCACAACCGAAACACAACTTTAACCAGTTATTCTGGCTGAAAACATCGGCGTTAGAAATAAAACGTTTTTATAACAGCTTGTTTTCCATGAAACTTATTTATAATTTAAATGCTCTGTCTCTGGCTCTGGCTCTGGCTCTGGCTCTGGCTCTGGCTCTGGCTCTGGCTCTGGCTCTGGCTCTGGCTCTGGCTCTGGCTCTGGCTCTGGCTCTGGCTCTGGCTCTGGCTCTGGCTCTGGCTCTGGCTCTGGCTCTGGCTCTGGCTCTGGCTCTGGCTCTGGCTCTGGCTCTGGCTCTGGCTCTGGCTCTGGCTCTGGCTCTGGCTCTGGCTCTGGCTCTGGCTCTGGCTCTGGCTCTGGCTCTGGCTCTGGCTCTGGCTCTGGCTCTGGCTCTGGCTCTGGCTCTGGCTCTGGCTCTGGCTCTGGCTCTGGCTCTGGCTCTGGCTCTGGCTCTGGCTCTGGCTCTGGCTCTGGCTCTGGCTCTGGCTCTGGCTCTGGCTCTGGCTCTGGCTCTGGCTCTGGCTCTGGCTCTGGCTCTGGCTCTGGCTCTGGCTCTGGCTCTGGCTCTGGCTCTGGCTCTGGCTCTGGCTCTGGCTCTGGCTCTGGCTCTGGCTCTGGCTCTGGCTCTGGCTCTGGCTCTGGCTCTGGCTCTGGCTCTGGCTCTGGCTCTGGCTCTGGCTCTGGCTCTGGCTCTGGCTCTGGCTCTGGCTCTGGCTCTGGCTCTGGCTCTGGCTCTGGCTCTGGCTCTGGCTCTGGCTCTGGCTCTGGCTCTGGCTCTGGCTCTGGCTCTGGCTCTGGCTCTGGCTCTGGCTCTGGCTCTGGCTCTGGCTCTGGCTCTGGCTCTGGCTCTGGCTCTGGCTCTGGCTCTGGCTCTGGCTCTGGCTCTGGCTCTGGCTCTGGCTCTGGCTCTGGCTCTGGCTCTGGCTCTGGCTCTGGCTCTGGCTCTGGCTCTGGCTCTGGCTCTGGCTCTGGCTCTGGCTCTGGCTCTGGCTCTGGCTCTGGCTCTGGCTCTGGCTCTGGCTCTGGCTCTGGCTCTGGCTCTGGCTCTGGCTCTGGCTCTGGCTCTGGCTCTGGCTCTGGCTCTGGCTCTGGCTCTGGCTCTGGCTCTGGCTCTGGCTCTGGCTCTGGCTCTGGCTCTGGCTCTGGCTCTGGCTCTGGCTCTGGCTCTGGCTCTGGCTCTGGCTCTGGCTCTGGCTCTGGCTCTGGCTCTGGCTCTGGCTCTGGCTCTGGCTCTGGCTCTGGCTCTGGCTCTGGCTCTGGCTCTGGCTCTGGCTCTGGCTCTGGCTCTGGCTCTGGCTCTGGCTCTGGCTCTGGCTCTGGCTCTGGCTCTGGCTCTGGCTCTGGCTCTGGCTCTGGCTCTGGCTCTGGCTCTGGCTCTGGCTCTGGCTCTGGCTCTGGCTCTGGCTCTGGCTCTGGCTCTGGCTCTGGCTCTGGCTCTGGCTCTGGCTCTGGCTCTGGCTCTGGCTCTGGCTCTGGCTCTGGCTCTGGCTCTGGCTCTGGCTCTGGCTCTGGCTCTGGCTCTGGCTCTGGCTCTGGCTCTGGCTCTGGCTCTGGCTCTGGCTCTGGCTCTGGCTCTGGCTCTGGCTCTGGCTCTGGCTCTGGCTCTGGCTCTGGCTCTGGCTCTGGCTCTGGCTCTGGCTCTGGCTCTGGCTCTGGCTCTGGCTCTGGCTCTGGCTCTGGCTCTGGCTCTGGCTCTGGCTCTGGCTCTGGCTCTGGCTTTGGCTCTGGCTCTGGCTCTGACATGACAATGTAAAAAACTCCTTTAGCGAACATCGTCCCAACATTCCACTTGCACACCAACACCCTCTGATATGCATGCTGCAAAGTAACTTACATTTGTAGGGTGTTTACATTTGTACGGTTTTATACTCAACACTCGAAGCAATTCTTAAGCGATGCGACTATGTTGCGAAACATGCCTTATTAAAAATCAGAGGTGTTGTGTCCAAGACACGACCGCATATATAGGTGACGCAGGACTACGTAAGTCTCTTTGTATAGTGATAGTAGCATGTATTCATGCTTGTAATCATTCGATTCTTCATGTATACATGCTATATGCACCATATATACATACTACATGCGTTGTATGTAACATTTAGCAAAGTATTGTTACATTGAGTTGATCGCCGCAATTCAAATTGTTTGCTTATTGTGATCGGCGGATTTATCAAAGTAGTAACATTGTATACATTCAATTCTTTGCATTTGAAAACAATTGAACAAAATCAAGAACACAAACATTTGCTTTCCTGCTACCTTACTGAAATTAAAGATTGTTTTTATTATCCATGGTTTCCCACGTTGAAGGGATTTTACCAATTCAATCCTATTTTATCAACAGCACATCTTTTCACTACACTTCTAATGAAACGACAAGCATGCGTATTCATACAGAGTCATATTGTAACCGAACACTACAGCTGTAGCACATTTTTCGAACACAGATTTCAAAATCGACTAGGTTTAATCGTCTCGCAGTAAAGAATTTGCGATCTATTGGGACAACAAACTTGTGTCATTTTTTCTGGCACACTTCCCTAACACAGACATCAAATTGGACTAGGTTTAATCGCGTTCGTAAGAAATCTGTTGGCACGAGGGGGCTTTGTCAGTCTTCCCAAGCAAGGACATCAAAATGGTCTAGGTTTAATCGCGGTGTTAAGAAATCTTGTTGAAATGAGGAAGCTTTGTCGCTTGTTTTGGCTTACTTCCCAAGCACAGATATCAAATTGGTGTAGGTTTAGATCATCGTATAGAATCTTCCAACCAATCACGAAGCGAGAATTCTGGTAAAACATAGGTTCATTATTTTCAATTTTTCAATAGTTCAACATCAAGAATTCATACTTTTCTTCATTTGAGTCAATTCTTAGAAGATTTTCCGATCGATTGGTGTAAGAATATTGAAAATCGATCGGAAAACCGTTGAGCTATTAGCGCTCCAAACTTTTCATTTTTCGTGAAGCTCGCATTTTTCGATTTTTTGGAATGACACCCTATCTCAAAACTTGCCGTAAGACGTAGTCCTTCGTCAAAAATATTTGGTCTTAGTATGGACGATGGAATTAGCGCCAGAGTTTCGTCTGTGTGTCTGTGATTTTAATTCATTTTCATTAAGTCCACGTAACACAACCTCGGACAAACGTCAAAGAAGTGAACTTTGCTTCGCCCGTGTATCACTCTGTAACAGTAATATAGAGTTTGCTGCCAGTTACCGTACGCACACTTTACTGCGTTTAACTATACGCAAGGGGTTTCCAACTGCTATCATTACAATGCATCGAAAAAAGTTCCCTTTCATTAATTGTTGCTATACATGCTCCTGTGATTACTAAAAATTCATGATTACCAATCATTATTAAAGACCATAACCATTGGTTGTTATATGACAACCGCTGATTACATATTTAAGAAGTAAATGATTACAATAGTAATCCCTGATTACTATGCATTTATTCGCCATACAGGAAACCTCTTGCGCACACGCAATTCTTTGTTACTGTTGTGGGTTTTCTAACTGTGCTGTTGTAAAGTTTTCCAAACTGATTGAAAGCAAACCATTAACACAATCACAAATTGGCAATCTCTATCAGCAGAGCGCATGCTCCCTTTCAATGCATGCTATAAGCTTTCGTATGGATTATATCGTTGGCGTCGATATAGATTTTTGCTACTTTTGAAAGTCCTCTGAAGAAGTGTTTTGCGAGAAATACAGAATAAAAAAGTTACAGACACGGTTTGAGATAAAGGGATTTCGTCTTCTGCAATATGCGGTTTTAAGGTCGAGCCATCCAGCACGTTGGGCCCTTCTATTTCTAGTGTTGGTAAGGGCTCTTGCGACTTGGCCGGCCCATCGCAGTTTCTCAACTTTCGCCAGGTGTAGGAGTAGGAATATCTCCAACTAGTGCCTGCAACTCGTCGTTCATAAACCTACGCCACTCTCGGCTATCCGTTTGTACGTCCGTTAACGTTTTGCACACCGAAGCGTTTTGCACACCGAAGCGTTTTGCGGAGGGAAAAGTAGTTTCGACTCCCAGACTCACATCTTCAATAGCGATGTTGAATAACATACAGGACAGCCCATCCCCTTACCGTAACCCTCTTTGTAATTCAAAGGACTGGAGAGTGCCCCTGAAACGCGTACGTAACTCATCACTTGCTCTATGGAAGCTTTGATCAGTTGTATCGGTTTGTCCGGAAAAGCCGTACTCGTGCATTATCTATCGTAGCTGTTCGCGCTCGACTGTATAGTATGCTGCCTTGAAATTCACGAGAATATAATGCGTGGGCACGTTGTACTCCCGACATTTCTGCAAGTCGGATGGTGAAAATTTGGTCAGTAGTTGGGCGCGCCCCCATGTAGCTCGCCTAATAATTCCCTACGAAGCCCTGTGCTTGCGTTCCAGAATCTGGGAGAATATTTTGTGCACTGTTCTAATTTTGACGCTTTTTACTCCTCAGGATCGTGACCAACTGGTTCCTTGCTCGTTGATATTTGGTCAAGTTCTCTCTAGTGGCAATGCTCAGATAATTTTTCCGAACAAATTTCTTTCTCTCCACTGCCTGTATCCATTTCCCATCAAACCAGTCTTTTTATATTCTCCGGGGCTCTCCGATGAGTGAGCGTTTTCGAGGTTTAAAGCACCTAACTCCTATGAATAATGCAGTGTCTCATCCAGTACTCGCGCCGGGACGGATTGCAGGTTATCTAGCTGCCTGATGCTCTGCCGAGGAGGGTGTGTCTGGTCTACGATGACAGTGGTAATAGTGAAGGACAGAGTCAATCCTGAATGTTCGTGATGTTAGAGAAAACCGACCATCTATAAGAACGTGATCAAGCTGGTTCATTGTACGCTGATCGGGTGATCTCCAGGTGGTTTCATGGATATCTTTGAAGGGGGCATTGAGGCTAACGGGTGGCAACTAAAATTTTGGAATTTTTTCGCGGTCCTTATGCTCAACAACAAACGAGCTCAGAGAGAAATGAGAGTATGTATGTGTTAGCTCTCTCTTTCTCTCCTCTTTTTGTTGATATTTTTTGTTTTGTTTATGCTTGCACAGTTTTGCTAAAAATGGTCTCGAAACAAGAAGCATTTCGGGAGCGCGTTGTACACTTCTACGAACTGCCACAGAAATCTCGGCAAAAAGTATACGGTACAACATTTAAAAGGCAAACATGTTGCGGCTTCGACTGTTTATTTACCATATCCTAAGATGCCCAACAACTATTCGCAAGCAAGGTTGTGGAAGACCAGCCAAAATTTTGAACGCAAAAGGACATCGTTCTCTTTCTCGTTTCTTCAACAACAAGCCCTCCGGTTTGGCTATCAATTAAGATGCACCAGACGAATGATTGAAGAAAATTTGGATCCCGTTTCTATACAAAACATCATGCAGATGGACAATACGTGTTTTGGCCGGATAGAGCATCATCGCATTACGCCAAAAAAACACAATTGTTCCTGAATACCCATTCGATCCCATTTTTACCCAAAAACCACGACCCGAAAAATCTGTCTCAGTGCTCCCAATCGAAGATTTCTTCGGGATTTTGAGTTCCTTGGTGTACAAAAATAACTGGAGAGCCACGAATTGCAAACAGTTGATTGGTAGAATCAAGAGATGCATTGGCAAAGTTGACATGACGGCCGTACAACGCTCCTGTTTCGACGTCAAACGAAAGCTTCACCGAACAGCCGATTACGTACTGTTTTCAAATGTACACTAATTTTTTCAACAATAGGTAACCCGATCAGGAGGGCATAACAAGATAACTTCAAATTTATAACACATTCTGATATTTATAACACATTGTGTTAGAAATCGGAAATAAACTGATCAGGAAGTGAAAACAAAAGTTTCAAGTTTGTAACAGATTCTGATAGTTATAACTCATTGAGTTATATAGGAGAATTGGGGCTTTGGCCACTACTAAAAATGTTACATATCATCACTGGTGTGCCCGGGACACACAATGGGGAACGTGCCATACCTTTTCTATAAAATTTAACGCAAATTTTATGTGTAATTTCAAATCTGATTTCAAGCCAAATTTTACATGCAATACCAGCCTAACTTCAAGTAAAATTTCAAGTACTATTTCAAGTCAAATTTCATGTTTATTTTGAATTCAATTTGAATTCTAAATTTAATTCGAATTTAATGTCCAATTTCAAGTTTAAATTTTGGTCCAATATCAAATCCAATACCATGTCCATTTGACATGCAATTTCCAATGAAATTCAAAGTAAAATTTCGTATCTAATTTCAAGTGCAATTGCAAATTGCAATCTAAGTCCTATTCAGTTGTTCAGTTTTCAGTGTTCACTTTCAGTGCATCAGAACGAAATAACGATTACATGTAGCGAATTCTTATATCTATCAATTTTGCATTAAGAAAATTTTGTCGTCAATTCTAGACTTTTTTTGTTTGTTTGGATAACAATTTTTTTAAGCATCCGACAACAGCAAGTGTATAAAATGAAAACATAAACTATTGCAGTTAGAAATATACTTGATGGAAAATGCCGCTCCTTTTAAGCCATCTTTTATGTATTTTCTGCACTTTATTAGGTTCTAACAACGAATTGAAACGAACAACGAATTAGGATTAAAAAGAAAATCTCTCAAACTTTTATTTTGTTGGTAGATGCTTGGAACAAAACGTAATCGAGCACATTATAAAAAAAATAATTAACGATAAAATAAAATGTTTTAGTTTTTTTCTCAGTTTACGTCTTGTTTACAAAATTTAAAAGCAACAAGTGTTTTCTCCAATCCTTTACTAACAAAACCTCGTATAATTGAGAAATATTTTCTTCCACGCATCACTAAAATAATTAGGTTCACAATTGTTTTTAATCTTTACTGTGGTTGGTTCCTACCAAAATCAGCAATAACATTTATAGAATCAAAACCTGAAATATAAAACTCATTTAAAAAAAAAAGTTTGAATGGCCAGGTTCACTTCAATTTATTTTCTGGTATATTTGAAAGCACTTCGAGCAACACTGTCAGAACGGTGCAACACTGATAAAACGGATTCGATTTCTTTTTCTTGATCACGGTCTCGTACCAAAAGAGATCTATTTATAGACAGCTCGAACAGCAAAAACTGACCACTGACAGAATAAGCTATCGGTCAAATCATATGAGCATTTAAACTACCTACATTCAAGAGTAGTTCTGGTACAGTGGTTAAGACGATAGCATCGTGTGCGGTATGTCGTGAGTTCAATTCCCGACTGAAAGGGTGCGGTTTTTGAAATTGAAAAAATGTGTGTGAAAATCTTTTTCTGTAGCTATTTGTAAATGTTCCCGATAAATAGTTGTACTATTTTTGACAATAGGTCGGGAAAATGTCGATATAGCAGACAGAGGTAAAGAAGTTTTTGTTTTATCAAAATTATTACACAATTTGTTAGAAATATGGTAACAAATTTTGATATAATTTTGTTCAAAACATAACAAACTTTGTTATATTTTTGCTATCACTGCTAAGCAGTTTTGTTAGAATTTGAGTTATTTTAACCACTTGCAGTAGCTAAATTATAACAGCCGTTGTTAGCAAAAAATCGGTCGAAAAATAACAGGATCAGTTATAATTTTGTTATGCCCTCCTGATCGGGAATGTATCTTTAATTTCGGCAAATCAGATCTTCTTCATGTATCATCGTCTTTTTTTGACAGCTTGAGAAAAAAATTCCAAAATTTTAGTTGCCACCCGTTAGTATAAATTACGTTAACTTGAGCTTACGATTCAGCTTGTATACAACAAGCAAACGTGAAATTCAATAAATTCGTAGAAACTGATCGGCCAGACTTAAAACCATGTTATTCTGGAGAGATATAGTCATCTCGCGCCAGATAAGATACTACCTGAAATAATTATCTCGAACAGTTGGCCCCACCATAGCGGAGAAAATTTTTTCTGTCACATCTTTTGAACGAGGGAAACATGACTGATTCCTTCCAGATTTTGGGAACACTACGCTGTTTCCTAGATGTAGGCTGAGACTTAGTCGGCAGGCAAGTGAAAAATCACAACGTCGGACAACGGACAACGTCAATAGTACAAGCAATTTCGTCAGGATTAGGAAAAACCCACTTGTTCATAATCTTGAACGCATTGATTGCATTTTATAATCCATCTGATTTTGTCATATTTTGATTTATTCCGTAAACAATGCTGTCAATATAGATTGCAAATAGAATTGAGTCTAACTTACATCCTTGAGGCGCACTCCACTTGTTAAACTTATTGTAATTTTCTGCGGCTGAGGTGGTAGTCTGATAGACATCAGAAATCACACAAATGCAACAGATGAGTTATATATTGCATTTTGATTCTGAATATCTACGGTCTTATTACATCCAATAGGTTGCTACACATATGCTCTCAATTCTAACATAATTAAAATTTAAATATACGTTATTTAATAATAACAATTATTAAGTTAAGTTTAGGTGACCAGCAGACTACCAAGTCAGCAGGTATCAGGTATCAGCATCTTTGGCTCGAGCAGCACGTTCCTCACAATCATGTGGAAGATTTGTGCCTTGCCCATCTTGCCCGTGTCATCATTTACCTGATGAGGACGGGAAGGAAAACAGGAGGAATAGGAAGGGGTGGATGAGGAATTTGGACAAACACAAACATATATATACCGAGAGATTTTTGTACCCCCGAGGGGATACTGCAATCCTTGGTAGTTAACTTATCAATAGTACACCCCCTGGGGGGTATACTCATGATAAATAAGAGCTTATAGCTCAATACCGCTTTCGGTAAGGAACATCAAAATGTCTCGTAATTTTAGTTTCCTAAAATCCGATTCATTTAAGACGTAGGATCCAAAGATCCTATGACGCAATTGTGCTACTGCAGGACAGTTGCAAATTACGTGATATGGTGTACCGTAGTCGGATTCACATAAATTACAATGAAACGATTCAGCTCGCTGAATCGTAGCCATATGATAATTTAGTCTGCAGTGACCAGTCAGTGATCTGACAAGAATACTGCAATTTACCTTTGAGTGTTGCAAAAGAAATTTCGCAACCTTCTCACAAGGCTTAACAATGAAACTTTTCGTTTGACGACAAGTTTCAAGATTTTCCCAATAACGTACATGTTCAGATGAAAACCAAGATCGAATCTTTTGTTTTATCCAACATGCCGCAATTGGTAAAGCAGGTTCCGGTCCGAAAACCGACTTTTCTGCTCCAGATCTTGCTAGTTCATCAGCCCATTCATTTTCGGTTATACCAGAATGGCCAGGAACCCAAACCAGATGAACGGCATTTAGAATGCTTAGTTCTTCTAATTGGGTGTGGCAGGCGATGACTGTTTTAGATTTAGAATTAGCCGCACAAAGGGCTTTTATAGCGGCTTGACTGTCAGAACAGAAGTAGATAATCTTGCCTATCAGTTCTTTTTGAAGTGCAAACTGAGCTCCGCACATAATTGCAAAGATTTCAGCTTGAAAAACGGTGCAGTAACTACCCAACGAATAGGATTCCTCCAATTCCAGCTCACGGCAGTAAACACCAGCACCCGCGCGACCTTCGTACAAGGAACCATCGGTATAACAGACCACATAGTCGGAAATTTTCCTTTCCATGTAGCCTGACATCCAATCCTCTCTAGGAGGAAAGTCACTTGAGAAAGTCCTATACGGGAAAGTACGCATGAGCGTTACATCGCTAGGAGCAAGGGCAAACTTGTCCTCAGCAACAATTTGCGACCACAGTCGAGTATGACCAGTGGAACCGTCCACAGACTGCCAAAGGCCAATCGCGTGTAGTCGATAAGCACATATTAGTGCCTCTTGCTTCAGGTGGAAGTGTAGAGGTTTAATATTGAAAATAGCTTCTAGGGCGGCAGTAGGAGTTGTAGTAAATGCACCAGACATTGCCATTAAACACATCCTTTGAAGATGGTTTAGCTTTGTCTGGACAGTCACAACTTCCCCTCTCTGCCACCATACAAGACAACCATACGCCAGTATTGGTCTGACAACGACCGTGTATAACCAGTGTATGTATTTGGGTTTAAGCCCCCAAGAGTTGCCAATTGCTCGTCTACATTGCCCAAAGGCCATGCACGCTTTTTTAATTCGGAAATCAATATTTGTGGACCAGTCAAGCTTGGAGTTGAGAATCAACCCCACGTACTTCACTTCGTTCACAACATCAACATCCGAATCGTAAAAGCGCAGAGCGCGAGCTCCATTGGTATTTCTACGTCTTGAAAATAAGACGATAGATGTTTTGCTCGGATTTACCGAAAGTGCAGTTTCTCGGCACCACGTTTCTACGACACGTAGTGCCTGCTGCATTAAGTCAAATAATGTGCTTATGCACTTTCCAACTACTAGGATGAGATAGTCATCCGCAAAACCATATGACGGATAGCCTAGACCATTGAGTTTCCTCAATAGGCCGTCCGCCACAAGGTTCCATAAAAGAGGCGAGAGAACGCCACCTTGTGGACATCCACAAACACTTTGCTTCCAAATACTTGCTTGCCGTAAGGACGAAAAAAGCAATCGGTTACTAAGCATTTGTTCTATCCACTTTATGATTATTGAAGGCACATTATGATAACGAGCAGCCTCCAAAATGGAAGCGAAAGATACGTTATCAAACGCGCCTTCAATATCCAAAAAAGTTCCTAAGCAAGATTCCTTTTGTGAAAAAGCAACCTCAATTTTATCCACCACATCATGTAATAAAGTGGTTGTAGACTTGCCACTTTGATAAGCATGCTGTGCTGAATGAAGAGGAACTTCTAGTAAGCTTGTTTCGCGGATGTGGTGATCAACAATCCGCTCAAGTGATTTAAGCAAGAAAGACGTTAGACTGATTGGTCTAAAACTTTTGGCTTGCTCGTATGTCGCGCGTCCTAAAATTTAATTTTCTGCGGCTGAGGTGGTAGTCTGATAGACATCAGAAATCACACAAATGCAACAGATGAGTTATATATTGCATTTTGATTCTGAATATCTACGGTCTTATTACATCCAATAGGTTGCTACACATATGCTCTCAATTCTAACATAATTAAAATTTAAATATACGTTATTTAATAATAACAATTATTAAGTTAAGTTTAGGTGACCAGCAGACTACCAAGTCAGCACAATCGCTAAGATTAGGGCACCTTAGCTACAGAAGGGTAATGCTTTGTGAACAGCTGTAAGTGAATAATTATTGTAAAATTCTTGAAACAGACCAAACCTCGTGTTTTTAATCTTGACCTTAAAATGCGGTTAGGCACATATTAATATTTTTTTGAAACGGTGGCTCTACAATTGAAGAAGAGGTAGTAGTGGAAAGTAATGGAGAATATATTTGAATGGAGGGGAAAGAGTGTAAAGGTGAGGGTATTGGTACCTGGGGGTATTTGGAACCTTATTGGTAGCTACACTTAATAAGTTGTCGTTATGACTCCTACCTTTTGTCCAATGCTGGAAGGTGCATGGGTCGAATCAAGCTATAATTTTAAATTATAACCGGATTCGAACCCATAACACCCGCCAGGGCATGTGGCTCGCTGGTACTTGTACCTTTGAACCATAGAGGCGCTGGACAAAAGGAGACTGCGCAACCCCCCTTATTAAGCTAGCGACATGGGTTGGGTTATTAGACACAAACTGTGCCTTTTCCTCCGTCTACTGTAGAAACCACCGACCGGGAAGTTTTAATCTAACTTGTTTTTACTGTCAGGACGACGACACTATGCAGGCCCTTACGACTTGCAAGGTACTGCGCGTGATGCTGTTCGTCTGTCAGCGTGTTAGCCTAGATTCTCAGCGCGGGTTTTCGGAGAGAGGCTCCGTTCCTATGAAATTCTTCATTACTTTCGCCTACCGCTCCTTCATCCAATTGTAGAACCACCGTTTCAAAAAAATATTGAAATTCTTTAAGCTTCCAATCCAACAGAATTGAATCAACAGTGTAGATTCCACACACCTACCCTCAGCTAAATTGTTGAATGAATCTACATTACAAATTAACCTTTTCGAAGTGTGCAATTTTTATATTTACCTTTATTCTTGTTTACGGCCGTATCCTGCATTCGTACGAATAATTTGCTTCGAACGAATCGGAAAGCACTATCCTCATATTCGAATGGACAAAAGGAAGGGGCCTTTGAACGTTCGAATTGATTCGAACGAAAACAAGAATACGAATCGGCTCTACTTTCGAACGAATATCATTCGATCGAAAACAAGAATAAGGGTGATTAGCTCAATAATTAGTGTACTAATTAGAAAAAGAATTAGGTCACTGTGTATGAGCAACTTTTCTAATTGTAACTTATTGTCTCTGAAATTAGACTAGAATTTTTTCTGCACATTCATACTGTAGCAACTCTGTTGGGCAGTAACTGTTAAACTCTTCCAGCGATATACTACGAAAGTTAATCTATTATCTCTAATACCACCATTATCTCGTTCCAAATCGGCACCCGGTCGAATGCTGGCCGGAAAAAACAGCACTCGACCGAACTGGGTAAATGGACGGAATCCACGTACAGCAATCCTATGTAGCGGGTCGCAGAAACGGAATCACAAACAACCTATAAAAATGGTTCCCCGGACGAGCGATTTAATCCGACGATCGAGGAAGTGTTTATTTGTTTGTTTTTCAACCGGTCGAGAACCGAAGTGCGAAAATCGTCACGGACTGAGGCCCCCTGGTTTACCCTTCTGTACCGCCCCGCGGCGCGACCTGGCGTGGCCAGAACGCCAACCGGAGTGCTTGCTGCCGATGCCGGTGCGGAGTGTTTTGGAAGTAAAAGTTTTGGCAAGCACATCTAACATGATGATGTCGTTCGCAGTTCTAGATACGAGTCCGAAAATATTGATCAATAATTCACGGGAAAAGTTTATTAAAAGCGTTTCGGGGCCGGGAAATGATTGCTTTTTCCTTCTTTCTTGGGTGGAATGGTGATAAATTATAATTAAATTCTCTCACGGATCCCGGGCATGGGCGGCGGGAATGGGTTTCGTTCTTTCCATGTCCCATAATGACTTTTATGCTAATGTGAAACAGCTCAACAGCGAAGTTTCGAGATTTGCTGTGTTTATTTGCCCCCTGCTGGTTCAAATCCAGGAAAAGTGAATAATCGATTTAAAAATCGACTTACAGCTGAGAAAAACACTCTGCCAAGGAATGAATCTAGATGAATATTCAATACCAAATGATTATTGGGTGTATTTTCTGTTATTTTTCTTTGTTCGTTTGCTAACATCGAAACATTCGTGCAGCTTTCCGAGAAAATTTTTGGTGTTGGCATGCCAGTAAAAAGGTATGATATTTTAACTAAATTTTCAACAGTCACGTGGTGTTGTACAGTATGCGATGTGATCCTTTCCGATTGCTAACTGAATGATAGATTCAATTTCCAGCAGCTCTGTCACGATGTCACGTTTGACTGAACCTTAATCGATTGTTTCTAGATACGTTGACACTTTCTGACGCTTTCACTCTGTTCAGATAAATTGGTTTTGCTATTTCGTCTTTCTTTGTTAGTTCAGATTCACAAACTGAAAAAATTGCTTTGGTGACAAAGTCACCGACAGAAGTACTCACCTTGAATACTCTCTTTTTTCAATTAAGCTTTTGGTTTCACTCGATACGGTGGGTAGGTTGGACAAAACTAAGCGTGTTCACTTCTCAGGTTCGGACAAAACACAAGCATCCTTCGCCTGCCATGTGAAAGCTTTCAAATCTAAAACCGCGCTCAAAGTATAAATTGTTTCGTAATCTTTCGTTAATCCTATTGCAAACAATATCGTACCGATGAACTGCATTTTAAAAGTATACATTTATACCGTTAAAATACTCCTCTGAAATAATCCCAAACCATTTTTTACGGTTTAATTAAACCAGGATTATCCTATCGGTTTCAATGTGCCATCAGTCTGCACAGGTCGCCAATTAAAAGTCTTATCTATCAGATAAATGGCTTTGTTTGCTCGAATGCAAGAAAACACAGGTATTGGTCCCATTCTGGTAGAGCTTTCCAAATATTGTCACACCACATCGCATCACACCAGCCATTAAGCTTTCCGCTAGCCACCCGGTTCGATCCTGTCGTAAAGGATTGTTACCAAAAAATTGCCCCAATAAATTAATATTAAAAGCCCCCACGAATAATAATTACCCAAAGACCCCACCTGGAACCATAAAAGTGTAATGCCATTCATTGGCCGTTGGTTTAACTACACAACGGGAAGACAAAGTTTACCCGTTGATGGCGGTGTGGTGGCTTGGTGGGGATCAAAACCTACACACATGAGATTGTTAATGAGCCGCCGTTGGCGCTCGTATCTATTTTATTGCTCCATCCGTATTCATTTACCCATCTAGGGGAAGGAAAAATGGAATTGTACCATCATGCGTAAGTCCTTCGTAATTGATAACTATAGAGAGTTTTCGAAAAACTGCCACCTCCCGGTTAGATAACCACCGGATAAAACAGTCAATCAGCAGCTATTTATTAGCGATACGTAATGCGAGCATTTTATTTTCGGCCAAACTCCCTAATTGGTAATTTAAGTTAGCCGCCCCAGCCATACAAGTGGCTGTCTGTAATCGAATCACACCGTGATAAAAGTCGCAGCAACAACAGTATAGGGTAGCAAGTGCAAATTTTCGGAAAACAAATTTATCTCCCCCCTGGAGTTTTATCGGGTAGTTCGCCCTCCGGAACGTTCAATTATGAAGAACTCGCTTTCTCCATCAATTATTCGTAATAAAATTATTGCCTCGCTCGCCTCGGAAGACCGATGTTCTTTCCGGTTCGTTGGTTACTTCGCTACAAGTTTCGCAAATTGTTTATTCTGGCACTTTTCCGTACTGCCATAATTCAGTCAATCCCGCGCGAAGCCGAGGGGTCTGTCTGTGTTATTGTTGCGTCGTCGTCGTCAGGCAGGAACCGTTCTTCTGTCTGTGCATATCTGTGTTCCGGTTAGCAAAAAAAAAAAACAATTGCGAAAGCGTTTCGAACGGCAAAAGGAGAATAAACATTTTTTTGCAAGAATCGAAACTACCAATCAAAGTAATAATAATTAAATTTTATCTTTTCTGTTCCACGTCACAATCAGTTTAAGTAACGATAACTCAACGAAATCAACGACCACTGCACTGTTGTCCAGAAAGCCAAATTAGGTGCAATAAATTGTTTACTCAGTAGTCGTTGATTTTAGACTATTTTAGAATTTAGACGATTTTAGACGTGCTCGCAAGAACAAATAGTCGCACAATGGTGATTTCGTCACTGATATGTCACACTGACACAGTCACAATCTGAGATAGCCAAAATTATAGTTGCACATCCCTGGTCGTTAGTTTCTAGGCCATAGCTCAGACACGCCATATTATCACTAAAAGATAAGAGTTTGACGGACAACAAGAAGAGTTTTTTTGTGCACGCTTACAGCTGAAAAATCAGCAGCCGTCAGCTGAAAAATAATAGAGCCTCCGGAAAGGACCAACTCGACAAAAATGGCCAAGAACCGCTAGTAACGGCACTTCATTCGATAATTTCAAGGATTTAGGAAGAGGAGAAACTACCGGAGGAGTGGATGGAAGATGTAGTCTGTCCCATTTACGAAAAGAGCGACCGGTTAGATTGCTGTAATTACCGCGGCATCACATTGGTCAACGCCGCCTACAAGCTGCTCTCCCAGATTTTGTTGCGTCGTCTATTCCCAATAGCAAAGAAAATTCGTAGGGCAGCATCAGGCGGGCTTTATGGGGGACCATGCTAGTACGGATGAAACTTTTACTCTTCGATAAATACTACAAAATTGTCGGGAGAACAACGTACCCATGCATCAAATTTTCGTGGTTTTCAAAGCAACATACGATACAGTTGAACGCAAACAGCCCTGACAGATAATGCACGAGTACGGTTTTCCAGACAAACTGACGCGGCTGATTACAGCTATGCTGGTGCGAGTGATGTGCTACGAGCGCGTTTCGGTGGCACTTTCAAGTCCTTTCGAATCGCACAGACGGTTGCGGCAAGGGAATGGACTGTCCTGTATGTTATTCAACATCGCTATTGTAGGTATGATCTAGTGAGCGGGCATCGAAACGAGAGGTACGATTTTTAGCAAGAGTAGCCAACTCCTAGCCTTCGCAGACGACCTCGACATCATTACTAGAAACCTTGGAACGGCGGAGGCAATCTAAGCTGGACTAAAAACGGAGGCTAGGAGGATTGGGTTACAAATCAACACGTCGAAAACCAAATATATGGATGGAAAAAGCTCCAGAGAAAGCAACGTTTGCCTCCCACCGACAATGACTATTGACGGCGATGAACTGGATGTGGTTGATGAATTCGTATATTTCGGATTTCTGGTCACTGCCGACAATATACCGAGTAAGGAGATTCAACAATGCATTCAAGCTGGAAATAGAGCCTACCTTTCCTCCTGTATGATGATTCGATCGAAAAGCATACGCCGCCACTCAAAGCCAGCGATATACAAAACGCTAATCAGTCCGGTAGTCCTCTACGGACTTGAGACAGTAGCTTTGTTTACGGAAGACATACGTGCACTTGCCGTATTTGAACGAAAGGTGTTGCGGACTATTTTTGGCGGAGTACAAACGGATAGCGGAGAGTGACGCAGGCGTATGAATCACGACTTGCAGGACACTACTTGAAGAGATTTTCTTCGTACAACTTTGCAGTAAAATCCGTTCTCTTCGAACCTCACCGGAACCAGGAATAGAGTGGCCCAATGTGCTAGATGGTTCGACCAGGTTGAAGCCGACTTGCGTGTGTCCAGATGGTCAACGAATTGGCGATGAGCAGTCTAGAACCAAGTGCACAGTGGTCCGAAAGGACGAAAAGCGGAACTTTTTTCCTAGTGTCTTTTATTTTCATTTTATCATATACGGTCTTCAAAACTTTTGTTCGTATAAATATCCCCCTAATCTAAAACTGCCAAAAGTTAGCCATTGCTTACTACAATGAAAATAAAAAAATAACTTTTTTGTGTTAGGAAATATAGAAATAGTTTCTTCGGCAAAGTTGTAAATAATGTAAAAGCAAGAAACTTTGCCGAAGAAATAAAATTTCTATCTTCATTAAGTGCTGAACTATAGGGTATATTCATTAAAACTTCATTAAAAATTGGGTTTTCATACTTAGCTTTTTTTTAGTTGCATTTTACATGACTACAATGTCTTTTTTTTAGTTGCATTTTACATTAATGCAATGTTCTAGGCAATTATAGAAGCACTCATAATACACGTTTTTTCAGAAGACCGCGAATTTCTTGGACCTTTGCTTGATAAGTTATCGCATATTCAAGCTTTAAATTTCCATAATTTC
This sequence comes from Sabethes cyaneus, assembly GCF_943734655.1. Classification (NCBI taxonomy): domain Eukaryota; kingdom Metazoa; phylum Arthropoda; class Insecta; order Diptera; family Culicidae; genus Sabethes; species Sabethes cyaneus. The sequence goes on from NC_071355.1 coordinate 48,539,382, forward strand.
ACGAGTGCATGGGGTAAAATGGGGCAGGCGAATCTATGAAATCAGCACTTCAACTTAAAGCCTAAGTCGAGTACTACAAACTTATGTGGGTTCCGCTTGTCCACAACCACCCAAATGAAAGTACGCCAAGCACACGTTTTATGTGTTTCGCTAAAGGCTAGGTACACGTCCATTTTTTTGTTTTAGTAGATAGGCACATGGTTTCTTTGGCAAAGTTATAGAAAATACAAAAGCAAACAACTTTGGTAAAGAAATGACATTTTTTTTTTCCTGTATGGACTCATCACTGCGACCAGTATGGTTAGATCTATTGTGATATCGCCCGGGTGTTTGTTGTATAACCCGCACTGCATTTTATTTTGGCCATAGTCGCTATTAAGTGAGCGATATGCTTATTGAATTTTTTTTTTTTATGCGTGCTTGTGTGTAATTGGGTACCCTTCTTTCAATACTTTACTCTACTTTACCCACCTCGTTCCACATGACAGCGCACAGTCCCCAATTATAGTCATCCCTGGTGTAGCAAACCAGTGCATTTTTACTATAAGGGTCTCATTTTTGCACTGTCAATAGGCCATATCGGGATAATATAGAACTCAGCATGAAGGAAGGGCGATGAGGGGCCTGAGAATAAACCCATGCTGAAGTCACTTTGACATCGAATGGCCTGATTCTACTAAGATTCGAACCCATGACCATTCGCTTGTCAAAGCAGACTCGGTAACCTTGCGGCTACAGAGCCCCCCAAGAAATGACATTTCTATCTCTATCGAGTGCAGAGGGACTGGTACCGAATGGCCGAAACAGAAATGGCCGAATTACGAATAGCCAAATTTCAACAACAGACACAGAAGGCCGAGTCTCAAATAGCCGAATCACGAATGGCCGAATTTTTTCGGAATGCCTAAATAACTATTTAATAAAAACAAGAATTGACAATTGATTGGTAAATGGTTGGATAACGCGTAAAATTGTGGTCCCTAGCCTCTTATCTAGCAACTCCTACCCCTACCTCCACGTGGTACCAGCTGGAATACGAGCAACCTTAGCGGAGATCGGGTAACCAACCCCGATGGAAACTAAGGTCGTATATCAACAGGGGAGGAGGCACAGTGTGTCTCGACACTGGAAGATGGCAGCCCGATCACGAGACTCGGTAGCGTAAGCCCTAGTACGGCTACCTATCTAAACCAAAAAAAACTTACAACAAGAGTCAAGAAAAACTTTGTAAGGAAAGGACCTAGAGATTTGCAATCTTCTGCAAAAACGTGTATTTTGAGTCCTTTAATAATCGCCTAGAACGATATATTCGTGTAAAATGCAACCACCATAAGCTAAGTATGAAAAACTATTTTCTAAAGAATTTCCTAGGAAAATGCTCTGTAGCTGTGCCCTCGAGAGACATAGAAATGTCATTTCTTTAGCAAAGTAGTTTGCCTTTATACTTTCTATAACTTTGCCGAAGAAATCATGTGCTTATCTATTAACACAAAGGAATGGACGTGTAGCGAGCCTACAGCGTACGCGAAACACATCAAACGTATGCTTACCGTACTTTCATTTGGGTGGTTGTGGTCAAGCGGAACCCACACAAGTTTGTAGTACTCGACTTAAGCTTAAAGATTAAGTGCTGACTTTATAGATTTGCTTGCCCCATTTTACCCCATGGGCTCGTGAAGTTATGGAAATTTAAAGCTTGAATATGCGATAACTTATCAAGCAATGGTCCAAGAGATTCACGGTCTTCTGAAAAAACGTGTGTTTTGAGTTCTTCTATAATTGCCTAGAACATTGTACTCACGTAAAATGCAACTAAAAAAAGTTAAGCATGAAAAACCAATGTTTAAAGAAGTTTTAAAGAATATACCCTATAGTTCAGCACTCGATGAAGATAGAAATTTTATTTCTTCGGCAAAGTTTCTTGCTTTTACATTATTTACAACTTTGCCGAAGGAACTATGTCTATATTTCCTAACACGAACACTGTGAAGTGTAGTGGATAAAAATTCTTCATACGGCCATAGCCACAGTGATGCCATTGATATATAAAAACTATTCAACATTACAGAAAGGCGATAATAAAATTCTACAAAAAAGGGATAAAAAGATGAGTTCAATCCGAAGAAAAGACAAGGAACAAAAGACGAAAAAACAGCGTATGGATAGTGAACATGTGATGACAAAAATAACTAAATTATTACAAATTATAATAACTACGACAAAAATACAATGGAACAACAACGACAAAAGAACGTTTAAAAAAGTAAAAGAGACGAAAGAGTATAAAAGACGAATATACGTCAGAGAGATGAAAAAAGAACTATGCAAAAACAAAAAATAGACAAAAATTTAGTTTCCTGGACAACTGACAGCATGACTGAACGAGGAAATGATAAAAAGATGACAGCAAACGAGAACAAGACGCCAAATATCAACAAAAAAGATGACAAAAGTGGGAAAAAGCCGACGAATATACGTTGAAAATAAAGCAAAAAAATTATGAGAAGATGACAAAAATACGACAGAAAAATGACAAAAAGGCGACGATAATGAAAAAAAGAGACAATAAAATGACATCGAAAAAGTCGAAAAGACAATGATAAATGACTTAACGAGAAGAAAGCAAATAGCCGAACAAAAAGACGACAAACAGGCGGCAAAAAGATGATGGAAAGATGAAGAAAAAGTGATGAAAAGTAAGTAAACTGACGAAAAACTACAAAAATATTGTGGAAAAACGCCGAACAATTGGCCGAAGAAGTGTTAAAATGTCAAAAATGAAAATAAAAACTCCCGAAAGGATTACAAATATATGCATAAACGGGGATAAAGGAACGATATTAAAAGGGAAAACAGCAACAAGAAATACCAAAAACGACTACAAAAAGACGTCATCAAACCGAAAACTCCGCAACAGACGATAAGATTTATTTATTATCTGCTTATTTAGATCACCGTGACACTAATATTATTAGAACTTGTTGATTCTTTTCGGAGAAAATCAAAAAACTATTGATTTGGTGTGACGTTTCTGCCTACTGTTTTCCTTCGGCCATCATCAGACGTCTACAAAACAATTATAAAATTTATTTACTATTACATTTTACATACAACATAAAATTTTCAGTCAATTTCTTAATTACAATACATTTACTTGGTCTAATTTATAACTTACAATAACGCGTCAGTTCTGCATCATCACTCACAACCAATTATGTAACCCCGTCGGTTCGTATTCGGGTTGAGCTCCTACGATTTGCTTCTGTTGTTTGTATGTGGCGGAGTTTGAACACTAACCCATCGTATGCCGTATTGAATTTTCCACATTCTCGAAAAAACGGTGAATCTTCAGCGAAGGAAAACAGTAGGCAGAAACGTCACACCAAATCAATAGTTTTTTGATTTTCACCGAGAAGAATCAACAAGTTCTAATAATTTTATTTATTATCGTTGAAATCGTTGAAGAACGAAAATTGACGTTAAATAGACAATTCAAATACGACACCATGTCTTTACATATAAAAAATGATTTCTGTCTGTGTGTCCGTATGTTCCTTATAGAATCGGAAACTACTAAACCGATCGGCGTGAAAATTTGCATGTTGCGGTTTTTGGGGCCAGGGAAGGTTCTTATGATGGTAAGAGACCCCTCTCTCACTTAGAGCGGGGGCTGCCATACAAATAAAACTCAAATTTCTGAATAACTCGAGAACTAATCAATCAAATGAAAGCAAATTTGGCATGTGGGGATTTCGGAGGCAAGAATTTTTTCTATCATGAATTGGGACCCCTCCTCTTTTTCGGAGGGGGGGCTCCTATACAAATGAAATACAAATCTCCCCAAAACTCGAGAACTAATCAATCAAATGGAACCATTGTTTTTGGAGGCAATTTTTTTTCTATGGTGAATGAAGACCTCTCCCCTCCTTAGGAGAGGAATTATGACCATTCCCCTCTTCAAAGGGGGGTCTGGACTCCCATAAAAATGAAATGCAAATATCCTCATAACTAGAGAACTAATCAAGCAAATGGAACCAAATTTGGTACGTGGGGGGTTTTGGAGGCAGGAATTTTTTCAATGATGGTTTGAGACCCCTCATCCCTGTGATAGGGGGATTAGGACTCTCATATAAATAAAACAGACATTTTTGCGTAACTCAAAAACTAATCGAACTCGAGAAATTTTAGACTCTTTCATAAAACATTAGTTAATAACAAGACCACCAAAAACTACCAATAGTAACATTAGATGATTCAGGGTGAGACGGCCACAGGCCGCGAGTGTTGCCGGCAACCTGCTGTCGGAAGCGCCGGCCACTGCGGGGGGCAGCCCCCCGTAGAGATCACCTCTATCTAGGTTTATTTATTTTCCTAGATTACTGACCTCTATTACTTTCCTTCAGTTGGGTCACCCCTGCGAAATGGCACTTTCCACGAAAAAAAATTTCCGTGAAATGGTACATCCCGCATAAGGTTTTTCGCGAAATGGTATTCCGCGTAACTCTATATTCCGCATTATGATCAACAGAAAAGTGGTGTTCCGCAAAATGGTATTCGGCGAAATGTTATATAATCATGGCGAATATTTTAATGCTATCCGCTTTATTTTATCACGCTAAGCAATGGGGGGAGTTGTTTTGTACTGTACTGTGAGGAAAATTTGTATATTAAAACACCCGTGAACTCCCCAGAAACACTGCAAAACTCGAGATTGTGACAATGGTCATCCGAGATTCACGATTTATGTACAACACAGTTTGTGGCAATACGAAGTTTGTCGAGTAAGCTAGTATACATATAAAATCTGTACATAAAAAAGTAGTCGCATAAAATACAAGGGCCGTGCCTAATGGTATCCCGATCAAATGAAAATATCAAATTTATAACAGGATGAGTTCTAAATAACAAGTATTCTATAACAAAATCCCCTTTGCATTTTGTTATAAACTTGGTCTCGTTAGCAGTTAAAATAACAAAAATTGTAACAAAACTTTCTCCAGGCATATCACAAGTATATCAAGTTATGATATAATTTGATCTAGCTTATATCAAGATGAGTAACAAAAATCAGTATTCTGTCTTGCTGTATAACCAAATTGTAACAAACCGTGTTATAAGTAACAGAACGAGATAGAATCTTGGTAGAAAATTTTGTGTGTCGTAAGTTTTTCTGTCACATTTATAACAAAGTTTGATAGAAATATCAACTTGAGCAACAATTCTGTAAGATTTTTGTTAGAATCATCTGATCGGGATGGGCGCAGGTTAGACGTAGGGCTACGAATGCAGAGTAATTAGTCTTTTAATACTGAAACCAGGGATCTGTATATAAATTTCATATCTCTCAACGAAATCGACGATCTTCGTTCATAATCCTCTGACATTTCGGTAGTAAACATTTCGTAGACATTTCGGTATTTGTGCCATTGAAAAATGAACGGAGTCATGTTGATGTTGAAAAGTAGAGTAAGTAGCCAGATGAGTGTTACCACAACTATACTTGCACATGCCTTTAGTTTTTTTGGCCATAACATTTGGACCATTTTAGCAGATGGAATATTTCCTGTATTGCTGAGAAATTATTATTTTTACAACCTACTGACTCCACTACGAACGTGCCTGTTAAATGCGACCCTGAAAATAGAAATACGGAAGACCCTCAACGCCAAAAAAAGAAAATATGGGTCTAAAGTTTTGCGCAAAGGGACAAGCCCGCAGTGTTAGACCAAACTCACAGCACTTTTAATTTTGGACTCTGTTTAATGGAATTGTGTTTACATACCAATGAAGTTCACTCTGGCTCTTAGTTTTCTTTTCCTAAATCTATTTTATTTTAACTACGGTAATACCCTAACCAGCGTTCGCGAAGGGATTGGTCAGTGAAATTTTACGATCTGATTAAACACAACGCCATTTCCCGCATTTTAGGCGGCTTAGGCGAAAGATTTTTTTCCACCAGCAGAAGTTTAAATCGACTCGAGCGACGAACGCTTCCGACATAAACCCGTATTTTATGAAGCTAAACTATAAACCAGCCGTCGAACGACGAGTTCGCCTCCGAATGGCCAGAAGGAAATGAAAACGAATCCGACGAAGAAATTTATTGCACACTTGCCCGAATCATAAATTCGCAGGTTTTAGTGATATTTGATAGAGCTATAGGCTACAGGCCCAAGGCGATGTTTCCGAACGTGACTGTCGATCCCCGCTAGTTGACGCTTTCTTTCGCTTATTTGAACTTCTTGCATAGTGAAATTGATGTAGTGGACGAAATACGAGCCAATCTTATCGATACCACAATCCTATGATGCGCTGGTCGATACGACCGATAAAGTTTAGCTTTTCGCTCGATAAAGCTCCGCCCATTCGATGTTGCTGATATCTACGCCCCGTCTTTTTTCACTTAAGACAGCAGCGACTTTAGTCGTCCAATTTTCTACGCTGAACATTTTTGTAAATCTGTTAGATGTGGATTTTTTACAGTTTTTCAGTTTTTGGTGACGACCAATGATCAATTTCCATTACTCAAACTCAGTTAAAAATACTTCTGATATTATATTCCAATGTGCCTCAACTGTTTAATATTAATAAAATTTGCCCCTATGCCAATGGAGCTTGAAAACATCAATTTCCCATCAACTTTCAGCACGTGTTCAATCGTTTTCGATTCAAACGGCGACTATCACGGAGGATCAGCAATAGTCGAAAGCATCCACCCCGTTCTCGGTCGTCTAATGGTCCCATCAAAGTTTCGCAAAGCAAACCTCTGCCGAATGGAAAAGTTCAACCGAATGTTGGCAGCAAACATCCGTTGCTATCTACGTAAGCATCTACCCAACCTGTTGGTTTTGACCGACTCATCGCTTTTCTATCTCTTTTTGATGGTCTGACGTCCCACGCACTCGCATGTAGGTGTACGTCAATGAAACAATCTAAATAGCACAGCATCAGCGAAAAGTTGTAACAAGAATTTACAACCTCTTCAACTAATTCAGCAGCAAAGTTTGGGTCGTTTCGGTGTGGTAACACTAACCGGTTACCGCAAAATAAGGGTCGAAGTTTCGATTCGTTTTAATTTCACCTGTCTGTTGGGGTATGGTTTGTGTTCCCCCTCCGAACAGAGCGCTGCTATTTGAAAAGGATCGCAAAATGCTGGTGTACCATCACTTTGCAGGATAATGTGCTTGAAAATATGGACACTTGAATGAAAATGGGATTCAATCTTCGAAAGATGCAGTAAGTTTCGAATTACCTTGAAGTTTTGAAAGCCTATAAGGAGATTAATATCTATCGCATCTAGTTAGAGAAACGATTAACTTATTGTAGGGGATTTTTCATAGTCATCGTCATTGTCATTGGGCTGGAAAAATTTAGAATTTTGTAAAATTTTATTCAGGACAAATACGTAGGGTATTGTCGCTATCGTCGGGCCACTGTTATGGTCGGGCCATCACGATTTTACAGTTTTAGTAACTCATGATATCTATGATACAACCATTGTAAAACTTCTTACTTTGATAGCTAACTTTTCACAATATTGTGAGTTTCAATCGTATATTCAAAACAACCGTATTGAATTCAGCGACTAAATCTTACAAAAAAAGTTTTCCAGGCGCAATGAACTTTTCTTCAAGAAATGATTCATGAAATGCAATTATCGAGAGAAATTTTGAAAATGTATGAAGTGTGTTGTGCTGCACACGAAGACTATAGAAAAATCCCCTGCAGTAACGTGTTTGGGAAGGCTAAGGTGAAATACTAGAAAAGCGCTATGTGTAAAGGTCGGGCCACTTGAGTAGTCATGGTTGGGCCACTATAATTTTAAGCGCAAAAGCGCAATAATCGCTAGAGAATGTCAGTCACGTAAAATATGATCAAATACAGCAAAATTAAGACGATAAAAACCTAGATTTTTGTAATTTTTTAATTGCAGTTATGCACTTCGGAAAAGGCGATTGCGGGAATATTGATTTTACAAAATCGCTAAAATTTCACAAAGACGCAATTAAAAATAGGGTATTTGTACCTATATGAACCGTTGTTCACGGAATTTATTCTTTTCATGTCTCTAAATAGATTTTCAATACGTATGTCTTAGATTTTCTGTGGTGGCCCAACCTGTACAACATAGCCCGACTATGACAACATGTTTTGTCTTCACGTAAATGCCTATAACTTTTTTATTTTTCAAGCAATCAGTTCAAAACTTTCCGGAAACATTATTTTTAGACCTTTACAACGATGTATTTAGATTTCCAAAATTCCTTTTGAAACGAAAGTTATGGGCGAATACCAAAACGTGGCCCAACCACGACGACACTCCCCTATCAACCGGAAATTACCGCCTTCAATAAAAAGTATCGCGCAAAGAATGTAGTTTTTTGGCCAGACCTGGTCTTGGCCCATCAAGCCAAAACCGGCCAAAAACGGATGAACCGGCTGAAGATAAAGGTTGTACCGACGCACTATGGGGCAGAACCCGAAAAAGCTCGGACAAAACATCAAAATTTTTATTTGAGATATTCTATCAAACTTAATATTCTACGTATAGTAGACACATAATCTATAAGAAATATACATAAATTGGTTTAATAAGTAGTTTTTCAATAGGCATTAAAGAAGGTGAAACAAAGTGTAAAAAAATTTTGGAAAATGAAAAAATAAATATCATTTAATCTTTTAGTATCTGGATACCATGCTGCTTAAAATTCTATACTTTTAAAGTACAATTCACATTAAAGGGATTATAAACTAATAGTTTAGGTGATATTAAGACAGTTTTTTTTACTAGTAGGCTTTGTTCTGACGAAGTGTTTTAGAACAAAATATTTGTTATTTTTGTCAATTTTCAATAGCGTGTAGAAAAAGCATTAGCATTATTATCGTTATGAGATACATCGGAGTCGATAAGGGGAATTCAGGACATTGTAAAGGCGACCACTTAACAGCTTTTTCCCAATTAGCTCTGTTTCAAGTCAAATTGGCAGTAGAATATGTTCGGTTGGACTTCCAGCTCGATTGAACTAGCCTCCATTTTGTTTATTTAGAGTCGAACATGTTGATATGTGTTTGCAGGATAAACAGATAGCTATACTCTGTCAGTTACTCATTATTTTTTGTGCCTTCTGCCAGGATTTGGCTGAGGCCGATGACAGCCTATCTCGCCACTCGTATCCTTTTGCTGCGTATGGCCAAACTAATGAATTAAAAAATATTACATGAATGCACTAAAGCAGATAGTAGGGTAAGTTAACCTATATAGTAAACCCTTTACCTGTAATGGACACTCGGATAAAATTTCGGTATTTATTAGCTTATACTTCTTATTTCTGAGGATATATAACATGAAACAGAACGTACTAAACATAACACACATTTGAGTTAATAAAATTTTAGCTGTATTTCATTATTAATGCTTAAAAATTGACGTTTTCAACAGGTGGGTTATGTATAATGCAAAAAATTTAATGCAAAAAATGTCGCCATTACCGGGCTCTCTCCATGCAAAATACACTAAAATTCCTATAATGGACCCGGTCGTTATTCTATTGTAAACCACAAGGGTCCATAAAAGGAAAATGGACATTCCAATCTGTTTTAAAAAATCTATAAAATATAGATTTGCATCAGAAATTGATATATTTAGGCTTATTCGAAAGTTACTAATATTGTTAGTGCCATTGGTTGGGTGTTTAGCGTAACGAGTTCAAAATAATGTATAGAAAGGTCCACAAATGGTTGATTTACCCTATACCAGAATAATAATACTACATTACTCTTGATATACAGATTGTGATAATTTGTATAGGAGGTCGTCAGACTACCAATTTCGACTACATACTTAAAAAAATGTGTTTGACTATTTAAAATATTTATAACTTGATTCCCGTAAGTCCTACAATTTTGGTATGTTCAGTAACTTTACGCAACTTTACAGGACAAATAACTTTTCTGAAGACACAATATTTCTAAAGTCATTATTTAAAAAGTTAGATCTCAACGCCATCTACAGGAATAAAACACAACTACTTACAATTTACAGAAAGCTGCGAAATGCACACGGATTTTACTACGTTGCGGAAATTTGACAGCAAACCCATGGAAAAACGGTCAAATTGCCGCAACGTAGTAAAATCCATATGCATTGTGTCTGGGCCTTAAGAGTTTAGTGTACGATTCATAAATGAAAAGAAAATAACAGTTGCGTATTTTCCCGGAAAATTCAAAATTAAATTAACTGATTTTGCCAGATAAACTGAGCGTTCGAAAATTATTTTTTCATCAAAATTTTAATTAAATTGCCGACTTGCTTTTAATGTTATTAATAAAAATTATTTCTATGCTGCTCTATTTATGAACTACGAACCACGGCCCTGACAATGTGACCTTCAATTGCAAATCGTCACTAATGAAGTAATGACGCTTTGGTTTCAATTGAAGTAGCACCGCTTCGTTTCAAAATAGGTGTTAATTTGCGTCGGTGAAGCAAGTTTCACTACATCATGACGATAGCTTTTGAAATTTAATTTGTACTTTTCGATTAAATATTTAGCAGAACGCTATAAACTTTGAATGCAAATGACCTGAAATTGATTAAACTATTTCCTATCAATGCATGGTAATATCTAGTTAACATTGACAAATTGTGCCTGACTTTTAATCGCCGTCTGCTGAAACAATCATCAGTTTCAATTGAAGTTTGCTTGAAAGGTGTTCAACAAATGAAACAAGTCGCTTCGTGTGTGCAGCGAAGGCAAGAGAGAATCACCCAGCTAGCACCAACTCGTATATCAATGTACGAAAACTATCGTAAATATCTCCTAACAAACTCGAAATCGTAACTAAAGCTGGATAAAGTGGGATCAAGTTGAGTTTTTGTCGTATATAATGATAATGACTGACATACATACGATTTTCAGCACAAAATCGTAGAGTAGTACGGAGCGACTCGCGCTTAATCGGATATTATCGTATATAAATACTTATATAGTCGTAACGCTCAAAATTATTCGTAATCACGTATATCGCCTCCAAAATAGTACGGATATGCCAATTTTGCGCATGAAATACGATTTATTTAGCTTGTATATCTGTACGTAATGTGGATTTTTACTTTTTTATACATATGAAAATGCTAGCTGGGCAGTTTATTTGTTTCGAAGATGTTAAACCTTATTACGAACTTCTAAAATCAATATAAATTGATGAGTAATGAATGACTTAAAAACTACAGTTTATGTAGTCTTTTTCTACTGTGGACGTCATTATTAAATGATCCCTAAAACGAACCGTCTTAATGGCAGGTAACGGCTGTAACGCCCTGCGGCTTGTTCGCCTCAGCCTATTAAATTGACTTAATTCGACCCGCGGCACATAGCCATTTCTCTGTGGTTGAAATCTAAACGTTAAAAGCACTGGGCGAGAAATCATTTCATAGAAATTCCATGGCAAGACTATTATTGTTTGGAGGCCAACATCGATGGGTCGATCAGTATGGGAGTATAGTCAAATCATATGTGAGAGTGTAGTGGGGATACCGGGCTGACTTAATTGGTTCCAACATGTAGAAGTACGTGTGTTTGAAAATATTAACATGCTTATGGCAACTTTGTTCACCGCAATTTGACATTTTGACTCATTAACAAATAATTGCGTACTGCTGTCACTTCAAATGTAACATTTATGTACGTTATTTTCATAGTTTAAAATTATGCGAAGGACCGTCGCTCATAATGATTTGAATCGGATCGATTTTAAGAGCGATCACTAGGTAGGGTACGGGAGGGTATTTCCATCCCATTAAGCGGTAGCCTGAACAATATTCAGGAATTACGTTGAAACTATATTTATTCGAGACAAGATTTTTAAGCCTGTTGATAGAATAATATTTACTGAATATCGGCGTGTATTTTGGTCTTAATAAAACGCTACTGAATTTGTGTTACAGTCGCGAGAAATGATGAAGTCGCTGCGGCTAAATTGAGCCCATTTTCTATAGTGGTGTCTGTGTTTTTTAAATCCGACATGCCGAAATAGCCAGCACAGCGATTAAATGCTTTTCAAAAACAAATCAAAAGAGACAAGAAAAGAGAGACCGATGGATAACTTGTCGCTATTGCCTACATTCCGGGCTCATTGAAGCTAACTAGTTTTGCAGTGACAATAGCTTGCTGCTGGCGCTAGTGTATCATTGAATCGTTCATATACATTAGCGCCAGTTGTCATGCAAATACCAGCTATGTCAACACGATAGAAGCATTTCAGGCGTTTCAGGCCTCATATATTGGTAGTAGTGTAAATAGTGAAGTAGTGTGTAGTGAAGTAGCTGAGGCCGTTCGTAAATTAAAGCAGTCATATATCCCTGGTCCAGATGGTATTCCAGCTGCGCTGCTGAAAAAGTGCTGCGATGTCTTGAAATCGCCGATAACATTATTATTCAATCTCTCTATGCAGTGCCAACAGTTTCCCAGTCGCTGGAAGTCGTCTTTCATGTTTCCGGTTTTTAAGAAGGGTAACAGGCGTAATGTAGAAAACTATCGTGGAATTACTTCTTTATGTGCTTGCTCGAAAGTATTGGAAACCATTGTTTATAATTATCTGTTCTTTTACGTGAAAAACTAAATATCCACCTCACAACATGGATTTTATCCTAGTAGATCGGTTTCCACAAATCTGCTCCATTTTACCTCGCTGTGCTTACGGACAATGGACCAGCTTAATCAGGTTGACGCTGTTTACACTGATTTGAAGGCAGCGTTGGACCGTGTCGATCATAATATTCTGCTAGCTAAGCTTAGTAAACTAGGAGCGTCGGCTAGTTTAATAGCATGGCTTGGTTCTTATCTACTAGATCGCAAAATGGCCGTGAAATTAGGAGCATCTCAATCTGATTGGTTTGGAAATTGCTCAGGTGTTTCTCAGGGCAGCACTTTAGGACCTTTATTGTTTTCACTGTACATAAATGACCTTTCCCGGCTATTACCGTTTGACACAAGACTATTTTATGCTGACGACACGAAACTTTACATGATCATTCGTACTGAAACGGACTGCTTAAGACTACAAGAGCTGATCAATATATTTGCTGAGTGGTGTGATTGTAACAGTATGATGATTAGCATCCCCAAATGCTCTGTTATTAGTTTCTCCCGCAAAAAACAAACATTGATCTATGACTACTGCCTATGTGGTCAGTCTTTGCAACGAAGTAATGTGGTAACTGATCTCGGCATTGTGCTGGATGACCAATTGACCTTTAGACAACATTACGATTCGATTATCAACAAAGCCAATCGACAACTCGGGTTCATCCTAAGGATCGGAAAAGAGTTCCAGGATCCAGGCACTTTGCGTACACTTTACTGCTCGCTGGTGCGATCGATTCTGGAAACAAGCTGTGTTATTTGGGATCCACAGTTTGAGTTTTGGTCCAAACGTATTGAGAGTATCCAGAAACGCTTCGTTCGAAATGTTTGCCGCAGATTACCATGGAGAAATCCTGATAATTTACCATCATATGAGGATCTGTGCACATTGATAGGTATCACTCCGCTCGAACTACGAAGGAAAAACATTATTGCCACTATGGCACATAAGATTTTAGTGGGAATGTATGACTGCCCAGCTATTCTTTCGTTGCTTCACATGTATTGCCCATTCCGACCTTAGCGGCACCAACACCTTCGTACCAACTATGGCTTACATGAACCGATCCGGCATTTAGCAGTCACATACAATCAACGAAGTGATTTTAATTTTTAAACGTTTTGTTAGTGTATATTATTGTTTTGTAAATCGTTAGTTATTGTAACTATTTTAAAAAGATGTTGGGTTTTTATGCTACTTTGAGGAGGGATAGCATATTCTACTCAAAGTGGCTTTTCCCAGCCACAAAATATTTCATTTAGACCAAGTGTCGGTTGAAATCATGATTAATAAATAATAAAAAATAATAAAAATAACGCACCATATGCTGGAATTCAAAACAAAATGCTGCTAATGGCTAGTGAATGAAAATTGATTTATATTTTCATATCATTCATTTTGTTCTGTGATAGCATATTCACAGCTGTTTAGTTTCTAGAATAAGTAAACGTGATCATAATTGTGTTCTACAAACCATCATCAAGAGCGGATACGCGTAAGCGATTGCTGCTGGTTTTTTCAGCCTAGTTTCATGCTAGTGGAAAAACAGTGGTTTTGATGTTTATTGAATAAAATTAAGCAAATTACTTACATTTTTATGAAAATAGTTATAACACATTAAAGCCTATGAGTGGTACATTCGTTTCAGTATTGTTATATAGAGGCAAAGGGGAAAGCGCAGCAAAAAAGGTAATGTGTATGCCGAATTTAGTAGCGTGCTGAGAATACCCTCCCGTACCCTATATTCGTTATGCGTCAGGATGGATTGTAGTAGTTATATGAAACAATTTATTAACATCTTGTACAAAAACTTTTCACACAGAACACAAGCCGCTTTACAAGGGCGAACCTTTTACCTCGCACATCCTTAATTTAAACCAGAAACCATACTCCTTTCTTTGATGTTGGTGTTTTTGTAGACAAATTTTAGACGTAGGACTACGTCTTTGTTTACTATACTGGGACTAGGTAGCACTTTGTAAAAACGAAAATAGAAGTGTAACGTTTGAATGAAAGATTTCAAATGCTAATAACTGCTAAACTACTAAACGAAACTGAACAATTTATATGTCGTTGGATTGATAAAATGATCAGCAATCTTTTAGGGCAGTAAGAGAGCAACTTTAAGGGGGGCGTAAGAGGGGGGCTCCTATACAAATGAAACACAAATTTCCTCAAAACTCGAAAACTAATCAGGCAAATAGAATTAAATTTGGCATGTGGGGGGTTCAGAAGGCAGGATTATTTTTCTACGGTGCACTAAGACCTTTTCTCTTCTAAGAGGGGGGGGGGCTCTCGTACAAAGAAATACAAATTTCTTCAAAACTCTAGAACTAATCAAGCAAATGGAACCAAATTTGGAATGTAGAGGTTTCAGAAGACATGAATTTTTTCTATGGTAAATTGAGACTCCTCCCCTTCTTTAGAAGGGGGGCCCCCCATACAAATAATATTCAAATTTCCTCATAACTCGAGAACTATTCGAGCAAAAGGAACCAAACTTGGCTTGGGGGGGGGGGGTTGAAGGTAAGATGTTTTTTTATGGTGTACTGAGACCCCTTCTTCTTCTAAGAAGGGAGGCTCCCATACAAATGAAATACAAATTTCCTCATAACTCTAGAGCTAATTCAGCAAATGAAGCCAAATTTGGCATGTGGGGATTTTAGAAAACAGGAGTTTTTTCTATGGTATAATGAGACCCATCCGTCTTTTAACACGGGGGGGATTTTTTCTACGGTGGATTAGAACCTTTGCTTTCTTTAAGAAGGGGAATCCCATACAAATGAAATACAAATTTCTTCAAAACTCGAGAACTAATCAAGCAATGGCTCCAAATTTGGCGTATGGGGTTTTTTGAAGGCATGAATTTATTTTGAATTTATTTATTTTATGCTTTGAGACCCCTCACCCCTGTGATAGGAGGATAATTCATTACCATTTCAACCTTCATGTTGCACACAAGTGATTTTTAAAAGAAATTTCTATGTCTCAAAGGTTGCAGGCGTTATACTTATGAACCCCCGTCCACGTATTTTCAAAGCCACCAATGAAGAATTGAATCTGAATATTTCGCTCTTCTCTTTTAAACATTCACTTAAACAATGGCACTCACAGATTCTTATAAACATACATCGTCACCCTTTCGTATAACCCTTAGGGGTTACTTTGTAGTTTTTTTCTATGGTGAATTGAGACCCCTCCCCGCTTTAGGAGGGGAATTATGACCCATCCCCCCTTCAAAAGTCGGGGGGAGGGGGCTCCTATACAAATGAACAACAAATATCCTCATAACTAGAGAACTAATTAAGCAAATGAAACCAAATTTGGCATGTGGGGCGTTTTGGTGGCAGGAATTTTTTTATGATGGTTTGAGACCCCTCATCTCTGTGGTAGGGGGATAAGGACTCTCATACAAACTAACTCATAAAACTTATCGAACTCGAGAAATTTTAGGCTTTTTCATAAAACATTAGTCAATAACAAGGCCACCAAAAACTATCAATAGTAACGTTAGATGATTCAGAGTGAGACGGCCACAGGCCGCGAGTGTTGCCGGCGACCTGCCGTCGGAAGCGCCGGCCACTGCGGGGGGTCAGCCATCCGTAGAGATTACCTCTATCTAGGTTTATTTATATTCCTAGATCTACTGACCTCTATTACTTTCCTTCAGTTGGGTCACCCCTACGAAATGGTATTTTCTACGAAAAGATTTTCCGTGAAATTGGTACATCCCGCGTAAGGTTTTTCGCGAAATAGTATTCTGCGAAACTTTATATTCCGCATTATGGTCAACCGAGAATTGGTGTTCCGCAAAATGGTATTCGGCGAAATGGTTTGTAATGATGGCGAATATTTAAATGCTATCCGCTTTATTTTAACAGGCTAAGCAATAGGGGGAGTTGTTTTTCACTTTACAGTGAGGAAAATTTGTATATTAAAACACCCATGAACTCCCCAGAAACTTGCAAAACTCAAGATTGTGACAAAGGTCATTCGAGATTCACGATTTATGTAAAACACAGTTTAATTTGTGGCAATACGAAATTTGTCGGGTCAGCTAGTAAAATATAAAAATATTCAAAGCTTAAAATCCATCTCAACGGTTCTGTACTACGAAGCGATATTTCGTGCATTCCCTTGCTGGTATGCTCGCTGGTGGAAGTACCACTCGTCTCATGTACTCAATAAATTAAAAGAGCAAAAGCAAAAGTACCTGCTCTGAAAAACTTAACTCATGCACGTGCATGTAGGCGAAAAATTTAACCAAAAGTTTCAACCATTTCCGGTGGCGTGGCTGCCAGATGCGGGTGACGTTTAACAGTTCGAACAGGCACACTTTTCTGAGAGTTGTGATACCAATTTCAAAAACAGACAGCAAACTGCCACAAACAATACTCCCTGTTCAGCTGTTGACTGAATGCTGTTGCTTTTTTGTTTGCTCCAAAGTCGAATCTACGCTGAAAAAGTTTTATTAAAACTGCATCACGACGTACGTAATGTCAAGGATAAGCGCCTCGTATGCACCCGAGCCAAGTCGAGCTAAAAGTTTGCCGCACATGCTGTCCGGTTGGAACACGGGACGAACGAAAGACGGTTCGTGTCAGACTAACTCGTACCGAAGAGCAGCACTCCAAACTAGATCACTAAACGCACCCACTGCAAAAATAAGGGATAATTAATGCCCTCAACTGTCGGGCGCAAAGGATTTGCCATTCCCCATCCATTACCGGCGACCGGTGCGTCGTACTACGTATATAGTCTCCGATCGCCGGTCGACGATGTTCCCGCACTGGAAACTACGCAAGCACATCCGGGCTAACAATTCCCCTCGTTTATTAACTATCTAACTTTGCTCTATGCTCTCTACACCAACGCTAATGGAAGCTGGGAGCAAAGAGTCAGTCAAGGGTTCTAGTTACTAACTCTTTTCCACTTGGTTGTGCCCTCTGGGATGGCGTGGATCTGCAAACCGAGCCCTGTGCTTTGGCTGCTTTGAAGTGGCCGGGTGAAAACGACGATAGAAGAGCTTCGGGTAGACCACCCAAGCCGCCACACGCGGTCGTAAACCAGTCATCTCCGACTTTAGTATTAATAAATAAGGCACTCTTCAGCCAGCGAGCGGTCTCATATTTGCCACTCTTATTTCCCATGCATGCGTTGCACTACAGTAGGGTTGAATGGATGGATGGATGGATGGATGGATCGGGGATGGAGGACATGGTAAATGGCTCGGAGGATTTTATTCCTATAACGATCGTTTGGTAGCTTCTTTCCCTTCTGCGTGGGTGCAGTCGACATCCGAGTTGCAGCAGCGTGTAAGTTACGGTTGATAAACCGTACGTGGCCGCGTTTGATTCAATGAAGTTTTATATCGCATAAAGTTCTGAAATGATCCGAAGGGAAACTTTCGGCCAACCTGGGCCCTGGTTGAGTTGGGGTTCTGGTAGAGGGATTTTCGGTAACCGTAACCGTCAGTTCTGCTTACGTCCTGTTTGCGTCGTTTTTCTTTGTTCGTGAGAGGTCTTTACCGTGGGTGAGCTTGGAAAAATACTGCTAAACGAAGTATATCATAAACACATGAGATGTTGAAAATTTTGTGAAAGGAGTTTGATACCAGTGACATCAGTCCAGCTCAGCGAAATTATGCTATGATTTATATGTAAATCGTCTATCTACTCAGTTAAGAATTGCTACCACCCTAGCTTCGATGAGGGTATGCTTATGCACGCAAAATGGAATTAGAAACAAGTACAGCATTTGAGGTTTACGGTTTATCATGAAGACAAACTGCATCGACTCAATTTACGAGACTGATATCTCTGAACAACTTCCCCGTATGTGTCCCGCCTATGGACTACGGGGAAAATCTACGATCGCACCCCCCAGAAGAGGGTACACGAAAAATGGCAAAACAAATCAAAAAATAAACTTGTACTGTAGGCAGACATGCTATACAACGTTCGAAGAATGCACCCATCCATCAACCGTTCCGTTGAATTGATGATTTTATTACCAGACTGATGAAACGCGCTAGATTACAGTTCGAAAATGGAGTCCATCAATTCGATTTTATGCCGGTGAATATAAACGTAAAAGCTGCTTAGCTGCACAATGGGGCACTAAATCTAATTCACCAAAGTTCATTCAAACCGCCGTCCAGCACAAGGTTAGTGCTTCAATTATCGATTCCAGAAAACAATATTTTTTATTCACCCCACCCCTTAACTTCTCCGACACCCATACCCATAAAGCGTGTAATATTACCGTTGAAAACTTTACGATTTACTACCATTAATTTTCGAGTTCATCCTAGACCGAAAAAAACGACTCTCTTCATATCGAGCCTGAAGACGACCGATAAACAGCCGTCAATTGTTGCCCAGGTACTTCACCTGCCTTGAATTTGCATAGGAAAAGTTTGGGACCAAAAAAAACCGGACTGGATCAAAATAAAACCGCATGATTCGGCATGAGTCGGGCGTCTCCGACGTAGTCGTCGTCTTCGTCGTCGTCCTCATTGAAACGATAATTTTTCCCAACCGCATTCACAACCGCGCCGAACTGAAAATGATAATTCGAAAAGTTTTGATTAAAATTTGCCGATTCCACGCAAACTACCCACATCGCGTCGTCGTCGCGTCGGTGGTGGTTAGAGATGATTTTTTTTTCTATTTTTAGTTGCCCAAAGGAAGGGTGTTCCATAGTTAGCTAGAAAAAGTTTTCTGTTTGTTCGGGCATATCCCTTACCGAAGAGTTATGGTCCGAAAAAAAGGTACCTCCAGGAGATCTTACCGCGCGGGTTAATACCGTTCTGACCAAGGATGAGGTTTGAATTGACATGGGAGTTGTAGGTCTTACCTGTGAAGAAAAGAAAGCAAGCGAAAATAACAATGAATTAGAATCGTAATTTCGGGTTCTGCTATCTATATTTTGGGATACACTTGGCTGGGGATTTATAAAATACAAGTAAGGAAGGTAAGAATTTACATTTTTTCTTAGTTGTGAGAATTTAAAGGCATGCACGAGTTTTGAAACTTGTTGGATCAAAGAAGACTTCTCTAGAGCCCAAATGAAAATCTAAATGTGTAAAAGATTCGTTCAATTGTATTGAGAATAATAGTTTAGTAAACTTTACGTGTACCATATCGAACATTTTAATTTAAAAAAAAGCACGGCATAGAAAAGGAAGAAACGAAAAATAAATAAGCGAGAGAAGCAAAATGGAGAAACATAAACAAAAAACGAGAAAACAGGACATAAAAAAAATTAAGAATAAAATGAAAATGGAAAAATAAAGGCTAGAACGGAAAAGAAAAACAGAACGAGACAGAAAAGAAGAATCCAGGACATAACAAGAGGAAGAAAGGTAAAAAAGGTATGAAAAAGGAGTTAAGCGATAAAAGACGAAAACGGGACAGAAAATGACAAAAAAACAAAGAGAAAAAACGAGGTAAAATGAACAAAAAAGACAAAAATTGAGATTAAATGAAAATTAGGTCTCGCCGAGTGGACTAGTGTTTCCCATGAGCCTCCCATTTGGAGTGCCAGTGGTGGGATAAACTCCCAAGCTAGTGGACATTTCGGAAGGGGCTTTATTTGTTGTTTCTTGTTGTACCTTCAGCTCGTTACTAAAGTTTGCTTCATTTAAAATTGTAACAAACTTTTGCTCATTGCTATTGGTGGACGGATTTGGAAGTTCTTGGCGTCCACGTGTTGGAAATTTTGTTAGCTTCACCTATGTATTTTTGACATTCCGCAAAACAACTGTATTTTGTAAACAAATAACATGGAAGCCGAAAGAAGGGGAAAAATTGTTCACAGTTATTTGGAAAATCCATTGTGGTCTGCATCTAGGCTAGCTAAACAACTGACATTGCCCAGAAATACCGTATAGAGCGTTATCAAACGGTATAAGGAAACATTGACGACGATTGAGAAGCCTCAAGCTAATCATCGGAGTGAAACTGTCGACCGGAAACTGCGTGGTAAGATTCTGAAGACCTTCAAGAGGAATCTCAATCTGTCGGACCGTAATTTGACCAGAAAATTCGGTGCTGCCCATAGCGCCGTGAAGAGAATTCGACTCCAGGAAGGAATCAAGCCGTAGCGCCCCGATCAAATGAAAATATCAAATTTATAACAGGATGAGGTCTAAATAACAAGTATTTTATAACAAAATCTACTTTGTGTTTTGTTACAAACTTGGTCTCGTTAGTAGTTAAAATAACAAAAATTGTAATAAAATTTGCTTCAGGCATATCACAATTATATCAAATTCTGATATAATGTGATCTAGTTTCCATCAAGATGATTTCAGAAGATCAGTATTCTGTCCTGCTGTATAACCAAATTGCAACAAAGCGTGTTATAAGTAACAGAACGAGATAGAATCTTGGTAGAACATTTTGTGTGTCGTAAATTTTTCCATCACATTTATAATAAAGTTTGATAGAAATATAAACTTGAGCTACAATTCTGTAATATTTTTGTTAGAATCATCTAATCGGGGAGCTAGCAAACAGCCAAACCGAACCATAAAACAGAATAGTGTGGCCAAAATCCGTGCTCGAAAGCTAGGGCCGGCGCAAGCCAATTTGCTGCTCCACGCAAATTCTCAAAATGGCCTCCAGAACAAACGAAAAACAGCCGGCGTTGCTGTGTACAGACATTTTACTACCTACGCACTCGCAAACGCACAGTCTCGTAGTCTCGTAGTAACGTCAACGTCAACGTCAACGTAACGTCACAGTGTCGTAGCGTCTTTCTGCATAACCACTCACGAGGCAAACAACTCCTGAGCAGCCAGCTTCCCGTAAGCGCTAGCGGCACACTGGGATACAGATGTTACATTACTTTTTGTTTTCTTCTCCATCTTACGCCCTCGATTCTACAAGAGGGTGGGTGTACGAGTCCGCGCGAGTGGTCGGTATCAGTTGCTCAGGTTGCAATGACGTGCGAGAGCGACGACCGTGGCTGTTAGCTAAATACACACTCGCAAACATCGTTGTAGTGCATGAATAAACACGAGCAGGAGTCCGAAAGGCATGCTTATGCCGGCGTGTTTATAAAAACGAGTACGCGTGTGTAAGAAAATTGGCCCACACAAGTGCCTCCCAGTTGGCCTCGAGGTAAGACGCTGGTCTAATAAGCCAGTCGTCGTATGTTCGAATCTCGATTGGGAGAGGCTGCTAGAGTCAATAGGATCGTAGCACTGACCCCGTACTGCCCTGTATTTTAACAACTGGTTGCGAAGTCTGTGGTATAAAAACAGAAGGTCAAATTTCGATAACGGAATTAGCACCCAGGCTTTGCTTAAGTGCGAGTTTCACGACAATGGTCACAGTCAACCGACATTTCTTTTAAATAATTGTCGGTTTCTTGAAACCCATTATTAGAATGATAAACCTTCAAAAACGACAAATTCGGTTCATATTTCCTGTTTCTTCAGAAACGTCGTCTTCATACTTTGCTACTTCATCGAAAACGAATATTGCCGATTCTGAAAAGATTCGAAAATCTCTCCCGAAAGATTTCTAAATAATTTATTATCGTCAATGCGACTTCCCCCCCCCCCCCTTGTTTATCTGAGTGTTTTGATTGATGTGTTTTGTTGCGAAGAGATTTTCATCAGGAGGAGCGCAAACGGAAAGCGAAGAATGGCGTAGGCGTATGAACCATGCACTACAGGCACTACGTGGAATTATTCTCAAAGTATACTTGTCGAAAGTTGGGAGACTACAATGGGTCAGTCACGTCGCAAGAATCGGCCTTAAGGGCCCCTTACACGTAGGCATATGTTTGACTGAAAATGAATAAAATGTTGGCGGGTCATTCAGGTTGAGCAACAAGCCCTACATCTTCCTTTGCTAGCTTGGTTCGTGGCGCTCATACACAGGCAAGAGTGTAGACCGAACATGAATTTACCAACATGATCATACGTTTATGAGGGCCTTTAGGAATAGAGAGATCCAACTTACTAGATGACTCGACCAGGTTGAAGCCGATTTGGTTGTGTCGAGATGTTCAAAGAATTGGCGACAAATAGCCCAGGACCCAATACAGGGGAGAATAACTCTAGATACACCACTTCCCATCCCGGCTTTATGCTGCTAAAGGAGAAGGAATAAAATTTTATACAGGCTGACAAAAGCGGGATAAAAAGCTAATAAAATCGAGGGTAGACAAAATCGGGAGCTAACAAAATCGGAACATTACTGTACCATCTGAAGCAAGTTTAAGTGCCTTGGAATCAGGTGACATTGTCACTTCAAGTCTTTCTTAATAGCGCTCTGCGAACCACGTAGTGTTGCACACCCATAATATCAATGGCGATATAACCAGTGTTGAAAAATTCATAGCAGCAGAAATGGTGCTGCAATTGCAATAAAATTGCAATGACAGCAGATGGCAAACATATTGGCGGAATTTAGATTTTTCCTTCGCGGGAATCGACATTTTCTCAACTAGAAAGTAACAAGCCTAATAAGAATTAGCTAGACATGTAATTTAAACGTGCGTTTTAGTTTAGCCTTGCAATTTATTTAGAGATTCATTCCCTTACGTTCACTCACAGCTACGTATCGCACGAGAGAATGCCTATGCTGTTCTACAGGGAATTTGTATGTTATATGTGCATAGCTCCGGGTAGCAGTTGAAGCAAAGCAGAATGTGATCAATCAGGAAGCAATATGTGTGATTTTTGTGCTTCTTGCTATGAAAACAGAAAAACTCACGCGTGATTTTCTTCTGCATATGATCAAGCTGACATGAGTCACAGTTGATTTTGATTTTTGATGAGTTTTGAGATTTTGAGTTTTACCATCACTGGATATAACAGAAGGATATGAAACGGAAGTGCAGCTACAAGCAGCTACAAACAATAGTAACGTCCCGGCCCGATCTCGAAGAGATCCAGCGAGAAATCAGTCAGCTGAAGACTAATAGAGACACAGGAATAAACTGACACGAACCACTAGTAACGGCTCTTCACTGGTTGATTTCAAGGACTTGGGAGGAGGAAAAAATGCCGGACAAGTTGCCTGGATGAGTTTTTCCGGATTTCGATACGTCGTCCATCCCCAGTAGCAAGAGATTTCGTAGAGATTTCGTGTGTTGAGATCAATTAAAGCTAATAGCCTAGTCGAAACCGCCGCCAGGTGATTTATGCTATTGTGTAAGCTCCGATGACATGAAATATCGTGAATTAACTACCAAACAACAACGCTGAATAGATTTTCTCGTCGAGCCCAGTTTTGGTCAGTATAATTCTCAGTATAATTCGATTTCGTATCAGTTTATTTCTCATGTTGAGTCTTTTTAACGCTGCGATCGGTAACAGTTTTTTTCCTGTATGGACTCATCACTGCGACCAGTATTGGTTTGATCTATTATGATATCACCCGGGTGTTTGCTGTATAATCCGCACTGCATTTATTTTGGCTATAATTGCTATTGAGTGTGCGAAATGCTTATTAAATTTAATTACTCTTCCTTCAATGCTTTTCTCTACTTTACCCACCTCGTTTCACATGACAGCGCTATCCCCAATTATAGCCATCCCTGGCGCAGATAACCAGGCAATTTATTTAACTATAAGGGTCTCATTTTTGCGCTGTCAATAGACCATATCGGGGTGGCATAGAATTCAGCACGAAGGAAGGATGGTGATTAGCCTGAGAATAAACCCATGCTAAAGTCACTTTGCTATCGAATGACCTAATTCTTCTAAGATTCGAACCCATGACCATTCGCTTGTCAAAACAGACTCGGTAACCTTGTGGCTACAGAGCCCCTCATCGGTAATAGTTACAAAATACCACATATTTTGGTACACAATCCACGAACGTTTTGGTAAAAAACCAACTCTGGCGATGTGCTTTGAATGAGTAGATTTTGTTCGGCAGATGATGGCGAAAGGAAGCAGCCACTGGAAGTTGAAGATATTTCAGCCGGTATGATATCATCAAACGACGAGCACTTATCTGAACACAAAGTTTTTGACGTAGGACTACGTCTTTGTTTACTATATTGAGACTGGGTAGCACTTAGTGAAAACGAAAATAGAAGTGTAACGACTGAAGTTTTTGAAGCGTCTTTCTAGAATACGAAACCTAAAATTAAAAAGAAGAAAACTTATTGAATTTAATTCTACCATGTATGTATATGTATACTATGTACTATGTATATGTATATGTATATGTATATGTATATGTATATGTATATGTATATGTATATGTATATGTATATGTATATGTATATGTATATGTATACATAGTAGAATTAAATTGGATAAGTTTTCTTCTTTTTTATTTTTAGAAGTGTAACGTTTGAATGAAAGATTTCAAATAACTCTAGAACTAATCAAGCAAATGGAACCAAATTTGGCATGTAGGGGTTTTAGAAGGCAGGAATTTTTTCTATGGTATGATAAGACCCATCCGTCTTTTTACAGAGGGCAGGGAATTTTTTCTATGGTGAATTAGAAGCTTTGCTTTCTTCAGAACTCGAGAACTAATCAAGCAAATGGCATGGGGGTTTTTGGAGGCATGAATTTATTTTGAATTTATTTATTTTATTATGGTTTGAGACCCCTCACCCCTGTGGTAGGAGGATAAGGACTCTCATACAAATAAAGCAGAAATTAATAATTCATTACCATTTCAACCTTTATGATGCACACAAGTGATTTTTAAAAGAAACCTCAATGTTTCAAAGGTTGCAGGCGTTGTACTTATGAACCCCCGCACAGTGGGGCAGATTGACTCGACGCTCGGACAAAACCTCATAACTTCTTTCGTATGCTTCGTGGAGCTTTATTGTTTTCAGCAACATTGTTTGTTATAAAATTTCACATCTTTTTGTAAATTTTAAGTAGTTATATTTTTCGAATAAGCCCAAAGATATCAATTTATGCTGCAAATCTCTATATTTTATATACTTTTCAAACTTATTGGGATGTCCATTTTCCTTTTATGGAACCTTGTGGTTTACAATAGAATAACGACCGGGTCCATTATAGGAATTCTAGTGTATTTTGCATGGAGAGGGTCCGCTAATGGCGACATTTTGCGCATTGTTAACCGTATAATTGAAACAATGAACAATGAAATGCAGCTAAAATTTTATCAAATGTGTGTTATGTTTAGTATGTTCTGTTTCAGGGCACAAGGCACAAAAATAACGTGTAACTGGCAAAGTAGCAATCTGTCTATCCTGCAAACACGTATCAACATGTTCGACTCTAAATAAACAAAATGGAGGCTAGTTCAATCGAGCTGAAAGTCTAACCGAACATATTCTACTGCCAATTTGACTTGAAACAGATCGAATTGGGAAAAAGCTGTTAAGTGACCGCCTTTACAATGTCATAAATTCCCTTTATCGACTCCAATGTATCTCATAACGATAATAAGGCCATTACAAATATTTAAAAAAGTTTTTGTCCCTCTGGTGTTGGGCCACTAAAGGGGGGGGGGGGGGGGGGCGAAAAAAAAAACAAAGAGAATCTTATAATCGAGCAAAAATAAAATAGACTTTAGGCATTTTTACTTTTTTTAAATGTGAAAACCAAATCTATTCTTGCTTTTAATAAATACGTTGCTATTTTTCATGCAAAAATCTACGAACAAAAAGACAAAAACGAAAGAATTTTTTTTGACCGAGTTTCGGAAATTCCACTATTTGAACTTCCATTTCTATTTCGTGCTAGCAGCGTTAACTCAACTCGTACACTTATTTTTCGAGTTTTTCAGGATGTAGAGCGCACAGACAATTGATTTTATAAAAAAAATTACCTCATGTCCTACAAATTATTTTTTTGCCCCCCGATTTTTCAAGCCAATTTCCAAGGCGGGGGAGGGGGGGGGTGTATAAACATACATATGCCAGAAATGCAA
The DNA here is from genome assembly GCF_943734655.1 of Sabethes cyaneus. Taxonomy (NCBI): domain Eukaryota; kingdom Metazoa; phylum Arthropoda; class Insecta; order Diptera; family Culicidae; genus Sabethes; species Sabethes cyaneus. The sequence continues at coordinate 48,565,922 of NC_071355.1, forward strand.
TTTACATTAGTCTTTGATCCGATGATCTGATATAGTCCTACGTCACCCTTTCGCACAACCCTTAAGGCTGTATACCTTGTAGTTTTTTTTAAACTGCGTGCTTAACAGTTTCGTTCTTTGCATAAAAAATTAGGGACTCTACATTCATTGATATTTGTTCGATTTGAATGAAACTAGTTTTATAAGATGATTTGGGTCTTAAAGAGTGTCAACGTTAAAATTTCAACACACTCATATGCTTTAGCTTTTGAACCGTTGGGAAAAATCAATTGAAAATTTGCATAGAGAAAGTTCAAAGTGCATTGTTTGTACTGTGTGAGTATAAAAATAGATATGAAGATATGAAGGTGATATGAAATGAGATATGAAAAATGCTGTCGAAATACAGCTCGTTTGCGAAAAAGTTGGGACTCCCAAATTCTACCTTGGATAAGTTTGATGTTTTAGAGAACCTCCGAAAACAGAAAATGTCGACCTTTGTCAAGAATTCTTGATTTGACAAGCAATTTGCTCATGTGAAAAGCGGAGTACAGGGATGGTTCGATCACATTGACTCAATTTTGATTCATTTGACACTACCGTCTCAACCGAGCAAAATTTGACAAAGTTATGTATGAGACATTTGTAGAACTCGTTATTATTTATAATTTTGCTGAATAAAGTGTTGCTGTAACTTTTATAGTTACGGCGCTACAATGCTAGTACCTCTTTAGTAACTAAATGAGCGTTCATTTAGTTACTAATGCGGTACTAGCATTGTAGCACCGTAACTACAAAAGATACAGCAACACTTTATTAAGCAAAATTGTAGATCTAGTTATTATCTACAAATCTCCCATATATCAATTTGCCAAATTTTGCTTGGTTACGACGCTACTGTCAAGTGAATCAAAATTGAGTCAAAGTGATCGAACCATCCCTGGCGGAGTACACCTTTCGCGACCCCAGGTACCAGGTACATAGACAGGTGTGTTTGCAAGAGTGTCTCCAAAAGCGATTTCTTCCTCTTCTGAAGTGTCATAACTGTCCTACGATCTTCTGGTACGATTTGACTTCATGCCATTGTGCAAAGGCCGTTCTGTAGTGGCACCAGCACTGCGGCCAATCGAGAAATACTAGGCTATTTTGAAGCAGAATCTTCTGAAACATTCTAAAGTAGTCCAAACAGTTGAAGAAATGAAGAAAGTTTTGTGTGTTGCAATTTTACCGTGGACACCGTTTAATGGAAAAATATATTAATAGTAAAAATGCTTTCATTTTCTCACAGATATTTCGGAGCGGACCAGCGAAATTGAAATTGAAATTTACCCAACTAACTGCACTTAGATTCTACCAAATCCAATATCTCATTCACCGTGTTTCTAGAAAGAATCGAGACTATCCAGTTCTGGGTTGCGATAAAAGCGATAACGGATATTCAGGAGTATCCAGATTACCGCAAAGTATGACCAAATGGCCATGCAAGATATCTTGAAAAATCCTACCTAGGATGTGAAATGTAATCCCACTTTGAGAAAACGGAACCAAAATTTGCACATAACTTTTTCACTGAAGACCAATTTTTTGTAGCTCTGTTAAGACTTATGTAACTAAGATTTAATACAAATCAAACAGCCGACGGATTGGTTTTTCCAACGAAAGAGGATGGTATTCTCCATAACCTCAGCAAAATCAAATGGTTAGAACAGCTCTCGCGAAATAAATCCATCGAAATTAAAATCCATCGGAATACAGAATAAAGTCTTTAAATTCTGCAAGGTTCACCTATAAACTGCCAAACTAGCCTTTTAGCCCCAATATTCATGCATACCTTTTTTCTTTTTCCCAATAAAATCAATAGCCGCAGCAATAAAAATTGTGAACGTATGGAAACGATAACCATGCGTCCCCTTTTCGTTACAATCAATGGAGGCGCTTTTCGAACCACTGTCGCAGTGATAAATTTTGTTGGGTTAGCGGCCGTGCTTTGATTTTGTACTGAACCTTCTAGCTACGTGAAGCGATTAAAGTAGTATCTGCTTTGCACCGGGTGACGTGGTATGTATGAAACGTCGGTTCTGCCAAAGGGCACCTTCTTTGAAAGAATGCGGACTGTTTTAGGTCCATAATCTGAAAACATATTTACTCTGAAAATTACTATGATAAGAATTCAAATTTGGCATCAGTTCAATGTTGGTATTTGGATTCTTCATTCAGAATATTCTAATGGATTCTTCATTCAGAATAATTCCAAATTATTAGCACACACATGCAGCACAGCTAATTCTTGCTGACTTTGTCGAACCAAATCTAATGGGACATCAAATAACATGTGATTACCACTGGCTTGCCCAGAGGTGAGGTACGAAGCTTAGTAAAACCAGCTTAGGCGTAGAAATCCCTGGAATTTTGTTGGTAATAAATTTCTTTCTACCAAATCAAAAATGCTGAATTTCCTAAGCCAGATATAAATATTGCGTGCAACAAGAGTCACATAACGCTTAAAATCTTTTTCGTGGATTGGGAACATTATTGATTTTATCTGCAGCATTTCTTAGGAACATGTGCATTGTGCTGTTCTTATATTAATGGCCACAATATCCAACCATCAAAATCGTTATCTATAAAGTTGTTAAAATAAAACCGAAACGTCGAAAAATAGATCGAAACGCATTCAATTTAAACCATAACATTTTTTCTCGTTAAACAACCCCTACAGAATACCCAAAAACCGGTCGGTGGGTCTCACAAACGGTCCATTCGTCGCATCAACGCAAAATTGCGCGGAATTTTCATTCAACCAAGCAAATATACTGCCATTTGATGGTGTTCTTGAAATTTCATTTTCGGGGGGAAAACGAAACGAAAGTTTCCCCACTTTCTCAAGCTCACACCATACTTGCCAGACCGTTCGTTGCGTTTCGTTGCGTTGGTTGTTTCTCCGAAGCCGAAGAAGGTTGGATATGATCATTCCAAATGAAATCGCGCCGCCATTCCGGCAGCCAGAGCGCAATAATCGTAAAAAAATTTACCGGAAATGGGATTTCCTTAACCGGCCCCGGTCCGAATGATACGAATGTCAATTTGCTTTCGGGTTGTTAAATTTGTCGTGTTGTCATTCTAGAAAGGGGAATGGACCAAAAAAAAAAAAGATTGGAATAGATGGAGGAAACTTTTAACCTTGTCTAACTAGACGTTGCTATCACCACCGGTTGCATGTAGTTGTAGTCAAAGAATAACAGTAATTTCACATAGAAAGTTTTTTATTTCAAATGTGATCAACGTTTAGTTACTAATTATTTGAGTACTTCTCTCAGATATTAGACTAATTACAATTGCAGTTCAGTTCAAACTAAAATTAATCTATTTTAATTGCTTTTGGCAGTCTGATGTAATCGTTATACAACCGAGACAGAAAGTAAACTAAATCTGTTCGTCGAAGTTTTAAGCCAACTGATTAAGCTGTACATCACACAACGATCTATTACTACTACAGCATATCATTTACCGTCCGATTTCATTCACGTTTATCAGAATACAGCTCTTTCAATGGCAGCTCAACGCCCACTGCTGTAGTAGGTAGAAGTTCTCTTCGCTAGGACGTGTTCAGCTTGAGTTAAAACTGTACACCTGTAGAAAGCTAAACGCTTACAACCGTTTTCTAACCCCATCCTGACAATCCGGTGCGGAAGGCACACATCCCACTGTCAGGTGGATTAAGGTGGATTTCTGCTCTAGTTTTATTAGGAACAAGGCACAGCATAGGAGCAGTAGGGGTTGTACAATCCAGGAGCAGAACAAAGAGACAATATCCGTCGATATTGAAAAGTTATAACTCAAAGGGGATTGCAGGATAGAAATACGGCAAATCGTTTTCCGGCTCGCTTTACGTAAGGCAATAGTCGAGATTGCTGGAACACGTTTGTTTTCCTAAGCCGGAGATAAATTGTTCGATGTGATGGGTATTTCGGTCCGTTTGACTGTGAGAATAAAAGTTATGGAGAAAGTAAATCTTTTCCGGAAAATCCATCGCTTGAGTGCGGTACTACTGTTCGGTGTTATCCAATCAGGATTTTATTTGGCGTATTACAAATACTGCGCAATTATTTCCACGTGACCTCCACACGTATCTACTATTTAACAAGTGCTGGTTAATTACCATACAGTGAATGCGCACTCGTGTGAGCCATATCATTCAGCGTTTATTTTTGTGACCAATTAGTCTCCATAAAGCAAGCTAATTATGCCTCCTTCCTTCCTTCGCCGCAACAATGGCAGCGAAGAAACATTCACAATATTCATGTGTAGGCAGGATTCGGCAGCTTGGTTCAATTGCGGATTTCAGCTCAGCATTAAATAATAATTTGCAAAGCCAAACACCAGGAAAACCTCGAATGGGCTTTGTTCATCATCACCTTGGTAATTATAATAGCAATATATTTGCTTCACGGTTCAGCAGGCATGTTTCGCACTCTCTGTGGGGTTTATTCAGGTGGCCACTTATTAATTTTTATACACCTCATTTCGCATTAAATATTAGCATATCTACGAAAGCACTTTTTTGTGCGTGTGCCGCAGAATAATTATTTCCGCACCGCATGGTGTTTAATTGGTTAACAAAGACAGATTCGCATTTAACACGAAAGTGTCAAAAAAAACCGCCAGCACCACTGACTGTTTTAATCAGCCCGAACCCGAAGGATTTATACCCCACTTCCACTCTCTTTTCTTCAAGCCCGGGGGAACGGTAATTGGGTGTGAAATAAAGTCAGAGAGACAATATTAATTTTATCGCCAATAGTGGCCGACCCTTTATTAAGAGATAAGTTTCAATAGCGCTTCCCGTTGTTATTAAATAATTATGTACTGTTGAAATATTTTATTGATAATATTTGCCAAAGCCCCACAGTGTGGGGCACATGACAAACAACCTTTTAAAAATTTTATGTCATCCAACATTATGAATTTCGAACTGACCCAGATCAGATGCCCCGACTGAATGCCCCGAATATTTTTGAATTATTACTCATATTATGTTAGTAACACGACAACGCACAAGCCATTGTCAGTCGATTGCCAGCTCCACGATCTCGAAAAAAAAACGAGAAATCAAATAAATAAACCAAAATAATGATCATAACAGCAATCCACCCCATTTGCACGATATGCATCCTCTATGTTGCATGCAAAAACGATGCCACACAACCGCATGGAACAGTTCAGGCTCGGAAGATTGTGGCACTCGGTTGAAGTAAACCCGACAACCCGAGCAGGGCTCCACTTTTGTTATGTAATTCTTCGACAACGACTGTCTCGTTTTCACCATTCATCTCTATCAAAAAAAAAAATGTATGGACGTTACGTTCCGGACGAGCTCCCATTGTTACTCACGTAGAACAAACAATGGAAAGAGTGGTTCGTTCCACCCATGTTTGGCTTGCATTTTCGGGTGAGTAGTGATCTGTGGCCATTTATAAGCGTTCATATGTTCCATTAGGAATGCTACCAACTTCTACTAGTCACTGATGTTCGAAATCATCACCATCACCAACAACATGTATGTATGTAACCGGATGGTCAAGTTGGAGCAAATCTGATCGAAATAAAATAGACGTCATATAACAACTTATCACAGCCAAAACAATTAAAGTTACAGAAGGTCAAGCTTTGTTGCTTTGTTGGGCGGCCAACAAAAGAATGTCTTTATTGTCTGTGGCTATTGTTATCGTTTGTTTACCGTTGGCTATATGCCTAGAATAGTGTTCTGTTCCATCAGGCAATTCCTTTTGTCTTTCAATCGATTTTGTTAGAAGATAGGTAACTGTCGCAACGCAGACAGACACTATGAAACCGGTATTCGTATACAAGTAGTGCAGTACTTCAATTGAAGTGATCATTTTACAGCATATTTTTGGTGATGAACGATGACAGAGTTGAAATTTCCTTGTCCCTCGCTCATCTGACCGATAGTATTGGCAATCACCATTATGGTGCTTGGTTTGGAATACAATCTTACTCCCAGTTATCTGGCTTTAGCAACACATTGCAGAAGAGACCTTCCGATTCTATATTCACATGCGATTGAAATCATGCTTTTAGTGAACGTAATAACAGAGCGTTTGAAAAAGCTTATAGAGAGGATATCCATACGACGCCAGGCAGCAAATCAGTTAACGAATTTTTGCAGTTGTTTGCATTCCACTATGAATCTTACCGTTGGAATTACAAAGCACATATTATCGAAGTACATGAGAAAATTAACGGTCCTAAATTACTTCGCTGTGGAACACAAAACTCATTGCAGAAATTGCACGATTCAGTAGACCCTAGCTTCACTAGTATACATGCAATGAGTAGCAAATATGGTTCAAATGTTCACCAATATTGGCGATCCACAGGGTCTGGGAGAAAAGTTGGGTTCGATCCACGGAGCCCACATCTTGAGTAAAGAGGAACGTTAAACAAACTTAATAAGCATTACTTCAATGACCGTCCCTTATCTAATTTTCCGCTCTTTCCTTTTCACACCTTGCGTTTGCTGAGGTACTAGCCCGTAGGTATGAATGAAATAATTTGCTTTGTTTTTCCCGTGTAGATCCTATGGAGGAAGTAAAGTAAACTGTTCTATTCATACGGCCTACTATCAACACGTTTGTTTCAATACTTCTGCCTACCGTTCCTTCCGTCGATTGTAGAAAGCTACCGTTATAAAAAATTAATTAATTCATGTTCTTTATGATTTTAGCTTACTAAATTTGGCTAGAAAATCGAGTACTCGTATGGTGACATAGGATTATTATTTATCACAAAAACCGGTTGATTAAGTTGAAAACTCAGGACATTTGGGTGCAGTTGGATTTAAAGTCGGATTTGAAATTGGACTAGAAATCAGACGTGGGACTGCACTAGAAATTAGAGCTGAAATTGGACTTGAAAACAGGCTTGACATAGGACACCAAATTAGACTTGAATTAGGGCTTAAAGCTTAGTTCAAATTAAACTGGAAATTACACTTAGAATTGGATTCAAAATTGGAATTAAATTTGGAGTAATTGGGATTAGAAGTTATGTTCTGCATTAGACATGAAATCGGATTTAAAATAGAATACAATTTTGACGTAGGACTACGTCTTACGGCAAGTTTTGAGATAGGGTGTCATTCCAAAAAATCGAAAAATGCGAACGTCACGAAAAATGAAAGGTTTTGAGCGCTAATAGCTCAGCGGTTTTCCGATCGATTTTCAATATTCTTACACCAATCGATCGGAAAATCTTCTAAGAATTGACCCAAATGAAGAAAAGTATGGATTCTTGATGTTGAACTATTGAAAAATTGAATATAATGAACCTGTTTTACGAAAAATCTCGCTTCGTGATTGGTTGGAAGATACGATGATCTAAACCTATACCAATTTGATATCTGCACTTGGGAAGTAAGCCAAAACAAGTGACAAAGTTTCCTTATTTCAACAAAATTGCTACACCATTTTGATGTCCTTGCTTGGGAAGTACGCCAGAAAGAGTGACAAAGCCCCTCGTGCCAACAGATTTCTTACGAACGCGATTAATACTAGTCCAATTTGATATCTGTGTTAGGGAAGTGTGTCAGAAAAAATGACACAAGTCCGTTGTCCCAACAGATCGCCAATTCTTTACTGCGAGACGATTAAACCTAGGTGAATTTAATATCTGTGTTGGAAAAATGTTCGGTTATAATATGACTCTGTATGAATACGCATGCTTGCCGTTTCATTAGAAGTGTAGTGAAAAGATGTGCTGTTGATAAAATAGGATTGAATTGGTAAAATCCCTTCAATGGATAATAAAACCAATCTTTAATTTCTGTAAGGTAGCAGGAAAGCAACAGTTTGTGTTCTTGGTTTTGTTAAATTGTTTCCAAATGCACATAGAAATAACTCTGAAATCTTTTGAGGATTGAACGTATGCATGGATAAATACTACTATCATTACAAAGAGACTTACGTAGTCCTGCGTCACCTATATATGCGGTTGTGTCTTGTACACAACCCTTCTGAATTTTTTCTTCCACACGTTTTTCCTATTTTACGTTCTGTATTTTCTCGCCCATGCCCGTTTTTTCTCTTTTTGGCCCCTTTTTCATCTTTTTCCTTATGATTTTATTTATTTTATTGTTTATCACTTTGCTGTCCCTTATTTCCTGCACCATTTCATTTTTCTTCATTTTATTACTTTTATTCCTGTTTTTGCTCGTTTTTTGTTTTCTCTCCCGTTTTCCTTTTTTCGTTTCCAGTTTTCGTCTTTTTCCAACCCCTTTTATCTCTCAACTTTCTCGCGTTTTTTCTTCGTCTGTTCTGTTTTTTCTCTTTCCGTCATGTTCATTCTGTTTTTCCTTTTATTCTCCAGTTTTGAATTTTAATCACCTGTTTTAATTTTGTTCTAATCATTCATGAAGCACATTATTATTCTCAGTTTTCGTTATTGGTCCTGAGCAGAGGTTGACACCGCTAATCAGCTAACCGCTAACATTTTAGCTGGCGAGTAGCACGTTCGCTGAGTTTTAAATGTGCTAGCGCTTCTATTAGCTTCCGATAAATATAAGTACTACTAAATAAACAGCCAACCACTAATCTTTGGAAATAATTTTTGGAAATAGTACAACTAGCCATGAATGAACTATATTTGCTCGCCTCCCGAACAGCAGCGAGCAATTTTATCAATTTGCAAAAAATCGCACACTTATTTTTGTTATTATTTTCAAAAATAAGCGGCTAGTAGTTTATTTAGTGGCACTTAAACTTATCGGAAGCTAATGAAAGCGCTAACACATTTAAAACCTAGCGAACGCACTACTCGCTGGCTAAAAGGTTAGCGGTTAGCTGATTAGCGGTGCCCTCCTCTGGTCTTGAGGTTAGGTTCTGAGTACTTTTTGCAAGGGAACAGCATCGCTTGCTTTCGTGCCTCGTTCGTTGCAACAACTTTGACAACCAAAACAACCAAACAACCAAATCCGAAACCGTGACAATTAGGGTACGATTAGGGTATTTCCAGCCCATTAGGCGGTAGCCTGAACAATATTCAGGAATTACGCTGAAACTATATTTATTCGAGACAAGATTTTTATACCAGTTGATAGAATAATATTTACTGAATATCGGCGTGTATTTTGGTCTTAATGAAACGCTACTGAAGTTGAGTTATAGTCGTGAGAAATGATGAAGTCGCTACGGCTAAATTGGGCCTATTTTCTATAGTGGTGTCTGTGTTTTTTAAATCCGACAGGCCAAAATAGCCAGCACAGGGATTAAATGCTTTTCAAAAACAGACCAAAAGAGATACCGATGGATAACGTGTCGGTATAGCCTATATACCAGTTCTTTGAAGAAACTAGTTTTGCAGTGACAACAGCTTGCTGCTGGCACTAGTGTATCATTGAATCGTACATATACACTAGCACCAGGAGCAAGTGTTTGTCACTCAAATTCTAGCTATGTCAACACGATAGAATACTTTCAGGAGTAACTGCCTCACACATTGGTAGTAGTGTAAATAGAGCACCATATGCTGAAATTAAAAACAAAATACTGCAAGTGCTAGTGAATGAAAATTGATTTATATTTTAATATCAGAAGGGAATTTTTGTGTTCTTCCGTGATGAAAAGAAGTACAATTATTCTGTAATACCATATTCACAGCTGTTTAGTTTCTAGAATAAGAAAACGTGATCATAATTGTGTGTATTCCAAACCATCATCAAGAAAGGATACGCGTAAGTGATTGCTGCTGGTTTTTTCAGCCTGATTACGTGCCAGTGGAAAAACAGTGGTTTTGATGTTTATTGAATAAAATTAAGCAAATAACTTACATTTTTAAGAAAATAGTTATAACACATTAAAGCCTATGAGTGCTACATTCGTTTCAGTATTGTTATATAGCGGCAAAGTTTTTATTTGGGAAAGCGCAGCAATTTAGTAGCGTGCTGGGAATACCCTCCCGTACCCTACGCAGTTTTAAATTCGAATCCAGCAATTTTGAATAGTAGTTTGCATTGTAATTTACAATAATAAGACAGATACGTTATTTGTATGATCTTTGTTATGAAACGATAAATTTCTGAAGTAGTATAGTTTTTAACGTAATGGTTCGTAAACGAATTAGAACGCGTGATTGATGACTATCACGATATCTTGCGAGAAAATATTAAATCAAATCAAAACATTCGTGATAAATCGTCAACCTTATCTACAAGACGGATGCATTGTTTTTCGCCCATACAGTGGATTCGCGCCGGACTACTTTATATTTTACTTACAGAAATAAATGTCCAAAGCATAAAATTCATATCCTCGAATCGAATTCAGGCTCAAATACGTCGCACGCGCGTTTTAAACGACAATCTGTAATAGTGATCGAGGAAAGCTTTTGTAATGGATGAAATGTAATTGCTGATGCGCACGTTGTTTCGATGGGTCATATCATCTACCAAGATGAACCCTGATCTGTACATTGCCCTGCTAATACAAACCCTATCCCGTGATACTTGTCGAGATGCAGTGGTACCCGCGATCTCTAGCAGCATCAAGTATCGGACTAATATTCCTTCCTTTTCCCATGTAGGACAGCCTTTTGTCGTGGCCGGCGTCGTTATTGGTCAATCTTCAAAGTATTGAATCAGTAGAAGATGCACAATGAGAATGTCAGGCTACTCCCAAGCACCATTCAATTGGTTCCTTGTGCAATCTTACTGGTTCGGCCAATCACGGAGTGTAACGACGGGCAGTCTACCTAAGCCAAGCTAATCTTTACCCTCGTTTACTTTATCAGGTTCCTTTTTTCTCTTTTGCCATTCTTTTCTCGTTTGGTCTCACTTATATTTCGTTTACCCTTTCCTGTCTTTATTTATCTCTTTTTCTTATCCGTTTTCCCGTCTTTTTTGTTATGACTGAAGTTTTTGGAGCGTCTTAGTATAATACGAAACCTTAAATCAAATAAAAAAGAAAGCTTTCCGATTAAATTCTACTATGTATATTTATTCGTGACAGATATGTACTTCGCCTACGACTTGCAGGCTTTATCAGTGTCTGTTTTCGAACTAAATTAGCCAAAGCAATTTTACAGTTTTTATAGCAGCTTAAGAAACCTATGTGTGGGTATACAAAATTAGTGTAGGTAAACAGATGCAATGTGCAAGTTGAAGCTTAAGATTACGTAACCTATGTGAAGGTATCCAAAGATGGTGTAGGTAAATTAATTTTATTGTGGGTATTTATCACTTTAGTCGATTTTATTGTAGGTAGTTTAAGTGGTGTGTTTTGGCTAATGTCTTGTGCAAGAGTCTGAAGTCTAAGAAAAATTAAGGAAAACCTGAAATAGGCTTTTTTCAGGTTTTCCTTAATTTATCTTGGACTTAGAATCATGTTAATAATGTAAATCCGGAATTTGAGAAAGAAGATATAGCGCGACGTTTTTTAACTAGATGTGTCTGAGTGTGTCTGCGTTTTGGCAGATGTTTGAAAAGCCAAGAGTAACCGTTTCCGGAGTCTTCATTTGGTAAAGTGGAGGAGCATCTTTTGTAAATCTCTAAACTCTCCGTTACATCCATCTTCCACGCAGAGCAGTTGTTCATTACTTTTGCGTTGTCGATGGTTAGCGGATGGTTGTCGTTGAAGATATGCTCAGCCACTTTTGATCTAAAATGGTGTGTGTCAGACCCTTTTGTTACCACTTCCAAGTGTTCTTTAGTACGTGTTTCCAGATTTCTTCTAGTCTGGCCGATGTAAACCTTTTCGCAATGTGGGCAACTCATTTCATAAATCCCGAATTTTCTATGTTCTTCAATCGGGTCTCTAGTTGATCGCAACTAACATTTGTGCTGGTTGTTTCGGCTGGTATAGACAGGTCAATTCCAAATTTCCTCATTTTTCGACGGAGAGGGCGTGTTATGTTTTCGTCAGATTCTACTGCCACTCCCTTAAGTTCTGGTGTTATTGGTATTAGTGTTGTGCGTGAGTTCTTGTATGCGCCTCTTCTTTTCTTGGAAATAAAGTTCTGGATAGTCCTTTCTTTGTATCCGTTCAGTTTTGCAATTTCCAAAAAGTGTATTAATTCTTTTTGTTTCTCTAGCTCACTTTACGGTAATATTTCCATCCTATATATCATGTAAACGAAAGCTGCCATTTTGTGTTGGTGGGAGTGGTTAGATGAGCTAGATAAAACTCGTTTAGTGTTCGTGGGTTTTCTGTATATTTCAATTTCTGTTTCTGTACTTTCCATTTGTCTGCTTACTACGATATCCAAGAAAGGAAGTTTTCCGTCTTTTTCCATTTCGTATGTGAAGTGTATGTTACTGTGTGTGTGTTCATGGCTGCTAGAATGGTTTCCAGTTCTTCTTTTTTGATTACGCTGAAAACGTCGTCGACGTATCGCCACCATCTTTTTGAGAGTACCTGGTTTTGTTCCAGCTTGCTTTCAAGGTTTGCCATGAATATAAATAGATGATGATGATGATGGGCCCACCTCTTACCCCTACGGATGTTGTGTTAAGCTATGTTTGTGTTTGTCCAAATTCCTCATCCACCCCTTCCTATTCCTCCTGTTTTCCTTCTCGTCCTCATCAGGTAAATGATGACACGGGCAAGATGGGCAAGGCACAAATCTTCCACATGATTGTGAGGAACGTGCTGCTCGAGCCAAAGATGCTGATACCTGATACCTGATACCCCTACGGAGGTTTGAGGTAGACGATTTATCTATATGATAATTATTATAAAAATAAACCAGGAAAACAAAAAAAACGGACTGGTTTTTTTCACACAGATACAAATTTCTTTAGCAAATTTCTAATGGCTAACACTAGCATGACTACGAACAAATAAACTCTCAAGTCATTCAAGCTAGAATACCCAGTACAATCATTACACAACTTTCAGCGAACAAGGGATATTCAACATTTACATTAAGCTAACATCCAGTGTAATCCGTTGCTGAGCTAAGCAGTCCAGACGAAGCCATTCCCGCCGTTAATAGCAAGCAAAGCATAAGTCAAACTGCTTACCAAGCATTAAATTTATAAGGATATTCCCACCCAGGGCAGTCAAAGCAATTTCCCACCCGAAAAGAACCTTGACCAGCTAGGAAATTCTACCCCTAATAGCTTCCAGAAATGTTCTAATCTTCCGGAATAATCTGACGAGTACAACTTGACAGCTGAAAAGTCTTTTAAATAATTGTAAATTGCCAACACAGTCAACAATCAACAATCAACCAAAGCATTCAGTCCTTTATATCTGTGCACCGCGCGCGAAGCTTAAACCTTCGTAGACTATACTCTTTTTACCTTTGTTATACAATATAACAAAGGTTTAGGAATTGGTCGAAAAACACGAAGTCGATCTGAGGCCCGGAGGGCCGTGTCACATATACCAATCGATCAGGTTCGACGAATGAGCAATGTCTGTGTGTGTGTGTGTGTGTGTATGTGTGTATGTGTGTGCGCTTCAATTTTCAATCGCCTATTTCTCGGAGATTGCTGAACCGAGTCGTCTGCTATAACTTGTATTTAAAAAGTATTTTTACCTAGTATATCACTATTAAATCGTTTCGAGGTCTGACTTTTAGTTTAAAAGTTATAAGCAAAAATGTGAAAATTACGTGACACGATTTTCTCCGGAACCACATAACCGATTTCATCGATCTCAGTACCAAATGAAAGCTCTTACTATTGCTAAACTTCACGCCGATTTTTATTGAAAACAAACAAGTGGTTTAAAAGTTATGCTTAAAAAACCAGTTTTGACAAGGTTCAAATGATCGCCTGTTTCTCAGAGATGGCCAAACCGAGTTACGTGCTATTAGTTTCATTTGGCAGGTAATATAGCCGGATAGATCACTATTGAATGGTTTTTTGATTGGATGTTTAATTTGAAAGTTATGAGTAATTCAATACACTACACCAAAATTAACAATAATTTATAATGATTTTAACCAAGAAAAATAACCTAATTTCAATTATTTTAATATCAAACGAGAGGTTTTCACACTACAAATATATATGCAAAATTTCATAAGAATTGGTTTTACCGGTCAAAAGATATTAACCCTCGAACACTCGCGCCAACTTTTATAACACAGTTACTCGCGCGCACAATAGCCCAAAACCAAAGAAAACGTGCGCACTAGAGTTTTGACTAGGAAAACTTGGTTTTAAGTTTATCGAACCTTTGGAAGAGTTACTTGAAATTGAAAGCTCTATCGTCTGGTAGAATTTAAATTTTGATTAATCCCCCTAAAAGTGAACTAAAAAAATTATTTTCCTTCAGTTTCAATATAACACATTGATGTGTTCTGCAAAGTTTTAGAGCATATTATTACAAGAAATTTTGCTGAAGACAGTAACCTTCTATCTCTTCAACGAAGAGATCTTATTTATTGTTTATGAATTTGAAAAATCAGTTTTTCTATTTTAGCTCTTTTTGTAATTGTTATATGACTTTTTCATGTAATACAAAGTTGTATAAATAATAAAAATACACAACTTTGCTGAAGTTAGAATACCTCTATGTTTCCTTGTTTACGAACTGTAGAACTTTGATTATAAAAAATATCCTGATTTTGACCCCGAATTACTCGACTTCCAACAGTCGGATACATTTTAAACATTTTACATTTGCGGGTAGTTTTGCTGCACACAGACACCATTTTTCCATATGAAGAAACGAAAGCAAATTCCAGTTGGGGCCAATTGCGGTACACCTCACATGCTACTTGCTTCGTTTCTGTGATGTCGGTTTATGCTAATCTATTTTCCTAACAATTTAAAGTAATAATGCATTGAATAATTCTGACATTCAGCTCATAACAAGTTTATTGAAGAATATACGTTAGAATATACGTAATATACGATTTGTAACTATATAACAATATGGCATTCAAAAACCTACATATGGTGTACAAAATACAACAACGTGAGTAACCGAAGGTTCATAAAAATAGATGAAATTTATTCAAGAAAACTTTATTGTTGTGAATCAAATAGAATGGCGTTACAGGAAATTATGCATAGTTCAAAAACGCAATGTATATGTTAAAGAATAATATTTCATCTTACAACTTACTTTTACTTGCACTTACCCTCATTAGTAACAACTTACTCAGCAATTTCATGAGAAAAGAAACTATCAAAGTTTATAATTGCTTCTATTTGTTTCAAATTTTGTAAACTTATTCAATTTCCAAAAATTTCATGTAAACCAAACGTGTCGATTTCTATCTCAAATTGCAAGTAAGACGGTATAACAAAGGTTCCTTTCACCACTAGGTGGATTAAATCAGGTTTTTTTAACTACTAACAACAATTACAAAATCCATCATCATCATCTAGACGAACATAATAGTTTTTACTCTCTTCAATAATTACTAAAAAGCTATATTGGTGTCCATGCAAAATTATCCGTTTTATAAACTTCGTCAGGCTAAAACATGAAATATCAAAAAAAATTAAAACTGTTCAAAACACAGCTTTGACGTGTGAAATACATTGCCTTTTGAACTCGGTCAGCGTTGTCGCACGTTTAATGTGAGTAGGCATCGAATTGAATAAATTAATACCTTTAAAAAACAATGAATTCTGTGAAGCACATGATATAAAATTTGGTGTTCTAATTTCTAAGGCGCTTCTAGTGTTATATCTATGAATATCACTACCTCTTACAATTCGATTACACAAATATCGAGGCAGCAGTCCATTCACTATTTTAAAAATGAACACCAACGTCAAGAATACAATGCGCTGCTTTACCGATAACCACTGCAAAGCATCCAGCATTAACGCCGAGGGAGTGAATCTATTGCATCTTAAAATCAACCGCATTACTTTGTTTTGCAAGCGCTGTAATCTCGATATTTGTGTTTCAGTTGCCAAGAACAAAATGGAAGCGCAAACGTCCAAGTGTGGAGAGATGATTGATTTATAGAGATGAATCTTACTAAAAGTGTTCAAATCTTTCTTCAAACGACAGAGAATTCCGTATTTCTTGGCAATTTTCTTGATGACATTGTCAATGTGTACATCGAACTTTAGTTTATCATCAATAATAACGCCAAGATACTTGATTTCTCGTACGCGTTCAATTGTCTCACCATCAATTTCCACAGAGACATCTTCATTTACGCGGTTTCGCGAGACTACCATAAATTTAGTCTTACTGATGTTTACCTTTAGTTGTTTGAATTTCAACCATCTGCTCAGCGAACGTAAATCCTCATTCAAGTGTGCTGTAACATAATCGAGTTTCTTAACTCCAATAAATAGTACAGTATCATCGCCAAAAAGGTTAATATCACAAAAACGTAACACTCGTCTCATGTCATTGATATACATAATAAATAAAATAGGCCCTAAGGCACTCCCTTGGGGCACTCCAAGAGTATTACCCACGGGGTCAGAAATAAAATTATTAAAAATAGTCCTCTGAGGCCTTGTTACACAAATAGCTCTCAAACCATTTGTAAACAGTCCTCACCATTCCAAAGCGCTTAATACTTTGCAATAACAAGGGCCTAGATATTGTTTCAAACGCGCGTTTTAGATCCAGAAACACAGCAACGATAGCATCTTTACGCTCAATGTTTTCTTTCCATTTCGCCAACACCAGGTTTAATGCAGTTTCACAAGAATGACTTTCCCGATATCCTGATTGTTCTGGTATTAGCAAATCATTAGAATTAAGATAACTCAACAGTTGGCCTTTCACAGCAAGTTCCAAAACTTTTTCTAGTGTGTGTAACATATTCATGGGACGAAACTCTTCGGCTTTAATCGTACCAGCAACTTTTTGTATAGGAACTACTAAGGATTCCTTCCAAACTTGAGGCACGTGCCCAGTCTGCAACGATTCATTGATTAGGCCAAGAAGGTCGTGTCCAATGACATCAAAGCAATCTTGAATAACTCTAGCGTTAACATTATCTATTCCAGCCGTTTTTTCCATTGAAAAACAAATATCTCTCAACTCTTCTATCGTGATTGGACGAAATCTGCTAAACGTACAGTCAGTATTGAAAGGTTGCTTGAGTTCTTCAGGCTCATCAACCAATTCAATAGATTGATTAATCGCTGAAATACTATCGATAAAATAATCATTGAACCTAGATGCGATTTCTCTTTCCGAAAATTCTAATGTGCCGTTAAAGGTTATGGATCGCGCTTTGCAATCGCTGGGTTTCAACAATGATATGACTATTTTCCATAGCTCTTTGCTGTTGTTTTTATGATGGTCAATTTTCCTCTGCAAATATTCGCTCCGTGTCTTGATCAGAGATTGTGAATATGTATTTCGCAATAGTTTCGAATAGTTCACACAGGAACGGTGATAATGGATTGCCCATCGGTGCACCTTTCAACTGCTTGTAGTAATTGTCTCTGAACGTGAAGTAGTTCTCCTCCATACACAGACGTGTCAGCTTTAAGTATACTCCCACCTTTTTTCTCCATACGTTGTCCTCATGTTGTTTCAATAGCCAGTCTTCCAAGAGGCTTATCGATTCTTTCACGGACGGACGCTTAAGAATAAGGCCGTAACATCGAAAGAGACCATTATGGCATCTTCTGCTAGCTCTCCCGATGTTTTAGGTGCTCGACGAACTCTCGTGTGCTGCTAACAGAACGGCTTGGGAATTTTACAGGCATTCTTTGGAACTCGGTTACCAACCACTAGGCAATCTTTTCCGTGGGAAACAAAAAGTTTCACTTAATTATGGTGATGGGTTTCGTCACATCATGCTATTTCTAGCATATTAGAGGCTTTGCCTGGAATGTGTGTTAATGACACAATATTAGGGGTAGTTACCGGTAGCGTGTAACCGGCACAGAGAGAAAGTGTCTGAGTCGGTTAGCGGTTTCCCGCGTAAATAAGATGACCAGTCATTTGTGTGAGAGAGCAAACGACAGGACATCGCAGTTAAAGCGCCTTCGTTTGCCAATCGGAGTTCAGCATGTCTTCGCGAAGCTTGATAGAAATAGTCGAGAGCTAAATGCTGCACTACGCTTACGAGCTTGGTCATTGTGTTCATAGCAACGTCGTCAGGATTGACGACAGACACAATGGTACTGTAAAGGAGTAGTTCTCGTTCGAACAAACAAGAGATATGCAAATGATTCACTGAATTATAAATTGAAAATTGATTCTTAATAAGAAAACAAAATAGAAGGAATCAATATATACAAAATTAAAGAATGTTATTGATTGACTAACGGAAGCTAATGTTGTTTCACTGTTTGGGATCATTGTATACCTAAAAACTTACACGTGTTCAGCTGGATGGATGCAAACCAACGGAAATTAGGTTGTACCCTCTATGTATAGTATATTAAATCAGTCCATTACCCTAATATGCCAAACAGGACCTTTGTCCAACTCACGAAACAATTATTCGTTTTGTTTTCGTGTTTGTCCATTTTTTTTTCCTGGACTAACATTCATATTGAGCGCCGCCTAACTGGAAACAAAGCCGTGGAAGTCGGGGGGGGACGCCTTTTGGGACTTGTTGTTTACACAGGATGTAAAAACTCAACTTACCGTGTTGATTAGGTTCAGATTCAGGTCAACGAAGCAATCGGTCACCGGCAAATTGGTCGTGAGCCACAGAGTGGACGTCGAAATACAAAAAAAAAAGGATCCTTGAGCAAGGGATAAAATGATCAATCACTGGGGATTTGCATGCGGGATAGAATCCGAAATTAGCTTCTGCGCTGCCGGCCGATAAGAAAAAAAATCTATTCGGTCCGAGAAAGATTGCTGCTGAAGATAACAAAAATTGAAATACTGCCTCAAAAGAGGCAGGTTTTGCTTTATTTTTAGATAAGCTTGCTTGCTTATTTATAGCGGGACCGAAACAGATGAGCTCTTTAAAAAGATTTATAGCTCTATTATATTCGTGCAGGATAACATGAAATAAAAAAAAGAATAAATGCCAATCCGCCTACCAAATCTCGAGCCAAAACAACTTGTTAGCAATAGCAATTACTATTCTTTTTCGCAGTCGACCGTCTCCGGACAATTATTGCCATCACATATAAATCTTAAGAGCCATGACCGAACAAATCCCGTAATTACCACATCAAATCACTATTATCACTCGGCATATCGGCCAGCCTGCCAGCTAGCAGGCGACATGACGAACGGAGAAAAAAACAGAACCAACCATCCGCCTCCCAAAGTAACCAGGAGAGAAAAAAATCATTATTATTTTCATCACGCCTGTAACCACTCATTATGTGGCTGGGAAAACCAAAATCCCCCATTTGGGGCGGTTTGTGTTCATACAACAAAATGACAATCGTCCTAAAATTGACCTTCCACCAAATCGCATACCGAGTGAGAGTGAGAGACTGTTGATGGAATGATAATTTTCTGGAAGCGAAGGTCTTCCAAAAAAAAACACACAGGCGAGAATGATTGGCGGAAAAGCTCAATGAGTTATCTGCTGCTGCTGCTGCTGCTCCTGGTGCCGGAGACTGAGTGGGTTTTGTTTCCGTCCGAGCCCGTGGGAGGGTGTTTTTTCCTTCTTTCAACCCCCGGGGAGATGCTGTTTTTATTGGTTCTCTATTTTCGGGTGCAGACGATTTTTTTCCACAACGATGATGCAGACAAACAAACCAAAGGGTTCTCAGCTATCGGATAACAGACCACGATGACGGTTGGTAGTGCTGAAAGTGATAAAAACGGTACTTACGCGTTGTATTTTCGTGTTTTTTGAGAAATCGTTTAAATGAGGGGGCAAAATTAGAGTACGTATTTTTGGATGGTTGCAAAGGATTACGATTGCGAAAGAGATACTTCATTTGTAATACGATTTGCAACTGCCGGAGCAGGAAACATTTATAAAAAATATTTTGAGCGATTGATTTTGAATTCTAGCCACTGACTTTATATTCTACAGGTACAAATTTCGATAATTAAATGTATATTATATAGTAAAGTATCTCTTCCACATAAATCAGCAAGTAAAATAAATGGTTGATGGCATTTTTTTTAAATAACATGGGCACGCACACTCAATTTGTCAATTGTTTTTTTCATCCTGGAATAATTGCTGTGGACCAGCAAATAATTTTTGCACTAATAAAATCATTACTGGTAATACAAACAGGAATTTATACTCTGATTGTTACTCATTGAGTGTATCATCATACGCCTAATTGTTATTTAAGTGAATGTTTTTTTTTACATACATAACTTTCAAGCCAATTAATGTGCCGCTAAATTGGTACTTCATTCAAGAATTATCTCCAAACATAAATAACAATAAAGACAATAACACAATGTTAAATTCGCACCCATTGCTGTCGGCAAAAACGGGCGTCCGCAAAAAAAAGTAACAAACTGAAGCCTGGTTTGAATCAATAAAACTTTCGTGCTCCAAACACTGTATCGGATGTTTACTGCCGCTTGAATGACGAGTGGCTGGCACGTGGGCTGACCAGCCAGCGGGTGCCATTAATTCTCTGTTTCAATTAGCCGTGCCTCGGCCTCGGGCCGTAAGTTAAACGAAAATTAACTCACCTTCTCGGCCCGTTTATGATACCTCGCAAACAGCAGCAGAAGCAGTAGCATTCGTTCCGTCTTATTGGTTGTCTTGTTCGGTCGCTTGCTTACAACACTTCACCATCTCACACAGGCACGCACGCACGTCCACACAAAAGACTGGCGGCGGTGGACTTTGCAAAGGATGCCAGCTACAGGACGCCGGCGAACAAGCATGTGTTAACCGCCTACAGGGCAATAAAAATGAATGATATCTGAAAAGCATAACCGGACAATCACGAAAGACTTTTTCCATGATCCGGACCACATCCCGCCGATTATTGTGGCCATGCCTAGCGCGGTACTCTCTACGGTTGGGTACGATGGACCTAGGAGCGCTCGCTTGGTATGCTGTTCATTCATATGATGTTGAGGGCGGGGGTTCATCCATCCCTATTCATTAATACGTTCCGATGGATATATGCACAAGGTTGATCCATAAATCTGAAAATCACATACATCGAGGAATGGCATTTATTTGTTCATGGTTGCTCTTGTTTCGTTTCTTCCACGAACGGAGGGTTTAAATTAATAATGAAGCTTATAACTAGGGAGTTCATAATTGGCTAGTTGAAGTTGACTCATTCGGCTAATTCATAACATTGATTGTTTGTTTACGCGTTGAATCTGTCATTCCAATAACATTTCTACTTAGGATATGCCCTATCAGATCCTATTTCTAGCGAGACGGTTTTAAGTAAAAAATAATCTGTCCAATAGAATGATCGGTTCAAAAACTGCGGCTGTGCGAATAAATCAAACTGACGAAATCAGATTTCGTCATTGCAGTAAAACATTTTAAATGAAGTGAATGGACAAAAATTGATCACACCATCTCGTCATGATAATGGTGACAGCGGTAGGATCCACCTATTGTACTTCTTCTGACTGTTTGGCATCAATCTAATGAAATTTGTGTGGAAGTTTGAAAAAATTGGAGCCACAGCTACTGATGCCAGTAGAATATTAGTTAATATTTATTTTGAAACGATGATTCTACAATTGATGAAGGGACGGTAAGGGAAAGTAATGAAGAAGGATTTTTTCGGGAATGAAGGGGAAGGGTGGAAAGGAAGGGGGGGGGGGGTAATAGGTAGCTATGGTTAACAAGTTGTCGTTGTGACTCCTATCTTTTGTCCAATGCTGGAAGGTGCATGGGTCGAACCAAGTTGTAATCAGAGATTATAACCGGATTTGAACCCACAACACCTGCCAGGGCGTGTCGCTCACTGGTACCCGTGTACCTTTGAACCACAGAGGCGCTGGACAAAAGAAGTCTGCACAACCCCCCTTATTAACCATAGCTCGACATGGGTTGTTCTATTTTTAGACACACAATGTGCCTCTTCCTACACCTACTGTAGAAACCATCGACCGAGAAGTTTTAGTCTAACGACTTTTTACTTTCAGGACGACGACACTATGCAGGCCCTTACGACTTGCAAGGCACTGCGTGTGACGCTGTTCGTCCGAAAGCGTGTTAGTCCGCGTTTCTCAGCGCGGTTCTTCGGAGAAAGGCTCCGTTCCTATGAAAATTGACCAAACTCGTGACTTTAGTCATGACCTTGAAATGCCTTCCAGCATTGGACAAAAGATAGGAGTCACAACGACAACTTGTTAACCATAGCTACCTATTACCCCCCCCCCCCCCCTTCCTTTCCACCCTTCCCCTTCATTCCCGAAAAAATCCTTCTTCATTACTTTCCCTTACCGTCCCTTCATCAATTGTAGAATCATCGTTTCAAAATAAATATTAATATATGCCTGACCGCATTTCAAGGTCATGACTAAAGTCACGAGTTTGGTCAGAATATTAGTTTCCAATTGGACTGTAGACCGTGATGGCAAACTCTCCTGAACAATAAATTATTTTCAAAAATCTTAGTAAAATTCCGAAATTTGCGAGAAAATAACGGGACACAACTAAATTTTGGAATTTTTTTCTCAGGCTGTCAAAAAAAAGACAACGATACATGAAGAAGATCTGATTTACCGAAATTAAAGATACATTGTCCATTATTGAAAAAAGATTAGTG
The DNA here is from genome assembly GCF_943734655.1 of Sabethes cyaneus. NCBI lineage: Eukaryota > Metazoa > Arthropoda > Insecta > Diptera > Culicidae > Sabethes > Sabethes cyaneus. The sequence goes on from NC_071355.1 coordinate 48,588,498, forward strand.
TACATTTGAAAACGGTTCGTAATCGGATGTTCGGTGAATCTTCCGTGTGATGTCTGCGCCGTCATGTCAACTTTGCGAATGCATCTCTTGATTCTACCAATCAACTGTTTACAATTCGAGGCTTTTCAGTTATTTTTGTACACCAATAAACTCAACATCCCGAAGAAAGCTACGATTGGACGCACTGAGACAGATTTGTCGGGTCGTGGTTTTAGTGGTCGTGGTACGAATGGTATCGAAAGGGTATTCAGGAACGATTGTGTTTTTTGGCGTAATGTGATGATGCTTTATCTGGCCAAAACACGTATTGTCCATCTGCATTTTTATAGAAACGGGATCAAAATTTTCGTAAAACATTCGACTGGTGCATCTTAATTGATAGCTAAACTAGAGGGTTCGCTGTTGATGGTACGAGAAAGAGAACGATGTCCTTCTGCGTCCATAATTTTTGCTGGCCTTCCACTACCGTGCTTGTGAATAGTTGTTTGGCATCTTAGGATATGGTAAACAGTCGATACCGCAACATATTTGCTTTTAAAATGTTGTACCGTACACTTTTTACCGAGATTTCTGTGGCAGTTCGTAGAAGTGTATAACGCGCTCCCGAAATGTTTCTTGTTTTGACGCCATTTTAACCAAAACTGGGCAAGCATAACCAAAACAAAAAATAAAATAGACATACTCTCATTTCTCTCTGAGCTCGTTTTGACGTAGGACTACGTTATTGACTAATTAACTAATTGACTTGTTATTGACTAATGTTTTATGAAAGAGTCTTGAAATTCTCGCGCTCGATTAGTTTTTGAGTTACGCAAAAATTTTCTGTTTTATTTGTATGAGAGTCCTTATCCCCCTACCACAGGGGTAAGAGGTCTCTAACCATCATAAAATAAATTCAAGACTCCAAAATCCCCCACATGTCAAATTTGGTTCCATTTGCTTGATTAGTTCTCTAGTTACGCAGAAATTTGTCACTAACTATCATAAGAACCTTCCCCGACCCCAAAAACCCTTACCTCCAAATTTTCACGCCGATCGGTTCAGTAGTTTTCGATTCTATAAGGAACATACCGACAGACAGGCAGACAGAAATCCATTTTTATAGGTATAGATTGAATTCTCCCTCTCTCTCTCTTTCCCTCTCTCTTTCTCTCTCTCTTTCTCTCTGGGTTGCCATTCACGCTCTACGGTAGAATTATAGCAATATTTTGTCATCATCAGAAATGAATTATTTCCTGTATATGCTTCCGGAACTTGTTCTATGGCCATGTGATTGACATTATCACTTTATCAAATAGATTTGTGGTCCAATAACATGCTCATAAAATTCTGAAAACTTTGATATGTAACATGATTACTTTCTGTTGGAATCGGAGATGGGTCACATCCCTGAGCCATTCGGAATAGTTTCCGGCACAACATAGACTATTTTTTAGTTCTTGTCCAAACCTACAACTTTGCTGAACATTGTTTAATTCTATTGTGTCGTTTAAGCTATGTAAAAAGCATATATATTTATATACTAGAAAGGCAAAAAACAGAAAGTATTTCCGGCTGAGTCGTAGTTTAAATTTAGTGCATCATCAATGATAGCGTTATCATCTTTGATCCAGGTGCGTAACAAATTACCAATAGATCGGATCGTTTCTTAATTTTGTCATTCGTTCACAAAAAGTGAGCCACGACAGTTCGTTTTATCACCCGTCTCGTGTTTTTAGAAAATTTCAAACCACGTGGTTAAGGTAGGTAAAAAAATAACAAACTAATTAGTGTCCTTTTCACTTCAATGAAATGTTGATTTTGTAGATGAACCCTGGCGAAGGAAATAGCAGCGGGTTTAAAAGTGCCTTGGCGCAACTACAAGTCGTGGGAAGTGAGTATATCAGTTTTTGTATTATATACATTACTCCTATAGCGTATGGCCCCATTTTCACTGCAATCATCCATATTTTCAATAAATGGCTGATGCACCATATTTTCAGGGTATTTTGTTTAAAGCATAGATGAAACTTTCACTTAGACCAGAAAAACTCCGAGAAATTGAATAACAGACAGGGTTGCCACATGCACAGATTATTCTGTGTTTAACAGATATTTGAAAGTAATCGCCTGTACAGAATCTGTATGCATAAAATACAGATTTTCGCCAAATTACACAGATTAAACAAATTTTTGAGCTTTTACATGAGAGTGAAAGAGACGGAAATAGTCAGCAAAATGACTCTCCGTTTCTTTCACTCTCATTGTTTTGCATTGGACAGATTTTTACACAGATATTTTTCCTCGTCGTACAGATTGTCAGATTTTTCCAACAAAAAACACAGAATTATATGTGGCTAAAGATGCAGATATAGATGATTGCAGTGAAGATAGAACCAATATAGGCAGTAGGACTAATAGTGGTGCCCTCATTGGCAGAACTAGCGGTCATTTCTAGCTGGGGGAGGGCTATAGCCCCCGGCATTTTTTTCGACCATTTTATTTCGTCGGCATATAAAATTAGATGCAGATTAATGCATGAGATCTTTTAATTGTGATGCGTATAAAAATTACTTTTATTAAATAAAAAAACAGTTTAATTTTTCTAGAGGGGCTAAAACACTTCTAGGGGGGCTTAGCTCTCCGTCCTAGTTTCGTCAATGGGTGCCCTTACCCTATAATACATTTTTTCAATAGTTAAATAGTCGCCTCTATTCTACATACCGATCGGATGTAACAACTCCCAAGTGAGCTGCTACCCCGACAAACTTCAGCAGCACGAGACCCGGACTTCGTCGCAAGGTCGGCGCGCTACTGGGCAAACTGGAGGGATTTCGCGATACTAGAATTACACTAAAACGGCCAACTTCTTTATTAGAGTGTGTTTATTGTGCGGTGTAGTGTTTCCAATGGGTTGGGTTCACGGTACGTACCACGCTGCGTCCTCTGCTTTTCGACTGTAACGGTGACTGAATTGACCGGCGAGCGCTCGCTGATCCTCGGTGCGGCTACGGGCGTCTCCAATACCGGCTGGCAAAATGGCGTCGACGACGGAATGGCGGGTAATGAATGGGCGACCTGGAAAGGCGTTCCAGGCAAGTATTCTCCCAGGCGCTTCCTTCTTTGACTAAAATCGGCTGGCGACGGACGATACCGACTTTTGCCAGACCGAGAAGGGAATCCTCCTTTATATTTAGGGTCAATGCCCGAGGGTTGATGTCCTCCTTGGCAGTTATGATCGCGGACGATCAGAGGACGAAACGCTGGTCCTTTACGGGTTAGGCATAGGCAACCGTTAAGTTGCCTAGGCCGAAACGAGTGCAGAGTGCCTTCGGTTGCTCGCAAGCTTCCGGGAAAGCGATCGCCAATCGCTATAAACGGTGTCGATACAAGTATATGAAATATACCAAAAGGTCCTACAGGTGGGAAGGAAATTCACCCTTTTAGCAAAATCGTTGGGTTGTAGCTTTTTTCATTTCCCTGAATTTACCTGAATGCCTATTTCGGTTAGGGAATATATATCCAAAGGACTTTCAAAGTCACTTCACTTTGGCACATATAATCTTTTAAAACTTTCGCACCTCTTAAGCACTCGCTCGCCTGATTTCAAATGGCCGTTGGCGCTTTGTTGAGAACTACCCATAGATTCCTTTTAATTTATTTGGCGGTTTGTCGACTCTATTGTATTTTGTTCCGTAGCCTGTCATCCCATCGGTGTTGTTGCATGTGTTTGAAGCGTGTTTAATGTTTAGTACTGAGACTCAAAATAGGTAGGCGTTTATATTAGCATACAAAATAAATATAAAACTTTTAATTTTACTGTAACGATCGGTTACACGGATCTGAATCCGATCAGAAATTCGCTTCGATCTGATCAGAATGTAGAATTGAAGCGAGTGCATTTTTAATAACTTAATCATTTGTGATTGTTGTAATATTTTCAGCTTACAATACACGAGCAAAACGCTAAAATCAATTCCCAAAATGAAAAGCTGATAGAGATTCTGCAAAAAAAAACGAGTCTCAATATATATATATATTAAATTATATTTATAAATATTACAAATTTCCAGGATCGTAACATCGCAGCTTTGTCAAGAAGAATGACAGCTATGGGGAAGAAGGCGATCAACATCGTCGATTCTATGAATGACCCTGGTTACGGTAAATCAAAACAAAAGTTAAAAAATAAATAAGCAAATAAGCAGATAATTATTTTTTTTGCAGATATTATTGAACAAAGAACGAGAATACGGAAAATATAGAGATGGCAGAGGAATTCAAGAAACAATTTTTATTTAGTGAAATAATTTAATAAATACGAAAAATAAATAGTGACATCCCAACATGTCGAAGATTCTTTATGACGATCTAAACCTATACTAATATGATGTTTGCGCTTGGGAAGTAAACCAGAACAAACATCAAAGTCTCTTCATCTCAACAAGATTTCTTAACACCGGTTAAACCTGATAAAATGATGTCCGTGCTTGGGAAGTACACCAGAACGAGTGATAAAGCCTCAACGTGCCAACAAAATTTCTTACGAACGAGATTTTACCTAGTCCAATTTGATGTCTGTGTTAGTGAAGTGGGTCAGAAAAAATGACAAAAGCTCCTTGTTCCAACAGATAGTAAATTCCTTACGGCGAGACTATTAAACCTAGACGAATTTGATATCTGTGTTGGAAAAGTGTGCTGCAGCCTGCAGCTGTAGTGCTCGGTTATAATCGTTATAATATGATTTTGTATGCGTTAAAATGAGATTGGATTGGTAAAATCCCTTCAACGTAGGAGAAGCATTGGTAATAAAAACAATCTTTAATTTCTGTAAGGTTGTAAATTGCAGGAAAGCAATGGTTTGTGTTCTTGATTTTGTTAAATTGTTTCCAAATGCACAAAACTCTGAAATCACTTGTCTCACAATGGAGATAGAACCTTCGCTTGATAGAAGACACAGCTCTTTTCTTAGTGCTCTAATTCGGTGACCTCTCGCCAAGTGCTTTGAATGGGCCCTAGACGAAAGGGCCTTCCTCTAGTTCAGCTAACACCTCTTCTTTCTTCTTGTAACAGCCGTCTTTGAGTTGATTGTGTTATACAGGGTGTTAGGTTCCCTATCTGGTATATTTATACCACAGATAGAGGAACCCTAGACAAGAAAAAAACTCTATGAAACATGGGGTCGCAAATTGCTGGTTACAGAAATATGAGCATTTTACCGTTTTTTTACATTTTTGCACATTATCTAATTTATGATGAAAATGAATATACTAATTTGTGTTTATTTTATGTTAAATGGAAAGTTGAGAAGATTTTCTGTTAGATCGTGTATAAATATTACAGAAAAATATGAAACAAAAACATTTTTCAAGCAAAAACTTCTCATGGTATCTCATTTATCACAGGTTTTTAACAATTATCTAGTAAAGTAGCTCGTGAACCTAGTGTTTCATAAATTTATAAAGAACGGCCATTGATTCATCTATATTTATCTCTTTTACACTATTCTTCTATCTCCTTTAATTTGAGAGATATTTCAGATTTAATTTGAATGCTGTTGAATGCAGTTTAATACTACATTTTTATACTTTTCTATTTTCTACCTCCGCCTCTCCTTCCAACTTCTGTAAAGTCGGTTCATGCGATTAAGATAGACCATATAAAAAAAACTCTAACTAACACCTACCGTTGCTGGATTTGAACCCGAGCGTTCCGTGTTGCAAGCCTACCCTGATGCATTGCGCCTTCTCTGATGCCGCTAGTGACATGAATTTTGCCGATGAGTTGTTCTTGAGTGTAAGTTCGTTTCGGGGTTGTGGTAAATAATTACAGAATAATATCCATAGCTTAGAGGGACACCATTTTAAAAAATAATACAGACAACCAATAATAGACACTAACACAGTTAACGACAAATCGATAAATCTTCTGTAAGTAAACCAAACATAATACACACAGAAAAAAAACCTAATAGTAACGGAAAACCAACACTACGTTTTACTTTATAGATTCCTCTGAAAAAAAATGAAATAAATCATCGAAACTGTCGGATGTATGTATGTATGGATGTATGTATGTATGTTTAGAGATGGTCGGGTTTCATATTTTCCAAGCCCGAACCCGACCCGGGCCAAAAATTTTTTTGCTGTCAAACCCGGACCCGACCCGAACCCGAATTTTTATTTTCTGTCAAACCCGAGCCCGACCCGAACCCGAAATTTTATTTTCAGTCAAACCCGAACCCGAACCGAACCCGGATTTATTTTTTTCGCTAAGCCCGAACCCGACTCGAACCCGACCCGAACCCGAATTTTTATATTATGTTAAATTTGATCCCGCCCTGAACTTGAATTTTAGATTAATTTTCATAAAACTCACACCTCGATGTAAATCTCGGCAGTTTGCTTTTCGTATTCTCTATAACGTTCGAGCTCTAAAATTCATTTGAAATTTTAGGTTTTTTTCACCCTTCTATTTCTTTTGGAACTGAATTGAAAATTCTAAAAAATTAAAGTATACACTAGAATCGTTTCTTTTGCTTTTTGCGGGAATATCTCTTAAGTTTTCTATGAAACCTGTGAAAAGCGATAAGAAAAATTTACATGAAAAATTATTTTGAAATGTTTGGATCTTGTTTAATTATGTTATACCGGTATCTAATAACCGAAAGCTAGTTCTTAGTCTAAAGCACTATCACCTTAGTTTAAAGGTAGCAAACATAAAAGGGATTGATTTTAACACTAAATATACCGACTTCACTCTACGAACATTTTTCGCATGAAGGTCGGAAATCCCGCGATTATCAATAGATTAGCGTTAATATTTTTCTCGATAAAAAAAGAAATAGTAGAGGACCAAACTTTGCATTATGTTTTAAATATATTTTCTAATAAAAGTAGCTAAACAGAATTGTGTTATAACGCCGTGAAAATGAACCAAAAAATCTGAAATCTAAATCTGAAAACACTAAACCGTCTAAAAAGCAACCAGTCTAGTGTAGCTGATATCTGAGTCATACTAAATATCATTAAAGTGCTGCTTATTTTATTATGTTACAATAATACTTTTAGAAGAACTGAATGTGGAGATGGTTCGGTTTCTCATTACCCAAACCCGAAACCCGAACTTATTTTTTTCGCTAAGCCCGAACCCGACCCGAACCCGACACCTGGTAAAAGTGTCAAGCCCGAACCCGACCCGAACCCGACGGGTCCGGGTTTTCTTCGGGTTTCGGGTCTGAAAACCCGAGACCCGACCATCTCTAGTATGTATGTATGAGGACTACCACCTATCTTAGCAGAACAACTGTTCATAGCAATGGGCCTATGTTGACAAGGAGAATTTTACAAACATAACCATTGGTCACGTTTACCAGGTCCTGTATGAAGGGCCAAAAAGGAATCGGTCGACAAACAACATCACTTGCACGTACCAGGGGTATTTAAGAATCTCCTTCCAGAAACTAGATCACATGAGTCAATCGTTAAGTAAGTCCTTCCAATGCAGAATGACCCCAAAAGGTGGGGAGAAGGGCCCGCTCATTATCCACAATGTGTTGTTATCCGGGCCAAGGTTAACCTTAGGAAGTTGACCACTTTACTCTCCCTAAGCATACTGCTTCAAACGAGTACCCTGATGGACCCTCCCATTCATTGATGTCATTGTTTTTGTGTAGTTTAAAGATTTGATTAATTACTTCTGTTGTTGTAGTTATTTGTAGTCTTTGGGTTACAGGTCATAGTTGTATTATGCTCTTCTTTATGATGTTGTGTTATAATGGTGTATTATTGGATCACTTGATGTATTAACTTTAAGATACTTTCTATTTTCATTTAATTTTTGGTATTTGAAGTGGTTTCATTATGCTTTTCAATTTAGGCAATCCGAAATATGGATATAAGAAAAGTGCGCGAGCGGTTATTAGATACCGATAGACATTTGTTACTATACGCGAAAGCCGTCTTCACACAAACGGGTTTATTTTAGCAATTACATCAAAAACCATAGCTGCGTGAGATACCTTTTGGCATCCTTCGATTATAAAATATACTAAAACCCTAAACACTATCGGGGAGCTGTTCAAAAGCTATCAAGTTTTTGATATTCAATAATCATATAATGGAAATTACGCGCGCGGTGTTCCTAGTTATCCTGTTTCACGATTTCAATGCGCGAGATACCTCGTTTAAAACGCTTCAATATAAGTCACGATTTATAAACACGTCAATGTTATGTGAGCCCAAGCTAATTCAAAATGAATTTTAGATGTAAACGCTGCCGGAAAAATGCAACGAGCGAGGCACAAAAGCAAACGATGCGAAATTGCTATACGAAACGACACTCAGTATGTAAGCACCAGTTATATGAGACTGACCTTGATTCTCGAAAATTTTCTTGTAAAGCCAATAATTACGAAAATAAGATATATAATATATTTTATTTAAATTTAATATATCTAATGGTAATGGAACTCATAAGCAGCCATAATTTGTAAATTTACAGCGAAAAATACTATGCACATGTGAGATTTATAATGGTTCGAAAGCCATGTTACAACTTAAATTTATTCTACCTGAAAATAAAAATCAGGCATAATGAAACATTAGCTCGTTTAGCTATTAGCTATTCCCTAAGTTGATAAGCATTTCCTCTTACCAACGCTAATATGCAGAGATATAGCGCCTTACACGCTTTTCGAAACTGTCGGATGTAGAGACCAAACTCATTTTTGACATTTTTGAGACTGATTAAGCCGAGAAAAAACCCGAGAATCAAATCCCAACAGTCGACAAACATATAGTAAGAGAAGAACCATTCAGGGGAAACCGAAAGTGGCTCAAAGATGGCTGGATAAATGGCTACCATTCGAAGCATGTATTGTTTTGCGCCTTAAAAATGCATCTGTATTGGCAGAGCACGCTTTCGCCGCGTAATCAGTGCTTCCAGCGCTGTTATAATTTCCTAAAACTTGTAATTCAATTTATCGATCTGCTATGTATCAATAAACGCTCAGCAAAACATAATTACTAATGGAAAATAAATTTAACTGAACATATCGATCATTACGTGTTCATAAAAGCGACCAATGTATAATTTGTAATTAGTTAATAGATATTTGGTTACGCACATATTTCGTTGAACAAGCGATTTCCGAAAAAGCAGCAACACAGTATCAAACTTTCGTCACATCACTGAGCTTTTAAAGAGCTTTCAACTTTCGCCGCATCGATGAGCTTAGAGTGAAATAAACAAACAAAACGCAAACGCAGGAATCAGAAACGCAATCCGATGCAAGCGGATTAATTAAACATCCTAGTGATCCTACGCATTATTCAGTTGCTGCTGTTAATTTTGATTGAATCGGAATGCCTTGACAAAGAAAACAAACCCTTTTTCGGGATGTTTGTAGTCAGTGCGGTTGGCTGCGGATCAGCTGTTTATGTTTGCAAGCTCCGCTGTTTGACATATATTACCAATACTAATGCAATGTTCAAATAAACGTTTCGGTTTTTAACGAACACATGAGATGTACAGTGCAGTGTTTGTCGTACTAACACAATAACGTTAGCCACTTTCGGTTCCGCCTTAAAACATGAGTACTTGCGGAGATCCATAGACGCATTCAAGCGGGAAATCGAGCCTACTTTTCCCTCTGCAAAACGCTTCTATCTAGGAGCATACGCCGCCGCACAAAGCTGACGATGTACAAAACGCTAATCGGATCGGTAGTCCTCTACGGACTTGAGACAGTAACTTTGCTTACAGAAGATATACGTACACTAGCCGTATTTGAACAGAAGGCGTTGCGGACTATTTTTGGTGAAGTACAAATGGAAAGCGGACAGTGGCGGAGGCGTATGAATCACGAGCTACAGGCACTGCTTGGAAAGCTTACCATCGCACACCGGACGAATGTTGGGAGACTACAGTGGACCGGCCACGTCGCAAGGATGCCAAACGACTGTGCAGTAAAATTCGTTATCTTCAAGAACCCCACCGGCACGAGGAACGTGCTAGATGGCTTGACCAGGTTGAAACCGACTTGCGTGTGTTGAGACGCTCAACGAATTGGCGACAAGTAGCTCATGACCGAGTACAATGGAGAGGAATTCTTGATGCCTTGATACCACCCCGGCTCTCGGCTGCTAAAGTTAGTAAAGTGCTTGGGGTGGGTTTGTTATAGTTTTAGGAGACTCTTGGAAATTACACTATACAGAGATAAAAAGTACAAGATTAAAGAGAAGATTTGCACTTTTTCGTTGGCGTTACGGAGACGGCTAATCTGAATCGACTTTTTCGCCGCTCCGGTGACGCCGGACTTCATTAGTAGAGTAGCAAAAAATTCAGATTGATTGAATTGAATGATCCTATATATTTGTATTGAACACGTTTAAGCGTCGGATTTAAATGCCAAAAAATAAGAATATCCACTAAATTAGGGTGATCAATCTTTAAAAATCAAATCATTTGACCTTTTCTCGCATTGCATAGGTACACAATTGCAAAAACTGTCAAATTTTCCCAGCGTGTTTAAAACCATGTGCAGAGAGTTTTGTTTTAGTTTATTAAAGAGTTTATTTGTCTTCAAATGTCCAAATTCGCCTTTCAAAGCTTTTGTTTGCGTTGACACTGTTCAATAACGTTAACTAAAGTCTTGAAACTTATTTTCATGCTCTATTAAATTTCTGTTCTCCTCGTGAATGTCAATATTTTAAAGAATTAACTGTCCAACAATTTTACCTCAAATCTACAGACCGAAATCAGCACATTGACTTGAAAATTCGATCCCTATTGTTTTGCTACTCGAACAGGCTAACGGCTTCACCGATATTTAATGACTTCCGCTGTCAAGTAAACATCGCATTCTAATTATACCCAACAATGAAAAGCATCCCGGAATCTGTTCAGCGCATAAATAAACAGTACAAATTGTGTGGAACGTGCACACCACCGGCATTCACGGTGTGTCCCCTCCGTCGGGGTTTTGCCGCGGAACGGAGCCCAGAGTATAGTGTCACAGAATTTGCGACTTGCTTCTTCTCCCCAACCAACGCCATCCCGTCTGTTCTCCGTTAGGCCGCTCGATTGCGCCCTTCCTCGCCACAGTGGAACTTTAGGAACTACCGCGAAAAATCGCGCTTAATTAAATTGAATGTAGCAACTCGTTTTTCGGTCTTCCGGAATGGGCGGTGGTGCTGTGCGAGTATTTTATGTTTTTCAGTTGTCCCCATCCACCCTGTGTTGGTTCGCCCCGAGGCGGATTCGCGGGGACGACTGAGAAATGATGTTGTTGTTACAGTTTTTCGGCTTCCGCATCCCAGATTCCTGCTTTTTTCTGTGAACCAGTGGAGGGTAAAGTGATAATTTGAAAGCACGAAATTGGACTATAGCTGCGTTCGAGCTGAATTGTATACATTGAAATTGAATACAAAACACTAATGGTGTTCAGGAATTTCGGCGAAGCTATATTTTACCCTCGACTCGTCTTATTGAGTCAGAAAATCGGGACAACGAACGAGTTGAACAGATTTTGCAGTTCCTTTTTCATGCTTTTCCCGCTTTGCAGCGTGTTTATTTGTTTAATTACATATTTCATTTTTTTATTTGTTTTTTTTTGTGTCATTCCCATTTCTTATGGAAAAGTTTTGCCTGTAATTCTATTTGTTCGTTATTTATTACAGGAGGTCCGTTGTGTACGGTAACGTGATTAATAATAGTAGCACCGGTAAATATCTTGTAAACAAGAACTTTAAGAGATTCTACTTGACATTATTATGCAATTTAAGACGAACTTTTTCGTATAGGTAAAACAGAAATGCAGTTTGATTCTAGAATTCATACTCAACAGTATAAGCCTAAGCATGACATATTTTGTGCAAAATTTTATCCAAGAATGCAAGGTATGCATGTTGGTCATAAAAATCTTACATTTTAGTTTGACCATAAGACGAAATGCATTTGTTATGTCATATGAAAGTAATATAAACAATTCAATTGATGCAAATTATAGTAACACACTTATTATTCACTTTCAAGAGGCATGGAAAGTCAAAAGATAGCCGGATACTTTTGCCCCACATGACTTTAATATGTTGTTATCACGCTGCTAGCGTGATTCAAATTTGTTAAGTGGCTCTTTTTTCCTTGGTACTTTACTCAAACGGCTTTGAGCCCAATACTATAACAATTTCTATTTCGTAATGTTCGGGCAAAAAGGGGAAAGAAAAGTTATACCTACAAGTGCTCCAGGAATAATTGCAATTTAGCTTGCATGCTCTCGAGACAATACAACGGAAAAGCATTTTCACCAGTGGAACTCAAGCGACATGATATAGTCGCCGCACTAAAGACGGCTCGAAGAATACCAAATCACATTCCCCCACATCGGAGTGGGTTCAGATTTTTCTCGAGAAGCATCAACTTTGTCCATTAGGCATTTTTCCGGTCGGCGCGGCCGGGACGGGTGTCGTCTGGTGCGACTCGGGACAAACGCCAATAATCGGATCAATTTAGACAATGGCCATCATTTTCCTAGCCACCTTTGCCGAACCGAATCGGACCAAAGCGAACGGACGAGACGAGACGGTGGGACTGATTCTTGTTAGCCAAGCATCATAATGCGTTGAAGTGAAATTCATGAGATTCCAGCCCAGCGCAATGGGAATTTTTGCACCTTCGGGGTTGTAGGACTATGTGGCCATGTGAGAATATGAAGAATCGAGGGGATAAAAAGCGACCACTGAACTAACGTTGGCGTTGCGTTCGTTTGGTCAGGTGATACAGACGGCGATCGGCGACCGGGTGCTTTTGGTTGACCGTCCCATAGGTGGACGATGTCTTTTCGGAGTAACAGTGGCATACTGTACTCGTATACCCAGTGGGAATCGAAACAAATGTGTGCCTGTTATCTTTGGGATTACCATCTGAAACGCCTTCGGATGATAATGGTAATGATGATTATGATGATGGCGCTGACGACGCGTGTATTTCGAATGTCAGCACCAACTCCCGGAGGTTCGGTCGAAATCGAAAAGAAGATGTGCCGACACAACAGCCCCAATAATTCTGCCGGAGATTAATGACGACAGGTGTGTCTTCCGGCAGCGCAGCCAGCAGCAGCAACTGGAGTGTATATGAATAAGCGAGCGACTGTATCAAATGCTTTCCCGGTAGAAAGTCGGAAATGTGCCAATTCCTCATGAATAATGGAAGCTAATTCATGCGCGGGTTCGGTGCTCCGTGAAGGGGGTGCAACTTTTCCGCTGAAGGCGTTGGCAGTATAATGAATATATAGCAAGATGTGTCACTTGGCATTAGGGTGGTAGGAGAGAGACTCTACTGACAGCAGCATAGCAGCTACAGCCATCGCTGAATGCGTCCATCGGAAACGGAAAAGCACGCATATCTAATTTGGCTGGCTAGAATTGCTGGTGCTGAAAGCTGAACCGTTACGAACCCCATACCAACAGGCTTGATATTGAATGGCGGTGAAAGCGGAGAATTAATAAATTAATGTCAGTGCTGCTGTCGGCAGCACTGCTAACGTTTAGCTCTCACTGGCCTTCGAAAAGGTATTGATTTTGCACATAAACATCCCCGGCAAATCCTAGAACCGTTACCGACGGAAAGCCGAGCTATTCATTAGTCCCGGAAGAAATCGATTAAGATAAATTTGAGCACTTCACAATCGAGAGGAAGCTCCGGTGGGTGAAAGGGAAGATTGACTTATTAGTTGCCGATGAGGTGGGGCAGGATACGTTGCAACCAGTGGGATAGCTCGAAAAATGCGAAAGGCGATTTTTTTCGAATCTAATTTTCATTTCACCAAACTGGTTTTGAACTTGAGCTACACCAATTCGAACAATTGCGATCATTTATTATGTTGGAGAAACTGGAAGATTCAAATAAGGTGGGAGCAATACTACCAGTACAATGTCAATTGTCTATTTCCTACCACAATTTTTTCTTTTATCCCTTTTTCATCGTGTAAGGCAAGGCTGTCTTTGTAAAAGTTTGATTATTAGCAGGATTTGGTTTACCAATTATCATAAATTTTTGAGGCATAATGTTTTCGACACACATTTATTCAACGTAGTGAAGAAAATCAATATCACACATTTAAGAAAACAAACGTATCCCGACTTGTTCAAATAAATTAATTCGGTCATTTTCCGGACTGGAATAAAAAACACTTTAATCCACAACATACAATTGGTCTCCGATGTTGGTTATCAAACGATCAAACGATCAAAATTTACTATACAGATTATTTAGATAAAAATTACTATCGTAAACTGTTCGATACAGTGTTGTTCACGATGTCAGCTACTGAGAAAGTCAAATGAACAACTACAAGGTATACAGCCCTAAGGATTGTACGAATGGATGACGCAGGATCATCATTGTTTATGAGAATCTGCGAGGGCCACTGTTTAAGTGAATGTTTAAAAGAGAAGAGCAAAATATTCGGACTCAATTCTACATTGAATGCAATGATGGCTTCGAAAATACGTGGACGGGGGTTCATATGTACAACACCTGTAACATAGACATAGAGATTTTTTTTTAAATCACTTGTGTACATCATAAAGGTTGAAATAGTAATGAATGACCAGCCCACAGATTATTGCATTAAATATGATTATGCGTAACTTGACATGTTTCAATAACGTTACTTTAACTCGCGTTACTTTTATAGGCGACAAATAAAAGGGCCATTGGTTCGGGGAATTGTGTATAATGTGCCCCCCTAAGAATAAATGGATATATCTCTGTTATGCTTCCCCAAATTAACGTGACAACTACGAGTATATGTTGGTATTTAAGCTAACAACCAATTGCAATTATTTATTTCATTTAGTATTGTGGAATAAATATGCTAGGAATTATTTAATAAAAGCACCTAAATGTTGTGTTTCTCGTCTGCGCGGGGTAAAATGCCCCACCTGCGGTATAATATGCCCAGTGCGGTTATTTGAGTATTTCTACCAGTGACAGACCAACTCTATTTTGTAGAAAGTAAAACTATTTCTTTTGTTTTCAAAATACCGTATTTTCATATAAAATAAACCTAGTTTCGGCCTTCTGGTACACTTTTTCTTTTCTGCATGGGGTACATTATACTGCAACTGTGGCATTTTGCACCGCGTAGTTGAATTACTTGGAATTTGGACGTTGGTAATAAATTATTCCCACCACGGTTACTCTACAATACTAATTGAATTAAATAATGGTAATTAATTTCAACTTAGATCTGTTTAACTATGTTTATAGCCACATTTGCAAGGGGGGGGGGGCAAATTGCACCACCGCAAGTGGGGCATATTGGCCTGCTTTTACTTATTTAAAAAAATATTAAATGCTAAAGCAAATCAAGCGTTACAAACCGTCATTTTTGGCAGGGATGTCTTTTGGAAGTTCACTTCACGCAATCGAATCGCAACAACCGGTTATTTACAGATTTTGACAAGGAAATAGCTTATGAAAATGACGCCAAAAGTTACATCGGAAGCTGCTCAAAAACATTTATTTATTTTTGTTTTGTTTTTACAGCATGTGACAATTGTCATACTTGCATAGTAGGCTAACTCGATCAAATACTATAGTTTCTGGGTGATTTTGTATTTTAATTTCGCTTGTTTAGGGAAAAACGAAGGGGGGGCACATTGGCCAGGGGGGCACGTTATATACAATTCCCCTACAAATAACATTAAAGCCAAAGCACGTTCATCGCAAATATGACGTGCCATTCGAAAGTCCTTTTCTTTTGACATGAATGTCAACAGGCACGTAAGTGAGCGGCGTCGATTGACTGTCTTTTGCTCTGAGAAGATTTTACTAGTTTACTTTCACAGCTTACCGCTAGTTACCAGTGTTGAAAAAATCATAGCAACAAAAAACTCAAAGAGATTTCAAGCACATGAAATTTCAACCTTGATCACAAGCGCGAAACTCACATTTGAAATTCTCTCGCTATTATACGCGATGTTTCTGTTCCCGAGCAGGAGCGAAGAGCAAAATAATATAAAAAAACAATATCAAATTTTGTTATAATGGTATATTTTGTTATTGAACAGATATGGAGATACATTGATAACACATTTTGTTATTGAGTAGATATTTAAAACAGTGGTTGTAAGATGAGTTTAATAACTGATTTTGTTATCATATCTTATTTTGGCCTTAAAATGATATTCGATATATTTCATACAATTTTTTTTATTGATTTAAGAGATTTTAGTTTGTAAATATTTTATAAAATGATATATTTTATATCTCAAATACTACTGTATTTGTTATTCAATAGCTTAATAATACTAAAATAAGTTATTCTAAACTTTGAATACAGTCATGTTATTGCTTTGTTATTCAAATAACACAAGTAGTTATTCTTTTGCCCTTAAAGGAGTAAAATTTTGATATTATGTTTTGTTATTTTACTAACTATGTCAGCCAAGACCAAATTTTGATATGAGTTATTCGATTTCCAATAACACATTTTTATATTATTTTGCTCTTCGCTCTTGCTTGGGTTGCTATGCGATGTGAACCAAATTCAACTGTGAGCATTTTGTTTGATTCTTCCACAGCTAACATTTCATACAACGAACCAAAGAGCAAAAGAGAATTTACCGTCAGAGAAAACATCAGCAGCGAAAAATGCAACACACATTCATGAATTTAGGTGGCAAACATGTTGGCGGAATTTACATTTTTCCTTCGCGGGAATCGACATTTTCTTAACTAGAAAGTAACAAGCCTAATAAGAATTAGATAAACATGTAATTTAAATGTGCGTTTTAGTTTAACGTTGCGATTTATTTGGAGATTCATTCCCTCATGCTCACTCACAGCTACGTATCGCACGAGAGAATGCCTATGCTTTTCAACAAGGAATTTGTATGTATATGTGCATAGCTCCGGGTAGCAGTTGAAGCAAAGCAGAATGTGATCAAGCGGGAAGAAATATGCGTGCTTCTTGCTATGAAAACAAAAAAAAACTCACGCGTGATTTTTTTTTCTGCATAGGATCAAGCTGACATGATTCACAGTTGATTTTGATTTTTGACGAGTTTTGAGATTTTGAGTTTTTACCATCACTGCTTGTTACATTGCAGAAAATATGACACATACGCAAACATTTCTGTTTTATTTGTATGAGTGTCCTTATCCTCCTACCACAGGGGTGAGGGGTTTCAAACCATCATAAAACCCCCACACGGTAAATTTGGTTCCATTTGCTTGATTAGTTGTAGAGTTATGAGGAAATTCGAATTTCATTTGCATGGGATTCTCCCTTCTTAAAGATGGCAAAGGTCCTAAATCACCATAGAAAAAAATCCTTCCTCCAAAAATCTCCACATGCCAAATTTGGTTCCATTTGCTTCACTAGTCTAGAGTTATGAGGAAATTTGTATTTCATTTAGCTTTTTTCAATTTCACTCAATGGCGCGTTCTTCTTATTCGCTGCTCATCGAAAATGTGTCGAATATTCTCCTAGACGGAAGGCACCTCGCATGTAGTTTTGCAGTCAACAGATATTTTACGCTGTAGCGCTGAGCGCTGCATTAGAACAGTGCACCCAGTATCAGCATCCTCCCCGACATAACACTGGTCACCGGAACCTTCGTGCCCAGTTTAATCGACCTGCGCCACATCCAAAATTGCTAACCTTGAGACTGGTCTTCTAAAAAGACCTCTGTTTGTTTGAACCATTACCTGACGAATTCGACCGTCATGCCCCGTATAGCGCTTGACAATTCGACCTTGTACCAACCGTTTCTTCTCGTTTCCTCAACGATGAAGACCAAGTCGCCGAATTCCGCAGGTTTTGCCTTCCCAAACCATTTTGTTCGCCGCGTTAGAGTTGGCAGGTACTCACGCGTCCAGCGTGTCCAAAATGTGTTCATCTGCTGTTGTACTTGGCCCCAGATGCTGCTTAGTGTAACTTCTTCTTCCGTAAGCTTTGCTTCCGATTGTAGTACACCACTAGAAGTGCCCAGGAGGAAGTGGTTGGGCGTAAGCGCTTCTGCCTCCTCGGAATCCAGTGGCAGGTACGTTAGTGGTCTGGAGTTGTCGATTCCTTCTGCCTCGATCGCCAACGTGAGTAGGTCTTCATCATCCAATCTCCGTCCCCCATCCCAAGTAACAATTTGGGTTTTATTACATTCTTATGATGGTTTTAACAACGAAAATTGGTCAAGAGAACCGGGATAAGAGTGAAATCACGTAACTCACATTGCATATTGCAGCTTTCATCGCCGACTTCACGGAACGAACCATTCGTTCCCATAATCCTCCCAAATGTGGGGCGTTCGGTGGAATGAATACCCATTTCGTAAATGTGTTGGTGAATGTTACTGTCATCGTTCCGTGGATATTTCGAATCTGCTCCCGTAGTACCCTGTCGGCTCCCTGGAAGTGTGTTCCGTTGTCCGAGTGGATTTCAAGGGGTGCTCGTCGACGGCTTACAAATCGACGTATGCTCATAATCATGATTCGGTTGAGAGTGCATACACGACTTCTACATGTACGGCACGGATTGTTAAGCACGTAAATAGGGCGACCCATATTTTGGCGTTGCTTCGTCCGAGCTTGACATTGAGTGGCCCGAACAGATCCAGCCCTACGTAGCAGAATGGTCTCGTAAACGACGCCAGACGAACAAGCGGGAGTGGAGACATCCTCGGCTCGAACTCTTGATTTTGCACCACTGACACCTTCCGGCGATCATTCTCACGACCGTGCGAAGCTTTGAAACGTAATATTGTTGTCTAACCTCGGTGACTACGGTTTCCGAATTTCCGTGAGGGTATTTCCTATAGAAAGAGTCGACGATGAGCGAAGTTAAGCGACGTTTCTGGGGTAGAATGGCAGGGAATTTGGTATTCTTTGCAACATTCGCTGCCTGTATTCTGCTATCCACTCGTAGGATTCCACGCTTGTCAAGCATGTGTGACAACTGATAAATGCTGTTGCATCTGCCTAGGAGCTTTTGTGATTCAACCGGAAGTTGCTGATTCTGTTTTAACACATTAATCTCAACCGAAAAGCCTTTCCATTGTAATGACTGGATCAAGTACTCCAACGCATGAGTTAGCTCCGCTTGTGTAAGGCTACCGAATGTCAATTGCTTTCGATTTACCGCAGCGCAATTGTTTCCTATGAAGCGGTGCAAGTATGCTGTAGCCCGTAGCACGCGGTTCCAATTGGAAAACCTATCCAAATCGACCACTAACTGGGTTTTAGCGACTTCTTGATGAACGAATATAGAACGTAGCTTCTCTCCAGCATCTTCAGCTCGTGGCTCAAATTTTGCTGGCCACTAGTCTTTGTTGCACCATGTAAACTTTGGACCCCTGAACCATTCACTATCGGGTTTGAGCTCTGGTTCTTTTCCTCATTTGGTTGCGGTATCTGCTATATTTTTCTTCGTTGGTACGCATCTCCATTCATCTGCGTTAGTTTCGGTCAAAATTTCTTCTCCGAAACGCACGGCCACGAACTGCTTGTAGCGGCGTTCATGGGAATTAATCCACGATAGTACGGTAGTCGAGTCCGACCAGAACACTCTCTTTGTTATTTGTATTGAATGCCCTTCCGTAACAAACTGCATCAATCGGACCCCTAACACAGCCGCTCGTAGCTTCAATCGTGGGATGGACATCGGCTTGATTGGAGCGACTTTGCTTTTGGCGGCCCCAAGCGAACACTCGACTTTCCCTTTCTGATCAACGAACGGTCCTAAAATACGATACTGCTGCGAATGCGTCTTCACTCGCGTCCACAAATACGTGTAGTTCAACGTGCTGATAACGGCTAACAGTGGCTTCACGGGAAGTAGCAGCGCGGGATTCGAAGGTCTTGCACATCTTTCAACAACTGCATCCACTTTCGCTAGCGGTCATGCCACGCCTCGCTGATTGGTTGATCCCAGTGGCCTTTAACAGGATCTTGCCTTGCACTGTGAATGTAGATAGCAAAGCGGTGGGGTCGAAGAAACTCATTAAACATTTAAGGACTTGCCTTTTGGTAGGCGGTGCTCCCATAGATATCATTGTTTAAATTTCCGACTGTATCGACGCTCGAAAATCCAAAACGATCCTCCTGTGGATGCCAGAGTAGCCCTAACACTCGCTCACACTTGTCCTCGTTCGGTGAACCCAAACACCACACTTCCGACTCCTCCTTCTCGCCCAGACTGTTGAGCTTGACGAAACTATTGGACTGAAAATTACGTTTATTGAAGCCACCTTTGCTGTGGATTGCTCTTGCATAACTCTTGCTGCCTCTTCAGCGCTTCCAAAGCTCTCCAACAAATCGTTGACGTAGTGGTTCTTCACTATGCACTCCACTGCTCGAGGGTATTCCTCGGCGAACTCCATCGCATTTTGGTTTTTCACGAATTGAGCGGATGCAGGCGAACATTTTGACCCAAATCTAGCAACGTTCATTAAAAACACTTCAGGAGCTTCGGACGAATTGCTTCTCCAGGAAAATCGCAGGGCATGACAGTCCACTTCACGAATTAGAATTTGGTGGAACATCTCTGCTATGTCGGCTGTCACCGCAACCGCGAACTGCCGATAACGAAACAAAACTGCAGGCTAACTGGTCCGGGCCTTTCAGAAGCATATCATTCGAGCTTATTCCACGTACTTTGGCTGCTGCATCCCATATCATCCGCATCTTGTCAGGTTTCTTCGGATTGAACACCACTCCTATGGGCAGGTACCACACCCGCTTATTGGCAGCTTGCTCGAGATCTTGAGCTGTAGCTCGACGAGCGTAACCTTTCGCCAAGTGGTCGTCGATTTGCTTTGCTAGTTTCTCTTTTAGTAGAGGTTTCCGCTTCATACTCCGTTCGAGACAATCCAGACGCTTCATAGCCATTCCATAGCTATCGGGTAGTTTGACATCATCAAATCGCCACAACAACCTAGTTTCGTATACATCTCCTACTCTTTTGGTTGTCTGCTTGAGTAAATCGAACGCTCTTCTCTCCTCGTCTGACATCATGGGTTCTGTTGACCGGGTATCCCGTTATCTTCGAGCAGGAAAAACTCCCTCACCATGTTGTGCAGATTTTGATCCGATGAATAATCACAAGCGTGTACGATAAGAGACGTTCGCACTGGAGTTTTTGCATCTGCACCCCCCCCCCTCTCTTCTTCCCCCACTATAAAATTGCTAGTCATTTTACCTAGCCAATGACATATAAATTGTTCAGTTTCGTTCAGTAGTTTAGTAGTTATAACCATTTGAAATCTTTCATTCAGACGTTACACTACTGTTTTCGTTTTCACAAAGTGCTACCCAGTCCCAGTATAGTATAAAAAGACGTAGTCCTACGTCAAAAAAAAATCCCACAGAATTCCAGAGGACATTTTTCTATTTTCCAGAGCAAAAATATATTGGGTCCGTCAATGGCAGGTGGGGCTCGCACCCACGTTCTTTCGGTT
The DNA here is from genome assembly GCF_943734655.1 of Sabethes cyaneus. Classification (NCBI taxonomy): domain Eukaryota; kingdom Metazoa; phylum Arthropoda; class Insecta; order Diptera; family Culicidae; genus Sabethes; species Sabethes cyaneus. The sequence continues at coordinate 48,609,938 of NC_071355.1, forward strand.
GGTAGCCAAATGTTTTACTGGCTAAACTACTGCCGCACAGGGATGCCACATATAATTCTGTGTTTTTTCTTGGAAAAATCTGGCCATCTGAACAACGAGAAAAAATATCTGTGCAAAAATCCGCCCAATGCAAAACAATGAAAGTGAAAGAGACGGAGAGTCTTTTCGCTGACTATTTCCGTCTCTTTCACTCTCATGTAAAAGCTCAAAAATCTGTTTAATCTGTATAATTGGCGAAAATCTGTATTCTATGCATACATATTCTGTACAGGCGATTTCTATCAAATATCTGTTAAACACGCAGCATAATGTGTGCATGTGGCAACCCTGCATTCCTAGCACCGGAAAATTCACTTAAATCGATGTAACTTTTTCATCTTTCAATATTTTTTTATCAAACTTGGAAATTTTCCCGGAAAGCTTATGATTCTTGCAGATTGTAGCCAAATGCCACATGGTCCTGGAGTTATTTCAGTATTCGTAAACTACAACACTCTGTAATTTTTTTTCCTTTCACAAAACCAGAAAAACAGAAAATAGAAGTTAGCAAACTTTATTCTAACAACGTGAAACTAAATTGAAAAGTGTCGGTTTTGCACGTCTTAGTAAGGTTGAAAACCTGAAAACCTGCTGAAAGCACGGTGCGTGATCGGAATAGTTTTAAAGGGCATAACAGGCTTTTAATTAAAAGTTAAAATGATCGACTTGAACGTTTTAAATTAGGCTTGCAATTTTTTTTAAATTATCTGATATTAAATTTATTTTTTCTAGTGATCAGTCCAGGAAATGTCGACGCGTTGCTCAAATTAAAATTTAAGATTCTTGGATTCTAATTTGGCCACTACCTCATCTGCCAATGCGAAAAAAACTTTCTATGCTGGAGACACATGCTTATTACCTTATAATGCCACATCATCCATATATTCTACGTACCTGTAAAATAAAGAAGAAAAGAAAACATTAGATCTCCCCATTTTCATTTTCGTACGTATATCAAAGTAACAAATATGATATGTGTACCGATATATATCTAGAAAAATCGCATTCGATGCACGAAACCAGCTGTTTTGGAGGCGATATACGCACTGCAAATTATATGACATCAATTTACATTCATAAGTATTTGTATACGATGAAATCCGACTCAACATGGTTAGTTCCATAATGCTATACAATTCTGTGACAAAAATCGTTTGTGAATCAGTTACTATCATTTTGTGCGAATAAATGTAAACTAGGGTGCGCTTTATTAAGCTTTATGTACGATGTTGAGTTTGTTTAGCAATATTTAAGATGATTTTCACACATTATTATACGATTTGTGGTTTACTGGGTCCTAATTTTCTAATATTTTCCACGAAAAATTATGATTATGATTTTTTTCTATTATGATAACATTTTAACTATTAATGGAACATAAGAAATGAGGTTTTATTAAACACTGATGATATAGATTGCTTCCATATGGTAGCCAAGGCAAATCCATTGCATGTCATTCCTTGAGAACACATCAGCAATGGCTCAACTCACCAAACTTACCACTTGAGCTAAGCCGTAAATCATACCGAATGTTATCTCTTCTCCTTTGTCTGGAAACTTTTCATCACACAAAATGGCACCGACCATGCAACCACTGAAGAAGATGTTTCCTAAGAAACTTTCGGAGCCCGATAAACGAACTCAACCATCCAACCCGTTCTAATCCGATTGACAGAGAATGTATACACATCTTAGCGCCGCACAATCTGGCACCTTGCGGAGATGATCCTTCATTAAAAGACATTTCCACCGAGCAGCGCCATCGGCGCACCGGTCGCTCATTTACCTATCCAACCATGCATGGACTGACGTTCGACCTTCAGTCGGCGGAAGGAAACCTATGAACGGAAACGGTGCGGTGGTGACGCCAACGGGTGGTTCTAGCATATTACTTATAATTTTCTTTTAATCTCCCTTCCTGTCTTGGTCTTGTACTCGGGCACACCGGAGGTAGATAGGTAAGGGGTTGAATCTTATCGTGCTTCTTTCCACATATGTATCGTGCAGCACCCTCGGTAAAAGCTGGAAGTGTAAGCGGATTTCCGAGAGGCAAGGTCAAAAGAGCATTTGATCCACTCGAGCAAACCCCTGGACCAGGGAACAACCGCACCAGGCAGCCGTTAAGAATACACGGGTCATGCGACACACATGGACGCGAGTGGGGCTCTAGGGTAGGGCGAATTCAGGCAAAATGACGTATATTTAAGAAAAAATAAAATTATATATTTAAAAATAACCAACAAATTTCAAAGTTTTTAAAAATTTTCAAGTTTTTTGAAGGTTAAAGTTCAGGATTTAGAAGATTCAATGATGTCCACAACCACCCTGTCGCACAGAGAAGCCGCACGAGTTGGGTTCGTTTGCCAAGAGTAATATTCCGGATCCTCTCGACCCAAACGTTCATAAATTATGACGATAAATCAAATTAAACTTTAATCACCGTTTCCTCACAACGAAAACGGCCTCCGGCCAACAGCAGATTATTGTATGTTTAGCATATATTCCGGTCCGTACCGTGCTGAAACCCAACAGGTTGGAGGAATTCTTTGCGCACATTCTTCAAATGTTAGACATTATCCGACCTATGATCTTACCCTTAGACGTATAAAGGTGCACCACCTTCGATGATTTAACTAAAACCTTTGACTTTATCAAATCACCTTATCAGGCAGCCGCTTAATGTTTAAAACTGAACTCAGTTGAACTAACAACTCTAAAGTTGGGTTAATTCTAAGAAAGATTACCATTCCCGACGCAAAAGTTATATCTCCTCTCCAGTAACTGTCAAAACCCCGTTCGAAAACATTTCAAAGCAGCAAATCTTACAACTATTGTTATGCGGAAAACTAAAATCCAAACTGGTGGATGCCTGCATAGTTTACCTTTCCTTGCTGTTGTCTGTTGGTAAGCAGAATAACTTCGAATTAATTCCTCCTTCTCTCTTTTACACTCACGGTTGGTTGTGAAGAAAACTAAGCCGCGTTAAATCGTTCCTTGAATATTTGTAACTATAAAGCTGATAAAGCTCCGCTCTAGAGGTTCACAAATAAATAGAAATATGTACAACCGAACCACACCCAACGACCAAACACCCACACAGACAAAGCAGCGCAAATTTGCAATTACTCAAAGTTTCTTGCGGTGACGACGACGGCTTGTAAATCGTTGGGTAAATATTGGAGGATGCCTTAACGCATTTGTAATGTTGTGATAATTACCTGTTAATTGAAGAGCCAACTCTCTGCGTATGAACAACGAACAAAGAACGAGTGGAGGTGGGGTGGGAGGCCAAGCTGAGAAGCTGCGCTACAATCGAGGATGCCAAACAACAATGTAGGCAGGTATGGGTAACATCGTCGGGTGCCGGCTGGCAAGGATTGTTCTAGGCGTAACTTTAATTAGAGTTTGATGGTTTGCTTGAGTTGGTTATCATTGAAATCTACTAGGCTGGCCAGGAACTGTGCCGGGTGGTGCAGTGTGGACGGAAAAGTTTCCAGTTGTACCGTCTGTATGTACGCGTCCGACCGCTAATCGGCGGAAAATTGTTTTTCATTTCAATCCTGATCTGGAGAGATATTCCCCTTTCGAGGAACGTTACTGGGTGTCTCACTTTGGCGTTTGTGTTTCTTACAATAAAGAGCACCCGGGAAGAATTAATTTGCTGTTCACCTGACCTGGAAATTGATAAAAGCCTGCGTGTTAGAAGTTTTCCAGGCAGTGACGGGTTGATGCTGACATTCGAGCGGAGTGTAATATCCTTGTTCACTACTGAACGTACACAACCAGGGGATGGTGGAAACAGATGTTGGGTAATTGAAACTTTTCCAAAGGAAAAGTCTCCCGAAAAGGGGTCACTTTGCATCAGCAGCTCTGGTTTCCTTATCGGAATTAATTGGAACAACACCTTCTTGCGTGTCTGAAAATGGGCCTTCGAGAAGAAATTGAGTTAGATTGACTGAAAAGCGTTTTACCAGAATAGGCGAGTGTTTCATTCATTAGAATTCATCCCCATGCTTTGAAAGTTCCATACGTTTATCTGCTCCATAAGGGTTTCCTTCCAGCAAAAATTATATTACGCATATAGTTGCTGCTGCAAACGACTTATACCCAACTCTTAACGACTTCGTCTTTTGATATTCTATATTTTGCCTCTGTAACTTTTGTGTGAATTCCATCATGCTTGTGATTTCATGGCAACCGACCGAACACGATATAATTAAGCATTATGACACTCATAAAATTACCGTTTGTAAGTATATATTTCAGAATCCTGTGTGTGTTAGTAAGGGTAGAAAAAGCCAAAAAACTACCTCGCTGCAACATACCGAAGGATTTTTTTCGTACGACGCTTAAACCTAGACTAATTTGATGTCTGTGTTAGGGAAGTGCGGCAGAAAAAGTGACGAATAATATCCCTTCTTCTCCACTGGGTTTATGATACCGCAGCCGAGAGCCGGGGAGGCTTTTGCCGTATCAAGCGCAGCGGAAGCAGCGAAGATATTGCAAAAATCAGTGAGATCTCTTGATCAGGAAGACAATACACGAGGTCGAGTGTTCGTCCAAGGTAATTACTCAGTGGCTTTACTTATTTTAAATTTAGGATTTCGAATCCATCAACCACAGCAGCACTAGCAGCAGAAAACATGAGGAAATTGTGGTATTGTACTCCATCCTCCCCACTGAACCAGGAAATTCGCGGTTGGTTGTAATCACCACAAATCAATACAGGGATACCTCGATATAAGACAACCTCGTTATAAAACAACCTCGATATAAGACAATTCAATATAAGACAATTTTTACCTCGAAATAAGACAAATCCCTTTGACATAGTTGGTAACGACACCAGAGCAAATTTTCCATTCCAAAAGCGGCGCCATAAAGATGTTCATTATTTCAAAATAATCCAAAAAATTGTAATCAACTAATAGCTCAAACAATATTAAATGGTTCAAAAAACGTAAACACACAACACAGAGCAAAATTGGCTACTGCTAATGCCAAATTTTTGTGAAAAAATCATGTTTCGATATTAGACAACTTTTTGAAATTATAAATTGTCTTGTATCGAGGTATCCCTGTACTCTGTCGTCAGAAACCTCTTTCTCACGTAGCTCACGAATCGAGAGGATATGCTCGTCTATGAACCTGACTACCTTGCTTCTATCGGGAGGGATGTAAATTGCTACAAGCAAAAATTTCGTGCCTTTGATAACAGCAGAAACGCAGACTTGTTCGAGACAACTTCTATTTATGTAAAAAGTAAAGCAAAGCCGTGGGCTTAAACCGTTTTATTATTAGACATTACCCTTCTTTATCGACAGACTTCGTAGCCGGCTGTTAGAGTACAGGAAAATTAGTGTAACGATCCTACTGACTCTATCTAGCAAGTACCGCCTAGTCGAAATTCGAACATACGAAGACTAGCTTGTTAGACCGGTATTGTACCTCGAAACCAACTTAGCGGTCTATAGTCGTTGCTGAATTATTACAGCGAGAAAGGTCACGTACCAGGTTTTCTGCAAGTTTATTTTTCCGAAATACACGGTTTTCCCAGTTTGCCGCAAGGTATGATGCTGGCCTAATAAGCCAGCCGTCGTATGTTCGAATCTCGCCTGGGAGAGGCTGTTGGCACAGAACAGAAGTGGAAGTAGAAATCCAAACACGTACATGCTACTTTCTACAGATACTAGCGAACCTGGCGGTAGCGGGTCACTTTTTCCCACGAAAACACACGAACGCATACGAATACACACGAAAGCATGTGAAATCTGCCATGCGATTGGCAGCGAGCGTTCTACTTATATTGCTGTTATTCGCTTCTATACGAAAATCTTCCCAAAGAAAAAGAAAAACAAAAAAGTCTCTGTTACCAGTTTTGATCGCCGAATCGTTCGGACTTCCACTTCTGTTCTGTGCTGTTGGAGTCAATAGGATCGCAGCAACTGACCCTGCAATTGTTCTGCACTCTAACAGCTGGCTGCGAAGTCTGTCGTATAAAAAACAGAAGGTCAAGTTTCGATAACGGAATGTAGCAGCTAGGCTTTGCTTTTTTACGGATTTCATATAGTTTTATGAAAGCATTGTTAAGATAAATCCTATTTTCAGAAGAATATCATAAAACTGAACGCAAATTTTAGTTGAGGAAAACCATTATGAAACCTAATAAACTCTGCAATGCTCTTATAAAACTACAATAAGAAACGAATAAAACCAATTTGATATTGAATTGTTACTTGCACAGTGTACTTTACTTAGTTGGCTAATCGTCCTTGTCATCTTTGATGTACAAAGTTTCTCAAATATACTCGGTTGAGGGCTACCACTCTCCAATTCCTTGGACACCCTGTACTCTCCGCCAGATTTCGCTCCACCTGGTCTTGCGTTCCTGGTCGTCTTGTTCCTACCAGATTAGAGGTAAACACTATCTTTGCAGGGTAGTTAACCGGAATTCTTGCAACGTGCCCTGCCTATCATATCAGTCCAGGCTTAGTCACTTTTTGAATACTGGGTTCGCCATAGAACTGGGCAGGTTCCTGGTTTATCCTCCGCCTCCATACTCCATTCCGCTGTACGCCGACGAGGAACGAGCACTCGTCTTTCGAAAACTTCGACCACTCGAATGGTCTTCTTTGAGCATTGTCCACGTCTCATGCTCACAGTGAACAACCGGTCTAATAAGCGTCAGGGTACCCTTTGTTCCGTGACTTAGTCTGTTCCACCGCAATTGGTTATGAAGCCCATAGTAAGCACTCCTGCTGATAAAACACCTTCGAATTTCACGGCTGGTGTCATTGTTCGCCGTTACGAATGAGACAAGGTAGACAAATTCATCGGCTACGCCAAGATCATCGCCGTCGATCGCTATATAACTGCGTGCGTCGGTCTTGGTTCCGCTGGCCACTATTTAATTTGTTTTAGACATATTTACCTTTAATATAATCTTTGCTGTTTCACGCCTTAGTCTGGTGTACTGTTCAGCCACCGTCCTAGATGTTCTGCCGATAATATCCATGTCATCAGCAAAGCAGACGAATTGACTAGACTTGTTGAAGACCTTGTAGCACTATGTTAAACCTTGATGAAGCCCTCTGTGTGATTCGAATTCAAAGTCGACAATCCACCCGAAATCCGAACACAATACTATGCACCATCCAATGTTGATTTAATCTGTTTGATGAGCTTTCTGGGAAAGCTGTTCTCTTCCATGATTTTCCATATCTTTTTTCGCTTGATGGTACCATATGCTGCTTTGAAGTCAACGAACAATTGGGGGGACCTTCCTGGGCTCCTTTAACAACTGAACTCAAATTACTCACCGTCAAATTTGATGAATAAATGGATCCTAGAGCAACATGAAGAAAAGCCGATAGTAAAGTTAAATAATTATAACTCATTAAATGTGCATCTTAGTCATCATATATCATTTTTATTTTAAGGCTAGATAATCTAGTAGTTTGCTTTGCCCTATTTTACTCACCACAGGCAAAATGCAAATTCGATACTTTTACCAGAGATTTTTAACCCTTCCCAACAAGCATGCTTTCTTAAAAAACTCTAAAAGTCCAGATAATTTTCGGGTTGGAAACGTTTTGGGCGAGCTTTGGACATATTTTGAAATTTTGATATTCACTTGAAAGTTTAATATGTCAGTATTAGAAGCCAGCTCGTTATTTGCTTTTACCACCTGGCTACATTGTTATATCATAAATATCTTAAGCAGATAAATCGTCTCGCTCAAACCGTTGTAGGCGTATGAGGTGGGACCATCATCATCATCATCATGGTAAAAGTATCGAATTGGCATTTTGCCTGTGGTGAGTAAAATAGGGCAAAACAAACTACTAGATTATCTAGCATTAAAATAAAATTGTACAAAAACCTTTTTACCTTTTTCATATACCATATATCTCAAATTAGAGAGAGTTTGTACATGATTCTTTCAAAACTATTAGAAAATGGGGTGAATGGAGCAAAACAGGCTACTTTCCGTCATTTCCGCGCGTTAAGACCATTTCCAATCGATTTCACGTGATTTTTTACATAAGAAAAGTCATTTTTTACCCCTTAAAACAGCGGCAACAAAACGTTCTGTTTTTTCGGTCGATTCTGCCCACTGTGCGTTGTTCGATGCATCGAGGTCCGAAGTAACACCGTTTACGAGGCACCAACACAGCTGGTTGTTTATACAGGTAATGTTCCGATTTTGTCAGCTCCCGATTTTGTCTACCCCCGACTTTATCAGCTCCCGATTTTGTCAGCCTATAAATTTTGTTCAACTTTTGTGCATTGACACATGATTTATAAAACTTTTCAGCCTGTTTGAAACTATTATGATTCTCTGGGGAGAGTTTTTGGATGAAATGATGCCTTCTTGTGGGTAATTCGGGGTCAAAATCAGGGTATCTATATAGTAAAAGTTCTATAGTTCCTAAACAAGCAAAGATAGAGGTATACTATGTTCACTAATGTTGTGTATTTTTATTATTTGTACAACTTTGTAAAACTAGAAAAAGTCATACAACAACCACAAAAACAGCTAAAATAGAAAAACTGATTTTAACGATTTTTCATTTATGGAAAATAGGATTTTTCTATCTTTGGTGAAGAAATAGAAGGTTACTATCTTCAGCAAAATTTCTGTAAAATTCAGCAAATAATATGCTGTAAAACTTTGCAGAACACATCAATGAGTTATATTGAAACTGAAGAAAAATAAATTTTTTATTCCACTTTTAGGAGGATTAATCAAAATTTGAATTCCGCTGGACGATACAACTTTTAATTTTAAGAAAGTCTTCCAATGGTTCCATAAACCTAAAACCAAGTTTTCCCGCTCAAAGCTAATGCGCATCAAAAAAGGTTCTGGACCAGTGTGCTATGCCCGGTTCGTTGAGCTTTTGGTTGACCAATTGAGGGTTAAAATTTAATTTTTAATAGAAGTATTCGATATTTCAAGGTCTTAAGTCTTGAATTTTGAAAAAAAAATTCGAAAAATAAATGTCCCGATTTTGTCATTTTCCCCATTTTGTCAGTTCAACATGCAAAATGGGGCTTACAAAATTGGAACATTACTGTATCGCTTTGCAAAGCATCGCGATCGAGAAAGTAATAGTTCGGAAGACTTTTGGGTCGGCAGCGAATAACAATCTTTCAGAGTCGATCCAATTACAGATATCGTTCAGAAAAAGTAATGGTCCTAGGATGCTGCCTTGAGGTACACCGGATGGAATAGGTAAGCTACATGATTGAAGTCCTTGAACATTCACGGAAACCATCCGGCCAGTCAAATAAGGCTATAAGCAATTACATGTCGTATCCGGTAAACTTAGACGCTTCATTTTTTCAATAGCTAGCAAATGTGGAACCTTTTCGAAAGCCTTGGCTTAGTCATTGTAGATTGCATCTACCTGTTGCCGTTTTTTCATGCACTTCATGTCTAGTAATTTCTCCTTTACTGGACAATCCATGAATATGTTCAGTAATTTTGTTACATATTTGATGAATGTAAACTACAGCAGTCCCCCGAATAACGCGGTTTCGAATAAGAACGTTTCCAATAAGGACGGTCTCGAGTGATTCCATTAACGCGGTCGAACGTCCTTATTGGAGTCTACGTAGCATATGGGAATTGACTTAATTGGTTCCAACATGGAATAACTCGTGATCCTGACCATATAGAAGGTTGATGTCTTCTACAGGGTTGTTCAGTACATCAAAGGGTTTTCATTGGATTATAGTATTGCGGAATTATCTCACTACGCCCGCTAGCGTATATGTAACACTCTTATACAGGCTATATCTTGCGCTACTGACTACCTAGAAAGTTGCAGTCTTCGGGAAGGTTACTCAAATGACTACCACCTTCAAGATGGCATGAAAAATAACTCACAACCACTACTCACTCACTACGTGGCGCTAGTGTATATGTGCTATGCTTAGACAGGCTGTATCTTGCGCTGCTGACTGTCTAGAAGCTTGCGGTCTTCAGGAAGGTTACTCAAATGACTGACACCTTCAAGGTGGCATGGAAAATAGCGCAGAACTGACTCACTACGTGGCGCTAGCGTACATGTGATATGCTTAGACATGATGTATCTTGCGCTGCTGACTATCTAGAAGGTTGCGGTCTTCAAGAAGGTTACTCAAATGACTGACACCTTCAAGGTGGTATGGAAACTAGCGCAAAACTCACTCGCGGCGCGTATATTTAGTATTCTTCATACAGGCTGTGGCTTGCGATGCCGAACGCTCGACGCTCAATTTTATTCTCTAGCAACATTTACTGCCTGCAGAAAATATATCGCGCTAATCCACCAACTAACTATTAATGCTTCTTCCTAAATGGCCAGAGAAATCCCACCAACTCACTTATAAGATTAGTTTCAGTCGCATTAACACAGTTCCAGCTACTTTCTAAACATTGTTAATGATTCATGAACAATTATATTTTCATTTTTATCACTATTTTTTTTAATCGAAACTTGCAACAACTTAATAGGCATTTATGTCACACAACATTAATAATGTGAAGTCAACAGCATACTTAATGTTACTTTTAGTAATTCAGCTTTCTCGTGTTGCGGTATATTTTTCATGTTCATTGCAAGTTAATTGCGAGGAGTGAAAAGATTCTAAGGAATTTCATCGACTGCTAACGTTGCATTTTGCAGAGAATTTTTGTAAGCGATCAGCATTGTGTTAAATAGCGAGCAAAGTATTATCTAATTTTCCAATTAGTTAAATATCCAGGTAAAAATTTGGGTTTCATTACACTCTTATGCTGGCATTTAAGACCAAAATTGGTCGTTAAAACTGGCATAAGAGTATAATAAAACTGACATTGTTGCTTGGGTAACCACTGTCACTTATGCCGTTTTCGTTTTTGTGGTGTAGCTACACCGTTTGGTGCTACACTTTTCGCTGGATAAACGAACGCTCGCGGTGCAGCAACAGTGATGTGGTATGGGTGGGTTGCTATTTTCCGATCTGCACCAGCTACACACTCTATTTTTCTGGTGTAGGTGGTGCAGAAAAAGTGTAGCAATGGTGCAGCACAAACATCGAAAACGACATTAAACAACCTTACCGAAGAAAGCATCTTCTTGTACATTATCAAAATCATGAGTTATGGCAAACACAAAAAAAAAACAAATACACTAGCACCGTCCGTTGAGTCAATTCTACATTATTTTTCATACCATCTGGAAGGTGACAGTCATTTGAATAACCTTCCCGAAGATCGCAACTTTCTGGATAGTCAGCAGCGCAAGATACAGTCTATCTAAGCATATCACATATACACTAGCGTCACGTAGTGAGTCGGTTCTGCGTTATTTTTCATGCCATATTGAAGGTGGCAGTCATTTGAGCAACCTTACCGAAGACCGCAACTTTCTAGATAGTCAGCAGCGCAGGATACTGTCAATATAAAAATAATACATTTACGCTAGCGCCACGTAGTGAGGCAATTCCAAACTACTACAATCCAACGAAAAGCCCTCGATCTGGTGAACAACTTTGTCGAAGACACCAACGTTCTATACGGTCAAGATCACGAGTTATTCCATGTTGGAACCAATTAAATCAATTCCCATATACTACGTAGGCTCCATTAACACGGTTTTCATTAACGCGGTCCCTATTAGCGTCCTTATTGGGAGGATAACTGTATAAGCAATTTCAAAATAGGGAAGACGGTAATCAAATTTTTTGCTTCGCTAGCCCGTGATAACAATTTGTCCACGATTGCGTTGATTTGAGTAATTCCAGAAAAACATAAAAATCTTATTGTGTCACTTGTTGGACAAGAACTGACATAAAGTCGAAAACGGTCATCGCGTGCTACAGTCTATTAGAAAACCATTTTGACACTATCGGAATTGAATAAGCGGATCTATTTGCCATATTTGCCGTTGAAAAATTGACTCCACACCAGTGCATCATTCTAGATTGTATTGAAATTCCATTTAAATTCTTATATAAATTTGCACAATCATAACCTAATTCCATTCAACTTTGCTACTGACGTTTTTACACTGTCAACGTCAATGTCGATCCAGCAACCGATACAGTATTCACACGATACAGCCAAGCGGCGCTCAATAGCGAGGAAGTAATGCACTGTGTAAGTTACGTATGTAGCAGTAAATAAGCCCATCGTCATTTGTTCTGTGTCGTGGAAAAAGTTCAGCTCACTTCTCACAGGTCACCGTGATGAAGTGGAACATCTTCCGCTTGCCACCACATCCATCGCAAGAGTGAGTGGTACAACGAGCTCTTTAAGTTCATTGAGTGGAGCTTGGGATGATATTGTGCTGGCAGTTCATAGCCGCTTCTGACTGATGGAAAACGCGAGGAAGCACCCCGCCAAAGATTGATGATTCCCTCGTCGTCGGTCGCCTATTGTCAATATATAAATAGGCAAACACAACGTCCTCCGTGAGTTGTCAGTGCACAATATCGCATAAAAGTCGCCTTCGAGTCTTCGCTAGGCTATCGGGACCCGAGAGTAAGTGTCACATAAGACGATTTATGGCAATTTACGCCGCGCTGCTGGTTGCGCCCGTTGAATGGCGGCAATGTGATCGATTTGCGGGAGGACTTCGATGCCCTCTGAAGTGATCCTTCTGCAAAGGCTTATCAGCATGTTGACAAACGTCACTCAAATGGATGTATCGATTGACTAGCGTTTAAAGAAGAAATCTGTCCAAACAAACCGAACCGAATGGAGCCTTAAATGGCTACGGATTTCGATGAGAAATTTCTTTCCGCCGTGTGGCAGCTGACATTGAAACGGAGACAAAAAATAAAACGCTTCGCGAACAAAGGCATTAAGCTCACACATACGTCCGGTAGAAATGGTTCAGTAAATTTATCATCTCTGCTGAAATATTTCCGCAAATAATCCCTCCATTCCGATAGATACCACTCGGTGTGACCTTTGCTAATGCCAAGAAGTGCCATCACCATCATCATCATCATCACCACCACCACCATCACCACCGAGCATCCAACTTCTATTTCCATCGGCTGCTTCTTTCCATGTGTACATTATGGCCGTTATCCGGGCAAATGGAAAAGCTGAGTCGTTTTGATCTTCGCCGGTTCTACTTTTCTTTTCTTTCCCGTTCTGGCCCAGCTGCCGCCCCACCCGTGCGTTCCGTGCGTTTCAGGACACCCGCACACGGAGAGTTTTCTGTCCGTGTGTGCCAACGAGCCTGCTGTCGTCGTTGTTGTTGTTGTTGTTCTTACCCTTGCCGGTTCGCTTCTACTACTGGAGGGGAAACAGGAAAGAAAAGCCAGAATGTGCACATTTCCGGTTGCTCGAGTTTTCGCCTTGTCGCCGGGAGAAAAGAGCCTTTTGAAATTGCTGCTGACAACATCATTCGCGCGGCTTCCCCCCGTCAGTTTTCCAAACCCTGGCAGTATCCCCCCTTAACTCCCGCCTCCCCGACGACAGCGACGAAATGACTATTTAATAATAAACTGCACTTTGAGCTGTGTACTTTTCTGTCTTTTGCCGTGCGCTACAGTCGGTGGTGCACAATAGAGACGAGAAATTACTGAAGCACCCGCATGCACAATAGACAGTAAAAACAAGCGCAACAACGGGCAGACGGTGGGCCAATCAGTGTAAAATTGTCGACTAGGACACGTAGCGAAGTCCCGTGTGCAACAACGGTCAGGCCGAAATGTCTTCTGCTGCCAATGCAGGCTGCGCTCTGTGGGTGCCACCGTGTGTGCATAAACGGTGTGGATTTGATATCCTCCGCGTGCCGTTCGCCCGGTAAATTCCTGGACTGTGCGGGTTCCTTCTGGTTGGCGAACGGATGCCACTCAGAAGGGATTCCGGCTGCCGTTACGACACTTACTGTACAGAGCTGTACGGAGCGTGGGACTGCCACTGCTCTCGAGAAAGGAGGTGAGAAAGAAATGTGCACTTCGAAGATACGGCACTAGGTACAAGGCAACAAGGAAGCGGATGTGGAAGCCGAGCTTGCTCGCCTACATATCCGTCCGGTGTGAAGCCGGTTTGAATTGAGTGAATACAGCATGGCTGCAGCCCAGGTCTTAGGACAATTTGAGCGGCAGCTTAAGCGATGGCTATGACAGTAATGTGGAAATTTACACTTCGGCGAGCTTTGACTTGACGCTAGGTAGGATATTATGCTTTTCTGCTGCGAGCAACCGTGCAGTTGACGGGCACGTGGTTTACGGCTCGGCTGGTGTTATTTTTATTTTGGGCTATTCCGGCTAGAAGTTTGGAACATCTTTCGATTTTGATTCAGAAATGTATTTGAACGGTCTATAAAGGCTACCCTTATTGATGCTTTCAGTTTGCCAATATGAAAAAAGGAGGTTTGTGTCTAGGGGATTGAACGAAGGGTTCACGTAGGACTACGAAGGCGGGTACAATACGATAATGTTTGACTATTTGAAAATATTCAGCAGTTAATTACGCAAATTTAAAACTTACTGTGTTGTAGTAAATGCACAAAAAAATTATATCTTAAATGGCTATAGTCTGTATATCATTTTTATCAATTTCTTAGAGTTAATAGTTCCACTAAGAGTTAAGCAATCAGGCCACAATTTCTCATTTTTTACTAAATTGATCCCTTCAGCTCTGTTTCCGTCCGAGGTAACAGTTCCGATCAAATTCTTGCATTATATGAATGCAATTTAGCAAAAGAAAGAATGACCGCTCACTTTTCTATGGCGTTTCACTTTCAGGACATCAAATTGGACTATATTTAATGTTTAAAGACAAAATCGGTTGAAGAAGAGGCGCGGTTTTATACTTTAACAAAATTGTTTACTTCCAAGACATCTAATTGAACTAGCTTAAGTGTTTAAGCGATAAAATCGGTTGAATAAAAGGGATGATTTTGGACTTTGGCGTACTTCCCAAGCACAGATATCAAATTGATATAGGTTTAAACGTCGTAAAGAATCTTCGACCTGTTGGAACGGGGAGGTTTAGTTACTTTGTTTTGTAAAACGAAACCGCACCAAACAGACGGTGTGTTTTACTGTCGTCCCAGTCCGTGAAGCAAGGTAATCATGTAGAAAATGTATGGGGAAATTTTACCTTAAAACTTTACTTACATGTTCACTATTATGCGTATAAGATCTATTTATATAAGAGGCTTATGTCTGTACCGAAAACCAGGTCTCTGACAGGACGTCATAAGAGGCTTATCGGTAACTAAAAACAGGTCCCTGACAGGACGTCATACTTTCGTAGCAAGGGTTGTATTCTCAGTCACCTCACTGGTCGACTGCTGGGCTGTTCGATTGCTCAACTGGTTGACTAGACTGCTCGACTGGACTGGTCGATTAGACTGCTCGATTTGATTGCTCGACTGGACTGCTTAACTGGACAGCATGATTTATCTGCTCGACTGAACTGTTCGATTCGGCGCTCGACTCAACTGCTCGATTCAACTGCTTGATTCCACTGCTCAAATGAACTGCTTGACTCAACTACTCGATTGGACTATTCGAATCGGCTGCTCGTCTCAACTGCTCAACCCGATTGCTCGATTCAACAGCTCGACTAGACTACTCGATTTGATTGCTCGACTCAACTGACAGCTTGATTCAACAGCTCGATTAGACTGCTCGACTTAACTGCCCGACTTAGCCACTCAACCCGACTGCTAAACTCAACTGCTTGACTTAACTGTTTGACTCGACAGCTCGACTTACCTACTCGATTCAACTGCTCGACTGGACTACTCGACTTAACTGCTCGACTCAACTGTTCGACTTAACTGCTCGACTGAACCGCTTGACCCGACTGCTCGACTAGACTGCTCTACTCAACTGCTCGACTAGACTACTCGATTCAACTGCGCAACTAAACTACTCGTTTCAACTGCTCGACTGGATTACTCGACTTAACTGCTCGATTAAACTGTTCGAATGTATTTCGTGATTAAACTGCTCGACCCGACTGCTTGGTTCAACTGCTCAATTCGACTGCTCGACTCAACTGCTCGGCTGGACTGCTCGACTAAACTGCTCGACTGAACTGCTGGAATTCTGTTTGATTCGACAGCTCGACTTAACTACTCGATTCAACTGCTCGATTTGACTGCGCGACTCGACCACTCGATTCAACTGCTCGACTCGACTGCTCGACTCAACTGCTCGACCGGACTGCTTGACTGAACAGCTTGATTTAACTGCTCGACTAGACTGCTCAATTTGACTGCTCGACTTCCCAGCAAACTACAAATCGTATAATAATGTGTGAAAATCATCTTAAATATCGCTGAACAAACTCGAAATCGTACATAAAGCTTAATAAAGCGCACCCTAGTTTACATTTATTCCTACAAAATGATAGCAACTGATTCACATACGATTTTCATCACAGAATTGTATAGCATTATGGAACTAATCATGTTAAGTCGGATTTCATCGTATACAAATACTTATGAAAGTGAATTGTTTTCATATAATTTGCAGTACGTATATCGCCTCCAAAACAGTACGCATATGCTGGTTTCGTGCATCGAATGCGATTTTTCTAGATATATATCGGTACATATATCATATTTGTTACTTTGATATACGTACGAAAATGTTTGCTGGGTTGACTGTTCGACTCGACTGCTCGACCCAACTGCTTGCCTCGATTGCTCGACTCGCCTGCACGACTCGCCTGCTCAACTCGATTGCTTGTCGCGGTATCATATGGTCGGTGTTCAATCAGACCGAACCAAGTCGCAAAATTTTAAAAAATGAGTTAATGATAGCAAACGATCAAGAATTTTTTAAGCCACATTTTACTCTAATCAGACTACATAAATGTGGCAAACAGCCAGAGGTTTTATTCAGTTAAATAAATTCTAATACGATCATAAAAACTATTTATTTCAATTTCCGACTATGACTCTTTTATGTACAACATATCAGAGCTTTATTATGCAATATAAGAACTCAAAGAACTAATACAAAGATTAAACATCTTCGCAAACACTGGCCAATCGAATGTATTCGCAGTTTTCGTAATTCTGAACAGACATTTATATTTTCCGGATCGTAAGATTCGGGCTCAAGTAGTTGTTATATATATGTTACTATAAAATTGCTGAACATGTTGTCTATCCAACGACATATTAACAGTAATGTTTCGATCAGTAGTATAGCTATTAGCATTTGAAATCTTTCATTGAAACGATACACTTCAATTTTTGTTTTCACAAAGTGCTACCCGTTATAGTAAACAAAGACGTAGTTTTACGTCAAAACTGATCAAAATAATAGAGGAAAACTGTCCAGAACGCACCGGGGGGTAGAATGGCCCATGATATTAATTGTTTAGAAACGTGGAAACTATTTTATAAAATTATGAATGCGCATTTTATATTGGTGTAAAACAAGCTAATTCATAATTGAGTAGCATGTAAAAGCATCAAACATAGCCACATCCAATAAAATCAAGCGATTATCCGCGATCTCATTCCACATGTAAGAAATCACGGTTTTCTCTTAAGCTTTTACCACTAGCCGGTATGCAAATTTCATAATAAATACAGTCTATCTAATTGATATACTGTCATACCCGATGATTCATCACAAAAACGGCATTAACTAGGAATGTTTTTCACATAAATTGCAAAAAAACTTCAAAATACAAAACAGGTATAGAATGTACCACAGCGGGATCGACCAGTTATAAAATATTTTTAATTTGCAGTACATCTTTTGTTTCAGATTATTTAATAAAAAATGTTGCAATATTATGTATTGTATGAGGACTTAGAAGTTGCCTTAAACCTAATTGTACTTTGTTTAACTTACAATATTTCATTACACATCAGTTATAGAAAAATAAATGAATAAATTTTATTGCCAATTATGTTGAGATATGAACCCATTATATTCTAGCAAACAAACGAATGGACAAACGCTTCCGCCATTTTGGAAGCCTAGTTCTAGGAGTTTATACAATACGTGATTAAATGTAAATTTGCTGGTTGCGTTTAACGCCTGGCTAGGCAAACTTGGTGCGTTTTGCCCCCGGGTTTTGGCGTATTGCCCCACATGACGATTTTGACTCTTGCTAAAATTCGTCAAAAATAACAAAAAATTTCGGTTTTTGTTAGGAAATTTCACCAGGAGTTAGCGTAGAAAAGATCCCAAAGTCTACTAGAGGTTGAAAAACGTGGTACAAACACACCGTTGCTCTGCAAAATGATGTTTTGCTTAAGCGGTGCGTTCTGCATTACATTACCCTACACAGGGCACAGGTTTTTGGAATATTTAATCTCGACCTCCGTTGTTTTACGTCATCCCAGTGTTCGTTCCGCCAACTTCAGATTTTTGCTTAAAGTAAACAAAATGTGTATCTAATTCTTGTCCTATCCCTAACTGGGAAGCAAGACGATCACATCACAAATATATGAGGAAATTCGACCTTGAAACATCCACTTAATTTTCACAATCTGGCGATCAAAACACAAAGTTTTAGTAATTACTACACAATTGTTACATCGTTCGTGAACCGATAAATCGATAAATTATCAAAATTCTTTTAAAATTGTCTGTACTATTAGCATTCAAAGATTTTCCTTTCGTGACGATGGTCAAGAGACAACATGAAATATTACCGATACAGTTTCGAATGAATATTTATCGTAGCAGTTCTTCCCGCGACATCAGAATATATTCATGCACCTTTGGTAGAGCCTGATAATTGTCATATTTAATTTAGGTTGAGACAAATTGACTGCATTCAGTTTAAAGTGAATGCAGTTCATGGTGCCGATAATCTATGCTTAATTGTTGAAAATGGGTGGCAGTCCGACCGGCTTTAGCAGCGTTATTGTTTTTTATTAAGATACCTACAAATAAATTTTCAAAACAGAACGTATTCAAATCTTGAGAATATGTCGTAGCCATTGAAAACTAGTGGTTTTACAATGAAATCTGAGAACTGCAATCGGGGTACACGATTGTAGTTCTCAGCAATCGCCTTAGTGAGAAATCTGACCGAAAATAATACGCAACATATTAGACAGTTGCAAAACTCGGCTCAAAAACTACTCGCTTTCAACTTTGCTACCGACACAATGGTCCTTCGAACCGGATGCAGGTCGAAGCTGGAACTCCAATCTTTTATAAAATTCATTAATATGCTACTCTACCTGTGCTGAAGTGAGCTTCGTTTTCTTTTCTTCATAATAGGCCTCCCTATCGGGGGCGCTGGCCAAGAAGTCGACTCCACCGAAGTCTAACATGCCGGTTAGATTGCAAGTGGCTGCCGCGGGAGCGTCAGCAGTTGTAAAAAGTACCTAAGGTTGCTGTATACCGAGGAAGCTGCGAATCCTATTGATGCAAAATTAGTGCTACCTCCACCCACCATTCCCCAAAAACCTCTGAAAGAACACGTATGGAAGCTACCGTCGCGGTGACCTGGACCGGACGATGAAATGTTGCCGATACCGATGGAGAATTTAAATTATTACATAAAATTTATTAAGCTAGTTTATTTAATTAATTTTTGCTAACATGGCCGTTACGGAAAAACACCTATTGAATGTAAGAACCGAAAGTAGAGTAGAGAGAAAGTAAGAGAAAGAAAGAGTGTCATATTTACTAAAAGTATACGGTGTTAGCCTGGAAACATGGGTTTTTCTAATAAGGACAGTTGGTAATAAAGACTTCGTAATTTGAACGTTGAAATATTTATACTCGAAATAATAAAATTAAATGAAAAATTATCACATTACAAAGTGTTATAAAGACGTGTATCTGGGAGAAAGAATGTAATTATCTATTTCAAACTCATTGCAGCAAAAGTTAGGGAAACCAAAATCGAATCTATATAATGAAGAGAAATGAAAAAAAAAAAGAAAAATCAAGCAATGTAAATATTATAAGTAAATAAAACGAATATCGCCGCGGTAGTTTCCTATCTTACTTACGCTAGCTGCTGCTCGCAATCTCCTTCTGAGATGACTTGCAGTTCTGTAAGGGGGAGGAGATGTAGAGCCCCTTTTCCGCGCGTCCTGTTTTAGCATAACCTGAACCCAGATATCAGCCCCGGAAGATGTTAACTGGTACACTTTTACGGACTGCACCAGCACTGCCACAAATACAGCTATTTGTGCATGCCTAATTTGGTACCCTGCCGTTTTCTCCGGAGTATTTTTTTCTTGGTCCAATCGCTTAAATAACATAAATAGTTTATGGAGTACTGTAAAATTCAGGAACATTAGTAGAGCCAGAAATCACAGCAAACGATTGATGGGACCCAAATTTATGCATGCACAAAAATCTGTATTTGTGGCAGCGCTGGTCCGCACAGCCACCGCGCGGTATCCTATATGATACTCAAAATGTAGGGTTTCGGCGCTAACGCCGAATTTGCCTTAGCAAATCATATAGAATAAGATAATTAGGTTTAAGATACGAGAGTGGTTGCTGCTCCGTTCATGAAGAACAAAAAGAAAATAGTGCTTTGTGCTACACTTGTATACACTTATATACGGTGTTGCGAAGTCCACATTCGTGAGATCTAATTTTCTCACACACGCGTACTCATTCTAATAAACGCATCAGCATAAGCATCCCTTTCGGACTGTCGCTCGTACTTATTCATGCATTGCGACGAGTTTTCGCGAGTGTGTGTTTAGCTAACAGGAACGGTTGTCTTTCTCGTTCATCATTGCAGCCCGAGCTGCTGAAACCGATTACTCGGGAGGGTTTGTACTCCCGTCCGTGAGTAGATTTGAGAGCGAGAATGAAGAAGAAAAGAAAAAGTAATGCAAAACCTGTATCCCAGTGTGCCACTAGGCTTCACGGGCAGCTGATTGCTCAGGAGTTATTTGAATCGCGAATAAACCATGCAGGAAGACGATGTGAGGATGTGCGTGCGCGAGTGTGTAGGTAGCAGAATGTTTGCACACAGACGCGGAGGCTGTTTGTTTTACGCTTGCATGTGCGGCGCAAGCGGTGAATGCTATGCTTCTCATACTCACTCGTGTGAGAGTAGACAACGTTGGCTACTCGCATGATTTGCAACATTGCTTGTATGAAAACCGTTTCCCCTTGCTGCTATCTGTTTATTTTTTATTTCAACTACCATAGGAGTTGAAATATTATCGTGTAAATCCCGTGCTGAACGTTGAGGTCGGGCTGGAATGCCTCAATTCGTATTGTTGACTGTCAGGTGTGCCACAAGGAAGTAAGCTAAGACCGCTGCTGAATTCGTTTATTGTGACAGATATGTATTCCTTCTACAGCTTGCAGGTTTCATTAGTGTTTTTTAAGCTGATTTCCGATTAGAGCATTGCTAGTGGTTCCAATCTCACACCTCTGTATAAAGTTTTTGGGCTCCGAAAAAATGCAAACGCAAATATTGCGAATTATGAGCTTCCAATATCGGCAATGGGAGTTAGTCTTCATCGCCTGCAAGTATCTAGACAGTTCAAATTGGCTGTTTTGGTGTTGCCAAAACCGGGAACGTTTGTTGCTAATAAAAGAAAGTGCATTCGGTGGATACTTTAAATGAAACTATAAATTCTGCCCTAAGATCTGCCAATGAAACAATATATCATGTCTACCGCTTCCAAACCGGTGAAAGTTTCATTAGATTTATGTTTTCGGATGCAAGAATAATGAATTATGAACATGCTTTATTACCATAAAACAATGCAGTAAATCATAAACGCTAGACAGACAGAAATATTTCGTCTGTAAATTTACCCGAACAGAAACCGACAAATGGAAAACCATCATATTATTCAGATCATCCTTTTCGCATTCCGGGAATGTGACAAAAGTGACAGCTCCTGCCGCGCCACCGGCACCGCCCGTCTTCGTGGCAAAATCCTTCAAAGCTTCTTTAAAGTAAACTGACTGACAGCGTTGAACGAGACGGGCTGCTGTTTGACGTCAGTCTTTTTCTCCGGTCTGTTTTCTTTTTTTTTTTTTGGTTAGGAATACTTTATCCCTAAACGTTTTCCTTTTCCAGCTGTGGCACCACTGTGTTGTGTTGATTCACAGTCAAATAGATAGTCCAATTCCCAATTGAAATGCAAAAGGAATTCGCTTTCGAACCCGCTTTCGATTGTCCCAAATTGAATTCATGTGAAACTTTGACTCCTACCCGGGGTTGAAAGGTTCAATCCTTTTGCTTGTTTAGGCTAGCGAAACGGTGCGGCGATGGCGAGGTGTGGAATGGTCATAAAATCAATTCAGGGAATGTTTTCTTTTTTTATTTTCGAATTTTCACATCAATCATCACAAAATAGCTTCCCACTCATTCCGATTGCTGAGCTGAAGTGTGCGGTAATTCCTTCGGTAAATAAAACCAACCGTTCGAAGTGACCGTGAGCTAAATATTTCCGTGTACAGCGGCGAAGCCCCACGTTTGGTGTGTGCGTGTTTTATCAGCAGAATAAAAATGTCAAATGAGTACACGGAACTTCTTCTACGGGGTTGGAAAGAAACTCATAAATCCTTCATCCTTGGCGTAGCGTACCGAACCGAACCGTGTAGGTAGGGCAGCCTCTCTTGCTTGCTCCTCGGAATATGTGTATTTCTGGGAACTGGTAGTAGGTACAGCTCGACCCGGAGATGAAGCATGTACGTACACCGACACACCCACCTGTCTCGACCGGCTTAAGTTACTTTGGTCTGGATGGTAGTTCATCTTAGTTTATAGACACGTAGCGGAAAAATGGTAAGCCTTTTATTCCGCTAAACTACGAAACCATGCCTGTCAGAAAGTTTAATCCTGTGTTATGCTGCTGCTGTGGCCTGTGGTGGTATTGATTGTACCAAAACCGGGCAACCAGCTAGCTGGGTGTGTGTCCTGTTTGGCGAGTCAGCAACTACTGC
This sequence comes from Sabethes cyaneus, assembly GCF_943734655.1. NCBI lineage: Eukaryota > Metazoa > Arthropoda > Insecta > Diptera > Culicidae > Sabethes > Sabethes cyaneus. The sequence goes on from NC_071355.1 coordinate 48,632,840, forward strand.
TTGGTAAATTGATTTACGCCCTCCTCGAAGGGGTAGTGTGTGTCGGATAATTAGTGATGAATTCTAGCTAATTTTTCGTAAGCTCCATACTTGATGCTTGAATCCTTCAAAGAAAGTATCTTTTCAGATAGTTCTAATCTTATTGATTTCGGAAAATTTATAAACTTTGCACGTACGATAAACTTTCAATATTTATTACATTGAAAAATATGTAAAATATGTACATACATATGTCTTTTTATACATTTCCTAGTAGTCCAATATTTTTCTACTTCATTCGACTGGAAATCCCCGCATAACCACATATTCTTTGCGTGTTCGTTTATATCGTATTGAACTAATCATAAGTATGCTCCAAGAACAAACATAAAGGGCGATGTAGTACGTGGAATATCGAATACGTACAACAAAAACACCCTTTGCCTTGAGGGATTTTCAATCAATTCCGGTTGTATGTGTGTCGTCAGTTGCGTGCACCGAAAAAAAAAGATACAAAACACGCCGAGAATCTGCTAATCCAAAGGGGAATCTCGTTCTAGACGTTTAGCATGCCGGGTCTTTCGCCGTCGTCGTCGGTCGTTAGGTAGGTTAGGTACTACATACTTTAGCATATGTTCAGTTTCCCGCGTGGAAGCGAAGCTCAGTTTTTATGTCTATTCCGTTCGGATCTCCCTCAACGGCGGCTGGGCTGGGCTCTTGCTTTCTGTGTCGGAAAATCCGTTCGACGAAGCAGCAAAATTTCGTTGTAATTCCCTACTCAATTCTGTCTGACTGGCTAAAGGTTGCTTTTATGTTCAGGACAGCTAAACGCGATTTCGAGCAAAGGCAAAACACTGCACCGGTGTACCGGTGTGAGAAGTGTTCATCAAATTGTTTCGCTCAGGGAATTAGTCTACATCAATCAGGCCGTGTGGTTTACCCGTCCGGAGTTTAACTGGAGACCGTAAAGCAAGGATACTACGCTGTGTTGTTGCTAATAATTAAAACTTTTTTACGATTCACACAGTGTATTATGAAAACCACGTGCACGGGAAATTTTGGGTTATTGTTTTGAAACTGGCGCTTACCTTTCGGCAGTTTTCTGACAGCTTCAAGTAAAACCTTCCCCTTTCGATTAGCTCTCAAAAGGTGAAGGCAACATTGGAAATATTTACCCAAACCAACTCGACGAATGAACGGCTTCCGATGATTCGATCAAATCTCCGATTGGAATGAAGCAATCCAATCTGCCAGGAACAGCTCATATAATTTTATTTCAATTAGCAATCGCCTGCACCGTTTGATCGTTTTCCGCAGCGAATCCCTTTTGCCCTCGGACGAGTTACAAATACAAATAAATTTGCACCTTCTCGTCTAAGGGCCACATTGCTTCACCGAAGCTTTGCTACTTCCGGCTCGTCGTAACCCGTAACCACCGAAGTCGTAAAATTGAATTCCACTCGCTTCGGCGGAGGTTGCGTGAAGTTTTTCCGCTCGTAATAAAGGTGTTACGATATTATTTAGAGCCCTGCAAGACCGACGTTGACATCGTCGATGTTATCGCCAACATCATCATCATCATCATCATCATAACCATCAATGACATTGTCATCAATATTGCCGTAGTTGTCTTCGGCGCAGTTATTTTGTTCGTGTGGTTTAGTCCAAAACGGCCCATCATCACCTAACGCTGCTAACGATATACTTTAAAGGTTCAATTATCTTTCATGCTGGCTGCACAGGCTTTCTCCACTGGGTTTACTCTAAACTTTAGAGGAGAACATTTTACTTATCTCTAGTGTTTTACCATCGTGAGAAAATTCAATTCGCGCGAGCAAACGGTGTCAAGTGTGCTTCCATATGCTCGCATGAGTGTTAAAGGCTATTTCTAGCATGTACCTATACTGCTCTAAAACTACAGTCATTTGATGGAGGCATTAGATTTTATGACCTCATCATGCCAATGCCGTCACATCGGTATTGTGTTGAACTCAGCGACCATCCCTTCGTTAGTCATTGGCAGCACACAATCCTGCTCACCACGTAGAGTATCATAAGCCTCGGCTATCAATGTGCAGTAACCGTTTACAAATATCCATCCTCTCTCTCTACTCCTCGATGCTTTTAAAGGGAAATGGACCGATCAGTGGTTATTGTGGCAATTTGCACAAACTTCTCGCACAAAAAGGGCTTTTGTTTTCACTGTTAAATATCGTCTCAGAAGAAGTTTTAATTTTTTTTTGTGTTGTCTGGTTGAATTGTGTCAAAGTTTCAAAAAGATTCAAAAAGTCACATTGAGAGATAGTTTTCAGCGTCCTTCTCTTCCGATTATCACGGTTATATAAATGCATTTCAAAGCATCCAGCAAGAACATATCCGCTTAGCCTCCCTTACTCGGATAGAGTTCAAGAACAAACGCGGTTTGCTCCCGTGTGTCTCGATACTTTACGTTACGGGAAAGCATCTTATAGGTAGAATTGAACAGTGTAGTTTTTACACTCGATGTCATTTTTTGAAAATAGGGCAATTGAGTCCATCCAACCATTCCTCCGGAATTTGTTCTTCCTTTTAGATCCTGATAATCAGATTCAGATCCATCGCTCACAATTCTTATCCTGTGGCTGCGGATCTCCGTGTTTCCCTTGTCACCCACTCCAAAGGCCGCGTGCGACAGAGTTTTGGTAGCTCTGCCTTGGAAGAACAGACAGAAACTAATGCAACAATCGATCTTGCCCCAAGCTACTTCAGCACACAGACAACAGAACAACAAAACCCGTAGAGCAGGGCGGGGCATAAGTGCGATGTAAGAAGTTGTCATCAATTTTCGTGAGATATAAAGAAGGACAACAACATAATAGGTATATTTTATAGTGATGCAGTAACTCAATGTCTTCACATTCAACTATAAACCATCTGCGGTAATAGTGTTTTGCAAAATAAATTCTTCTTTCTTCTGATCCAGTGCCGATTCGCACTTTTCCCCACTAGCGGGGCAAAAGTACGAAGCTCGAGTCCATGAAATTAGCACAACAGTAGCTAACAAAACCATATTATCTTCAATCTGCGTTATGTTTCGGTAAGGAATATTCTCAATTTGCACCTTTCCTATTTTGCGCTGGTATATTGCAGCCTCCGTTAGATCGAAACTTTTCCAAACGTTTGTTTTTTGTTTCCTCAGCGGAAAAACATTGTTTTCCTTCAGCCAACATCTGTTGAGCACACAGTTTACTGCAGATCTTCCATTTCTAGTATCTTTAGTATAGTGCCTAAAGCTGTACATAATTAACTATACATTTTGCCTCGTCCATGAATCGCACTTTTGCCCCGTCCGTGAATCGCACTTTTACCCCGCTAGGTGCTTGACGGGGTTAGATCAAATTACGGAAAAGCGAAATGTATTTTGTAAATTCTTTTCACCGTATTTTCAAAACAGATATGAGTGATGTAAATCGCTGCTACAAATTTTCAACAAGTAATATCCTCCTGTTGAAAAATTACAGCAAAACCGCCCTAAAATAACATTTGCACATAACTCAGCAATTATGCTTCGTAAGCAACTGAAGTTTACGTTAGATTCAAGCTGTCAAAGTAGTCAATTTACTCGGAATCTACACCGATAAATCATTGAATCGCACTTTTACCCGCATCGCACTTTTAACCCTTCCTTACTGTATACAAGCTGCATATAATAAGCCAGATTAGGCCGATCCGTATTCTCAGAAAAATTATAAGCGGGCTCTTGAAAAGGGATAAACCAAAAGCATCGCATCACGATCACACCACCAATCAGTGATGGCAATCTACGAATGTATCCGTAGTTTTACGGATTTATGAATTTTTACTTCACTTTTACGGATCAAGTGCTCAAATCTACGGATTTTCATAAACTTGCGGAAAAGCTTGAAAGTTTCATTTAGTGACGACTGACGAGTAAGCTAAATGCAGTGAATAATATCCCGAAAAGCACAACTTTATCCATTCTGAGAGAAAGAAACGTATAGAATAGTTTATTTCAATGAGAAGTGTTTTATAACTGGAAGATTTTCTTTAATGCTGTCAATACGATCTAGCATTTTCATTTGGATGGCAGATAGAAATTTTCACCATTAGGTTGAGTATTTGCGTTAATGGAATGAAATACTCCATTTTTCAGCTTTCGCTTTCTGATTATAGTTAGTAGATATTCACAATACAATAATTGATAGTTTTCTGGTTGGAGTACGGCAATAAAGCAAAATATCTTCATTTCTAGTTCTTCCCATATTTTGGCAGTACCTTAATAGGATTTCTGTATCAAGGGAATAAGATTATTCTTTTTAGCCAAGTAGAAGGAACCCTTGTTCTATATATATTAATGTTGAATATGCTCTTTTTATACGATAAGTAAAAACTCTTGGAATTTGACAGTGATGAAAAGATGGCAAAATGCGATAAAAAAGCGACGAAAAGACTAAAACTGCGATAAAACACGGTAAAAATGGGAAAGAAACATTTAAAAAACAGTCAATCGGGCTGTAAAATATGCAAAAAAGACAACGAAACGATGGCGAATATACGTCAAATAGCCGACGAAAGAACAACGAAAAGACAAGCCAACAAACAAAATAAAAGTTGATGAAAAGATGACCTTAAAAACGAAGAAAGAGGCGGCAAAACGTCAAAAAACAAAAATACGATGGGAAGATGGGAAAGGACAATAAAAATACAATGAAATGCGATAGAGAAATGATAATGAAACGATAACAACCGAGGAAAGGCAACAAAGAGATGACAAAAGACGACGAAATGGTTTTGTAAAAGCTACGATAATATGACGAAAAGGCAACCATAAGGTGACGAAAAGACAATGAAAAAACGACGAAACGACAGCAAATATACGACGAACAGGCAGTAAAATTCCATCGAATGACGACGCTATCTAACCGAAAAACGCCACGAAAGGCAATAAAAAATGACCAAAAAACGCTTAAAAGAGATAGTAGGACGATGGCAGAATACCAGATGTTAAAAATAACAAAAAACAACCAACAAACGTTAAAAAAATAACTGAAAAACGAGAAGTCAGCACGGTGTAGTGGTTAGCAGTTACGGGGACTCGGGCTCAAATTACAGCCCGGCAAGAATCACAAATGACCCAAGCTGTTAAAGTGACTTTAATCAAATTAAAACAAAACAAAAAACGAAAAAAAGATGACAGTAAAAGGCGACAGAATACACTTAGCAAAACAAAAAAAAAACAAAAAACAAAGAATTAAAGACAAAATACGAAATAACCAAACGACGAAAAATGAAAGATGAAATGCGGAAAACAAAGGCAAAAGGGGAATGATCGTAGTCAATAGTGTGCGTTTTTGAATAATATAGAGAAAATTTGATTTTAATTTGATTCAAAAGAGTATTAATTTCCTACTAATAAAAACAAGAACAATACCAAGGCGATAAAAATGTCTGCAAACATTTTCAGCAAAACTAACAAACACCTTATACCAAAAACCATTAAATGGAAAACAAATGTTGGTCAAATTTCCACTTAAATCAAAAGTTCGATTGAAAATTTGATTAAGTTTTGTAATTTATAGCCCTTTTCTCTGTGATAAAAAGACTGATCCCATTACAGATGGCTTCTGAAGAGTCATTATTCCTGCGACAAGTTCGCTGCTCGTTAATAGTTAGTCCACATGCATAGTCCATCGAGGCACTATGGGCCAGAAATTGAAATTTCGGGACCAAAATATTTGCGGTTAAACGGCATGTCTCAGCTCAATGTGGTCTTCGGCAACTTTTTGAATAAAAAATTGATGCATATTTTGAAGTGGTCGTTCAATATTTAAGCGTTACTTAAACAACAATTTAAGTAATAACTTTTTGAGTAAACTTTTTTTCACCTTTTTGGTTTTAAAATATTAAAGATAAGCTAATTTCAAGTAATTTTTCTGAAGATAAGAAACTTCTACTTTTTACCCATTTTCAGCAACAGACCCCTTATAAACGACCCCTCAAATCACATTTCTTCTTGTAACAACCTTATTTCAACAGACAGCTCAATGTGATGTTCTAGAAAATATTCTTGCACATAAAAGAGGAATATTTTTGCTGAAGACTGTTTTGCTTTTTCTGCATTAATTAATAATATATAACTGTTTTAGGTTAAAAACCGTCTGATGAAAAATATGTATTATTAGTTTCATATCTTCAAAAAAAAATAATTGAAATTGCTTTGTCTTTAATATTTTGAAACCAAAAAGGTGGAAAAAAATATACTCAAAAAGTTATTACTTAAATTGTTGTTAAAGTAACACCTAAATATTGGACGACCCCTTCAAAAGATGCATCATTTTTTTCATTCAAAAAGTTGCCGAAAACCACATTGAGCTGAGAAATACCGTTTAACCGCAAATATATTTGTCCCGAAATTTTTATTTCTGGCCCACAGTGCGAGGGTGTTGGTTCATATCGAGTCGGTTGGATTCAGTGAATAATTATCGAACGTGAACCTAGAGGAGTAAAGATTCAATTGTTCGGGTGTAGTGGCGCTGAATTGCGACCCGGTTCGTAAGCCATCAAGGACGGATCAAGATCTCCACTTCGTTTCCTTCTACCTAATGAATTTTTGTCTCATGCTCGAGGGAGTGTCCCTTCCCGTGTGACAACCTCAACAACATCTGGCTGCTACCGCCGTCTTGTCAATTAGCAGGTTGCCAACACTATCATTGCACGTGCACAAGCACATTATCACAGGTATGACAAAATTACCGTTTGTAGAGACTTCGTGTGTCGTTCCTGGTGAATCTCTAATTGAAACTTCACAATTTTTTATAAAACATTACTATTGGAAACAGTGAGGCACACAGGCAATGCTCATGCAATGCTATTTTTTAAAATTTTAATTAGATTATAATCACAACGACTGTAACACTTTTTCAAGCAACTGGTAGTATATACCTCTCAAGTGGATTAAAGAGCTCGTTGGTAGCCAAAAGAATTATAAAACTTTTTGAAAAAGTGTCTCACTGTAGACGTCTTTTTCATATGTATACGATTAACCGTGTGCAGAAACAATACAGCTTTCAGAAAAATTAAAAGTAGCTTGAATCACAACTTGAACTTTTAACTTCTCATTCCGAGCGACCAGCAGATTTTCTTCGTCATATTCAAAACACACAGAAAAATTAAAGGAACTTTTTTGTGCGCAAGTAGTAAATGTTAGTGCTTTCCTTACGTTATTGTAACGATCCTACCTTCTTACTGACTCAATTTAGAAAACTAACTAAGATCCGGAGGAGTAATCTCCGGTCAATATATACCGGCGTTAAATCAGAGAGTAGAACAGCTAAAGGTAATAAGTTAACAAAAACATTTCTAGGAATGCGCGGCCCAGTTTCTCCAAGGGTGCGCGAATTCGAAGTTTGAAATTAAACAAAAGCTAACTAACTAACACGTTTTTCCACATGCGTTGTGGCTCGGAGAATAAAAAATAAACATATGGACCTTTCGTGCATCTTGCAGAAAAAGCGCCACGGCTGTTAGCCGCATAGGTGAGAAAGGGCTGTCGCTTGGTAAGCCCAGTGTCTCAGAATGCACAAGTTCAGCAAAAAGGGACGCGAGAGACGCTCTACACCTCGCTGACTTTTGTTTACCAACCTTCGTCCATGGGGGATTTGGAATGAACGGCGCGAGTGGGTTGGACGAAGAGGAACTGACGCACGGAACGCTATGTGACGGGCAAAATAGGAGAAAACGGTACTCATATGGAGAACTAAAGGTAAATACGTTTAAAACAAAGTACAAGCGGGCTAGCGCAACCGACGCTGACCGACGCCGCTTGGTCAGTAGTATCCCAAGCAACCAAATGTTCGAATTTCACTTAAGAAACAAACTTGAAAGTTCATATTTGGTTCAAATTTAGTTCCGCAGAACTTTCTTGCTGAACAACCAGACGCTACATTTGTAAACCGAACTTCATTCTCATTAAAGTACCGTTAATAGCTGCAGCAACTTGAAAGTTCAACATGCTGCTTGAAAGTTCAACATACAACTTGAAAGTAACTTAGAGTTCGGATAATGGTGTCTAAGGAAGGTTAACAAGCTTTATGTCTATGAAAGTATAGCTTGATAAGCAGCTTTACTTGTATTTAACCGAACTTCAAAGTTGCCTAGAGTTCGCTGCATAGAGCGCTAAACAGCTTCTGCAGAAACTTTGGCAAAAGTTTATAAAACAGCACTTGTAGTTCTATTTTTATACTTTTCCATTTTCTACCTCCGCCTCCTCCTAACTTTTGTAAAGTCGGTTCATGCGATTAAGAAGACCATTTAAAAAAGCCTAACTAACACCTACCGCTACTGGATTTGAACCCGAGCGTTCCTCGTTGCATGCCTATTCTGATGCATTGCGCCATCTCTGACGCCGCTAGTGACATGAATTTTGCCGATGAGTTGTTCTTTTCGGGGCTGTGATAAATGAGAAATTAGCACATCGAGTAAAAAGGATGCAAATGGCATATTCCAGCAACGGAGCAGTGGTATGCGTCTAAGTTACCGAAAAGAAGTACTCGAGTTCAAATCCCCGAGGTTTATGTTGGCGGTGTGTGGTAAGTTACAATAAATTAATATTTATAAAAAAACAGTCGATTATTAACCGAAATTAAATGCCTTAGTTAATGAGAAATGTCATGAATCTGCAAAACAGGAAGAAGTGGGAAAATATTCCCCCAATCTTTTTTATTTTGAAAATTATTGGAGTTTCTTTTTGGGCTGAACAGTGTTCTATATAGCGACTTAAGCGAACTTTTTGCGAACTTTCTAGTTCTGTCAGAAGTTACTTTGTATTCCCTTCAAAGTTTAAACATCAAATACGAACTTGAAAGTACGGTTAATTACTTAAAAATGAAGTTTAATAGAGTTCTATTCATGATCATTTCGTTGGCTGATTAAGCCAAAAATCCCCTTTTATCGGATCTTTTGGTTACTTGGGATAATGATCGACGGCGAAGAGTTTGAGGTAGTCGATGAATTTGTCCATCTTGGCTCACTGGTAATGGCGGACAATCTCACACGGCCGGTATGTGAGATTCCGAGGTGTATTATCAGTGGAAGTCGTGCTTACTATTCACAAGCAATTGCGGTCCCCGTACAAAGTGCACCCTGTACAAGACGCTTATTAGACCGGTTGTTCTCTACGGGCATGAAACATGGACAATGCTCGAGGAAGACATGCAAGTGTTTGGAGTTTTCGAAAAACGATCTTCGGCCAAGAACGATCTTCGGCGGTGTACAATAAAACAGAATATGGAGACGGAGGATGAACCTTGAACTCTCACAGCTCTATGGCCAACCCAGTATTCAAAAGGTGGCTTAAGCTGGGCGGATATGATGGGCAGGACATGTAGCAAGAATGCCGGACAACTGCCCTGCAAAGATAGTATTCGCCTCGTATCGATGGTTATACCAGGTGGAGCGTGATCTGGTGGAGAGTACTCGGAGGAATTGGAGGGCGGTAGCCCACAAGCGAGTTACATGGAGAAACCTTATTCAACAGGCTTTGTCTTAGGACGGCAAGCCATCTAAGTAAGTAAGTAAGTAAGTAAGTAAGTAAGTAAGTACGTAAGTACTTATGGAGAACTCGCTTAGCAATAGAGAATAGGTGGGGTAGTTTCCCTTTTCAGATTAGGTTAGGTTAAGAACTAATGATGTTGACAAATGTGTTATTCGATTCTGTGGAGTCGAAACAGTCGCCGGTTCTTTTTCTTTAGGAAAACTGCAAGCACTCCTTGGAGAGATTCTCATCGTACATCTGGCGAAAGAATTGACGACAAGTAACCCAAGACTATTTACAGCAGAGACACGTTCTTGATACAACACGGCTCTATGTCACTAGAAAAAGATAAGTACATATCAGTATGTGCTGCTGTTTCGACACCAATTTCATTAAATTTTTTTACTTCTTATGTTATCTGTACATGCACAATAATTTAGACAGATAAAATATTTTGAAACTGTGAAACAACTTCGACAAAAATCTATGGATGTATTCGTTGAACCACTATATTAAGTTATGTATGGTACATGGTTATTCAGCAAAATTGTAGATAATAACTAGTTCCACAAATGTCCCATGCACAACTTTGTCAAATTTTGCTCGGCTGAGACGTTACTGTCAAATGAATCAAAATTGAGTCAAAATGATCGAACCATCCCCGCTCCAACTAAATCAGTAAATTCATTTTGGCATATCCGAAACAGGCAGAAAAATTGCGATTTTTTTTTAAGAAAGATAGAAAAAATAGTGGCTTACTAACGCTATCTTTTAAAAAAGAATCAAAAATCACGAACGCACAAGAGACAAAGATATTGTCCCTACTTCAAAATGTTGCGATAATGTATGATGAAAATTTGTCATTAATGCATGGAAGTTAGGACAAAGACAAGATATCGTAGCTGTTTATCGTGGACGCAAATGTTTCATGACAACTATGTTGTTGCATGCGAAAAAGACACACTGCTGTATGCAATACGTATTGTACGCAACAAAAGCAATCCTAATCATGTCACAATGTATAGGCAGCGGTAGTGTTTGGTAGTTACCAAGGTAACATTGGTAACTTTTATACGCCAGACTTTAGGTCAAAGCAAGCGCTTGTGAGAGCGAGTGTGTATCAAAATATATTCTCATCGAAAGTTGTCCTGCTTGCTGGTGTGAACGGACATTCATTTGTCCTAATATTTTGTTATCGTGATACATTTTGGTTGCTACGTGTGTTTGTTTTATTGGCAGAGAATAACTGATTTATCGCTTTTCGGTTTTATCGGTTATTGCTGCGTATGATCATTGATATTTTGATTCGATAAAAGACTTTTATCGACAATGAAAAGACAATCCATAAATATTAATGCTCTAAAAGAGTTGAAATGCCAAGTTGGTGCAAAGCTGTTTTGTCATTTCTATGGAATCAACGTAGGCCGAGACAACAATCTTCCTATATCGTACAAAAAGTAACTACAGATTTAGAAGATATTATTCAACGATGTTGAATATCTTTCGCAAAGTTGTTTATTTTTCCATTTTGCCTAGAATTGATGGTTCCAATATTTTTTGTCAATTTCAACAACACGAGAAAATCTTAACCATTATATTGTTTTGTGTTCTCTTTCATCCCACAATTTCTCAGTCTATAGCGAAAGCACTTTCAAAAGCAACAAAAAAATTAATGCTAAAGGTAAACAGGCATCATCGCTAATTAGAGCTCATAAAAGTGCTCAACAAAGCACTATATAAAAGCAATACAAAGTTCACCTCAATGGCAACCGGCAACTTCGAGAGAATGACCGCTTTGCTGCAGGGTGCCACCGATTCATCCTCGGTTCCCCACAATTGAAAGGTAAATGCGATAGAAGAAAAGGTTTCAGACGTAGCTTCAAGTAATAGAAGTACGGTATACGAAACAGCAAACCAGAATGAAGGACCATCCATTCAGGATCAAAGTCTAAGCCCAAGCTTGAAAATATACAGGGCTACAAACAATGGCTTCTTTTTTTCTCACCACCAGTCTGTTTTTGTTAACGATGTTAAAAAAAAGTAAGGTGGAAAGAGAAACAATGCACCCAAATGAATTTCATACAATGAACAAAGCATTCTCGAGAAAAAACGCAAAAGTTTCTTTTGCTGAAGTTTTTTTTTACATAACAAACTAATGATTACGTCAGAGCTGTGGCGAAAAGAAAACAAATTAATTAACCAGCAGCAGCGAAGCAAACCCTGACTACGGTCCTGTTGCCTTTCGCTTCTGAAGAAAGAAGCAATGTTTTGCTTTAACGTGTTTTTCTTTTTCCCGTTTTCCGGCAGCCGCCACGCATATATTTCCATTGTGCAGGAGCTAAGTGGCTCATTTCCGTAGCAAAAACTCACTTTTCGCTGGGATTTCTTTGATTCTGAAACATTTCATTTCGCAAGGGATGGGGCACGGCGCGATTGCCCATTTCACGCTTCCAGCGGAGTAATTTTGAATACGGTAATAAGAGGGTACTTTTGCCGACTCCGGCATCCGTTAGCACTGCTATTCGAGAGGTGGTTAAAGCCCAAGTGGAATTTGCTTTCAGTTGATCCCAATGATGGCTGCTCGAAGAAGTGGCTATCGTTGAACTTGAACTGGTGAAAAACCGACAGTCAAGGTTTTTTTTGTGCGAAAGATAAACTCTTCTAGAAGTTGTAAGACTCGAACCCCAAGAGCGGCTGTAGTAATTCTTCGTCATTTCTTTTAAAATTTTAATTGCAGTGAAACTCCATTGGTTTCATGAGGAGAGTGTTCTCAATTGCATACAAGTGTTGGCGCAAAATTTACATTCTATAGTGTCGGATGAATTTTCATGTAAAATTATAATCTCGTATCCTTAGCGGATAAACACAAGGGTGTAGTGTATGGAATAACGATCTGAATCAGGTTAAGTCGTATTCAATGTCTTCCGGAGACGGTTGGTGGAAACATCGTGGAATATGAATAGAATTAATGCACGGTGAAACTGTTTCGGAGACATCCGTTTAGGTTGTTATCCGTGCGGAACCGTAGGCAACTCGTCACTGCGCCAGCAATCATACCGAGGGGAGCAGCAGGCACTAACACCATTCCGCATGCAGAAACAGGTGGTCTGTTCGTATTTGCGACACAAACGAATGCAAATGTTATGTACATTTCAATGCTTTGTTCCGTAATTGTTTGGACGATGAATATTCATTGCGAAGCACACAAAACGAGAACCCAAGGCGAATCCTAGATTTCAAATGTGGACTATAAAACTATAAGCAGCTGCTAAATGCTTAAAACAATTTCACCCATTATAGAGATAGGAATTTACTGCTAAAAAATGCAAATTCCACTTCAACAATTGTATCTCACGAAGGTTTTGTTTAACATTTCCGTCGAATGGCGGTATGTTACATAAGCCAATCTTCATTTAGACTGAAAACGGAAACACGTTTTTCATCTCGGGTTGTTGTTGATCCACTTTTTTGCTGTTGTTGTTGCTGTTGTTCACATGATTTTCTGAAGAGACAAACTGCTCGCCGTCAAAAGCCAGCTGGCTGGTAGCGATGATGGCATATTTTACCGAGAACACCGGAGAAAACATCATGTCATTATCGTTCTGTTTTTCTTTTTTTTTTTTTTTGCTCGACAGCAAGACTTTTTGTGGTGACTAGTCGAGCAGAATTCTATACCTACGTCTCGTAGATTACATACGAGCGGCATCTTCTTGATGTCACACGCTTCCTATATGCCAGACGAATTGCTGCGGGAGTACTAAACCACGTGGGCACATTTGTTTGCTTACACGATTTTTCCATTTTTGTCTCTCGGACTGGGTGGTTACCACCTTATGTTCGGCCGTAAAAGTTTCATATTATTAACCCAGTAAATATAACCTGTAAAAATCCAACGACTCAACTTGTTTAGAGACTACAAAGTTTTACAATGAAACCAAAGTGACCGAATCTTACGTTATAAATTAGGACTCTTGCCTAGATTATGTCAATCTAATTTTATATTACTCAATTTATAATAATCCAAATAAATTTTTCATGTTATGTCATTTTATGTTATGTGTATGCAAATTTTGTCAAAATTTTTCTCAGTTTTGTCTTCATGTCATCTCTTTATCTTTTTTGTTTTCGTCTTTTTTTGTCTTATTGTAATTTTTCAGTTTTGTTCCGATTTTGTTACAATGTTTTCTCTAACTTACAGCCCTTTCTTACAACTCTGGTTGAAGAAAACCAGCGTGGTATGATTGTTTCTAGACTAATCAAAAATTGCTATCAACGAACGACAGGTAAAATAAAAATAAATCGCTACCGAAATAAAGCAAGCAGTCACACGGGCAGACACAAGCCGAGCAGAGCAGAAAGCATGCAATTTGCTTGTTATATGCATGAGATTAGTATGATACGGCAAATGGTGTCTGGTTTATTTCCTTCATCCTGATTCACCGGTTTCGCCGGCTTAATTCATACGGCATATGCTGTACACAAGACCGAGTGGCTTTCTGCTAAATTGATGGTATTTAGGTACGTAAATAAAGAATCCCGCCAAGGTGGCAGAAAGCAGAAGTAAAAGGTTCGGTAATAACCCCGGAAATCGATTTCATTTGCGATTCACCAGGACGTGAAAGTGTGCTGATACAATTTCCTGCTTCCTGTATTTTGTTTCGTTTATCCTGTTGTTGCTTGCGCTCACTGTTCTGATTCAATCAACATGATTCCAAGGGACCGTATCTGCTGCAGCTGTGAACTATCCTTCCGACAGCAAAGTTAAAGTTCATTACAAAGGTACGCCGAGTGGGTTGTTCTGTTCCAGGAAGGTTTCCCTGTTGGGACTTATCTGTGACCTTCTGCAAGTCTGTGACAATGGTTTTCACTTTTCTTAGAATATTTTTAGCCTTTTGACTCTCTCCAAAATTTGGTATAACAAAAGTGAACAGCGTGTATTACATGGTTGGACACTAATGTTGCTCGTAATTCGATTAGTTCTTTTCACTGTGTCATTTTTCGTGCTGTAATCAAAATAAGAGTTTTGTAAACGTTTAGGCCTTTCTCAGCATTGTGTGTCATGATTTTGACAACATGCTATAGAAGATAGATTGAGGATATCAATTTCACCAATTCGTCAAATAATTTCTTTTAAGTTTATAACACACAATGCAAAACTAGTTATTCCCTAATAATTTAGTTTTTTGTCTATCATACGCGATCAATCAAAGTGAACTGAGATCTATTTAAATGCTTTTTATCATTAATGAAGTCCTACCGTTATCTACGTTATTATTCCACAGCCGTTATTACAGTTACAGCCGTACAGTCGTTATTCTACAGCCAGGCAAACTTGTCTGTCCTGCAGAAATTTTGCAGAAACACATTTGTCATACCGTCCTGCACAAATACATGCGCATTAGCTTCGTAAACATTGTTGTGATTTTTAGTGCGGACGATGAAAAATTTTGATGGACGGATTTTAAAACGGTACGACGAATTTAAGAAAAAACTACAAGGTATACAGCCCTAAGGGTTGTACGAAAGGGTGACGTAGGACTATATCAGATCATCAGATCAAAGACTAATGTAAACTGCATTTCTGGCATATGTATGTTTATAAGAATCTGTGAGTGCCGTTGTTTAAGTGAATGTTTAAAAGAGAAGAGCGGAATATTCAGATACAATTCTTCATTGAATGCAATGGTGGCTTTCAAAATACGTGGACGGGGTTTCATAAGTACAACGCCTGCAACCTTTCAGACACAGATATATCTTTTAAAAATCACTTGCGTGCATTATAAAGGTTGAAATGGTAATGATCACTGGTCACCATAGATTATTGTATTGAATATGATTATGCGTAGCTTGATATGTTTTAATAATCTTTCTTTAACTCGCAAGTGGCCTTTAAAAGGGCCATTGGTTACAAATAACATTAAAGACAAAACACGTTTATCGCAAATATGACGTGCCATTTGAATGTTCTTCTTTTTTGACTTGAATGGGAACCGGCACATAAGTTAACGGCGTCAATTCACTGCCTTTTGCTCCGAGAAGGTTTTACTAGTTTACTTTCACAGCTTACCGCTTGTTACATAGCAGAAAATATGGCACACACGTAAAAATTTATGTTTTATTTGTATGAGAGTCATTACCCTCCAACATCGGGGGTGAGATGTCTCAAACCATCATAAAATAAATAAATTCATGCCTCCAAAAACCCCCACATGCCAATTTTGGTACCTTTTGCCTGATTAATTCTCGAGCTATGAGGCAATTTGTTTATTATTTATATGGAAGCACCCCAACCCCCCTCCCAAAAAAGGTCTCAATTGACCAAAAAAAAATTCTTGCCATCTAAAGCCCCAACATGCCAAATTTGGTTCAATTTGCTTGATTAGTTCTAGAGTTATGAGGAAATTCGTATTTCATTTATATTGGAGCCCCCCTCCCCCCACTTAGAAGGGGAAGGGGTCTCAGTACACCATAGAAAAAATTCTTACATCCAAAAACCCCCATATGTCAAATTTGGTTTGGTTCCATTTGCTTGATTAGTAATCGAATTATGAGGAAATTTGTATATTATTTGTATGGGAGCTCCCCCTCCTAAAGAGGGGAGGGACCTCAATTTACCATAGAAAAAATTCTTGCCTTCAAAAATCCCCACATTCCAAATTTGGTTCCATTTGCTTGATTAGTTCTAGAGTTATGAGGAAATGTGTATTTCATTTGTATGGGAGCCCCCCCCCCTCCTAGAAGGGGAAGAGGTCTCAGTACACCGTAGAAAGAAATCCTACCTTCTGAAACCCCCACATGCCAAATTTTGTTCCTTTTGTTTGATTAGTTCTCGAGTTTTGAGGAAATTTGTGTTTCATTTGTATGGGAGCCCCCCCTCTTACGACCTCCTTAAAATTGCTCTCTTACCACGTCTAAAATTGATGGTCATTTTATCTATCCAACGACATATAAATTGTTCAGTTTCGTTTAGCATTTGAAATCTTTCATTCAAACGTTACACTTCTATTTTTGTTTTCACAAAGTGCTACCCAGTCCCAATATAGTAAACAAAGACGTAGTCCTACGTCAAAAAAGTCAGTTGCGTAATTTCAATAGTATGCTTTAATAATCGCTTTTCAGTGCTTTCAAAGTTCACGGAGCGGAAGGTAAGTGTGTTTTAGTCAAATCAGCACAAGAACTTTTGGAGTTTTCATTAAATCCATCCAACAAATGATGAAAATTAGAATGGCTTTACTTACTACGACTGGAATTAGAAATAAACCCTACTGCAAGAATTTGTTCGAAAGTGTTGTCTTGCATTTGTGCATGTGACATGACACAGAATTCTCAAAGCGAGGAAAATTAGCGACTCTCTTACCGAGAATACTTTACGTTTCATTTGCTGCTTTGCATCAGTTAGTTGCTGGCAATTCTTTACATAGTTTCCATTTTTTTTGACGTAGGACTACGTCTTTCAGGAAGGTAGCTGGTATAGGGTGTCATTCCAAAAAATCTTACTCGAAAAGTGGTTAGGTTTTGAACGCTAATATCTTAGTGGTTTCCCGAACGATTTTCAATATTCTTACACCAATGGATTGGAAAATCTTCTAAGAATTGGCTCAAATGAAGAAAAGTGTGGATTCTTGATGTTGAACTATTTAAAAATTGAAAATAATGAACCTATGTTTTACCAGAATTATCGCTTCGTTATTGGTTGGAAGATTCTTTACGATAATTTAAACCTATACCAATTTGATATCTGTGCTTGGGAAGTAAGCCAAAACAAGTGACAAAGTCTCCTCGTTTCAACAAGATTTGTTAACACCGCGATTAAATTTAGACCATTTTGATGTCCTTGCTTGGAAAGTACGCCAGAAAGAGTGATAAAGCCCCCTCGTACCAACAAATTTCTTACGAACGCGATTAAACCTAGTTTAATTTGATGTCTGTGTTAGGGAAGTATGCCAGAAAAAATGACACAAGTCCATTGTCCCAACAGATCGCAAATTCTTTACTGCGAGACGATTAAACCTCGGCAAATTTGATATCTGTGTTGGAAAAATGTGCTACAGCTGTAGTGTTCGGTTATAATATGACTGTGTATGTATACGCATGCTTGCCATTTCATTAGAAGTGTAGTGAAAAGATGTGCTGTTGATAAAATAGGATTGAATTGGTAAAATCCCTTCAACGTGGGGAACCATGGGTAATAAAAACAATCTTTAATTTCTGTAAGGTAGCAGGAAAGCAATAGTTTGTGTTCTTGATTTTGTTAAATTGTTTCCAAATGCACATAAAAATAACTCTGAAATCTTTTGAGGATTGAACGTATGCAATGTTACTACCTTGATAAATGTTACATACAACGCATGTAGCATGTATATATGTTGCATATAGCATGTATACATGAAGAATCGAACGATTACAAGCATGGATACTTGCTACTATCACTACAAAGAGACTTACGTAGTCCTGCGTCTCCTATATATGCGGTCGTGTCTTGTACACAACCCCTCTGATTTTTTTATAACGGTAGTCTTTGCAGCAGACGGAGGGGAACGATAAAATAAAATAATGAAACAATTATGTTGATAGTATCTCCATGGCGAGATGAGACGTGAAAGAAAAAGAGCAGAAATCATTGAAGCAATGCTTATTAAGTTTGTATAACGTTCCTCTTTACCCAAACTGTTAGAAATGTTTTTGTTTCAACTTATTCATAAAAAGGGGCAGTAAAATAATGTGCAATTATGACAAACGCGAGTTGGTAAACGGTTGGATTTTAGTAAAGCATTAGCAATAACACATGCATTAAAAAACTGGACTGATTTTAGCTATTTTTCATACCACGGTATCGCATGCAAAATAATGCGGCAGCCATTGCGAAAACAGCCAAACAACTACGCTCGATGCTTTGTTCGTGCTAAAGCTTCACTCCGGAGCGAACAAGTTGGACATGGTAAATAGAGCCAATCCGGCATTTATTACAACCCTTGCCGCGAGAAAGGCGAAAACGTTGAACGTTTATTGTTTTCATCGCCATCAATTAGTTAATTTTTTCAAAACATACGTTTAAGAGCAGCAAAGTATTGGATAAGGAGCGAATACGAAATAATGATAAACCTGGAAGAAACAGTTATTTAGTGAAAGAGGGGGTTTTCGCCAAGGGCGTCACAATGGCACGCTACGGCTCTGTCCCTATCTCTTCGTGATACCACCCAGAAACGAGCCATCTGAGTGGACATGGGGTAACTTAATGCGAATGCGGAGTATAGTAACGAGTTATAACTTTGTCAGACTTGAGTGTCTGTTCCCATGTGAGGGTCGGCTCTTCATGGCTTGAAGATTCCTCAACCAAGTGAGCGGCTGTACTCCGGGTTAGGAGCGGCTCACGACAGCGTCTGATCCGGAGCTGGCGGCTCAATTAAATGACGTTGTGCTTCGGCACTAAAGCTGAGATGACAACCCCTTCACGAGACTCGGTAGCGTAGCCCTAATAAGGTAACCTACTTAAACCAACCTACTATGTATTTTTAAAGAAAAACGGAATGGAATATTCGATATTAACCTAGGCTATGAAACAAGGACGATGAATGGAAATGAGAGGATGTGTATGTTGAGGATAAAATGTCGATTCTTCAACTACACCATCATAAACCTATACTATTCACTCGAAGGTAGACACAACAATATACAGTAACCGTTCTACACGAGAATAGAAGCAATGTACGACAGCTGCTCACAAGGGACTTCAAGAGCGTCATCGGGAATACAAACGCTTGGTAGGGAAGAAATCTCTACGTACTTACTTACTTATGTGTCCATGTCCGCCGGTCCGGCAGAACAAAGGGATGAAATCAGAGATCTCCACTGCTGACGGTTACCCGCCATGGCTTTTACCTGTCGCCAGGACAGGTTCTCGTCTACAGCCCGGATGTCGTTGGCTAAGCTCCGTCGCCATGAGCCTCTGGGTCTGCCTCTTCTACGCTGTCCTTGTGGATTCCAGTCGAGTGCTGCTCTGCAAACCTCGTTCGCTCCTTTCCTCAAGGTGTGTCCGATTCACTTCCACCTACGTTCACAAATTTCTGTGGCTATCGGTCATTGATGACACCGACGATGGAGTTCCTCATTGTATATCCAATTATCAGGCCACCAGGCACGAATAATGTATCGCAGGCACCGGTTAATGAATACCTGCAGTTTTTGCGTTGTCTCCGCTGAGACGCACCACGTTTCGTATGCATACAGCAGTACGGATTTAACGTTTGAATTAAAGATTCGGGTTTTCGTACGTAGAGTGATCTGGTTTGAGCGCCAAATGTTTCGCAGACCTGCAAAGGCACCCCTGGCCTTCCTGATCCGTGTGGCTATATCAGTCTTGGTACCACCATCGGGCGTTGTTTGGCTACCAAGATATTGAAAGGCGGCTACCTGCTCAACTTGTTGTCCCGCTACTGTGAAGTTGGTGGCATTGTCAGTGTTCACTACCATAGACTTAGTTTTCGCTACATTGACTGTCAGACCTGCTGCTTGGGAGCTCTCGGAGAGGTCATCTAACTTGCTCTGCATGTCGTTTCGGCGTTGTGCGAGCAAGACAATGTCATCGGCTAGGTCGAGGTCATTTAGCTGCTCCATCGTTAGAGGATTCCAAGGCAATCCTCGGTTTGGTCTACTGTCAATTGCTCCAACTAACGATGAGAAACAGAAGCGGTGATAAAATGCAGCCCTGTCTCACGCCAGCAGTGACCCTTATGGGGTCGGACAAGACGCCGTCGTGCAAAACCTTGCACGAGAACGCCTCGTACTGAGCCTCGATGAAATGGACTAGCTTATCTGGAACTCCTCTACGCCTAAGTGCGCCCCAGATGTTTTCGTGATTGAGTCGGTCGAACGCCTTTTCGAAGTCAACGAACACCAGCAGAAGAAAGTCCTAGAATTCGTTGATCTGCTCCAATATAATGCGGAGCGTTGATATGGTCTACACATGATCGGCCAGCACGGAATCCAGCTTGCTGCCGCCGGAGAGTAGCGTCGATCTTCTCCTGGATCCGGTTGAGGATTACCTTACAGCGTACTTTGACAGTA
This sequence comes from Sabethes cyaneus, assembly GCF_943734655.1. NCBI lineage: Eukaryota > Metazoa > Arthropoda > Insecta > Diptera > Culicidae > Sabethes > Sabethes cyaneus. Next base: position 48,653,415 of record NC_071355.1, read on the forward strand.
ATACAGAGCAACGTGATGCCACGCCAGTTACCGCATTCCGTTAGGTCTCCTTTCTTAGGGACTTTGACCAATATGCCCTGCATCCAGTCCACCGGAAAAGTTGCGGTTTCCCAAATATTTCTGAAAAGCTGATGCATCATCTGGGCTGACAAAGATGGGTCAGCTTTCAGCATTTCGGCTGAAATACGATCTATCGCTGGCGCTCTATTGGATTTCATACTCTTGATGGCTGCTACAATTTCATCCAGCGTTGGTACCTCCGAGTTCACGCGATTGATTCGACGAACTGTAGGCGCCATACGCTGCTGGTTTCGTTGGTCTCTGACAATTGAAACTCGGAAGAGTTGTTCAAAATGTTCAGTCCATTGCTTAAGCTGTTCTGTACGGCCAGTCAATAGCTGACCAGCTCTGTCCTTTAGCGGCATCTTTGTATTCATCCTGGCACCACTAAGCCGGCGAGAAATATCGTACAACAAACGGATATCACCATTGGCGGCGGCGGTTTCTCCTTGTTCGGCTAGGGAGTTAGTCCAGGCTCATTTGTCCCGCCTACAAGCACGTTTAACAGCCCTCTCCAGTTCGGCGTATCGTTGGCGGGCAGCTGTCTTAGCCGATCTGGTCCGCGCTCGCTCAATGCCGGCTTTCGCCTCTCTCCGCTCGTCGATCTTCCTCCAAGTTTCATCCGAAATCCACTCCCTCCACCCACTGCGCGCTTTGCCGAGGGTTTCATCACTGGTCGTGATGAAGGCGTTCTTGATGCCGGTCCATTGCTCTTCGACGGTTCCACCAGGTGGCAACTCCGAGGCTCGAGATTCAAGTTGTTCAACAAAGGCCCTTTTCACCTCAGGATTCTCCAATCGGCGGACGTCGTAGCGGCACCCAACTTTCTCCTCCCGTCGTTCGACACGTGCGACGCGCAGACGTATCTCAGCGATAACAAGATGATGGTCGGATGCAATGTCAGCGCTGCGTTTGTTGCGTACATCATGAAGGCTCCTTCTCCATTTCCGGCTGATGCAGATGTGGTCGATTTGGTTTTCTATTCGGCCGTCGCGGGAAACCCACGTGACTTTATGTACTGGTCTATGGGGGAAAAGCGATCCACCAATGACCATGTCGTTATTACCACCGAATTCTGTAAACAACTTCCCGTTTTCGCTCATCTCTCCTAGGCCATGGCGTCCCATGACGCGTTCAAGGTCCGCGTTGTTTGAGCCAATCTTCGCGTTGAAGTCGCCCATGTGAATTTGGATGTCCCCCTTCGGGATTTTCTCAACCACGCTGTTCAGCTGGCTGTAAAAGCTCTCTTTCTTCTGCAGGTCGGCAGCATCTGTTGACGCATAGAACTGGATTGCCATAAGGTTCCTAACCCGTGTTTTGAATCTGGCAACGATTATTCGCTCATTTATTGGTTCCCACTTCATCAGGGCCGCATGTGCCCCTGGGCTCAGTAGGAATCCAACTCCTCTTTCTCGAGTAGCATTTTCACCTCGTATGCCAGAGTAGAGCAAGACTTGCCCGGACGATGTCCTGTGTTCGCCAGTACCCGGCCAGCGGACCTCGCTCAGCTCCAGGATTTCAAGCTTCAGGCGGCTAGCTTCCCTTGCAAGTTGAACCAGCTTGCCCTGCTGGGCAAGGGTCAGTATATTCCATGTTCCGATTCGTGTCCGTGTTTTCATGCTAAAGGTCGTTGCCAATAATCCGGAGAGATTTCTTCTTTTATTTTCGGTAACTTTTTGTATGTTCTGGTACAGTAGGCTGTTAACCTAAGGTCCTTATCCCGCTGATGGGGCTGCCATCTTAATGTGGGCGGGAGCCACTGTGCCCCCTTTCCTGTTAGCATACGACAACCGAAGTTGCGTACCCCAGCCGGCACCTCGTGGAGGTAGGAATAGGAGTTAATGAACAGAGGCCAGAAATCTCTAGCCATTGAAAAAGCCCCAGCCATAGCCTATATACTGACACCAAGGATACCTACCAAGAGCCAACGATACATAAACTTCGGAGCTTCCCGAGGTCTAATGATCCGAGGCAACTTTTACCCACACAACGATATTCACTAAGCCACCTGGAGATCACCTAACCAACGTACAATGAACCAGATTCACAACGTTCTCATAAATGGCCGGTACTGTTCTAACATCGCACTCAAAACTATTCCGTATTCCAGCCACGTCAAAGCCGTCCTTCTCGACTAAACATTAGGCAGCAAGATTACCCGCAATCTGCAGAGAACTATGCGCGATGAGCCACTGTCTTCTTCCGAGGAGTTATTAGGTGCTTCAAACCTCGAAGATGGTTGGGGTAGAATACGCTCGGCCATCGGAAAGGCACTAGGTGAAGAATCCCAAAAGTATGCAAAATGATGGGGAAGGTTTGATGGGGAATGCCAACGAGCGGCGGAAAGAAAAAAAAATTGCTTGGAAAAATTTTCTGAGCATTACCACTAGGAAGAACTTGACCAAATATCGATGAGCAAGGAACTAATTGATCACGATCCTGAGGAGTAGAAAGCACCAAAAGGAGGACAGGGAGGAGCGTAAGAGGATATCTAGTCACAAACCAGCGCGAGGTGGTAGACAGGTGGATACAGTTCTTCGAGGAATCTCTTAACGGCGAAATTGCGGAAGGAAGCGGAACGGAAGTGAACCCAGAATTGCCCACGCAAGAAAGTATTGTCCCAGGACCTGATCTCCAAGAAGTCAAACGAGAATTCGGGTTGCTAAAGATCAACAAGGCCTCAGGTGAGGTCCGCCTACCTGCAGAGCTTTATGAACGTGGCTGAGAAACGCTGGGACCGGTTCTACACTCGAACGTCATTTCGAAGATTTGGGAGAAGGAGAAGCTACCAAAGGATTGGGTGGAAGGAGTGGTTCATCCCATGTACGAAACAGATAATCGGCTCAACTGCTGCAACTATTGCGGCATAACGCTAGTAAACGCTGCTTGCAAGGTACTCTCCCGGATCCTGTTACGCCAGCTGTCACCGATAGCACATGGTTTCGTAGAGAATTCCCAGGCGGGTTTCATGGGGGCTCGCGCAGCTACGGACCAGATTTTTACCATCCGATCTCGTAGAAATCAGGGAGTATAACGTGCCCAAGCACCAAATCTTTATTGATTTTAAAGCAGCATACGATACGGTCGATAGAGATCTGTTATGGCAGCTTATGTACGAACACGGTATTGCGGATAAACTGACGCGACTGATCAGAATTACATTGGATCGAGTGATGTATTTCATGCGCATCTCGGGACACTCTCGAGTCCCTTCGAGACGTGACTAGGGTTGAGACAAGGTGACGGCTTATCCGGCATGCTGTTTAACATCCTTCCTACACGAATGTACCGAAACGTCCGGTGTAATGTGTCTCTAATAAACAAACCAACCAAACAACCAACAAACATCCCTCTTGAGGGGCTGACTCGACGAGCAGGCATCGAAATGAGAGGCACGAGTAGAATCAAGGGTAGCCAACTCCTAGGCTTTGCAGATGGCTTCATAGACATCATAGACAGGAACTTTGCGACGGCGGAGGCAAGACTGCCAGGGGAGACTGCAAGCGAAATCCAAGAAGATTTTTTGCCCAATAAGTACCTAGTGATAAGTAAATGCGTCTAAGATCAGATGATGATTGCTTAACTAGATCGAAAGCCACTTGCAACTTCTGTGACGCCTAGGAAATTGATGACGAGCAGCCCAGTAATAACCTAAGAAGTAGAAATTCCAGAAAGATTCTCAGAAGCAGGCAAGGTACTGTTGAGTTGAGAGTGGTCAAAAATATATTTTATTATCAGGTTCTAGCCTAGAACTTCTAGGCTATTAAATAAATCACGATTGTTTCAGTTGGTGTCAGTCAGCGTTTTATGCACCGATTAAAGGCTGGCTAACAATATCTCCGAATGTGGTAGAACATTAAACTGCGCAATTTATTGCATTTTTTGTGTTGGAAATTTTAATAATATTTCCACTACTTGTAGACGATTCGATATATCCCGATAGTAGTGCAAAGCTTCAGAATATTCAAAGTCAATCAACTTATTGACCGATACTTCTTTGAAATATATTTCATTTCCTCAACGTTTTATGCTCTCGGCATCAAATAGTTCAAAGAAATGATTGGATGGCTGACCAGATGGAATGGAAGGCTTTATTGCTTTTTTTTATTGAGAATACGAATAGATAAATTCATCTGAGTTCCAAGTCAATCAAGTTTTTACAATCGAGATGCCAATAATGCTGCTATTTACTATAGAGACATCATTTATTCTCGATAAAGAGAATTTCATGCTATTTCTTTTTTTCTTAATTCAAATAATTTCAAAAACACCTAATTGTTAAAAAACCGGAAGTGTGGAATAAATCTACTAGAAATAACTATGTAAATTTCTAGCTAAATGCAAGAAGCTTGTACCGATTTACCAATTTTCGTGGAATTTCTACTCAAACAAAAATGTTGCCTGCAGAAAGCTACTCCCCTTTCCTGCATTATTTCACATGCCCTTGGCTCAGGCATGTGTATAACGTGGTGGTAATTGCTGTTTCATTGACACATATAAATTCACATGTTTGTTAGAAAATTATGATCACCTGACAGGTCCCCGGGGCTGTACACGATATGGTAAGATTAGTGCCACAAAGTACCGTACTGTTGTACTGTGAGCATTGTGCTGCCCCTGCCAGTTCGGATTTTTGATTAAGTTTTTTAACCGTTGAAGCGCCCTGCAAGGCAAAATGATTCATGGTCAGTACACACGTTTTTCACTCCCATTTATCACAGAGCCGTAGGCAAAGAAAATGACCCTTTCTCACGGAATTTCACTTGAAGCCAAAACATTCCGTTGGCTAACTACCAGTCAAACCTAAGTAATTAACGGGGCTGGTTATTCGTCCGAAGCCTGCATAATTTAGCTTTTCTGCAAAAATCACTTAATAAGAAACGCCCGGTGTTGCGTGAATAATTCACACAATCCTCTGTCAAATGGTAGTATGGTTTTGGTTCAACTGGCCTCCGGTTTGGAGGCCAATTGGATCGATAAATTTATTATTTTTCGTGCTAAACAGTGCGTACATATATTCTCGTTCATTTAAAATCGGATTTAAAACAACTGCCTGCAACTGCGGCATACCGGCGGATGTGGGTGAACATGAAAATCAAATCAATTCTGGCCTCCCATTTTTCTCCACCCACCCGAACGCACCCGATTCTGGGTGCCAACCGACAAAAAACTTTATTTTTCTACAGTTCAATGGGAGATGCGCAAAACCCGACTGCTTCGGGCCTAGCATATTTCTCCTCCCGAAGAGAAAATATCTGTTATTTTCAATTTATTCCACAGAAGTTCTCATTTTTTTCCTTCCGGCCGATTTCGAATATTCACAGCCCCCCGGGTAAAATACTGAAAAGTCCAAACCAACAAACTCTGCCAGCAAGCAGCAGGAGTAGCAATCCCATCCAACTCTTAACCACCAATTTGTCACCATTTTTACGACTTTCCTCAATATCAGCACCATTCACCATCCAGGCACCATCCTTTCCATTCATTCCATTCCAAGCAGATGTTTGCGTAGTGGATAAAATGGCTAAAGGATTTTCTTCTTCCTCACAATAGAATACGACCCAGCTGGGGCCGAGGTTTGAGGCTGGGGGCTGGGGGCTAACAGAGAAAGGGTACTTTTGGGAATTCGAGCGAGTGGCCTTGTGCTTGTGCTCCCACCGGGGTCCACCAAAGCACCCTTTCGTCCGCGGCGGCCTACTCCCGGGACAATCATTTTCACTCAATAAAGCAGATTGCCCACCGCACCGGGGGGCGCCACCCTTGATGGGACTGTCTCCGACGGACGGACGGCTAGTGGCCACTTGTGGGGGTGAGTAAACAATGTCCGTAGGATTGTGAAGCTGACTGAAATTGGTGTGACATTTGCTTTAGAATCCGGTGCGAACGAGTTTGTCAATAACTCGCGCCACCTCCAGAACAGCAGCGGTTAAATTATGTTTCAATCAAAGATCAACCCTTTCGAGTTTAGGTTGAAGTTTACTTTACTAACGGTTTGTCCTTCTATCTTTGTTTGTTCAACCACAAAACAGAGAAGGTAAAAAGGTTATGGGTAGTCTTTAGCCTTTTATTACTGTTTTACATTTGAAATCTAAATTTCAGATTACGACAATTTACACTTTAGCTACAATTAAAATAATGCCCAAATTCTCACAGATTACACTTTTCAATAACAAGGTATAACACTAAGTACCGCCGAAATGGAGGTTGTCGGTACGTATAATTATTTTGGTAAAATTCACATCGGGTACTAAACCCGATTTCGGTTTTACCAAAGAAATGGCAAGCAAAGGCTGCGACGCACGTTATCATGTTTTCGCTAACAGATGTCCTGTTTCGAACATTTTGGAAAGGAGGCACACAGGAAAAGCCGGAATTTACAAGAAAGCTTTTCCATGTAATCAATACCACTTTGGCAACTTTGGTGCAAAACGATGTCATCCCACGCTTGCCACGGCCAAGTTTGTGTGTGTTTGTTTGTGTTTGTCTAAAAGCGTAGATGTATGTGAGTGTAGGTACATATAATCATGCGGGCTAGCAGACAGTAGCAGCGGTCTGGATTTGCTACAAATTGCAGCAAACGAACGCTCTTCTGTCCTCTTAGGGAATCCCCACCGGGAGCCCGGATTCTCCCGTCCTTTCAAAATGAAATCAAAGGACGAGCGAGCATCAATCGATTCACCGCCACTCACCAGCCAAGCTGCGCCCGTTGCAAGTTTGCTTTTTCGTTCGTTCGATGCTCGAAGGGAAGAAAATCTCCACCTCACTCGACCACTTTGGCTTTATATTGAGGAAGGAGACGGTGGGCCGCGCTTCTGCCGTATCAGCATCAGGAGAGTGGTAAAATGAACGACAAGAAAAACCCTCAACTGCAGCGGTCACGACGACATGGCAGAATCCCGATCGAAGCACTACTTAACTTAAAAAGAAAAGGACAAAGTTTATTTTACATTACCGCTTCTGATTCCAGTTCAGTTCGATTTCATTTTGGTTCAGCTAAGGTGGGGCACGGAAGTGAACGAGTGACGATGAGGATGAGATTTAGCTGAAAGCTGAACAGTGTTCTCGGCTTAGCTCCACAGTATGATTTTAGCAGATTAATTATTGAAGGTTTCAGAAAGGATAACTTGATGATTCCCCATGGGATCACTAACTAAACCGGCTTCTGTGGCATTTTTTTTTTCGTAGACAAGCTGTTGTACAAGATGAAAGTATGCGAGATTTCCGCTTTTCGGTATGAACTTGGGTCTTCAAAGTCAAAGCTGACAACACCACATTTTTGCACAGAAAAGTGACACCATTTTATTCTACTCTCCTCCTGGTTTCATTAGGTGCTCTCTAGGAAAAAATAGCTAGTTGAAAGAAAAGCACCTGCATTGAGAAGGAAGAAAAACTGAACGATGTTGCTTGTGTACGCATGAATTGCTCGCCTTTGGAGTCACTTTCATTGCAATTAAGTAGAAAAGAAACTAGAGCGAAAGCATACTTTTCAAGCTTCAAGTGTGTCAGCAACTGTCAGAGAATTATCCAATATCTGCATTTTTCCTGCAATAATGGAGTCACTTTGCTTCTGCTTTCGCAATGTTTTACCTTGCTATAGCGTATATTTAGTACGGCGCCGCCGGGAAGCTCCGATGGCTCAAAAGGAAAGCTTACCTGAAAATAGAAACAAGAGAAAAGATTCGCGTTAAAAATAAAATCTACTAACTGGAATGGAATAAATCATTCCAGTTTGCTGACAGCTTTCCTTTCATTTTGACGCAAATTCCATAACGATACAATTGCAATGCGCATTAAAATGAAGAAGGAAATTTACCCTGAGGACTAAAGAAATAAAAACAAACTACTATAAACATTTTGCGGAAATTGCGTCGGATAAATTAAATCTATTTTTGCTATGTAGACTGTCTAGACTGTCGATCCAAAAATATAATTGTTTTATTTCTGTCATTCGATTTGCAATTATCGCGGTTATCATTCAATATAAGTTTTATTACGTTTTATAATAGCCATTACCGAAATGCTGAATTTCAATAAAGGTAATTGAAATTTAGCTTCACGAAAGCGAACTTGAAAACAGTAGGTACCCATAAATACAGAAAAAGTTTACCTGCAATAATGTGAAATTTATGTTGATTATTTTGGAAACAACAATCATTACGACCATCGTACCAAACACTGCACAGTTTTTGCTTTTAGTTTGGGAATACAGCAGTTCCCCGAATTAGACGGTTTCGATTAAGAACGTTTCCAATAAGGACGGGCTCGAGTGATTCCATTAACAGGAAACTAGCAGTCATTAGCTTTTCGTCGGAAACCCCAATTTCGGAAGCAGTTTTTGGGCAGAAAACAGGGGTTCTGTATTTAAAAATGAATTCACTGCATTCTCCTTGCTAATCTGAACACAGCGAATATATTTTCTTGAACAGAATTTATGTTTTAAACAAAAAAAAAACTGCTTTTGAAATGTGCAAAATCAATGACGACTCATTTCATCTTAAGGCGGTCGAACATCCTTATTGGAGTCTACATAGCTAGTCTATATAGTCTACATGGCAATTGACTTAATTGGTTCCAACATGGAATTACTCGTGATCCTGACCGTATAGAACGTTGGTATCTACGACAAAGTTGTTCACTAGATCAACGTGTTTCCATTGGATTTAAGTATTTCGGAATAGCGTCACTACGTGGCTACGTCTTCAGGAAGATTACTCATACCACTGCCACCTTCAAGAAGGTAAGCAAAGTAGCGCAGAATTATCTCACTACGTTCTAGAGCTTTTTTGAACGTCAGCAGTGCAAGATACAGTACGTATAAGAATATGACATATACACTAGCTCCACGTAGTGATACAATTCCGAAATACTACAAACCAATGGAAACACATTGATCTACTGAAAAACTTTGTCGAAGATACCAACGTTCTATACGGACAGGATCACGAGTTATTTCATGTTGGAACCAATTAAGTCATTTCCCATATGCTACGTAGACTCCATTAAGAACGTTTGTATTAAGGCGGTTCCTATTAGCGTTCCTAACGGGTGGATTGCTGTACCTAGTGAAAGGTATCAGCAAAAGAATCAAACTTCGAACATAAACCAACAACTATCAAAATTATTTTATGAGCTTTGTAACTTGACGACCAGTTTTGCAGCCGCAGTTTGAAATTACAAATGTCGATATTCTTTCATAAGCAATGAGGTTTATTGCTTTCTATTTCGATACAATCGATAAATCGACGCACTACAAAATAAATCCGTTTTAAAATAAATTGTTTAGCTGAACAATATAATAGCAATTGTAGTAATTAAATATTTGATTTATGGTTTCAAACATATTTTAGCTAATATTACATCTTCAAAATGGATAAATTAAAAGAAAGTGCGGGTTTTGCTAAAACCTCACTTATGGGACATTTTGGTACGCCTTCGATAAGCCTCAAGCGGTGAAAGAACATTGTGATTTCGTTCTCTACAAATGCCATTCCTAATTTGATTTCGGTGCAGTAATTGCCAGGGTTCTTAGCTATAACTTTTACTGCCTGACTTCAGATCTCTGTTGTTAGCAGCATGCCATTGTTTTTAAATTCAACTCATGAACGCAAAAATATGGTGTATTGGACAAAAATACTTTTAATAATTAGTGATGGACTAGGTTCTTTTTTACAATATAGCCATCTTTTAAAAATTCTGTAGTGCGTTGCTTCCTGAAATCCAAATAAATCTCAGGTAAACCAGGGTTTTTCAAGTAACAATTCTAAAGCCACTCGGTTTTACTTAAATTTTATAAAGGTTTTATTGGGGTATTAATCATTACCTCTGGTTTTAGTATGGTATTACGCAATACCAAGCAGATACGAGTCAAAACACATTTATAGCCAGCTATAAAACCATTATAGAATTGGTAATAAAGCAAATTTATTGTGGCTGCTTATATTAACATGATAAAACTAATTGGCTGCATCACCCCGCTTATAAACTTACCATACGTGTAGTGTAGCAATACAATATGGCGCACCATTCAAAATTTATCTTATTACGGTTGCTTGTCAAACCGCAATAGGGTGTTTTCTTTCTTCTGATCAAGTGCAGATTCGCACTTTTACCCCACTAGCGGGGTAAAAGTGCGAATACCGCGGGGCAAAAGTTCAAAGCTAGAATCCACGAAATTAGCCCAGCAGTAGCTAACAAAACCATATTATCTTCAATCTGCGTTATGTTTCGGTAAGGAATATTCTCAATTTACACCTTTCCTATTTTGCGCTGGTGTATTGCAGCCTCCGTTAGATCGAAACTTTTCCAAACGTTTGTTTTTTTGTTTCATCAGCGGAAACACATTGCTTTTCTTCGGCCAACATCTGTAGAGCACACAGTTTTCTACAGATCTTTCATTTCTAGTATCTGTAATATAGTGCCTAAAGCTGTATATAATTAGCTATACATTATTGCCTCGTCCATGAATCGCACTTTTGCCCCGTCCGTGAATCGAATTTTTGTTCCGCTAGGCGCTTGACGGGGTTAGATTAAATTACGGAAAAGCGAAATATATTTTGTAAATTATTTTCGCCGTATTTTCCAAACAGATATATGAGTGATGTAAAACACTGCAAAAATTTTTCAACAAGTAATATCCTCCTGTTGATATCGTATTTGCCGTATAACGAAAAATTACATCAAAACCGCCCTAAAGTAACATTTGCACATAACTCAGCAACTATGCTTCGTAAGCAACCAAACTTTACGTGAGATTCAATCTATCAAAGTAGTCACCCATCCATGCCAATGTAGAAAATTTACTCGGAATCTGCACCGATAAATCATTGAATCGCACTTTTACCCGCATCGCACTTTAACCCCTTATTATATAGCAAGGTAATATAGGGTACGGGAGGGTATAGGTCTTTTGCCTAAGTGCAAGTGTATTAGTGATCTGGGGGGCACACAAAATCTCTAAGCCAGGTATGCAAAATGTGCTTGACTACCGTTTATTTTGAATATTTTAGAATTTGTGGCCTGTTAGTAGTACTCAAAAGTATTTTAGTGATAAGGTTACAAGACGAATAATGTTGTTTGCGGGTATTACATTGTGTAAAGTCATGGTTATGTGGAGAAATAGATGGTTTTCGGAAATCTATTCACTTCCAGGTGTAAGATTCCAGGAATTCTTAACACATAATTCACAGAGACTATTTATTTTGATATTGTTGAAGGGAATTGGACATTTTTGCAAGTTTTCGTGTATGATCATGCTGTAAAGCATTAGAAAATCAAGACAGGAATGACTTCATTTATAAATTAAAATTTGAAGGCGCACTATTGCAAAAGTGCTGTATTTGTAATTTAATATCCACAGAATTGTGAGTTAATTTTTAGTCAGTTACTGTTAGGAATCTAGCCTGGTCAACCTTCAGGTTAGCAGATTGTTAGATATAAACATCCAATGCTACAGAAACCTATTGAATAAACTGAAGGGAACTTTTAGGGTGCATCCAAGTTGCATATTAAGTATCTAGTTCGAATGTTCGTTATTCTTGCACTTCTCCCTGCAAAAGGCAGCATTTAAATGTTAAATGTTATGAAATATTAGGTATTTGAGTTTTGTCGCTTTTAGATTAACGGTAGCAACTAGCAAATAGCAGCGTGTTTTGTTATGCCAAAAACACCATTCTTTTAATTTGTCCGCATAGAAACCGACTAACTAAACTTGATAAACATTTTTACTCACTGCTCGGGAAAATAAATGACAAAATAGCAACGAAAAGCATAAGGAAACAAACATTTTCTGCAAAATACTATTGAACGTGGGCTGTTTTGATGTAATGTGTGCCCCTCAGAAGTCGCATATGTGTTAGTGTGCAAAGCCCTATTCCCATCACACTGCTAATTTCGGCATACATTACTTTTTTTGGCTACACTTTCCCAAATAAAAACTTTGCCGCTATATAACAATACTGAAACGAATGTAGCACTCATAGGCTTTAATGTGTTATAACTATTTTCATAAAAATGTAAGTAATTTGCTTAATTTTATTAAGTAAACATCAAAACCACTGTTTTTCCACTAGCACGAAAAAACCAGTAGCAATCGCTTACGCGTATCCGCTCTTGATGATGGTTTGGAAAACACACAATTATGATCACGTTTACCTATTCTAGAAACTAAACAGCTGTGAATATGCTATCACAGAACAATTCTATTTTTTTTTTATCACGGAAGAACACAAAAATTCTTCTCTGATATGAAAATATAAATCAATTCTCATTCACTAGCCATTAGCAGCATTTTGTTTTCAATTCCAGCATATGGTGCGTTATTTACACTACTACCAATATATGTGCTGACATATCTGGTATTTGAGTGACAACTGGCGCTAATGTATATGAATGATTCAATGATACACTAGCGCCAGCAGCAAGCTGTTGTCACTGCAAAACTAATTATCTTCAATGAGCCTGGAATGTAGGCAATAACGAGAAGTTATCCATCGGTCTCTCTTTTCTTGTCTCTTTTGATCTGTTTTTGAAAAGCATTTAATCGCTGTGCTGGCTATTTCGGCCAGTCGGATTTTAAAAACACAGACACCACTATAGAAAGTGGGCTTAATTTAGCCGCAGCGACTTCATCATTTCTCGCGACTATAACTCAAATTCAGTAGCGATTTATTAAGACCAAAATACACGCCGAAATTCAGTAAATATTATTTTATCAACTGCTATAAAAGTCTTGACCCGTACCCTATCTGTTTATTCAATAACAAATCTATTTTCAACAAACAAGCTAAAATGCGGTAGAAATGATCAAAAATATAACTATTAACTATGTTAGCGAAATAAAACTGAACAAATATCGATAACCAGGAAATGCTTTCGGTCCAGAAAACAATAAATTATACTAAAATCAATGCTACATTCAGATATTTCGAACTTGCCTATGCAGCATGCTGCATCCAAAAGCCGTATTTTTGGGTTACCGATTTATTGCTAATTCACTGAACTATTAGTTGCTAAATGTAAACATATATATCGGGGTACATTTCTTGGTTGTTTTAAACATTAATTGTTTTGAATGGATAAATAGTTTTAGAAAAAATGATCATTTTATCCAACGTGTTTTTGCTGCATCAAATAGGAAAAGATGCAATGTGTGCCTAACAGACGCCTTGCATGTGTGTGTAGCAGAAGCCCTATAAATCGGTTAGTTTTATAGAGCTACTAGCTGACCCGACAAACTTCGTATTGCCATTTGTCACAAATTAAAATGTGTTGTACATACACTGTAAATCTGTCACAATCTCGAGTTTAGCAAGTTTCTGAGGAGCTCAACCTTAGATAATGCATTTTGGCAGTTAATTTTCAATTTTTCGTCACAGTAAAGTAGAAAACTTGCTTAATTTCAGGAAAACCGAACTAAGTATAATCATAGAACTATTTACCGGTTACTGTTCGAGCAGACGCCGTCTCAAAACGATTGGTAGGCTGTACAACGATACTTGCCAACTCTGCGAATTCGAAAGCGAAACTGCAGACTAACTCTTCGCAGATTAAGAACCTTCGCTAAAGGAACAATGGAGCCTTTCGAAGTCTGGTCTGCAAATCCCAATCAGGTAATAAACTTCATAAGAAGTGCAATGCCGGACTGGGAGAAGAGGTATGAATTGACAATGACGAACACTTTCATCAATAGTGTTTGGTCGGCAACTAATACCTAGACAAATGAAGAAGTATACCCCAAATCAAAATAATGTTCGCTGTGGTCAAACCTTCGGATCTTTTCGTGGGAAGTACCATTTTGATCCTCGGGGTGATCCTCTCCTTACTCGTTGTCATTCTTTCGGACCCAACTGAAGGAAAGTAATAGAGGTCCTAGGAAAACAAATAAACCTAGACAGAGGTAACTTCTGCGGAGGGTTGCAGATAGTTTTTGGTGGTCTTGTTATTGTCTGTTATGTTTTATGTAAGAGTCTAAAATTTTTCGAGTTCGATTAGTTTTTCAATTACGCAAAAATTTCTATTTTGTTTGTATGAGAGTCCTTATTCCCCTACCACAGGCAGGGGTGAAGGGTCTCAAACTATCATAAAAAAATTCCTGCCTCCAAAACCTCCCACCTGCCAAATTTGGTTCCATTTGCTTGATTAGTTCTGGAGTTAAGAAGAAATTTGTATTCCATTGGTATGGGAGCCTCCTCCCTCCTAAATGGCGGAGGGGTCATAATTCCTCTCCTAAAGAGGGGAGGGGTCTCAATGCACCATAAAAAATCTTATCTCCAAAAATACCCACTTGCCAAATATTGGTCCATTTGCCTGATTAGTTCTCGAGTTATGCATGAATTTGTGTTTCATTTGTATGGGAGCCCCCCCCCCCTCTAACCATCATAGAAACCTTCCTCGGCCCCAAAAACCCTTACATGCTGATTTTCACGCCGACCGGTTCAGAAGTTTTCGATTCTATAAGGAACATACCGACAGACAGAGAGACAGACGGACAGACAGACAGAAATGCATTCTTATAGGTATACATTCTAAGGAAAATTTTATTATGGTCGCTATAAACCACATCGGTCGGGATGGTTTGACAGTAAACGGTAACGGTTTGTCTCTTGTTTTTCTTTTTGCTTTCACTCATTTTTGCGATATTCCCGTTTTCTGTCTTTTCTCTTTCATACTTTTTTTAACTTTCACGTTTCTCGAATTCATTGTTTCCTCTCTTAGATGCTCCGGGTTTTCTTCTTTTCTGTTACATGCATTTTCCTGGATTCCTTTTTTCTCTTTGCTCTCTGGTTTACCTTCCTAATCTCTCTTCTTCTTCTCTCTAGTTTTATCTGTTCCCTTGGTGCGGTTTGCTAGGTTTTTTCTCTTTTTTTTCTTTCACATTTTCCCATCCCATTCCCATTCTCATGGGACAAAATCGTTCTCCCTTCATATTCCATTTGACCTCTTTTTACCGTTTCCTTCGTTTCTTCTTTGTGGTTTCTTTTCTCTTTTTCGCTATTCTTCTTTCCTTTCTTAAGGTTTCTCTTGTTTTCTGTACAGTTTTACCTTTCTCGTCTCGTTTTTAGTCTTTCTTTTCCGCTTTACCACCTTATCTGTCACGTAAAGCAAAGCAAAGCCTAGGTGTTACATTCCGTTATCGAAACTTGACCTTCTGTTTTTATACGACAGACTTCGCAGCCAGCTGTTAGAGTGCAAGACAACTGCAGGGCAGGTGCTACGATCCTATTTACTCTAACGGCCTCTCCCAGTCAAGATTCGAACATACGACGACTGGCTTATTAGGCCAGCGTCATACCTCCCACCCAACTGGGAGGCTGTCACGTACCTTTTATTTATTTCCCTCTATTTTCCTAATTTTCAAACTCTTCTTTTCCATTTTTCTGCTCGCTGTTACGCTGTTCTTACATGTTCCGGTTTTTGCCTTTCCCAGCCCTGCTTTTTCTCTTGTTTTTTCCTCATTTGTTCCAAATTTCATCTTATATCTGCTAGCTCTTTTTTACTTTTTCCCAGACTGATTTTTTTGTTTTCTGACCCGTTAATTTTTTTACTATTAGTTTTTCTATTATTCTATTAGTTTTTTCTATTTAGTTTTCGTCTGTTCTGTTCTTCTTCTTATCTTCCTGCTTTTTCTTCTTTGCTGTCACGCTCAGTTTACTGTTTTCTCCCGTTTGGCTTCCGGTTTCATGTTACTTTTTTCTGTTTTCATTTCTCAATATTCCTGCCGCTTTCTCCTTTTTTCCTCTTTTTCTCTCTCGATTTTTTCCTTTTTTATACCGATTTTTCTCCTGTTCTGTTATGTTCTCATTGTCTCTCTGTTTTTCTTCATTTCTTTAGCGTTTATCCTTCTTTACTCTCATTTTTCTTTTTTTTTCGTCCGTTCCTCCTTCTTTTCCTCCTTTTTTTTCTCCAGATGCAAGAAAAGACGTCTACCTCTAGATCCATCGGTAATCCATCTGTGAATATACTAAGAATACTTGCTTACATTTTCATAAGAAACTAGGGTTTGTTTCTAATTCCCGTCGTAGCAAGTAAAGCCATTCTAATTTTCATCATTTGTTGGATGGATTTAATGAATACTCCAAAAGTTCTTGTGCTGACTTGACTAAAACACACTTACCTTCCGATCCGTAAACTTTGAAATCACTGAAAAGCGATTATTAAAGCATATTATTGAAATTACGCAACAAACTTTATTTCTTAAATTCGTCGTACCGTTTTAAAATCCGTCCATCAAAATTTTTCATCGTCCGAACTAAAAATCACAACAATGTTTACGAAGCTAACGCGCATGTATTTGTGTAGAACGGCATGATAAATGTTATTCTGCACAATTTCTGCAGGTCAGGCAAGTTTTCCTGGCTGTAGAATAACTATAATGCCTTGCATGAGTTATTTTCATTTATGAATGACGAAAATTAAAACGATTATTCGACATTTTCTTCTTCGTCGCACGAAAAAATGTAGGAAATTTGGCTGGTAGGACTTCTTTAATGATAAAAAGCATTTAAATAGATCTCAGCTCACTTTGATTGATCGTGTATGATAGACAACAAACTAAAACATTAGAGACTAACTAGTTTTGCATTGTGAGTCATAAAAATGCTGGTATTTTTAATAATTTGTTTAATAATTTGTGGATAGGACGGGAATAGGCAATTACGCCGAAGCAGCAACATACCCTAGCTTACTTAAAGGCTGAGGACTTCTGTGTTGCAAATATTATTTTGTTTCATAGTTGGGGAAAAAAAATGCTTAATGCGAAAGCTGCAGATTCAGGAAAACTGAAAAATTATTGATATTAGGCCAAAAATATAGACTTTGCGAAGGTGAGAGTCAAACTCACAGTCGAGTGTGTTGTTTAACCAATTACACCACCACTTGTTTCATAGTAAATTTTAAAGAAAAGGTGGGGCACATAACCCAATGTGAATGTGCCGCCGCCTGGGCACACAAGCCGTAGGCTATAAACACTTTCGGTGAGTAAATGTGCGGAAAATGGTAGAACTGGATAAACACAACAAAACTTGATGTGTAAAGGGATGAACACACTCAACCGAAGATTGAGTGTTGTGGGTTTGAGCTCCCCCTTTGCTGAGTCAATAGTTTTTAGCCTAATATCAAAACATTTTATTACCATTGTGTAAGCGGATTATCTACGAATGACCGAAACACGAAATGGCCGAAATAATAAATGGCATAATTGATTTAACTTTGTTCATCAGGTTTTGTCTTAGGACAGCAAGCCAACTAAGTCAATAGATCTAATGGGCGAATTACAAATAGCCGGAACACGAAAGGCCAAAAATATTCACGACCTTCAACCTGCACAAATGTTGGATATATGCTGTCCCTACTCGCAGCCGCTCGTTCGGACTCAACTAAAAAATAATCCCTACTAGTCAGTAAACCTAGAAGAATTCATGAAGTGGTTCTTGAAGGGGCGCCTTTACGAGTAATCATTTCGAACCGATTTGATCACGTTTGACGCAGGTGCAAACTACGAGGCTACACTTCCCAGCTTTCACTGCTGACCATCCTGTAAAGGCTTTTCAATGCAATAAACTGTGACCAAATGACATTCTACCGCAATGGCAATCTCCCTCAAGCTCGTAATCATTTCTTTGACTTACATTTTCATAAATATGCAATCAAAACAATCAAAACAATCAAAACAAGTGTTAATACACTTGAAAGTAAACGTAAACAAATACACTGTTAACAGAAATCAGTCATAAGTTACATAAATGAATCCAATATTAAAGTTTGAACATTTTCGCATTTTCTCATGCCGCACTTTTATAATTGGAAAATTTGGGACCTTTATTTTTGGTCCCATTAAATTCATTAGTAGCATTGGTAGCATTAAATTCATCGATTAAGCTAAGCTAATAAAAACACACATTGGTTTTTCTGTCAGCATTTGGTGCTGTCGATGTGTAAGAATTAATCGTCACTATTATTGTCTCTCGTTTGCAATAGCACAAATCCCAATTCGAAGCAAAGGATGCGGAAAAACGCCAATACCGGACTGACATATTCACGCGCAATAAAATAGAGCTTTCGATCGAAATTTTTCAGGATTTAATTGCACAATTTATTACCTTCCTCGTGTTACTGTAAAAGCAAGGCACTACTGGGTGGAACGTAGTTTTTTGAGCTCCCCTGCAGGAAGTGACCATTTCGGATTTTTCTTCTGTCTTTTCTGAGTTTAGTTTTATTCTGGCCATTCCGCCGGGGTTTTTTGTTCGAAAACAGATCGTGGCAATTTAATTCCAGTCTGACCATTGTAGTCATAAATTTTCACCATCTACAGAGAGCTAACTGCACCCACACCCAGCCAGCTCACCACCGAAAGCAATTCCATGCCGCGCAGCGGCCGGGAAATGGTTGTTTGCTTAGAACCAATCCCAACGGGAAGGAGAAAACAGCAGCTCAAATTGCAAATGGAACCTTCACACTCTGTTAGGAGCTGGCCAGCCAGTCTGGAAAACTTTACAATCTGAATGGCCAGTTAGCTGAAAAATTAAGTCATTCATTCACCGTGCAACTACGTTTTCGTACTGTATATTGTCATTTTTGTTTCTTTTTTTGGCACTACATACTATACGATAAACTACCTACATTCTTTCAGGAAGTGTTGGTATCTTGTATGGTGGAGGCTAAACGACAAGGATAACTTATCTGGCAAAAATCTTGCTTGTATTCAAGTTAAATTGGTGAAATAAACTAAATGTGTTCTGTAAAACATTTATAATTATATTTTCATTCCATTGAAATATCTAAAAAGAACACTTTCACTGTGCTGCCATACCAGGCAGACAAAACAGTCATTGAAATTCATGCAGAGACAAGTTTTTTTAGTCCGAACATAATTTTGGCAGTACAGTTTTCCAGTGCCCATCTAAGTAAATTTGCTCATATCAAAGGTCAAGATCAAATTCTGTTTCGCAGTTCTCCCACGCGTCTTCTAGCGACATGAAACGTAAAGCAAGCTCGCACACCTAGCGAAGTTATTGGACATTTCTCATTGATAAGTCACATTTACATGTTTCAAGTCACAACATCACCACCCAACTGCTAGTTAGTTAGTTTTACACTTGGTATTAAAACTTTCGCCCGAGAGAAAAGTAAAACACAAAACCACTTCATAACGGTGGAGTTCGTGCTAACAATTTAATTTCATGCAAATGAGGTTCGCGTCGGAAGCCATTTTATGGAATCTTAATAGAAAAATTCGTTTGCGTAGAGTGCTTACATCTCTCGAAAAAATGAGGTAATTTAGAAAGTGACTGCAAAGTCATTTCTATTTATTTTCTAGATCAAAATTTCCCAGACAGTGAATGTTTATACACACTACTATTCGCTTCCAAAAGTGCCGAACGTCAGTGCTATCGATGCTGCAAATGGAACAGCCTCCGGAAACCGCTAAAATGTTATGGTTCAATAGGGCTGCTGCTTGCCTCCACCACCATAAGCCATTTAGAATTTGCCAATAGCCGAAAACGAGACCCAAGAGGAGTTGTAGCCGGTTCTAATCAACTCCCCGGAGGGTAGACATACACATTTGCCGACGAGCAAAGCGGCTTTCTTGCGGATAGAGCATGTAGAACAGATATTTTCGGCTGGCTTTATCCGCTTTAAAGCAGGAAACCACTAGCGGTCCCGAATCTGGAACGGAAGACTACGCATTTCTCTGCCGGTTCACCATCAACTGTAGCCCAGCCGGAAGCCAACAGCCATATCTGCCTGCCTGCCCGGCCACGATTAGCACCCGACTGCCTCCCTGGTACCGACCGGTTATGAATAATTCTACAGCTGCTGTTTGCCGAGCCCATGTAAAATGTTTGAATTCTTGCCACCGCTCTGCCGGAGGTCCGATAAGAAAGGTATCCTTTCGCCTTCGCCTGTACAACTGGTACGTGAGGTTGGAGGAAATTTGATTCTGCAGGCCACAGCCGACTGTGTGCCATTGAAAACTTCGAACGCGAGGGCGTTTTTCCTTCCACCCTCTTACGCTTCCGAGTCATACTTAACAGGACCCACCAAACACGCAATCATCAATTTTGGCTTTTCGGCGATTTGATATTCATAGCGTGTGTTCCACGTTGCCGAATGGCGTAATTAGTAAACAGATAATACTACTGATTCCAGTCCGCAATCTCGACCGGAGGTGTCACGGTCGGTTGAGGAATGGTATCAAATGTCTAATAATGCCTTTTCCTCTGACAGCTCTTTTCCCGACCGTGCACGGTCGTGGAGGAAAATGTTGAATTTCTTGCGGGAAATATTAATGTACATTTCACGACGAGTCTAGCATGGTAATCAGAATTGATAATTTTCCACTCGCTGGAGCAAATTTCAAATCATCACCGTGCGCCCGTTTGCTCCTCGTATGCGCTTGCTCTCTCTCTCTCTTGCCGTCGCGCCGTAGAGTAATGAAAAGCATTTCTTACCGGATGCTGAAAGCATACTTCATTTTACGCTATTCCCTCAGAACAAACAGGCTTACACCCAGGAATAGTGGGGAACCCTGCAAGGACGACTATCCGGGCTCTGGTTCTGAACGGGAAGAAGTACAAAACTCGGTTGTGTAGTAAGGGTAAGTATTTTGGATGGGATCAAAGACAACTCAATCGGAAGTTTGTTCCCGACGAAGAATACTTTTCAAAGTGTTTTCGAAAGCAATTATCTAACTTGTTTGTGTCACAAATTTTGAAAGGAAACATTCGCTCGTGAGTTGACATTGAATGATAATTATGTTGAAAATATTGTTGTGAAAAAGCCATACAAACTCTAACCTAGTTTGTTTTAATAAATAAATTTGGTTTAAGAACTATAGTCGAAATGCCGTCAATATTACCTCGCAATCTAGCGTAGACGTTTTGTATTGAGAGCTAATATAGAGTTTCTCCATAATGGAGGCACTCTTCAGGAACTTTTTAGCGGGCATATTCCTCTATGGTACTTATGGAACAATGCCATATTGTAATAATAGATGATCATATGACCCAATTGTACATAACTACCTTTTTCACGTCAGTTTGAGTAGGTAAAGTCGATCTGGTGAGCGTCAGTCGAGTAGAGTCTGATGGGGTATGCTTTTAGTTCACTTAAAACGGTCAACCCCACTCTCCAACAAGTCCGTGACCACCAAACCCGGGTCAATCTCTATGACATGGGCAGGTACGCACACGCGATACACTCTCGTAAGAATCTGATAGCCAGCAATGCGAAGATTCTTGTGTAAGTAATCCGTTGAGACGTTTATGGGAAAAAGAATCATTTCAAATTGCAATAGGATAGTAAATTATCTGCTCTGGTCAGTCGTTGCACTGGCCTCGAAATTGTCCCGTACTCTAACAGCTGATTGCGAAGTTTGTCGTATAAAAACAGAAGGCCAAGTTTCTATTACGGAATTATTTTATTACTTTGATTACCTAGGCTTTGGTTTGCTTTTGTTGTAAATTATCTTACTATTTGCCAACAATTAAACCTAGTCATAAACGTCACTTTTGTATAATACCGGTCAAAATCCTAGCTTGAAATCAGACCATACCCAAGAAAAATATTTGGCAATGTAAAATTGAAGTCAAATCATTTGTTCATAAGAATACCCACCAAGTTTCAAGAGCTCATCAAGGCATGCTATGATAAAAATGATTAACAAATGAACGTGAAATGTGGTCAGGCACATAAATTAAATTTTTTTGAAATGGTAGTTCTTTTACAAACAATTGATGAAGGGACGGTAGAAGAAAGTAATGAAATTATTAAAGTGGAGGAAAAAGAGCGGACAGGTGAGAGGGAGGGGGGGGGAGTTGTTGGTAGCTACACTTAACAAGTAGTCGTTGTGACTCCCATGTTTTGTCCACTGCTGGAAGGTACAATCTTAGATTATAGTTTAGTTCGACCCATGCAGATTCCAGCATTGGACAAAAGGTAGGAGTCACAACGACTACTTGTTAACCGTTATGTGTGCGACAGGGTACCCGGGTACCTTTTCAGTTTTAAAATAGTTATAACTCATTCAATTTAAAACATACGTCATTGAAATTTTGCGACATCGTAAAACTAGTTGATCTTAAGTAATTGAGGTTTTTTTGGTGCATATCCATAAAGGGGTTTAGCAATGAGAGTCACTTGAATTTTTTTATTACGTAGGAGGGCGACAAGGGTACCCGGGTACCCATGATTTGCTATCTTCATAACTTTAGTTATGTTGAACCGATTTGGATGAAACCGGTGGCATTTGATTCGTACATTTATCTAGTTTTGATTAGATAAAGCGTTTGGCCATCAAATGACAAGTAGTTCCCGGGAATCGGTAGTTCCGGAGCAACATCCGGTAAAACGTGGGAAGCCGCATGTTTTGAAAGAATATCAGCTTTCAGTAAACCTATTAGCTTTGAACTTGACACTGTGGACCCTTTTTTCATCTAATTATATAAATTGGTGACTTTAGATCGCATTGGCCACTCCAGAATTTGGTTCCTGTAGGGATACAGATGGCGAGTTGGGTGCCTAATCCAATATTAGAATTGGTTTAGCGGATCTTTTAGATGTTTTGAACTGAAATGGTCAGTTTAGTACTGATTGATAATTTCGGAACTGGTTCCAAATGTATAACGGATGGTTCTACGTTTTGAACGGTTCTGATAATGCTAAGCATTATCTTGAATCCTGCGGTATCATCTGTGACCCCGTAGAAGCCATTTTCGAAATAATCAATCAAAATGCATCGAAATGTAAAAAATATCACCTACCGAACTAATTCCAAGAACTTTGATACCCATATTGCTAGGTTTTGCCTCCAATCCTGGACTGGCCACCCATGACCCCACAGGAACCTACTCCGGAATGGCCAACCTGATTCATCTCATTATATGAAATAGTACATTGTATGAATTTTTAGAGTTTTTATATCCGCATGACTGATTTTCCTGCAATACAATCATTTCTCTTCCTCACAGCGGACACTCTGTCGGAATTCCGGATTGTCGGGCCCCGTATGTCTTTTAGTGGCCAAATGGCCAAATGATTCAAAACTAGATAAATAAACGAATCAAATGACACCTATTTCGTCGAAATCGGTTTAAAATTGTTGATGTTATAACAATATCAATTTTGGGTACCCGGGTACCCTTGTCGCCCTGCTAAAGGTGTTTTTTTTGTCGCACACATAACGGTTAAGCGTAGCTACTACCCCCCCACTCTCACACTTCCGCTCTTTCTCCACCACTCTAAAAAACTAAAAAATTCATTACTTTCTTCTACCGTACCTTCACCAATTGGAAAAGAACTACCGGGACCGGGAAATAGGGTCTTCGTTCCTTCAACAAAGTTGTAGAAAATATAAAAGCAAGCAGCTTTCCTAAAAGAAAGACACTTTTATTTCTATCATATACAAAGTTATAGAGCATTTTCTTCGGAAATTCCCTAAAAATTAGTTTTTCATAGTTAACCTTTGTTAGTTGCGTTTGGTAAGAATACATTATTCTAAGCAGTTATCGAAGCACTCAAAATACCTACATGTTTTTGCAGAAGAAAGGAAATCTCATAGTAAAGGCAATAGCATATAGTCTTTACTTGCAAAACTGTCGCAGATTTGAGCATGATACTTAACCCCTCTAAGGTCTACATCATTTTTAGCACCGCAAAATTCACTAAAATGGTCATAACTTTTTTATTTTTCAATATTTTTTCACCGAATTTGGGAATTTTGCCGAAAATATTTTCTATTTTCATAATATCTATAGATAATGGCCATATGTCATATGGTCCCGGAGTTATTCCGGAGTTCCTTGGGGGACCGAGATATGGCTCTTTTAGATAAAGTTGCCAAATATTTTAAAATTTGTTTGAAATCTGTTGATTTTTGTAAACATATCATCGACTGTGGACATATCAGTTACTTTGCCGCAGTTATGAGCCATGGTGCGCGCCATCCGGATCCGGGGGGACACTATAAATCCGGAACCGGTTCCCGTAACGGGACATTTCAGCATCAGTAAAGCATGTCGTGTCGCATATCAAAAAACATCAGCATTCGATAAAATAGCGATTGGCGATCATCTCATGTCTCTCAGAGGCCATATGGCCGATTCCAGGCCCCGGACAAGTTCCTCCGAAATCCGTTCCGTGCTTGAATCAGAAAAGAAACCGTCCCCGGACCCGGAACCGGTCATATGGCCTCTGAGAGACATGAGATGATCACCAATCGCTATTTTATCGAATGCTGATGTTTTTTGATATGCGACACGATATGCTTTACTGATGCTGAAATGTCCCGTTACGGGAACCGGTTCCGGATTTATATTGTCCTCCCGGATCCGGATGGCGCGCACCATGGCTCATAACTGCGGCAAAGTAACTGATATGTCCACAGTCGATGATATGTTTACAAAAATCAACAGATTTCAAACAAATTTTAAAATATTTGGCAACTTTATCTAAAAGAGCCATATCTCGGTCCCCCAAGGAACTCCGGAATAACTCCGGGACCATATGACATATGGCCATTATCTATAGATATTATGAAAATAGAAAATATTTTCGGCAAAATTCCCAAATTCGGTGAAAAAATATTGAAAAATAAAAAAGTTATGACCATTTTAGTGAATTTTGCGGTGCTAAAAATGATGTAGACCTTAGAGGGGTTAACTTTACGAACCAATATGGTAGAATAGCTTGAAGCCAGTATTTCACCTTGATGATTAGGACTAGTAGTACAACGTTTTTAATGTGCCGCTTCTCTCCACCCACCTATATTAAAGTACGCGAACATATGCTCTACACTCTTAAATGATTCTACCTGTAAATAGGTAGGGTTTAGCTAAAACTTGGTTGAAACTACTCAAAATGCCCTTAAAATGTACAAACTCAAATTTTGGGCAAAAAATTCAACCAATTTCGGCTACTTGCTACCGATCAGGGCTTGTTCGTTCATGTTGACTCAATTTTGATTCATTTGATAGTACCGTTTCAGCCGAGCAAAATTTGACAAATTTGTTTATGGGACATTTGTAGAACTAGTTGTCATCTTCAATTTTGCTGAATAAAGTTTTGCTATATCTGTTGTAGTTACGATGCTACAATGCTAGTACGTCATTAGTAACTAAATGAGCATTCATTTAGTCACTAATAAGGTACTAGCATTGTAGCACCATAAATACAAAAGATACAGTAAAACTTTATTCAGCAAAATTGTAGATAATAACTGGTTCTACAAATGTCCCATACATAACTTTGTCAAATTTTGCTCGACTGAGACGATACTGTCAAATGAATCAACATTGAGTCAAAGTGAACGAACAAGCCCTGCTACCGATAATTGAATTATTCTCTGTGACAAATAACGCAGTTTCAAGTTCCTACTACCAATTTGTGGGTTGAAAAACTACTCAACATCTAGGTTTGCACACTTTAAGGGCATTTTGAGTAGTTTCAACCAAGTTTTAGCTAAATCCGACCAATTTGCGGGTAAACTCATTGAAGATTGTATGCCTGTTTTGCGTACACCTTAAGCTCAATGTACACACTTAAAAAATCTGCTTGATGCAAAAATATAACTTGATTATATTCCAGAGCACAGATTCTCGCGAAACTCGAGTTTCTAAAAAGTCCTAAATTGGAACGGCATAATTAAGAATGCTACGACCCAATGTACAAAAGACTGTCTTCAAAGTGAGTTGTCTGTCTTCGAGTGAATCCAAGAACTGCAAACGCTTTTGCTGCTGTAGATGATAAATGCTCGTGAAACCGCAGTTGAGACCAATCGTCACTCGAGGACCTCAAATAGAGTTAACATCCCAGCGATTTACCTTTACCTTATTTACCTGGTATGGTTACCTGAGACAACGTGAAAACCCTACTGGACCTTACCTTACCTTTTCATGTATTCATTTTCTTCCCGCTTTCTTAACTTACTTACCTATTCTAGTTCGCTGTCCCTCAGGATTTAACCTGCAATATAATATTTCGTCAACTAACGCGGTTCATGGCTGTGCGTCTCCAATTTCTCGACTGTTCTACACTTCCCAAGTCCTGCTTCATTTGGTCTAACCATCGAGCATGCTACACATCTTTGCGTCTGGTACCAACCGGATTCGGGGCGAAAACCATTTTTGCGGGGTTACGAAACTAGCACACTCTTTTCATATCTGGTTGCTGCAACCTATTTATGACTGAAATTAGTCATTAACCGGTTACCATCACTAGTTCATAACAACTGTGCTAGTAGGATTGTTGTCCGGCATTCTCACAACATGTCTCGCCCATTGTAACCTTCCAGCTTTAGCGACTTCCTGGATACCGGGATTGCCGAAGAGCTGTGCCTGCTCCTGTTCATCCTTCTCCTCCATGCATCGTTCTCACAAACATCACCAGATGTGATCCTAAGCACACGACGTTCAAAAACGGTCAATACTTTCAAGTCCACGTCGGGCATTGTCCACGTTTCGTGCCAGTAGAACGTTTTGTATATGGTACATTTGGTGCGGGGGTGAATTTTTCGTTTTAGTGTTACTGACTTTTTCGCGGTCAAACGTAAACTCTATTTTGATTAAAGCAGAGGAGCATTTGGTGCGAAAAACGTTAGACTGAATACTGTGAAAGTTTCGATCTGCGGTTAAAATATTGGGTTAGTTTGTGGCAGTGGGACTCCAACCCACAATTTCTCGATTAGTACTCGAGTGCTAGAGTGAACTAGATCTGAGACTTTCTAGTTAAACTAGATCTGAGACTTTCTAGTTAAACTAGATCTGAAACTAATTAATACATGGGTGTGGTATAGTTTCTAGTTAAACTAGATCTGAAACTAATTAATACATGGGTGTGGTATAGTTTAAATACGTAAAGCACTCGAGTACTAATCGAGAAATTGTAGGTTGGAGTCCTACTGCCACAAGCTAACCCAATATTTTTAGCCGCAGATCGAGACTTTCCCAGTATTCAGCCTAACATTTTTCGCACCAAACGCACCTCTGCTTCAATCAAAACGGGGGTGAAGCCTACCAGACCTTGGGGTCTTATGGAGTCCGTAGTAAGCACGACTTCTGGTAAGAATGCGTCTGCGTATTTCTCTGCTGCAGTTGTTATCCGATGTCATCAACGACCCGAGGTATACAAATTCGTCCACCACCTCGAACTCGTCCCCGTCGACTATCACACTATTGCCAATGTGAGCGCGATCGCGTCTGGGTCCTTCTGCTAACAGATAATTGGTTTTGAACGTATTCACCACTAATCCAACCTTTACTGCTCGGCAACCGCCTGGAACGTCCTTCCGACAATGTCCACGTCGTCAGCGAAACAGATAAATTGACTAGATTTATAGAAGATCGTGTCCTGCACGTTTCATCTCACCTTCTAGTGCGACGTTAAATAGGAGACAGGAAACACCATCGCCTTGTCAAAGTCTCCTGCGTGTTTTAAACGAACTTGATACCGCACCCGAAATCCTCACACAGCACCGAACAACATCTCTAGTGGCTTTTATCAGTCTAGTCAGCTTCATGGGAAAGCCGTCCATATCGTGCATAATTTTCCTTAGCTCTTCACGGTCAATAGTATCGTAGGCGGCCTTGAAATCTATGAATAGGTGGTGTATAGGGACTTAGTGTTCGCGACACTTTTGGAGGATCTGTCGCAGCACAAAGATTCGGTCCGTTGTCGATCGCCTGTCCACAAAAACGCCTTGGTGACTTCCCACGAATCTACTTGCTAGCGACGAAAGATGACGAAACACATCAATGCCTATCAGTGCTTCAATACATGAATACACTCAAGTACTTTTTTTACACGGTTTGTTTTTTCGAATATTGAGAACGGGGTTATTTAGGGACCATTCATTTATTTCTCAATACATTTAGGAGAGGCCCTACATTCGTCACGTATTTTGTAAATGGTCCCTAAATTGCACCGTTCTTGAGTAATCGAAAAAAACAAACCGTGTAAAAAAGACTCGAGTGTATAGTATTGATTATATATGTCAAATAGCAGAGCTTCCAAACATAAACACGGCGGATCCGCAGCCAACTGCGAACATCCCGAAATATGGTTTGTTCTCTTTATCAAAACATTCCGATTCATTTAAGAGTTGCAGCAGCAACTGAATAATGCATAGGATCAATAGGATGGGCAATTAATCCGTTTGCATTGAAGGCCAGTTTTTAATTCCTGGTCTGCAGGTTCGTTTGTTTACTTTGCTCTAAGCTTATCGATGCGGCAAAAGCTGAATGTGGTGAAACTTTGAGATCGTGGTGCTGTTTTTTCGAGAATCGCTAAGGGATCATTCAATAATGACATCCACTGCTTATGGGGGGGAGGGGGGTGTCAATTTTGTGACAGGTTGTGACAGAGGCGGGGAGGGGGTCTAGGCAAATGTGACATCCGTCGAAGAAAATTTATTCTCAGAAAAAGGCTACAAAAACTCATCGATTTATTTCGATTTTCGAACTTATCTTACTTCAGAAGATCGCAAGAGAACCCGACATCGTCGAAATAAATAAATGAAGCTAACTTTCCCTTACCTTCGCGTCATACATGAAGCGACTTGTTTCATTTGTTGAACAGAATCTTTCAAGCTGGTAATTGTTTCAGCACCCCGGCGCCGAAAGTCGGGCACGATTTGCCTATGTTACGCTAGATTAATTATACCATGCGTTACATTAAAGGATATATGTAAATCATATTCAGTTCATTTGCAATCAAAGTTTCTAGCCTTTTACTAAATATTTGATAGACAAGTGCAAAATAAACTTTAAAAGCTATCGTCACGATGTAGTGAAACCTGCCTCGCCGATGCAGATTGAAGCTGTTTTAAAGCGGAGTGGTGCTCTTCAGTTGACACCAAAACTTCATTTCTTCATTGATTTGTGAAGATTTGCAATTGAAGCTTGTTTTAGAGCCTTTGTTCGCAATTCATAAATCGTGCCTATTTAAATATTTTTTACTAATAAAATTACATACAGCAATTCGATAAAAAAAATCTGTAAAAAAATCAGTAAAAGTCTACTCTCTGGATGGAGAAAGTTAGCAAAACGTGGAATCTTTTTATAATTTCGTTAAAAAGATAACTTTAAAATCAGTTTATCCGGAAAAATCAAGAAAATTTAAATTTCTTTTTTTCCAGAAAATACGCGGCTGTTATTTTCTATGATTTTTTAATCTTACACTGCTTCTCAAAAGATTAAGCTATTTTATTTATATTTTAGGTTTGTGTGACGTCCAAAGGGGGGGGGGGGGGGAGGTTGAGTTTTGTGACACAATCGGACAGAGGGGGGAGGGGGGGGGGTCTAAAAATGCAGAAATTTGGTGGACGTCATATTTGAATCGTCCCTAATGCAACGAAATATGTGCGCAACCATATATCTATTAACTAATTCCGGATTATACGTTTTATGAATACGTAATGATCTATATGATCAGTTAAATTTATTTTCCATTAGCAATAATGTTTTGCTGTGCGTTTGTTGATATATAGCGGATCGATAAATGGAATGACAAGGTTTAGGAAATTATAACAGCACTGGAAGTACTGATTATGTGGCGAAAGCGTGCTCTGCCAATACAGATGTATTTTAAGGCATAAAACAATACATGCAGCGAACGGTACCATTTATTCAGCCATCTTTGAGCCATTTTCGGTTTTCCCTTAAACCTAGTTTTACAAATGTTAAAATCAAACACGTGGTTCACTTCATTGAACAGCCGACATCACCAATGCAAAAGATTATTCTGGCCATATTGAGTTCGATGAGCCGGAGTCCAGAGGAGAACTCGATTTCGGAGAATACGACGAGGTACATTAAAGTTGATTTCTTCCAATAGATTACACCCAATTCTTTTTTTACATGGGGATGCGTCCCGTGTAAAAAAAACCGTACAAAAATAAACCGTGTTATTTCGAGAAACCGTGTAAAAAAAATCCGTGTTATTTCGTGAAACCGTGCAAAAAAAATCGTGCAAAAAAAATTCCGCGTACTAGAATCCGTGTAAAAAAAGAATTGGGTGTACAACTGTTCTTGGTGAAATTTTAGAAAAATCGTGTTATTTCGAGAAACCATGCAAAAAAAATCCGTGTAAAAAAAATCCGTGCAAAAAAAGAATTGGGTGTACTACAAAAGCAAGCATAGTTAGTGAAGTGAGAAGCGGTCGATGCAGCAGTGAGAGACTGAGCTTTAATTTAGTACAGAACAGTTGATCATTCAAGCCGGATACAACCCGGGAGACTGTGTGGTATGGCTAGAGTGTGATTTGTGATAATTGAGACTATTCCGAAATTCCCGATGATTCTCGACGCAACGAAAAGAAACTAGAGAGCTGTATTATTCGGAATACATGAATAAATATGATGATATCATGGCTCAACGTTCCACCGGTAAAATTGATGAACAGGATCAGAAGGCAGACGAGTTCGATGCGCTGCATACCGATGCGATGGCTTGGTAAAATTAAATCGGTTGGCAGAGTTCTTCCGTACTGAGCCTTATCCGGGTCAATGCTGCTCAACAGGTGGTCGTTACCCAACAGCCTCTAAGGACACCGATACCTATATTCGATGGACGATATTAACAATGGCCAATGTATAAACCGTGCGGTATCTCGACAAGTTAGTGGGAGAAGCTTCTGGTACCTTGGACGCTAGGATTATGAACGATATCAATTATCAACATGCATAGCAATTGTTAGAGGAAAGGTTTGAGACTCCTAGAGTGATCATCGATACCCTTATAACGGGACTGTTGACATTGAAGTCAATTTCCATGTAAGCCTATAAGGAGATAACTCATCGTTACCATTGACGGGACATCCAGTCTCATTATTGTGAAGTTGCTGAAGCTGTACCTAGATAGTGACACAAAAAAAGATTCGGAACAGACGTTGGAACATGGAGAACTTTCCAATCTTGAGCAAACATTGAAGTTTCCAAGGAATTATTGTCAAGTTCTAGAGAGATGTGAAGTAGACAAGCCGTCGACAATGAAATCAGTTAACAAAATTGCATTCAAAACGAGTGCGTCGCTAAGCATTGCTCGTCCAGCAACAGCAGCATCATCATATTCAGAAAACCTAACCTGAGCCCAGTCCAGGTTTTAGTGGAGTATCTATATAGCCTGGTGTCTGAAAACGCTGTTTCTACAGCGTGTTATAATAGTCAACGAAAATTAAAACAAGTGTTTTTGATGACTGCTTCGGTAACCGTGGCGTCAAAAGGTGCAAAGTTAATCTTGTGATTGATTCTGCGATAAGGATGTAATCAATTCCAAAGTAGCCTGCCAATGTTCTGGGTAGTAGGAGTGGGTAGAGCACGATCCAAAATCCGCCATCGTGTGGTTTTGGAAATATCATCGAATTACACCGATTTTGAATGTGACGTGAACTGTAACAGGAAAGATTCCATTCGCTCCATTTGATGTTGCTTTGCCTTCGCCATCAGTAATACACTGTGGATATTCCATGTGTCGCACGGAATAGGTGTCCATTCCACGCTACCGCAAAACGATTTTCTGTGTATTTATAACGACCACAGTGGTAACTATAACTACAATAACGAGCATTGAATTTTCTGTTCAACAATGATGCACTTTTCTTTGTAAATACACATTAAGCGACGAATCCTGGCCGGAACCTTCAACAAATTGCTGTGCACGGAGTGAAAGTCCTCTCAACTTAAAACTGCTACGCTACTGCGTACTGCTTGAACATCGTAAGATGCTGTACCAAGCTACCAAGCACTTCCGGTTCCTCCCAACCAGTCGGTGTGTCCCTTGGTGTACAGCGAGCAGGCGGTAATAGAGCAACTCCACAAAATCCTAACAGAACCAGTGTGCATTTCCCTCCGCCAGCAGTGCAAGCGCCATCTAAATTAATTTCTCTGCCATTTATATCAATCTTCCCCCCAGTCCGTTCCGTTCCCGTTGCTTCCCGGGGTATCTTTTTGCCACGTCCCTTTTCCTGTGCTCGGCACAAGACTGCAAGCAGTTGTAGTAGTAGTAGATAGTAGGTAGTAGGTCCGACGGATTGTTACACGCGGCGTAAGCTAGGCAGTACATCAGCCGACCAGTGCAATTTCGTTTGCTGCAGAAAGGGTGATAATTGTCCGCCTCATTCCACCACTCATTTCGAACGAACGAATGTACGAACGAACGAACGAACGTACGAACGACCGAAGGAGTTTACCGGAAGTGAAAAAGAATGGCACAGCCACCGGGAGATGAGGGGCGCTCCTTTGTTTGACCTACTGCGGAAACTGTGCAGCATGCTTTTATTATTCATTATTCATTTGCTCGGTTGATGACAACCGGCTCGCAGGGGTTGAAAAACCCCTGTAAGAGAAAGGCGATTCGGGGGGAGAAGGTGTAGTTCTGGTGAAAAATGATACTGATATTCTTACGGTGCCGACCAACGTTTCATTAGCCAGACACAGGTTCTAGGCGAGGAGGTACTTGTATCTACTGCCGGAGCGGTTAATAAATATTACATAATGAAGTTAAATAAGATAAAGTGCACTATTGATTTTGCTTAAAGAGGTTGTTTGCCTAGAATGAAAACGTATTCAATGAGTCTGTGCAAAATCCCCAAATGGTAACAAACCGATTACCGACTGATTGGGATGCTAGAAGACTCGACGGGCATGGCCCGGAAAAGATGTTTTACGGAGGCTTTCCTTCCAAAGACGATGACAGACAAAATGGTCAAATTCCATTAATCGGATAAATCTTTTCGGTCTGTTGGTTTTCTTTTGTTTGTCTTCTGGAATACCTTCCAACCTTTATTATGAATGTACATTTACTTTCGTCTTTTGTTTGAAGTCAGTTGTTTCAATCGCATTTTGAAGCGTACACTCCAATATTATTAATTTATTTGTTGTCCCTAAGATCATTATACTTTTACCCTACCATTTTTATTTTCTTGATTAATATTAAGTCGTGTCCCTGCCGAAGGCAGGCCGGGCAGATAAAAACAAAAGTAAACGCTTCGACTGCTTTCGGTTTGAGTGCTTCACTTTCTTTCCCAATATTAATATTTTAAATTTTGCAAATCATAATATATTTTGTTTCCCACAAAAAAGAGTCAAAGTTTCACCATCAAGAAACCAATGAAATGTGGTAATATTAAACCTCCTAGTGCAACCTCTCTCCGCTAGGTGGCTGCCAATTCGGTTCCCTTCGCGGCCACCGTCAAGACCGCACGCGGGCTGAATACTTTTCATCCTTGACGGTAAAACTTTACTTTCAGAAAACCTGCAGAACCGCACAACACTCAGTAGCAGCACATCCGAAGAAACCAACCACGCGGTCGGGCGGGTTTCGCTGGCCGCACATAAAATGGAAAGAAAAATTACCATCTCTAACGACATAAATTACGACCCCATTTGGGCCTTCTCGACTTACTTCTCGTGCGAGCTGTGGGGGGATTACCGTGAATTTCACACATTTTTCAGGTGTTTTCGCTACTTTGACCGAAGTAGACAGCTACTGCGTACTTCCAATACTAAGAGTTTAAAATGTTGCATTGTTTCGCCGGCTCAATGCAGTGGTAATATAGTTCTGTACGAGTTTCTTGCTGCAGTTGTTCCAGTTTCACCAGCTCCCCATGAGCTTTCGCTAGCAAACAAAAAGTAGCTTCGTAAAAGCGCTCCGGCTCATCCTCACAACCCTCGACGAGACGGGGAGCAGTACAAATTATACACTATTAATTTCACTTTATACGATCCAGCTTTTAGCGGGTGATGCTGCTGGTCACGCACGGACGAAGACGTGGTGGGTGGTATGGTATGGTAGTGGCGTGGCGCTAGGCAACGATGCGTGGTTCGCCGCCGGTTAGCCCAAAATAGATGATAGCGAGCGAGTGCAGAAAATCCCATTAGGTAATTTTAACTCGTCATAAATTTAAATTTTCATAATTATAATTGTGTTCATTATACTTTTACGAGAGAGATAGATAGAGAGGAATAGAAGAGAAGATGAAATAATCGGAACGGAAAGTTGTATGAGGTAATGATTTAAACGTTTAAATCGCTACAAAGTAGGTATTTCTTGTCTCAAGTTTTGTAGCGAACTGTCTTCGTTAGAATAGTGACGACAGACGGAATTGCCTTCCGATTTGAAGCAGTTATGCGTAAAACAGAAAATGAAAAAAATTGAATCTCTGAATGTTTTTAATAAGAGGATACATATAGCTTCCATAGTTAATTAACACCATTTTGACGGGTTGCATTCGAAAATAGGGGAATTGTGTATAACGTGCCCCCCCTGGCCAATGTGCCCCCCTTCGTTTTTCCCTAAACAAGCGAAATTAAAATGCAAAACCACCCAGAAACCATAGTATTTGATGGAACTAGCCTACTATGCAAGTATGACAGTTGTCACATGCTGTAAAAACAAAACAAAAATAAATTTGTTTTTGAGCAGCTTCCGATGTAACTTTTGGCGTCATTTCCATAAGATATTTGCTTGTCAAAATCTGTAAATAACCAGTTGTTGCGATTCGATTGTGTGAAGTGAACTTCAAAAATTCCACCCCTACTAAAAAAGACTGTTTGAAACGCTTTATTTGCTTTAGCATTTAATATTTTTTCAAATAAGTAAAAGCAGGCCAAAATGCCCGACTTCCGGTGGTGCAATTTGCCCCCCTTGCAAATGTGGCTATAAACATATGTAAACAGATCTAAGTTGAAGTCAATTCCCATTATTTAATTCAGTTAGTATTGTAGAGTAACCGTGGTCGGATTAATTTACTACCAACGTCCAAATTCCAGGTAATTCAACTACGCGGTGCGAAATGCCACAGCTGCGGTATAATGTGCCCCATGCAGAAAAGAAAAAGTGCACCAGAAGGCCGAAACTAGGTTTATTTTATATAAAAATACGATATTTTGAAAACAAAGGAAATAGTTTTACTTTCTGCAAAGTAGAGTTGGTCTGTCACTGGTAGAAATACTCAAATTACCGCATTGGGCATATTATACCGCAGGTGGGGTATTTTGCCCCGCGCAGATGAGAAACACAACATTTAGGTGCTT
The DNA here is from genome assembly GCF_943734655.1 of Sabethes cyaneus. Classification (NCBI taxonomy): domain Eukaryota; kingdom Metazoa; phylum Arthropoda; class Insecta; order Diptera; family Culicidae; genus Sabethes; species Sabethes cyaneus. Next base: position 48,688,495 of record NC_071355.1, read on the forward strand.
TTCTTAAATAATTCCTAGCATATTTATTCCACAATACTAAATGAAATAAACAATTGCAATTGGTTGTCAGCTTAAATACCAACATATACTCGTAGTTGTCACGTTAATTTGGGTAAGTATAACAGAGATGTATCCATTTATTCTTAGGGGGGGCACATTATACACAATTCCCCTATTTATATTTTCGGTTTACAATCGACGTTTCGAACGGCCTTCATCTTCAGGACTATAATATATATAATAAATGACTACTTGTCAAGCATAGCTACCATTACCCCCCCCCCCACCCCCTCTTCCTTTCCGCTCTTCCCCTCCTTCACCAAAAAATTTTCATTTATTTCCCCTACCGTCCCTTCATCAATTGTAGAACCATCGTTTCAAAAAATATTAATATATATGTATGACCGCATTTCAAGGTCAAGACTAATAAACTTGAGATTAGTCTACTACCGATATGCCAAAATCTCACTGAACCCATCTATACTATCAAAATGTTAGAGGACTTCGCACCAAAGTCGACAACTTTTACATCTCAGTTAGACAAACTTCGTATTGCCACAAATTAACCTGTGTTGTACATAAATCATGAATCTCGGATGATCTTTGTCACAATCTCGAGTTTTGCAAGCCCCCCAGTGGGCGGTGCTTCCGACGGCGGGTCACCGGCAACACTCGCGACCGTCTCGTCCTGAATGATCTAGTGTTACTATTGATAGTTTTTGTGGTCTTGTATTGACTAATGTTTTATGGAAGAGTCTCGAATTTCTCGAGTTCGATTAGTTTTTGAGTTTCGCAAAAATTTCTGTTTTATTTGCATGAGAGTCCATATCCCCCTACCACACGGGTGAGAGGTCTCTAACTATCGTAAAATAAATTCAAGACTCCAAAATCTCCCACATGCCAAATTTGGTTCGATTTGCTTGATTAGTTCTCAAGTTATAAGGAAATTTGAATTTCATTTGTATGGGAGCTCCCCTCTTAAAAGGGGAAGGGTCGTAATTCACCATAGAAAAAATTTCTGCCATCTAAAACTCCCACATGCCAAATTTGGTTCCATTTGATTGATTAGTTCTCGAGATAAAAGGAAATTTGCATTTCATTTGTATGGAAGCCCACCCTCTTAAAGGGGAGATGGGCCATAACTCGCTTTCTAAAGAAGAGAGGGGTCTCAATTCACCATAGAAAAAAATCTTGCGTCCAAAACCACTTACATGTCAAATTTGTTTCCATTTGCTTGATTAGTTCTCGAGTTATGAGGAAATTTGTTTTTCACTTGTATAAGAACCCCCACCCCTCTTAAAGTGGGGAAATCCATTGAAAATATACCATAGAAAATATTCTTGCCTACAAAAACACCCACATGATAAATTTGGTTCCATTTGCTTGATTAGTTCTAGAGTTATGAGGAAATTTGTATTTCGTTTGTATGAGAGCCCCCCCCCTCTTGAAAAGGTAAGGGGTCCTAATTCATCATAGAAAAAATGGTTGCCTCCAAAAACACCCACATGCCAAATATGGTTCCATTTGCTTGATTTGTTCTCGAGTTATGAGGAAATTTGTATTTCGTTTGTATAGGAGCCCCCCCTCTTAAAGTTGGGAGGGGTCCTAATTCACCATAGAAAATATTCTTGCCCTCGAAAACTTTCACATGCCAAATTTTGTTCCATTTGCTTGATTAGTTCTTCAGTTATGAGGAAATTTGTATGGAAGCCCCCCCTCTTTAAGGGGAGAAGAGTTATAATTCCCCTTATAAAGAGGGGAGGGGTCTCAATTTACCATAGAATAAATTCTTGTCGCCGAAAACACCCACATGCCAAATTTTGTTCTATTTGCTTGATTAGTTGTCGAGTTATGCAGAAATTTGTGTTTCATTTGTATGGGAGCCCCCCCTCTTAGTGGGGGGAGGGGTTTCTAACCATCACTAAAACCTTTCCTGGCCCCAAAAAACCTCTACATGCATATTTTCATGCCGATTGGTTCCGTAGTTTTCGATTCTATAAGGAACATACGGACAGACAGACAGAAATCCTTCTTTATAGGTATAGATTTGATGGGGCTTTCAACCGTTGGTTGGTTTGCCCCAATGTTATGCATTTGTCACTTTGACGGCAGATATTTATAGTAATACTGATATTTTCCTGGTTGGAGTACAGCAAAATTGGCAAAATATTTTCATATCTATTTTTCCCCGCATTTTGGCATATTCTGTAATATGATTTCTATAGCGCGATAGAACTTCAAAATCAAGCGAATAAGGTTGTTCCGAGGTTGTTCTTTATAACCAAGTAGATGAAATCCTTATTCTATACATGCATTAATGTTCAATATGCTCTTTTTACGCGACAAATCCATGAGTTTGGACATTTAATCTTTCAGAAAGCGATGAAAAGATGAATAAATACAAAAGACAACGAATAGACAGCGAAAGACAGTGGAATGTTGGCGGAAATGTAAATAGAAGTCAATGGAACTGTGGTGAAAAGATGGCAAAAATACGATAAAACGACAACAAAAAAACTGCAACAAAAACACGTCAAAAAATGGGGAAGAAACATTTAAAAACTGTCAAACAAGCGATAAAACATGCAAAAAAGATTACCAAAAGATGGCGAATATACGTCATCAAAAAAACGGTGAAAGATCAACAAAAAGACAAGAAAAATACAACAATTTTGTTGTTTTGGCAAAAAAAAAACAGGACGAAAGATAACAAAAAAATGACCATTGAAACGAAAACAGGCGGCAAAATGTCATAAAATGAAAATAAGATGGAGAGAAGACAAAACGAACTAGAAAAGACCATAAAAATATAGCAGATAAATGACAACGAGACGACCAATACGGAGAAAAGGCAGTGAAGAGATTACAAAAAGACGAATAAATGGTTCCGAAAAAGCAATGATAATATGACGAACAGACAATGAAAGATGACGAAAAGACGATGAAAGAACGATGAAACGACAGCAAATGATTGACGGACAGGCAATGAAATGCCTGTGAAAAGATATGACGAAGAAATGAAGACAAGTAGGCGAAAAGTCGAAAGACGACAAAAATATGGTTAAAAGGCGTTATAAAAACGTTACAAACAGCGACAAAATGCCAAAAAAAAGTCATACAAAACGAAGAAAAGACTATAAATAGATGTAGGCTAAAGGTATTGGAGAAATAATTAAAAGTCAGCAAAACAGTGACAGGCTTTGCCAAAAAAAAAAACAAATCACTGAAAAGAGGCAAAAAGACGATGACAGAATACCTGCTGTTATTAATAACGAAAAACGACCAATAAACGTTAAAAGACAACAAAAAACGAGGGGTCAACACGGTGTAGTGGTTTGCATTCACATCTCTCACGCCGAAGACACGGGCTCCAGTTCAGTCTCACAGAAATCACGAATGACCCAAGCTGTTAAAGTGACTATAATCAAATTAAAACAAACAAAAAACGATAAGAAGACAGGAACGGCAGAAAAAGTGACGGAGTACACTTAGTAAAACATAAAAAAAGAAAAATTAAAGGTAAAATACAAAATAACTAAACGACGAAAGATGAAAGAATTTGAAGAAATAAAGGTAAAAAGCGAATGACGAAAGTTAAGATTATGCATTCTTGAATAATATAGAGGAAATATGAAATGTATCATGAACTGATTCGATTTAAAAAAGTATTGAATTTGTTTCAAATGCAATCAAGAATACCTATGCGATAAAAAATGTTACTTTTTAGCAAAACTGAGAAACGCTTTATAAGAACAAATGTCGGTCAAAATTCCATTTAAATCAAAAGTTTGATTTAAAATTTGATTAAATTTTGTAATTTATAACCCTTTCCTCTGTGATTAAAACACAAATTGTAAAACCACTGGTTTGGGACGGAATATAATGTCTACCGCAATGACCGCGACCACATTGGCTCGGGCAAATCTAGAGGTGGAGGTGTACTTATAGCCCCCATCTAGCATTTTTATATGTATAAAAAAGTTAAAAATCAGCATTACGTACATATATACATGCTAATAAATCGTATTTGATGCGGAAAAACTGACATATTCGTACTATTTTGGAGGCGATATACGTGATGAGGAATAAATATACGCGTTTGAGCTATATAAGTAATTATATACGATAATATCCGTTTAAGCCCGGCTCGCTCCGTGCTGCTATACGATTCTTCGCTGAATATCGTATGTGTGTCAGTTACTGTCATTATATACGACAGAAAATCCACTTGGGCGCACTTTATTAAGCATTAGGTACAATTCCGAGTTTATTAAGAGATAAAGCAAAGCCTAGGTGCTACATTCCGTTATCGAAACTTGACCTTCTGTTTTTATATACGACAGACTTCGCAGCCAGCTGTTAGAGTACAGGACAATTGCAGGGCCAGTTGCTACGATCCTATTGACTCTAACAGCCTCTCCCAGCCGAGATTCGAACATACGACGACTAGCTTATTAGGCCGGCATCATACCTCGAGGCCAACTGGGAGGATTATTAAGAGATATATACGATAATTTTTGTACTTTGATATACGAGTTGGTGCTGGCTGGGCCGTTTCGAAATAAAACAGTGCTTCTAAATCAGCCATCATCGATGATCGTAAAATTGAACAACTTTGGATTAATGTGAATGGAGATGGAGGTAACCGAACTATCGTCTTAGCGTTGTCTGTATTCCTCTATTTTTTCTACTTCCCCAAAGATGCTCCAAAAAACTTCAGTCTTTGGGGCTTCTACCGTACAACATTGGATGGATATATTTGGATAAATTACATAACTTTTGGATCAATAACATTAACATAAGCAAGTATTTTTTTCCAAGATTTGGGCCCCATCAGTTCAATTGTAGGTTACTAAAAATGCGTTTCAATTTTCAATTAATTAGATGATTTTATAAATCACGAGGCCTCAACAGTTAAAAATTTATAAGCAGTAGTAGAATGAGTTCAACTGAAATAGAAACCCAGATAACACAAAATCGTAATAGAAGGTCCACATTAAATCGTTTTCATGTCAATTTCACATTGGAATTGTATAATGATTAGAGTATGTCAAATCGAAGTGAACAATAAGTTGTTTTGCAGTCATGCGTGTCTTCATATACAATTCATGACTGTGAATTTTATAGCAGGATAGACAATTGCAATATTTGATTATATCTTAATCATATGTTCAGGAGTATTTAGTTGCGTGTTATAAAAACTGCGCAAAAGAGAATTACAAATAATTGTCAAAATTTTCGCACGTATATCGCCTCCACTTTGGTACATATATGTTCTTATATGGCGTGAAATATAACTTTTTCGTTCAGATATGATTTTGTATATCTCAGTTGCAATCGAGATATACAAACCAAATGGTTTACTGGGAAATTTTTCTTAGTAGGCATTCAAGCTGCTCGTAAAAGTATTCTATAAAACTGAGTGTCCCAAGTGATATTTCGAGATTGGGATCCAAACAGTTCAAGTTTGAATCGTATAATGTTAATGATTTCTATGAACATATATCAAAGCGAAGTCGAGGAGGACTAGGCTAAAAATAAATGCATCTAAGATCAAACACATGAAATAGTGGAGGAGTTCGTGTATTTGGAATCGTTGGGGACAGCGCTCAACAACACAAGCAAAAAGATCCAGCGGCGCATTCAAACGGAAAATCGGGCCTACTTTGCCCTTTGCAAACGCTACGATGAAAAAGCATACGCCGCCGTACGAAGCTGACAATGTACAAAACCCTTATTAGATCAGTAGTTCTTCATGGACTTGAAGCCGTGACGCTGCACTCGTGGGACATACGGGTTCTTGCCGTGTTCGAGCGAAAAGTACTGCCGACAATATTTGGCGGAGTATAAACTTAAAGCGATGAGTGGCGGAGACGTTTGAATCACGAGCTGCACGCACTGCTTGGAGAGCAGTAACCATCGTACATTTGGCGAAAGTCGGTAGGCAACGATGGGCCGGACACGTCATTAAGATGTCAAACGACAGGATGACGAAAGCAGTTGTCTTCAATAACACCACCGGCACCAAAACAGGGGGCTCAACGTGCAAGCTGGCTCGACCAGGTCGAAAGTGGTTTGCGACTTCTGAGACGACTGAGAAATTGACGATCCCATTCCATGTTTTATTTCGTCACCTTTGTCCATGCCGATTATTTCGAGTTGAATTTTTTTCTTGATTTTTTATAGTAAGAAGAGTTTAGGTAAGTTGCCTGGCTAGGGCCACGCTACCGAGTCTAGTGATGGGGCCACCATCGCAGGTAAAGTGCCGAAACAACACATTTTTTGATTCGGCAGCCTGCTCCGGATCAGACGCTGTCGTGTGCCGCTCCTAATCCAGAGTACAACCGCGCACAGGGTTGAGAAATTGTCAAGCCATCAAGAGCCGCCCCTGACATGGGAACACATGCTCTAAACTGGCTAGGCTATTCCTCGTTGCTACATTCAGCGTCCGCATGAGTTAGTTTATTTAAACGGGATTGGCTACTCGATCTCAGCTAAGGTTGCTCATATTCCGACTGCACAGTGGTCCAAAAGGGCGAAATGCGGAACTTTTTTCGTAGTGTCTTTTGCTTTCATTTTATCATTTATGGTCTTCAGCACTTTTGTTCGTATGAATATCTCCCTTAATCTAAAACTGTCAAAAGTTAGTCATTGCTTACTGTAATGAAAATAAAAAAAATACTTTTTTGTGTTAGAAAATATAGACACAGTTTCTTTGACAAAGTTGTAAATAATGTAAAAACAAGCAACTTTGCTGCAGACATAAAATTTCTATCCTTATCGAGTGCTGAACTATAGGGCATATTCTTTGAAATTTCTTGAAAAATTAGTTTTTCGTTCTTAGGTTTTGTTAGTCGCATTTCACAAGAACACATTGTTCTAGGCAATTATCGAAGCACTTAAAACACACGTTTTTGCAGAAGATCGCAAATCCCTGGAGCTTTTACTATCTAAGTTATCATATATTCAAGCCTTAAATTTCCATAGCTTCACGAGCCCATGGGGTAAAATGGGGCAAGCGGATTTATGAAATCAGCGCTTCAGCTTAAAGCTTATGTCGAATACTTTAAACTTGTATGGGTTCCGCTTGTCCCCAACCACCCAAATGAGAGTACGACAAGCACGCGTTTTATGTGTTTCGTGTTCGCTAAAGGCACGATACACGTAACACGTCTATTTTTTGGTGTTAGATAGACACATTAGTTAGTAGATAGACACATGCTTCCTTCGGTAAAGTTATGGATAATATAAAGGCAAACAACTTTGCTGAAGAAGTGACATTTCTGTCTCTATCTAGGGCAGAGCTATAGAGCATTTTCCTTGGAAATTATTTAAAAATTAGTTTTTCTTGGTTAGCTTATGTTAGTTGCATTTTACAAGAATATATGGTTCTAGACGATTATTGAAGGACTCAAAATACACGTTTTTGCATAAGATTGCAAACCTCCCTAGGACCATCCCTTACAAAGTTATCGCTTTTGGCTCGTGAAGTTAAGGAAAAATAAAGCTTAAATAAGCGATAACTTTGTAAGGAAAGATCCTAGATATTTGCAACCTTCTGCAAAAACATGTGTTATGAGTCCTTGAACAACCGTCTAGAACCATATATTCTTGTAAAATGCAGCCAACATAAGCTAAGCATGAAAACCTATTTTTTAAAAGAATTTCCAAGGAAAATGCGCTATAGCTCTGCACTAGATAGAAATAAAAATGTCATTTCTTTAGCAAAGTTGTTTGCCTTAATTTTTTCCATAACTTTGCCGAAGAAACCATGTGTCTATCTACTAACATAAAAAATAGACGTGTATCGTGCCTTTAGCGAACGCGAAACACATGAAACGTATGGTTGCCATACTCTCATTTGAGTGGTTGGGGGCAAGCGGAACCCATACAAGTTGATAGTACTCGACTTAAGCTTTAAGATGAAGTGCTAATTTCATAAATTCGCTTGTCTCGTTTTACCCCATGGGCTCGTGAAGCTATGGAAATTTAAAGCTTGAATATGCGATAACTTAGCAAGTGAAGGTCCAAGAGCTTTGCGGTCTTCTGCAAAAACATGTGTTTTGAGTGGTTCAATAATTGCCTAGAACATTGTATTCTTGTAAAATGCAACTAAGAAGAGCTAAGTATGAAAAACCAATTTTTAACGAAGTTTCAAAGAATATGCCCTTTAGTCCAGCACTTGATAAAGATAAAAATTTTATTGCTTTAGAAAAGTTGCTTATTTTTATGTTATTTGCAACTTTGCCAAAGAAACTATGTCTATATCTCCTAACACATAAAAGTTATTTTTTTATTTTCATTATAGTAGGCAAAGGCTTACTTTTGACAGTTTTAGATTAAGGGATATATTCATACGAACAAAAGTGCTGAAGACCATAGACGATAAATGAAAGCAAAAGATACTAGGAAAAGAGTTCCACTTTTCGCCCTCTTGGACTACTGTGGGCTAGTACTACAAGGCAGGGATTAAAGTTACTAGATAAGAGGCCAAGGACCACTGTGGAATCTATTTTATAATTGCAGAGGTACACGAGGCCCCTATGTTATGCATTATCCAGTTGTTCACCAACCATAGCACAGTGACTTTGAAATTTCGGCCGAAAGTAATTTGTCTTCTTCCTCGCTTGCAGCTACAAGCAGACTAACACAGTCCTACGTCAAGCATGCGGTCGTATCTTTTACAGCACTCGTCTAATTTTTGTTAAATTAGTGGCCGCTGGTACGACCTTAAAGCATTAATTACTCTATTGATGTGTTTCAAGTGTGCCTAAGGCATGTTCGCGACAAAATTTGGACACCCTTAAACACACACAGCTTCGGAAATACATTAACAATGAGTGAAATATTTTGCAGAGTGGTAGACGTATGTCTGTTCTTTCTGAAAATATAACACTTGTTTATATTACAAGCGCTCAGCGTAAAATGGTGTCGAAAGAAGAGCAGGTGCGAAAAGCAATTGTGTGCGGTCGCAATGAAAATCCGGATCTCTCGTTAAGAAAACATGCCAAAAAGCTTGGATTTCCTCCAAGCACTGTTCACAGTGTTTTAAAATCGTTTAAAACTCGCTTGACAACAGCTAGGAGGAAGGGAAGTGGAACAAAAACGGATCTGAGGAACCACCACAAGGATGCGAAGGTAAAACAAATATTACGGAGGAGACCAGATCTTTCTGTTCGTACCATTACTCGTAAAATAAAAATGTCGCCAACATTCGTGCACACTTCTAAGCAACGACAAAGCACGAAGTCTTTCAAGGTGAGGACTGTGCCAAACCGTAATGATAAGTAAAATACGACGGCCAAAACACGCGCTCGTATGCTTTATCGCGAATATTTAACGAAGTTTCCATGCGTTATAATGGACGATAAAACGTATTTCCTAGAAGACTTTAAACAGCTTCCTGGTATGTATGTCTTTTTATCACTGTCATAAAACGGAATGGTATTGCAGATCATTTTAGGACAAAGAAGAAAGCCAAGTTCCCCAAAAAATATTTAGTATGGCAGGCCATATGCAGCTGTTGTCAAGCAAGCAAAAGTTACATCACTTCAGGAACGGTTAACAAGGAAATATACCGTGAAGAATGTCTGCAGAAACGATTGTTACCGTTCCTACACAGCCATGATGTACCCTCGCTGTTTTGGCCTGATTTGGCATCCTGTCACTACGCCAAAGATGTCTTGGAATGGTATGATGCTAATGGAGTCCATATTGTACCGAAGGAGGCGAATACACCTAACTGTCCAGAGTTACGCCCCATCGAGCGGAATTGGGCTTTGATGAAAAGAGAGCTGTTCCAGCACAAACAACAAGCAACAACTATAGATAAATTTCGAAAATCTTGTACAAACGCAGCTAAATTGGTTGCCAACAAGTCTGCACTGACCCTCATGGCAAGGGAAACTCAAAAGTTCGCCAATTTTTCATGCAGACCAAATAAGTAATGTTAATTTGTTTGATAATTATTAACGATACACACATAAATGATATAAAATTGTTTCATTGATTAAACTTCTAGCAAATTTGTTTTATTGCAAAATTGACGTGTCCGCATTTTGTCGCGAACAAGCCTTAAATGATAATTTTGATGATTTATTTAATAATCTGTCAATATCTGTCAGTAAAACTGATACAAATCCACTAATACAGTGTATTTCAGCATATATTGAGCAGAAAGCTAAATTATGTTCCGAAGACGCGTCGAATCATAAATGATAAATGTGTTGGTATTATAAAGGTCCCTGTCACTATTATGTAGATTAAATCGGGTTTCTATTTTCGAAATGTAAAACGGGTAAACAGATATTAACTATAATGTGCATTGGATAAAACGGAGCTTGATAATTCCGGCGAAGTAGCATTATGCTTTAAGTTTGTTAACCTTTCTCAAGCAGTTGTTTTTACACAAAGAACGAAGGACAAAAGAAAAAGGGCACTGGAATGAATGTGAGAATACTTTTCGTATGATTTTGCTTTGTACAACTAAAAATAATTCTGCATATCTACGCGAAGTCATTGAGAAAATGTTTACTCCAAAATCGAATCTGCTGCTCAGGATTCCAATCAACTAAATTCAATGAATTGGATTTTCTTTTATTGAACCGACTGAATTTATATTTCTAGCACTGCAATAATAAAAATAACCATGCGTCCCCTTTGAATCGAAATCGGTGCACGCGCCGTGTATTTTACTAGCGTCTATGTGAAAGCGGGCAATTTGAAGGCGTTATTATTGGCTACAGTGCAGTGATTATGAAAGTTGATAATTCTCTCTATCAAGTGTGAAGTTCTGCAGTATAATAAATATTTTATACTCATCTCATACCCACTTTTTTCAAAGTGGCTCAAATGTAAGAACTCTCGTTAACTTAATTCATGTAATCATGGCTTCTAAATCATCTGGTTCATATTCGTACAACTATTTATGAAACACCTGAAAGCTGCCGCGAAGATTACCAACGTTTAAATTGTTACTGAGGCATGGAAAACAGAGCACAACATTCGAGCTATTTAAGTGTATGCTGCAAACAGCTTCAGTACACGCTAGGTTTATGATCTGCTTCGATGCATTTGAATGCTATGTTATGCAGTCCGTGAACCGCTATTGCTTTCGCCAGCTTTGCTCCCAGGTTGGTTGGTTGAAACCATCCTTAGACGTGTACCGATACGGTTACAAAACGGCCGCCGCGTTCTGCCCGTTCGGAACCGTTTCTATCTTTACTCTCCAATAGAAACGTCTGGCCGCTATCAACGGCATGAATTGCAGGCACCTATGCGATCAAAGTTATAATCAACTTCCCCGAACGTTCTAACAAACACTCATGATTTGTCGCTTTGTTCCTGTTTATCGTTTGCGTCCTCTGCGGTACCCGCCGCGTGCTCTCCACCTTCGCTCCGATCTGGCTGCCATGTCGTTAAACCAAGCATAAATTTGCATCCCATTAAAATAATATATATCGCTAATAACGCTGATTACCCGCTGCCTCGAGACGTTTTCCCCCGGGGCCGGGGACGCGACCCGGCAAGCAAGAAGGCGGTTCCCTTATTTTGCATCCACGTGGTGAATGATGATGACACATGCTTACAGTATGAAGTCGGTCACCGGTTTCCATCTCGTCAGCTTGCTTCTGGTACGTTGGGAAGGGGGACGGTACGGTGCGACAGCATGCCGGTTCCAGTTACGGGGGAGGAAGCGATTATGCGATTATACTGTTATCTACTCTTTAGTAAGTCGGCACTGCGCCGCCGGGCCGGTCTTCGCGCTTTCACTGTTTCTGTTTCCGAAGGAGTGGAAAATGATTTGAAATGTGCAATACACTCGGTTGTGAATTATGTGGCTACAGACTACGGTGGTGCTGGTGGAGTTCGAGCCATGCTAATTGCTTGCCAGTGGATGAGAGAACTGATTGAGCAGCAAGGGGGAGGGCAAAATGATGAAATGATTTATCCGATTCTACTCTTAATGAATTAATTAGTCGGAAAACAAAGTGCTCTTGAACCTTTTGAAAAGACGGTATTAGTTATGTGCCATTTACAGCTGGAAAAAACGAGTTTTAATAGGATGACTGAGGGCGAACCATTTTTCATTTTAAGAAACGAAGATAAAAAGTTTTCGACTATCGATTCCGGTCTCAAGCCAACATAATCGTTCAATCTATTTCGTGCACTCAACCATTCGCCGCACGCCGTATGCTCGAATATTTCACCCTTGAACCGGCCAGCCATAAGTTATCTTTGAAGCATTCCTTGGAACTGTTCAAAGCAGCGGATACAATTTAGAAGTTGAATTCACACTCGACTGAAAAGATTCGGTCATGCCACGAGGCACCCTGCGGGGTTGAATGGCTGCGAAGTTCAAAACGAATAGTTGAAATATTTTTCAACTATCCTCTCGTTCGTTCCAGGTCATCCGCAAGAATTTTCACTCACATAACTCACATAACATATATAGGTAGGTAATATCCGTTTCGAGGCAAAACCGACCCGGCACGCAAATCAAACATTTCCAAAGAACACACACAGTGCCCGACCACTTCCGCCTAAACTGCTCATTAGACAGTGGCTTTGGGTGGGCCGAAGATCAAAGCTCGTCCGTCACAAGCTAAATGCAGCCACAGAAAGAAATTTTCATTCTGCGCTCGAAAATCCTCGGTGGCAGTCTGGTGTCGTGCTACCCACCGCTTTCCTTTTCTTTCTTTTCTTTTCTGTGCGTGCAGACTAATTTATTCAATTTATTATTACATTCATAAACACGGTTTAATTTTCCCCAACCGCTCTAGTGTCTACCGTCTGAAAAATGAAACAATAATAGGTTGACGCACCGTAAGGCGGTGCGGTTTTGAACTGCTGCTGGTCGCCGCGATGGTGACGACGGCAGGCAGGCGCACGGAACCGACAACAAAAAGCGAAAATTCCTAGCGCAGCAGACATGCTCTCGCTGCTGGGGGCTGCTGTAAATTAGGTCGGATTATTTTTGGCGAAAATTAGTATTCTACATGAAAGTGCCACTAATTTGCGCTCCCGTAGAGACCGAATCCCTCTGGTATCCACATGTACCTACGCGGAAATGGTAAAGTTTTTCGACTGGAACGGAACTTCAAAATGCGGGAATCAGCTTTTTTTAAAGTTTACGCTTCTCTGCAGAGAAGCACGTCACGCTATTTCGACTGCGATAAAAGCCTGATTCCGTGTTTATTTGAAGAAATTATATGCCGCGCATATTAAAAGTTATGTCTCCGTTAGACGAGAGTATGCTTTCGCGTTGGCTTTGGTTGCTGATGAGTTTTACTGAGTGAAGAAGTCGCATAGTGGCATGGAAGGATAACACAAGTTAGCGTGCTTATCTTGACTTCGGTGCCGACTGACTATATTCATTTATGTTTGCTGCTACACTGCTAGAACATGAAACATTGTTCACCGGGGGATTGCTGGGTAGTTTTTTCAAGCTGTCATAAATTATTATACCGGCAAGCGTGAAAAGCAGTCATGAATCGAGCTTGTTGACAGCAGTGCTGAATGCAGTTTCCTGCGTTGCCTATGAGAAATATGTTGTTTTACTGTTTGCTTTAAATCATGTATTGCAAGATAAACAGAATAGAGATGCTAGAGATGTCCAATCGTACTTTTTATCATTGCACGTAGCTTGCATCGATTTTGTTGGGTGCTATTTAGATAGAGTGACTGCACAGAGTGAGTAGTAATAACTGTCAGTAAAGTAATTCGTCCAATCGCCATCAGTAAAGGATTGCTCCAATCGCCATCTTTACCGATCGCACGAGCCTCTCCCACGCGCCTCCCATGTGCAGCGCTGCTGGTGTGATAACTTGATGATGGTGCCTGCCGACGTGAGCTTTTCCGAGAGTACTTTGTTTGAGGCACCCTTTTGAGCCTTCAACTCGTTACTGGTATCTTGGAAAGAGACGACGTTATCTGTCTAGAACGCTTTTGGCATACTTCTGCGGGCCATGAAGCGTTACATCGCCATGATACAAGATTTGGTGCTTAGTGAGTACATACTAGCTCCATATGCACAACTCTGATTGTGACGCAGGTGAAGAGGGCAACCCAGCGTTTCACGTTGCCTCTGCCTGTCTTCACGAGTACCGGGGCGAATCCGGTGAACCGGAGTCGCAGTAGTCCCACCCGGTGAAAGTAAAGGTTTGAATGAAGGTAGTCAGACGACAAAATACGTCGAAAAGACGCCAAAAATTCACCAAAGTAGCGACAAAAAATGCCAAAATAGACTATGAAAATTGATGAAATGCACATGCAGAAAAGGCGAGCGTCACGAAAAATGAAAAATTTTGAACGCGAATAGCTTAGCGGCTTTCCGAACGATTTCCACTTTTTGAACCAATCGATCGAAAAATCTTTTACGCATCCACACCAACAAAGAACCCTATTGATTTTAAAGTACGCACTTTGTCATTGTTCAACTAGAAATCCTCGCTTCATGATTGGTTGCGAAGGAGGCCATCATTGTTTTAACGTATTTTTAGAAAAAATATGTGACGAAAAAGTGACGATTGAACCTAGACCAATAGATATCCAACTGCTTGGGAAGTACGCCAGAAAGAGTGCAAAGTCTCCTCGTCCTCCTAATCCAATTTGATATGGTAATTGATCTTGAATGGACCTATTTAGCGCTTTTTAACACCACCACTCACACTCCAGCTTAATTTACTCGTCATTTATAAATAACTAGCTGACCCGACAAACTTCGTATTGCCACAAATTACCCTGTGTTGCACATAAATCATGAATCTCGGATGATCTTTGTCACAATCTCGAGTTTTGCAAGTTTCTGAGGAGTTCAACCTTAGATGATTCATTTTGGCAGTTACGTAACTATGAAAGCATCCCTGGTAACCAATAAGCATCACCAATGCTATTCAAATATAGACCAATAAGCATTTATGTCGCCTTAAATGCTACTTAAATGCTATTTTGGCAAAATATACAGCTACTTTACTGATAACCTTCTTATAGTGCTGACAATGCTAATTTACAGCTAATTACCGACACGAAGAATTTGAATACAATTGTGGATGCCAATTTACAACACCTTTGCAGTCAAAAAGCTAATATACAACAACGTGCAGTATAAAATGCCAGATACGATGATTTGCTGCTTATGTTAATGCTTATTAGTTACCAGGAATGGGTAGTTTAATATACAAATTTTTCCTCATAGTAAAGTAGAAAACAACTCCCCTGTCCCCTCATTGCATAGCCAGAAAGCGGATAGTAAAAACCTTAAGGGGGCATAGTACTTTTTCAATTCAAAAAAATCGAAATTTTTTTTATTGATTATTTCGAAAGATTAACATTTTGACCATATGTGTTTCAAGTCATTTCGATGAATTCCAAAAATTGACAAAGTTACAGCTATTTGTACCGCGCATGTCTGGAGCGATTACACAGCGAATAAAAACTTCAACGTCGTTTTTCTCGAAACCAGGTTTTGAAAGTCGGTACCATAAATATCTCAAGAACGGCTGAAGCAATTCTCATGATTCTTTTTTTGATTCAAAGCTAACAAAATTATCTAGTGTTTGACCCATCCTTTTTTCGATATTACAATTTTTGTATTTTTTAGAAATGTTTAAAGTCAATTTTTTCGGCTAAAAACCTTACTTTTATGTTTGAATGTCCGCCATTTTGTTATGCGTTCGAATTTTAAAAAAAGGATGGGTCAAACACGAGATAATTTAATATTCTTTCATGTGGTTTTGGAATTTTTCAATTCGGATAAGCCCCCCAGCGCCAATCCATGGTACCGCAAATCATGTTTTTTTCGAATGATCATGTTCAAGGAGCCGTAGGGGAGAGGGGAAGAGGTTCACATATGCAAACAAAACTGCAAATGTTAGTATAAAGTGCAATGTTTAGCAAGCAATAAACCCGAATCGATTCGCTTTTCGCGTTATCGAGAAAAAAATATTTGAAATAAGGCAAAAAATATGGTGTAAAAAGTACTATGCCCCCTTAAGCGGACTGTACCATTTCACGGAATTTTTTTTTTTTGTGGAAAGTACCATTTCGCGATCCTCTCCTAACTCACTGTCGCTCATTCCAGGAAACCCAGGTAGACCTAGGAAAACAAATAAACCTAGACAGTAGTGATTTCTGCGCGGAGTTGCCTCCCCCCAGTGGGCGGCGCTTCCGACGGCGGGTCGCTGGCAACACTCGCGGCCGTCTCGTCCTGAATGATCTAGTGTTACTATAGATAGTTTTTGTGGTCTTGTTATTGACTAATGTTTTATGGAAGAGTCTCGAATTTCTCGAGTTCGATTAGTTTTTGAGTTTCGCAAAAATTTTAGTTTTATTTGTATGAGAGTTCATGTCACCATACCACAGGGGTGAGAGGTCTCTAACTATCATCAAATAAATTCAAGACTCCAAAATCTGCCACATGCAAAATTTGGTTACATTTGCTTGATTAGTTCTCAAGTTATAAGGGAATTTGAAATTCATTTCTATGGGAGCCCCCCCCCCTCCTGCTAAACAGGGGAGGGGGCTTAATTCATCATAGAAAAAAATTCTGCCCTCTAAAAGCCCCACATGCCAAATTTGGTTCCATTTGCTTGATTAGTAGGGGAGTGTCGTCGTGGTTGGGCCACGTTTTGGAATCCACCCGTAACTTTCGTTTCAAAACGAGTTTTGGAAATCTAAATACATCGTTGCAAAGGTCTAAGAATAAGGTATGTTTCCGGAAAGTTTTGAACTGATGGCTTGAAAAATAAAAAAGTTATAGGCGTTTACGTGAAGACAAAAAATGTTGTCATAGTCGGGCCATGTTGTGCAGGTTGGGCCACCGCAGAAAATCTAAGACATATGTATTGAAATTTTATATAGAGACATGGAAAGAATGAATTCCGTGAACAGCGTCTCATATAGGTACAAATACCCTATTTTTATCTGCATTTTTGCGAAATTTTGGCGATCTTGTAAAATCAATATTGCTACAATTGCCTTTTCCGAAGTGTACAACTACAATGAAAAAAATAACAAAAATCTAGGTTTTTATCGTATTTATTTTGCTTTATTTCATCACATTTTACGTGACTGACATTCTCTAGCGATTATTGCGCTTCTGCGCTTAAAATTATGGTGGCCCATCCATGACTACTCAAGTGGCCCGACCTTTACAAATAGCGCTTTTCTAGTATTTCACTTTAGCCTTCCCAAGCACCTTACTGGAGGGGATTGTTCTATAGTCTTCGTGTGCAGCACAACACGTTTCATAGATTTTCAAAATTTATTTCTTTAATTGCATTTCATGAATCATTTCTTGAAGGAAAGTTCATTGCGCCTGGAAAACTTTTTTTGTAAGATTTAGTCACTGAATTCACTACGGGTGTTTTGAATACACGATTGAAACTCGCAATATTGTGAAAAGTTAGCTATTACAGTAAAAAGTTTTACAATGGTTGTATCATAGATATCATGAGTTACTAAAACTGTAAAATCGTGATGGCCCGACCATAACAGTGGCCCGACGATAACGACAATACCCTACTCCAATTATAAGGAAATTTGCATATCATTTGTATGGGAGCCCCCCCTCTTAAAAGGGGAAGGGGTCGTAATTCACCATAGAAAAAATTTCTGCCATCTAAAACTCCCACATACCAAATTTGGTTCCATTTGCTTGATTGGTTCTCGAGTTATGAGGAAATTTGTATTTCATTTGTGTAGAAGCTCCCCCCTTTTAAAGTGGGGAGGGGACCTAATTCACCATAGAAAATATTTTCGCCTCCAAAAACCTCCACATGCCAAATTTGGCTCTATTTGCTTGAATAGTTTTCGAGTTATGAGGAAATTTGTAATTCATTTGTATAGGAGCCCCCCCTCCCAAAGTGGGGAGGGGTACTAGTTCATCATAGAAAAAAAATTTGCCTTAAAAAACACCTATATATCAAATTTGGTTTCATTTGCTTGATTAGTTCTCGAGTTATGAGGAAATTTGTATTTCATATGTATGGAAACCCCCAGTCTTAAAGGGGAGGGGAGTCATAATTCCCCTTCTAAAGAGGGGAGGGGTCCCATTTTACCATAGAATAAATTCTTGTCACCAAAAACACCCTCATGCCAAATTTTGTTCTATTTGCTTGATTAGTTCTCGAGTTTTTTGCAGAAATTTGTGTTTCATTTGTATGGGAGCCCCCTCTCTTAGTGGGGGGAGGGGTCTCTAACCATCACTAAAACCTTTCCTGGCTTCAAAAACCTCTACATGTAAATTTTCACGCCGATTGGTTCAGAGTTTTGCTTCTATAAGGAACATCCCGACAGACAGACAGGCAGAAATCCATTTTTATATATAAGATTTGTATTTCATTTGTATAGGAGCCCCCCCCCCCTCCTCCTAAAGTGGGGATAGGTTTCAATTTACCATAGAAAAAATTCTTGTTTCCAAAAACACCCACATGTCAAATTTTGTTCCATTTGCTTGATTGGTTCTCGAGTTATGAGGAAATTTGTATTTCATGTGTATGGAAGCCCCCCCCCCTATTAAAAGGGAGAGGGGTCATAATTCCCCTCCTAAAGTGGGGAGGGATCTCAATTCGCCATGGAATAAAATTATGCCTCCAAAAACACCCACATGCCAAATATGGTTCCATATGATTAATTAATTCTCGATTTATGAGGAAATTTGTATTTCATTTGTATAGGAGCCCCCCCCCTCCTAAAGTGGGAAGAGGTTTCAATTCACCATAGAAAAAATTCTTGTCTCCAAAAACACCCACATGTCAAATTTGGTTCCATTTGCTTGATTAGTTTTCGAGTTATGAGGAAATTTGTATTTCATTTGTATGGAAGCCCCCCCCCCTCTTAAAAAAAGAGAGAGGTCATTATTCCCCTCCTAAAGAGGGGAGGGGTCTCAATTCACCATAAAAAAAATTGCCTACAAAAACACCCACATGCTAAATTTGGTTCCATTTGCTTTATTAGTTCTCGAGTTATGAGGAAATTTGTGTTTCATTTGTATGGGAGCCCCCCCTCATAGTGGGGGGAGGGGTTTCTTACCATCATAAGAACCTTCCCTGGCCCCGAAAACCCCTGTATGCAAAATTTTCACGCCGATCGGATCAGTTGTTTTCGATTCTACAAGGAACATTCGGGCCGACAGACAGAAATCCATTTTTAGATGTTTAGATTTGTATGGGAGCCCCCCTCTTAATGGAGGGAGGGATCTCTAACCGTCATAAGAACCTTCCCTGGCACCAAAAACCCCTACATGCAAATTTTCACTCCGATCGGTTCAGTAGTTTTCGATTCTATAAGGAACATAGAGCAGACAGAAATCCATTTCTATAGGCATAGATTTGTATGGGAGCCCCCCCTCTTAGTGGGGGCAGGGGTCTTTTGCCATCGACAGAACCTTCCTTAGCCCCAAAAACCTCTACATGCAAATTTTCACGCCGATCGGTTCAGTAGTTTTCGATTCTATAAGGAACATACGGACAGACAGACAGACCGACAGAAATCCTTATCTATAGGTATAGATTTCGAAAGCTAAGATTTTTACTGACGTAGGACTACGTCTTACTGCAAAGTTTCAAAAGGTATACGACAGCTCCTGTCGAACTTATTGGACATAAAACCGTTGCAATCCTGAAAAATTCGTTGATTAGTGGTGATTATTTAATTTTTGCCACATTTATATGCAATTTTTTGAGTTCAAAAATGGTCTAGATGATTTTGCCTCGGTTTCGATTTTGTCAACATAGGCGACACGCATTTGTTGTCAAATTCGAAATCAAACTGTAAATGGTGCTTGATAATGGTGCTTGATTAGACTCGGTAATTTTACTAGGTTTATAGGTTATGTTAGAAACTAGGGTTTAATTCTAAATGATAGTCGATGAAGAACTATAATATCAGATAGAAAGTAGGAAGTTTCAAAAATGAATATTTTAGATCTCAGGGTCACTCAATTTAGGTGGAAATTTTTAATCTATCTGTCAATCGACTAAAAGGTAATGTGAAATCAACCTGCTCACTTATAGGCAGAATATAATTTTACTTTATTCAGAGCCTCACAATCATTTTAACTATTTAGAAAATTATCAAATGCAATATTATTTCTTTTGGCAAATTTTATATTTTT
Organism: Sabethes cyaneus; assembly: GCF_943734655.1. Classification (NCBI taxonomy): domain Eukaryota; kingdom Metazoa; phylum Arthropoda; class Insecta; order Diptera; family Culicidae; genus Sabethes; species Sabethes cyaneus. The sequence continues at coordinate 48,708,611 of NC_071355.1, forward strand.
TGCACCATACCATTATCCAGGCCTTTACCTAATTTCGAAATCCTCCGCTCCGTAATTTTGTAGATCGGTTGGGCATCGCAGAGTTTCACGAGGGTGACGAAGTTGGCGTTCTTGACCATCAGAAGTGGCTGCTTCTTTTTTTGTTTTGTGACTACAGGAGCTGGTTGACTTTTATTGGCCTTAGGGTTTTCGGTGAGCGTGCTAAAGGTGTTTTGAAGCTTTGGTATATGCTTATATACTTGATTAACGTTTTTAAACTATTTCTTGTCTGAGTTTTGTCAAAACTTAAGCTTATTTATTGCTGTATTTATATGGAAAATACAGGACGTTATTCGTTCATGAAAAAATTTGCTTGATTCCATCAAGTTTTACGATTTGCCCGTTAAGCCTATAGAGAGTTATGCAGGGATAACCACTTTAAATAGAGTTTGGAATATTAGCTTGGTAACTTATTCCGAAATTCCAATACAATAAAGCTATAGAGAAATCTGCGGAATCGTATTCTCAAATAACTTCTTTCATTCTTCTGTGCCTACTGTCAACGATACAAGAATTGTTTCGTTTAGTATAATTTGGGATTTTTTTTTACACAGGGCGACCAAATTGAGAAAATTTTACTCTACTTATGTAGATTACCAAAAGTGTTTCGTGCTAAAACAAATACGTAAAATCCAATTGAAAAACTGCTAACTGCTTTTCTGCTAAATGCGAATGACGCAAAAATAGCTCTTTTTTAACAGAAGGCAATTAGTATCCCTCTTATCTTTCAATCAATAAGAGTTAAAATGTTTGCACAATACTGAGAATAAATTAAGTTCAAATAATTTTATGCATAAAATGACATATGTTATGCTAACTAGTTAGGAAGACTTTTTAGTTTCAAAACTCGAGAGTACAATGTACAAACACTATGAAGCAACTACGAAAAAGGATGAGTAATAGTTTGTTTTATCAATAAGTTTTAACTAAGTTTTAATTCGGGTTTAACTAAAAGTTGAACTAAATTTTAATTTGGGCTAGAAATTAAGCGTGCTTTTAATATACCTGTATACGGAGACACAGTTTCAACAGGGTGTCGACTCAAATCCAAAAATAAAATTCCCTGACTTTCCCTGATTTTCCCTGATGCTTCAAATATTTTTCCCTGACCCTCAAAACTCGAATATCAAGCTTATTTGGGCGATTTCTGGCTTAAGTTTTTAACCCTTTAGCATGGCTTATGCGAGCTGCTGAAAACTAAAGCTAGATTTCTTCATGTTTTAAGAACACATATCAAAGATTCTTAACCTATTTCTTACTAGCGTTTCGAAAACGCCGTCTTCTATCGAGTCTAGGGACAGTTATGTTTGAGGTATCAACTTGAATCCAAAGAAACAAAGATTGAGAAATAATCTAATCAAGCCGTTTTTGCACAAAGCTTAGATGTTACATACAACAAAATTACAGCCGTGTAAACATAACAAATTTGCTAATTTTTAGTCAGCTCAAACTAGTAACTTTGCCGCTGGAAGGTGGACACATGTCTGCGGTTTTTCAGTTAAACTAAAACAAAACTTTCCTGGAAGTTTCAGCTTGTTATCTTTGCTGCAAAAAGTATGGGGTTAAGGAGATGATTCCCCAAAGATTTTTGGTACAAAAATATGCGTTTTGCTGGCTTCGAGGTACGGCAAAACTTTAGCTAGATATATTGTTAGAAAATGTCCAAATGGCAAATATTTTAACCCTCAATGGTGGACAGTATGCGAAGTTAAGACTAAAGCTGTGTGTCATGATTTCGGATTGCAACTATCGAGGCTTGAGAGCAAGTCGAAGGTAGTTCGGTGGCCGACCGTTCGGTCCGATGACCGTATATGGGTGTTGAGAATTAAGGCAAATTTTTCAACTGCAGCTTAATCAACGTATAGTCACCAACAAATCATAAATTCGATGATACTTGGGACGAATTGAACCGCCCAGTTAGCTTCGAGGTACGATGCTGATCTAACAAGTCGGCTAGCCGGTTTTTGTTTGATATAATCAATAGGATCGTTGCACTGACCCCGTAATTTTCCTGTACTCTAACAGCCGGCTGCGAAGTCTGTCGATAAAGAAGGATAATGTCTAGTGACGGTTAATGCTCAAGACTTTGCTTTGCTTTGCTAGGGACGAATTCTATGACAGGTTAGAAAGGATTAATGGGGTGCGCACGACTTGAAAATTCAAGACTCTAGCTCCCAGATCGATCCTGTTTAACGGTCAATACTTTTTGGAAGTCATCAATCAAAGTCTTTTCTTAGCGACTTTGACCACTATATCGTCGTAAGATCGAATTAGTTACGTCACTCGCCTCGCAGAATAAGGGTGAGTGTAACAGCTTGTTTGATGTCGAATGCCAGAAAATGACAGATGAGAAGAACCAGGCCAGCAGTCGCATGCTCACTGCGGATCACGTCAGAACAGAGAAACATGTAAGCTTTCTGCGTATTACGTAACCAGCTGAACCAGTCTCGAAGGTTGCCAACTCGCATAAACGCAAATTCTACAGAACGTTAATGCTCCCGGTAACCCTAAACGGACATGAATCATGGACACTGAAGGAAGATGATCAATGCTTGGGGCTTCTGAGTGTAAAATTCTGCAATTGGTGAAAACGCTGTAGATCGCGTGTAAATAACAATCCCGTTTTGTGCTCTTGATGTCTGCACCGTGAAGTGCGTGAGGCCTGCCATTGCAGATTTCGAGCACTACAGCGAGTGAAGTCTGACAATTGTACGGCGCAAAACAAATAAAAAATTTACGGCAAACTGAAAGATAATCGAATCGCCACTAGACATGTAACAAGTTCTAATTCAATCGATCAATCTGCGTATATTTTACACGAAAATTGATTTGATTCAGAAGTTGATCAACAATATTGCCGGGTAAACAAAATTTCCCTGATTGAATTTCGAAATTCCCTGATATTCCCTGATTTCCCTGATTCAAAAATGAATTCCCTGATATTCCCTGATTTTCCAGGTTTTTCCAGGAAATCGACACCCTGTTCAATGAATATACAACGACGTGTTCGTTTGTGGTAGGTAATGATAGCTACCGTTAGTGATGTCTCGAAGCGCAAAACTAGGTTCACTCAAAAATCAATACTAGGTCCATTCATGATCACAAAAGAGGGTTAACATTTTCAAGGAATTTTAAGATTTTACTGGTTTTACTGAACTTTTAAATACCTGAATTGAAATTACACATATTTTAGCATCATTTTAAGAGCATTGTTTTATTTCAAACCAGAAGGGTTCCGGTAGTAACCGTTTGAAAATAATCTATGGTGACTGCTAAAACGCTGAAAAACAGCTACTTTCAAACACGCGGTAACGAAGTGGTTTTGGCTATAATTTTAATTTAATTTTAGTAGGTATATTTACGTTCAGAAATGATTAAGGATAAACAGAAAAGTAAAATACAGTACAAAGACTCGATAGGTATATATCCTAAAATTCTTATTTAAAAATAGGTCCACTCAAGATCAGAATTCGACTAGGTCCATTCAACATCATTTACCCTACCTGTGCTTGGGAAGTACGCCAAAGCGCAAAACCACCCCTGTTCTTCAACTGATGTTATCGTTTTAACATTGAACCTAGTCCAGTTTGATGTCCTTAAAGTAAACAGTTTAAGTACAAAACCACCCTTATTTTCAACCGAGTTTATCTTTTAACATTGAATTTAGTCCAAATTGATGTCCTGAAAGTGAAACGTCATAGAAAACTTAGGGGTAATCCTTTCTTTTTGCCAGATTGTATCTATATAGAGCAGTTCCACGCCAAATCGTCCAAAATATTTGAAATTTGAAATGAAATTGTTTGATTTGGATGAAACTTTACAAACGTGTTTGATAGGAGGAAATATGCACCTTCCACAGGTTTTGGCGCCATTTTGATTCAAGGCTCATTTTCAAAAAGGGAGTATTGATTTTCATGTGTATTATGTTCGAAAGATCGTATCTCGAAAACTATCGATTTTACAAAAATTATGTCTAAGGGTCATTCCACGCAAAGTGTCCGAGCCCCGTGTAATCGACCTTCACGAATTGGAACCAAATTTCGCCAGATTGTTCGTTTTCGGTCAGAAAGCGAAAATCGAAAATTTGGTGCCGATCGGACATTCCCTCGATTGATGGAAGCACCTTCATTTTTAAGGAAAATACCCTTTCTTGTTCGAAAACCTCTTATTTTCTTTTGCTTATATCTCCGGAAGTATTGGGTTGAGAAAGACACTATTTTCACATTTTTAAAGGAAATTACCCAAGGAATTCGAAAAAATATTATTTTCAAGCACCAGTGCTGCCAAACTCAATTTGAAAACTAAATTTTTATTTTTTTCGCAATGAAGACCATTTGATCTCACAAATTCTATGTCCATCGTGTTTTGCAGATATTTTTACATAAGAATCACTTATCGCCCCGAGATATTCTTTGCCGATCCCGAGATACAGCGTTTTAAATCAAGCAAAAGTTGGCAACACTGTTAAGAAAAACCTTGTTATATACTGTATAAATGCTTTTCTGATATGCCAAAGTATTCTTACATTGCGTAGAGAATTACTGCTTCAAAAAAAGTTATTTTGCTCTTAGTTTTACATTAAAAATGGGGAATTGCTTGCTTTAAAATGCTGTATCTCGGGATCGGTAAAAAATACCTCGGGGCGATGAGTGATTCTTATGTAATAAAATCTGCGGAACACGATATATTTGAAATTTTTAAGATAAAATTGTCTTCATTGAGAGAAAAATGTAAATTTAGTTTTCAAATTGAGTTTAAAAATGTTTAGCAGCACTGGTGCTTAAAATAATATTTTTTTTTCAAATTCCTTGGATTTCCTTTGCAAATGTGAAAATAGTGCCTTTCTAAACTTACTATTTCCGGAGATATAAGCAAAAGAAAATAAGAGGTTTTGACATAGTCGGGTATTTTCCTTGAAAATGGAGGCGCTCCAATTAATCAACGGAAAGTTCGATCCGTACCAAATTTTGGAGTTTTACTTTGTGACCGAAAATGAACAATCTAGCAAAATTTGGTTCAAATCCGTGAAGGTTGATTACACCTTTGAACTTTTTCTCGGTCACTTGGCATGAAATGATCCCTAAACAAAAGTTGTACACTCTTAATTGATTCTACCTGTAAATAAATCAGATTTGGTTAAAGCTAGGTTGAAACTACTCAAACTGTCCTTAAAGTGTACAAACTCCAATTTTGAGTAAAATTTTCAACCAATTTTGTCTACTTGCTACCGATAATTGAATTATTTTCTATGAAAAATAACGCACTTTTAAGTTCCTACTACCAATTTTTTGGCAAAAAAAACTACTCAAAATCTGAGTTTGTGCACTTTAAGGGCATTTTGAGTAGTTTCAACATAGCTTTAATTAAATCGGACCTATATACAGGTTACATCATGTGTGTAGAAAATATTTAACCAATTTTTCAAAACTTTGAAAATAAAACCTTAAATCAAGAAATCAAAAATATACCATTTTTGAAAATTTTTAAATTTTTTTTAGAAAATTATATTTTTTAGAAAATATTTAGAAAGTTCTTCTGAGCGACTTTCATGGACGGACTTCTTTAGAACAAGAGAATGTACGCAAAATACTTCGGGTACTTTCTTTGAAAATCCAAATGCTTCTCATCGACGGAGCAGTAAACAGCTCAGAATCGAACACTTAACCGTATCCCAAGTAATTAGATGTTCAAGAAGCACCAGACTACCAAACGGAATGATGACAGCGGTAGGAAACGCGGTACCAGAGATCCGTCGAATAAATCCAACTTTTTCTCCGAATATCTCGAAAGCGGCTGCATTTAGAAAAATAACTATTACGACCAATTTTGCAGTAAATGACATAAAGATTTGTTATGTGTATTACAAATTCATATATTACTTGAAAAATCCCAAGTTGGAAAAATATCATGAAAGTCGTTGTTCTACGAAGTCCGTCCATGAAAGTTGCTCCATCTCAGAATAACTTTTAAAAGGTTGCAAACTACTTCTATTTTTGCCAAAAAATTAAAAGTGTTCAAAAATAATATATTTTTGATATCTTGATTTTAAGTTTTATTTTAAAATTTTTGAAAAATTGGTTTAAATATTTTTTTATGTTCAAAAATCAATTTTCTACAACTTTAAAATCGATAGTTTTCGACATACAACCTTTCAAACATAATACACATGAAAATAAATACGCCCTTTTTGAAAAAGGAATCTTGAATCAAAATGGCCTACTAGCACACTTGCTATAAAACGGTTGAGCTGACTGTTATATGATTCGTGATAGATTAAATTAAATGTCTATCGTAGTATTTTCCAAATTTAAAAAAAAATCAGACGGGTTGTGTACAAGACACGACCGCATATATAGGTGACGCAGGACTACGTCAGTCTCTTTGTAGTGATAGTGGCATGTATTCATGCTTGTAATCATTCGATTCTTCATGTATACATGCTATATGCAACATATATACATGCTACATGCGTTGTATGTAACATTTACCAAAGTAGTAACATTGCATACGTTCAATTCTCAAAAGATTGTGCATTTGAAAACAATTTAACAAAATCAAGAACACAAACTATTGCTTTCCTGCTACCTTACTGAAATTAAAGATTGTTTTTATTATCCATGGTTTCCCACGTTGAAGGGATTTTACCAATTCAATCCTATTTTATCAACTGCACATCTTTCCACTACACTTCTAATGAAACGGCAAGCATGCGCATTCATACACAGTCGTATTATAACCGAACACTACAGCTGTAGCACATTTTTTCAATACAGATATCAAGTTCGCCGAGGTTTAATCGTCTCGCAGTAAAGAATTTACGATCTAGAATTTACGAATTTACGCGTTCGTAAGAAATCTGTTGGCACGAGGGGGCTTTGTCACTCTCTCTGGCGTACTTCCCAAGCAAGGACATCAAAATGGTCTAGGTTGAACCGCGGTGTTAAGAAATCTTGTTGAAATGAGGAAGCTTTGTTACTTGTTTTGGCTTACTTCCCAAGCACAGATATCAAATTGGTATAGGTTTAGATCATCGCATAGAATCTTCCAACCAATCACAAAGCGAGAATTCTGGTAAACATAGGTTCATTATTTTCAATTTTTCAATAGTTCAACATCAAGAATCCATACTTTTCTTCATTTGAGTCAATTCTTAGAAGATTTTCCGATCGATTGGTGTAGGAATATTGAAAATCGATCGGAAAACCGCTGAGCTATTAGCGCTCAAAACCTTTCATTTTTCGTGACGCTAGCATTTTTCGATTTTTTGGAATGACACCCTATCTCAAAACTTGCCGTAAGACGTAGTCCTACGTCAAAACGAACAAAAAAGTTCCGTTTTTTCCGACCTAGCAGTAACTAGGGATCTACCTACCTTTAGGTAAACAGCTATCTACTACGTCGAATAATGCTGACCTATTCACAACATGCGCATAGGTAATTAAATCAATCTGTTTATAAAGCCGAACGCTTCTAAGAAAAGCTCAATTTCTTACAAACCACCACCATGCAGTCAACATTAGGGAGCCAGCAGTTCGGTAGCTTACCACTGCATATCTACGAAAATATTTTCCAATATCTAACCGTTCCGGATCGACTGAATGCTACGTTGGTGTGCCGAAATTGGCAAACGGCCGTGTGCCAATCGAGGAAGCTTCTTAGAAACGTGGCCGTCAAAGTGTGCCGTTTCGACGAGGAATACAATACGCAGGTTATAGACAGTAAAATCATAAGGAAACTCGGGCGGCCATATCAGTGCGTGCTTTTTCCGGCAATTTACAACCACCTGAGCTCAACGCTATTAGCTCACACAGTGAAACGGTTGAATGATAAATGTCACTTTCAGTCTGCAAAAATAGAACGGTTCGAGTTTCCTATTTTCTGGGTCGGCGAGTACTTGCCTCATGTACAAAGTTTGGAGGTAAGCATCAGCTACACGGAACCGGACCTCTGGACTAATGCATTCAGAGCCTTTCAAAATCTCAAAAATCTAACTGTGTATAACGGTCACAGTCTGGTCCTCGATTCGGTACACAAGTACTGTAGGAATCTTTGCAGATTACATTTGATAAGGCATCAAATCCTAATGCGGCCACACATCGATTTGCAGACAACTCTGAACTTCCCAGAACTCGAAGAATTAGTTATAGTGGCCTCATACGTTTTAACTAACGAACCAATTTCCGTCCCAACACAAAGGCTCACATTGCCAAAACTAAAGCATCTTACATTTCACATGTCGCCATGCCGCATATTTGAGGATATGTTGCAGGAGCCGTTTAATTTTAGCATAGTTTTGGAAGCTCCTAAGCTAGAAACAGTCAAAGCTTCGTATCTCGCTATGCAGCTCGTAACGATTACCGAGCCAAACAAGATTCTATCGCTAGGGCTAGATTTTTCAAAAATCGGATCTTCGTGCGGATATTCCCGCACCCGTGCGGATAATCCCACACCGTATCGTCTACGTTGGCCCGCTTGGCTAACAAATTTGGAGCGAATTTCCTTAGTTTTCCACACTTCGTGGGATCACATGGAACTGTTATTGCCAGTTTTTGATCAATTCTGCCCTCGGCTCAAGCATTTAGTTCTGGATCAAGAACCGACTCCATCAACCTCGCTGGAAAGCTTCCTAGGACGCGGAGTGCAGCTGGAAGTTCGTACCCTGAAATACTCGGAGCTATGGTTTCCGGGCCTTTCCGCCAGTGATGACGCAGATTATTATGAGAGCGATAGTGACGATGATAGCGATAGTGATGATGATAGCGATAGTGATGGTGATAGCGAGATGATGATAGTTTGTGATTATATTAATGAAATATATGATGATGATGAAATATAGATTCAATAAAAAAATATAGATTCAAAACATTAACAAAACATGCCCCTTTTTTCTCTTTGTGAACTGACTATACTGATCTATTTTATTTTACATTGATATGAGTTCTATGTCGGATAGTCATAAATCAAACTACTACGATTTTGACAACTAACACCTACATTGAATTAGCAGGAGAGGTAAGATATTTAAGCGCAATCGATGAAAGAATCGGCTATAATTCTTGGTTTACGGGAAAGGGACGAAGTGTCTGATGCGAATGATTAATTGGATAAACTAAAGAGTCTGCTTAAGACCAAAAATATATCGGGACAATGGCAAGTGGGGTTCGCACCCACGCTCTCTCTCGGTTGGTGCCCGAATGTTTTACTAACTAAACTACCGCCACCCGCTAAGATAGTCTAATATCTACTTTTATTTTATTCTTTCCGGGAGCATGATCGGTTCTTTTTCCCGCAAGCCTAGTCTCTCTATACCTTTCTCTGTTCTGAAGTGTAGCCGCAGTTAGCATGCGGCTCCTGGCCTAATTCTTCTTATCTGTCACTCTCTGGCATTCGGCATCAAACCAGCTGTTACACTGTCTTCCACGCGTCGGGCCTGCTACCTCTAGCAGTTTTTTCAATGGCACCATGGAAGTGTCTCCACAGCTCACTTATATCTCACTCAGAGAGACGAATAACTTAACATTTTTTTAAGATTAGTTTTGAATGTACTTTCACTTTAATTTTATTTCGATTCTGGCTAATTTCTACCTAAATCGTTCATTAATTCGCTCTGTATAAAAGAAACGTGTTTAATTTCTTCTGCAAAAGTGTGTGATTTTAAAAGATGCAAATGTTTGCAGAACATTATTTTTCCTTAAATTACATAGTTTTGAAGCTACTGTGAAAAAAAAACGATTTTTGGAGGTCCGTCATGAAAGACGCTTAATTTCTCAAAAATTGTGATACTTAGAGGAATAATGTTCTCAGCAAAAAGCTTCAAAATAAGATTATTTACAACATACTATAGCTCTAAATCATCAAATTAGAAAGTTAAATTTTGCAGCGCCACCTGTGCTTGAGTTCCGAACTAATACTAACCACTAATCCGCAGTGGTCCAAAAGGGCGAAAGCGGAACTTTTTCCTAGTGTCTTTTGCTTTCTTTTTATCATTTATGATCTTCAGCACTTTTGTTCGTATGAATATCCCCCTTAATCTAAAACTGTCAAAAGTTAGTCATTGCTTACTATAATGAAAATAAAAAAATAACTTTTTTGTGTTAGGAAATATAGACACAGTTTTTTCGGAAAAGTTCTAAATATGGCAAAAACAAGCAACTTTGCCGAAGCAATAAAATTTATATCTTCACCGGGAGCTGAACTATAGGGCATATTCTTTGAAATTTCTTTAAAAACCGGTTTTGCATTCTTGGCTTTTGTTAGTTGCATTTTACAAGAATACAATGTTCTACGCAACTATCGAAGCTCTCAATTCGCACATTTTTGCAGAAGACCGCAAATGTCTGGGACTTTTACTTTCTAAGTTATCATATATTCAAGCTTTAAATTTCCGCAGCTTTACGCGCCTATGGGGTAAAATGGGGTAAGTGGATTTATGATATCAGTGCTTCATCTTGAAGCTTAAGCCGAAAACTATAAACTTGCATGGGTTCCGCTTGTCTCCAACTACCTAAATTAGAGTACGGCAAACATACGTTTCGTGTTCGCTAAAGGCTGGATTCTCATCCATTTTTTTTGTGTTCGTAGATAGACACATGATTTCTTTGGCAAAGTTGTGGGAAATATAAACGGTTTATCACATTCTAGACATACTGGCGGTATTGCTATATATGTCAAAGAAACAATGCCTTTAAATGTTTCTAATAATGAAGCAATGGAGGGAAACTGGTTCTTAGGCCGTGGAAAGTGGCATGAAGATGGGTAACCATGGTGTTGTTTATCACTCACTCAGTTTTAGTGCCCAGCGATTCATGCAAATATTAGAAAGCTGGTTCGAAATATTTCTTGATAGCATTCAATATGATTGCTGGTGGCTTTAACATAAACTAGCGTGATAATTACAGTTCGAGGCATTTGAAGCGATTAGTTGAATTTTTTAATTTGAAACAAATTATAAGCGATTATACGCGTATTTCCAGACACAGCAAAACTCTTATTGACCATGTGTATACTAATTTTGATTCGATTTATACATTTTTTTCACGGTTTTTTCATTATACGGGAACCTTGATGAAAAAACGGCAAAAGAATGTTGTGATTGAGAATTCGAACAGCTGGTACAATCTGAATCTCTTGCGTCTTAAACGTAAGAGGGACAAATGGTACAAGAAGTTCCTTAGAACTAACAGTAGCTATCATTGGTACAAGTATACCGAAATGTGAAATACATATTCACAATCTCTGATCAAGACACGGAGCGAATATTTACAGAGAAAAATTGACCACCATAAAAACAACAGCAAAGAGTTATGGAAAATACTCAAATCATTGTTGAAACCCAACGATTGCAAAGCGCGATCCATAACCTTTAACGGCACATTAGAACTTTCGAAGAGAGAAATCGCATCTAGGTTCAATGATTATTTTATTATTATTGGTTGATGAGCCTGAAGAACTCAAGCAACCATTCAATACTGACTGTACGTTTAGCAGCTTTCGTCCAATCACGATAGAAGAGTTGAAAGATATTTGTTTTTCAATGAAAAAAAAACGGCGGGAATAGATAATGTTAACGCCAGAGTTATTCAAGATTGCTTTGATGTCATTGGACACGACCTTCTTGGCCTAATCAATGAATCGTTGCAGACTGGGCACGTGCCTCAAGTTTGCAAGGAATCCTTAGTAGTTCCTTCTTATTCTTATTCTTATTAATATCATCACAGCCACAATAAAGGAATCCTGGAAATAATTTTAATTATTTCTGGTCATAGAAATATTTTAAATTATTTTTTGTCTGTATTGACATTTGCAAAACATCCGAAATATTTCGCAAATGTGAAATCGGCTAGGCCAACTGTGAAGTATATATAAGTATATAAGTCCGTCACCTTGCTTCAACCCATCTAACGTCACAAACGAGTCCGATATCTCACCCGCTATCCTGACGCTTGATTTTGAACCATCAAGGGTAGCGCGTATCGGCCTAAGACCCATTCCAGCATTACGGGACACTATCCCTACTATGCAGATCGGTTCCTGTTTCATCAAATCCCTGGCATTCTAGTGGAAAATAAAGTACTCTTTAAACAAATATTTTACAAGGTATTTGCCAAAAAATTGATGAAACAGGAGGCGATTCATACGGTAACAACGGATGCTTGCTTGTGACCCGTAACGCTGGAATGTGTCCTAATAAATTTTGTTGGAATAGCATGTTCAAGTATAATCTGCCACAGCTCATTCCGTTTAACTGAATCGTACGCCGCCTTGAAGTCCATAAACAAATGGTGAGTTTGCAATCCCGGAATTTATCGCCTGGTGAATATTTGGACCGTTGTGGAGCGTCCCTCCCGAAAACCCGCACTACTGTGTTACCTGACTCATAACGAACCCCTATTTCCGAAATTCTAAAATCTCTCTTGCTTTTATTTTTGGAGTAAACATGTAATTTCTTATGTTATATAGTTAAAATTTGTATGCTCTATTCGAATTTATGATCAATTAAACGAAAAACCACAAAGTTTGTGAGTTACGAGACCCTACCCCGTATATAACGTATATTCGTTATGGGTCAGGTAACATAGTAGTATTCGCTAACAAAGGCTTCCTGCAACGGCCAACGGTTTTTTTGGAAAGTAATCTCTATAGGAGTAATTCTCGCTGAAACGGGGCCACTACTGACACGAGGTCTTCAAATATTAAAACCTTTGCGCTTAATTGGTTAAAAAATAAGAATAACACTTTTAATACCTCGAAATAGTGGACCCCTCGTTCGCCAAGGGGCCTAATAGTTTCAAAAAAAGTTGTATTTTGAGCAAACCTTGAGATCTATATCGTGTAGTATTTCATAAATTTGCCATGAAACGACCAACAAATGGCCCGGTGCTGTAAAGAAGAAGAACAGGGCTTTTAAATGGAGTAACATTTTTTTTGGGGGCCATCTTGGATTTGGTCACCATTTTGGATTTTATCGAAAAATCGCCGTTTCCACCATGAGCCTCACAACCAATTTTCATTTTAGGACCACCTTCGGAAAGAAAGTTGAGAAAAAAGGTTACTACAAACAATCATAAAATTAGGTATGCAATGGCATTAACTGAATAAAACAACTAGTTATTTGTAGCAAGGTTCACAATTTTCATATATTGTGATATTTTCAAAATTTGCTATGAAACAAACTACAAACGATACGGTTTTGTAAAGAGGAGAGATAGGGCTTATAAATGAAGTGAAAAAAAAATTGACGGCCATCTTGGATTTTATAAAAAACAATCGTCGTTTTCGGTATAAAGCCCTCAACCGATTTTTATTTCAAGACCACCATCGGAAAGCGGGGAAAAATGCTATAAGAAACATTCATCACATTAGGTGTGCAATGGTATTAACTAAATAGGGTGACGGACCCATATTTCGCCAGGTTTATCCTCAAATTTTGTAAGAAAAGAAATCATTCAATGTTTTATCGGTCAAAATAAACGAAAAAGCGTCTGTAGTATAATTCTGTCCTTTCTTTTTCTTATTCAATGATCACAATTTTTCTGAATGGTATGCTTTTTTCGTTAAATTAAGTATTTTAATTTGAGTTTCGACCCCAAATTTCGCCACGCAGTTGCCAAATTTCGCCAGCTTATGGAACCAAATTTCGCCACTTTGGGAAAATCCATCGTTTTTATACTTTTCTTTTAAAATTATCAATAAAATTTGCATACTCAAAAGAAAATTAACTGTTAAATTTATTATGCTTCACTTCTAATTCAAAATTTCTAAAAATAACAGGTCTAGAACAAATAATATAAAGAAAAAAGTTACTCAGCAACTGCTTTTGCAAAAAAGTGCACTTGTAATCAAAAAAGGTCCTTGAAGCTTGCAAAGTTGCTTCATTCGCAGGTTTCTGTGCAAGATTCACTTGTAAAACGGCAGTATTTCTCAAAATTTCATTTCATAGTAGGAGAGGTTAATCCTATAAAAAACACCAAAATATTTTCCTTAGTATAGAATCACTCAAACTCAAACTATTTATATACTAGACTAATCTCAAGTTTTTAGTCTTGACTTTGAAATGCGGTCATACATATATATTAATATTTTTTGAAACGATGGTTCTACAATTGATGAAGGGACGGTAGGGGAAAGAAATGAAAATTTTTTGGTGAAGGTGGGGAAGAGCGGAAAGGAAGGGGGGGGGGGTATTGGTAGCTATGCTTGACAAGTAGTCATTTTGACTCCTACCTTTTGTCCAATGCTGGAGGGTGCATGAGTCGAACCAAGCTGTAATCTAAGATTATAACCGGATTCGAACCCACAACACCCGCCAGGGCATGTGGTTCGCTGGTACTTGTACCTTTGAACCATAGAGGCGCTGGACAAAAGGAGACCGCAAAATCCACTTCTCAAGAATAGATACGCGTTTGGTTGGGTTATCAACACATATTGTGCCGCTTCCTACATCAATTGCAGATTACCACCGAGCGAGAAGTTTTAATCTAACTACTTACGCAAAAATTTCTGTTTTATTTGTATGAGAGTCCTTACCCCCTACCACAGGGGTGAGGGGTCTCAAACCATCATAAAAAAAAATGTCCTGCCTCCAAAACCCCCCACATGCCAAATTTGGTTCCATTTGCTTGATTAGTTCTCAGATTAGTTTTGAGGAAATTTGTATGTTATTTGTATAGGTGCTCCCCCTCCTAAAAAGAAACGGGTCCATCATAGAAAAAATTCAAGCCTCCTAAAACACTCACATGCCAAATATGGTTCCATTTGATTGATTAGTTCTCGAGTTATGAGGAAATTTGTACTTCGTTTGTATAGGAGCCCCCCCTCTTAATGTGTGTAGGGGTCCTAATTCACCATAGAAAATATTCTTGCCCTCGAAAACCTTCACATGGCAAATTTGATTCCATTTACTTGATTAGTTCTCGAGTTATGCAGAAATTTGTGTTTCATTTGTATGGGAGCCCCCGCCCCCTCTTAGTAGGGGAGGCGTGTCTAACCATAATAAGAACCTTCCCTGGACCCAAAAACTTCTACATGCAAATGTTCACGCCGTTTGGTTCAGTAGTTTTCGATTCTATAAGGAACATCCCGACAGACAGACAGAAATCCATTTTTATATATAAGATCACATGATATAGATCTCAAGGTTTGCTCAAAATTCAACTTTTTTTTGAAACTATTTCGAAGTATTAAAAGTGTAATTCTTGTTTTTTAACCATCTTTAACCAATTAAGTGCAAATGTTACAATATTTGAAGAACTCCCCAAGCAACCAAAAGTTCGGATTTCACTTAAGGCACGAACTCGGAAGTTCATAGTTGTTTCAAATTGAGTTCTGCAAGGACTTTCTTGCTGAACAACGTGATACTACATTTCTAAACCGAGCTTGATTCCTAATAAAGTACCGTTGATATTTGTAGCGACTTAAAAGTTCAGCATGCGACTTTAAAGTTCAACATGCGACTTGTAAGTTCAACATGCGACTTGAAAGTTCAATATGCGACTTGAAAGTTTAACATGCGATTTGAAAGTTTGAAATTGAAGCGAATATCGTGCCAGTAGTGACCCCGTTTCTGCGAGAATGGATCATTGAAGATAGCTTGTTTTGAAGTGATAACGACTTTCTTTTGGCGCTAGTGTATTAAAACGGTTCAATGTACACTAGCGCCAGAAACAAGTAGTTCAGTCACTCAAAAACTAGCTACATTCATTGATCCATAACTCATAGCCTTTACATAAGTGTGCGACGTCTTTCAGCCTCCCCCAGCACTGGCGGTGCTAATAAGCTAGATTACAGTTAAATTACGAACTTTAACGGAAGCATTCCAATAGACGATAATGAGACATTAATTCTCGTGGAGACATAAATCTATTAACCATGTCGGTGTATAGCATTTCATCGAACTCGGGAATTTTTTAGCCCAAACCTGTACGATAGTTTTGACAAATCTTTCGCAGTTACAAGCAGTGCTTAGAAATCTCATATTCAATTTTTGCAATATGCCTGAATTGATGCCATATCCTGCTCATTCTTTGCGGTTTCTAGTACAGCATTGTCAACCTGAAACAAACTATTCGAGCGAATCGTGGCTCGTGTTGTTCTGTACACTTATTCATTCTCGACAATAGTAAATGAAATTAGTCATTCATATTGAACTGCTGACAACGACAAACGTTGTTACAATAGACGTAAACATTGCTTCGAAGTTTTAATTAATTTCCTTCAACCGGATTTTGGTTGATTTTGAAAATCAGGCTGCTTAAGAAACTAAACTTTGAAATCTAAAATATCTGGCAAGAGCAAGAAAATAACTGACAGGTTAGTCGAGCAGTTATTCAGCACTGCAATTCACGAATGAACTATTACGAAGGGTAGTAAACCAAGATAGAAAACACTGTCAGCAGTTCAGTAGTCATGTCCATGGGCTGACAAATAAAAGAATACTACTAGGGGTGAAACTGTATGCGCTGAATACGTTTCAAATTCGCCCTGCGGGCTGTCAATTTTTTCGAGCATTGCACATAAGAAGGGCTCCATATAAAGTAGCGGCCAAAATTGCCGAATGTAAAATTTCACATTTTAGCACATGCTTAAACGCGGTTTTGTAGTAAATTGTCTATATTTTTATGATTCGTGAATAAAATTTTGAAAGAAAAAAAATGTCATGTAGAAATAAGCCGTCAAAGTTGCCCATTTCAAAAGTTTGAAAAATGAGTCATTTTGAAAAAGTCAAAAAATTAAATAGTTATCGCGGATGTAAATATTATTGTTATATATTATTTTAAAACTGATATTTTAGCCTATTAAAAAATGAAATGAAAACAAATTTAAACTAAATGTGGTGCGCCATACGCTACTTATAATAAAAATGAAATTTTCACAAACTTTAATCAAAAAAACAACTCTTGTCGCCGCAGTTTCTAACAGTGCGTCTGAAAGCTCGAAGTATGTTGTATCAAAACATGAATTGAAAGTTTGCTATAATTTGACGTTTTCCGAAAAAAAATAATTTTAAAATTGTCATATTCTTAGCAAGTCTTTGAAATTTTAAGTACTCTTTCAACAAATTTGTTTATCTTTGTTACTAAATTTATTTAGTACCTGAAGAGAGTTTCAATGACAAAATGGGAGAATCCCAGCGAGAAAGAAATTTTTTTTTTTGTCAAGCAAATATTTATATCGGTAACATTTGATCATTTTTCCCCAAATCACCCTAAATATGAGTTCTTATATGTTTAAATCATTTCTTTTGTTACAAATATAATCTAGAATCAATTTGAAACTAAAAAATAATTTTGGCCAAAAATCGCAATTTTCCGACTATTGTGCATTGGGGATAATTTTGGTAAGCTGCAGATATATCAAATATATCACAAATTCAACCTTGTTAAGTGGATTATAATGGTTAATAAGATAAACGTTTATCATTTCCATACTCTGGGTACAGTGATACAGATATCAAGTATCTAACATTTCACGCTTAATGAAGCTTTAATCCATTTGTAGCAAACAACTCAATAGCGTCCTTACTTATACACAGATGTGTCTAAATTTCTTCATACAGCAAACCACAACATTGTTTATCCACTCGAATATCATCTCTTTAATATGGTAACAACTAATGCGGCTGTCACAAATAATGGTTTTCATCGCTTCTGTTACCGCCTCCGCCTCCTCAAACCGCTACCCTACCATAAAATCATCGAATCCTATGCATCGGATGTGTACAGCTTCCATTTTCCAACTAAAATGTGTGTAATAATCTGGGTCTGTAACCGGTGAGGCAGCAGCTCCGAAAAAGTTTACACCCACAACGACAGTTCTTCTGTCATTATCAGAATCCATCCGGTCTTGGGTTGGTGTAAGGTGGGTAAGAAGAACGACGACGACCGACCGGCGGTTGGCAGTGACGACGATGCTTTTTCATCCTGATTGCAATGCTTCGCATCTGTTGTGATGCAGCATCTCAAAGTTGCGGCGGAAGCGTCATGATTGCGGTTTCATGCATTTATGAGAAATTTCGGCACCCTATCGTCCCCGCCATGGTGCTCGGATAATATTGCTACTATCTCGGAAATTTCATATTGCTAAAATTTGGAAGGACTTTCTGGTGGAAAAACCCGAAGCAGCACACGTACACACACACATACACAGCCACACACACTTCCAGAACGTCTCGAGTTGCACACAAATATGGTCATCCTGTATTCATAGGATGCACTGACTACCAGGAAACGTAAACGGATAGAATAAAGTTTCTACTTTGAGACTTCCCCCAACCCCGTAGAAAAGAACTCGTTTGACTACTGGGTTTGATTGAACCAAAAGTCGAAGAAGCGAAAATAGTATTCAGGCAATAATTCTACTCCTTCCCCTTTTTCACCGGCTCCCGACTGCTTGTGCAACTGAACCCAGGGGCAATCGGAGCCAAGTGCCTCCGCTTTGCGCTCCGTCTTCCGTCCTTCGTCGGTTTGGCCTTACGGTTCGCACTCGAACTCGTCCTGCTTCTTTGCGATAAATGCTAGTCGAGCAATCGGATCATAATATAAATATGAACATATACTTAATACGAGCATGTGCTCTCACGTTTCGGATGTATCCGATTTTGGTTGCAGTGCAGTAATAGTTTAATTTTCGGTTTTGTGGTTTCTCGGTTTGGGAATCTCGAAGTCATCCGGAGAAAGTTTCCTTTCTCGTAACCAACGCTAGTGCCGGCGGCGGAGGCCGAGCCTGCAGGGTTGAGTGCAAATGCATTGTGGCTTAAAACTATCTTGTGCATGGTTCCGTGGACGGAAGATGAAAATAATTTTTAAGCAGTGCGGAAACATAAATCCTTGTTTGCAACTTTTTATTTAGGTAGTAAACTAAATGGATGCTAAAATTCACTTTCGGGTGTTAGTCCAGCTACCAGTTGCGTTTTTCTTCCAACGTGTGCGTGTTTTTTTACATTTTACATATTACATTGCTCTAACAAGAGTGTCATTTGGAAGCCACATGTCTAATAAAAATTCCGCCAACGATTTTACTATCCCTCATTCAACGCCCCTCACATTGCCGTACGCGTGAAGTGGCTCGATTCCGCAAATCCTTTTTTCACTAATGCACTCCATTTGCCGTGTAGTAGGTACTTCTTCAGTGTGTGCAACGTGGGTGAGTGTACTGTGCCGCATTCTCAGCATGGTGCCGTTCAAGTTACACCGGATAGTAGGTAATAGAAGTGCCAGCGAGCAAATTCTTCAACCAAACGAAGGTAAAGAATGCAGATGCTTAACGGGAAGTGCCTTCAAACGGTCCTATGGTTCAACCAATAAAACGAGCTCTTTCATTCATCACATGTAGAATAGTGCACACAAAAGCACACTGTCGAACGTGGACGTCTTATGTGTGAGGCAAGCAACGCGATTCGGATTTTTCTTCCAGGCAAAGATGCAGGGATTTGCTTTCTTCTGACGTTTGAATACCATTGCTCATGGTGGCACGTAATCTGAAGTGGCCGGTGTTCTGCTCTGGCAAAGCTTCGTGACGTTACTTGTCCGGGTCGGAAAGCCCGGTTCTAGTTCGAGAGCGATGGCTTTTGTTGAAGGAAACTGGCCGGGCGTTGTTCCGCCGTCAGGCGCATTTCCATTCAAATAAATCCGTTGTTCGAACAGGACGGACAGGCATGAATAAATTTGTTTTGATTGCGTTCTTTTTGCAGCTGCCCGACGGCAGGGGTCCGAACGAACGAAGAGAATTGCACACTTGATCGATGCAAAAAGGTGTTGCTACTACTGTTGATAGGATTTTCTGGCAAATTGTGCATTTTGAATCATTGCCGATCAGGTTGGGGAATAGCGTTCAATAGGAGAATTAAGGAAAGTGATTTTACCGCTGCGGTGTGAGAAGTTGCTCTTTATGTTTGAGGATAGGTAAAAAATGTAACAAGTAAAATACGCAAGCTTTTAACGCCTTTTAAAACTGCTGCTTTTTAATTGTAGAACGACTCAAACTCACATGTTTGTCCTAATTTATAATGAAATCAGACATTAGTTTTTTTTCGTTTAATAGAACTTTGATTTTATTACTTTTTCTAACCACTCCTTCCGTCAATTAGGAAGACTATCGTTATCAAAAATGTAGAATATACAAATAAGTTGTATTTTTGGTGGTCACCCATGGTAATGCAGGTAGTCGATGGAGTCGCACGGTTATCAATAAACAAGTAGCTCCAAATTATGATGTTATACTATGGTCATTCCTCAACCATTCCCTTCTTCTTTTGACGTAGCGGTACGGCTTACAGCAAGGCTTGGGATAGGGTGTCGTTCCAAAAAATCAAAAAATTAAAGTTTTTGAGCTCAAATAGCTTAGCTCCAATGAATTTTCAATACTTTTGCGCCAATCGACCGGAAAACCTTCTACGCATTCACATCAATAAAAAAAACTATTGACTTTTAAGTGCGCACTATTGAAAAATCGGAAATAAAGAAGCATTGTCGAAATCCTCGCTTCGTGATTGGTTAGCATAGTGGCATAGTTTTAATGTGATTTTATAAAAAGTGACAAAATCTTCCCGACCCAACGGGTCGAAGATTCTTTGCGACAATTCAACCTAGATCAATTCGATTGGGAAGTAGGCCAGAAAGAGTGGCAGTTTCCTCGTCCCAATGAATTCTTTTTTATTACAGTCACTTTAGCAGCTTGGATCATTCCAGACTTCTACGGGGTTGGGAATTGAACCCGGGTCATCGGCGTGACAGTCGTGAATGCTAACCGCTACACCGGAATTGACCCCCTACCCTGTCCCAATGAAATTTCTTACGAACGCGATTAAACTTAATTCAATTTGATGTCTGTCTTAGGGAAGTATACCAGAAAAAATTACAAAAGTTTCTTATCCAAACAGATTGCAAATTTTTTAGGGAAAGACGATTAAACCTAGGCGAATTGGTTATCTGTGTTAGAAAAGTGCGCTACAGCTGTACTGTTCGGTTATAATATAACTAGTTGAGCCCGAATCTTACGATCCGGAAAATATAATTGTCTGTTCAGAATTCAGAAAACTGCGGAAACATTCTTGAGAAATTCTTGACCGTTTGCTATAAATTAACTCATTTTTAAAAATTTTGCGACTTGGTCCGGTGTGATTTAACACCGACCATATGATCTCGCGGCAAGCAATTGAGTTGAGCAGGCGAGTCGAGCAGTCGAATCAAGCAATCGAGTCAAGAAGTTGGATCGAGCAGTCGAGTCCAAGTCGAGCAGTTAAATCAAGCTGTTCAGTCAAGCAGTCCGGTAGAGCAGTTGAGTCGAGCAGTCGAGTCGAGCATTTGAATCGAGTGATCGAGTCGAGCAGTCAAGTCGAGCAGTTAAATCGAGCAGTCCAGTCAAGCAGTTTGATCGAGCAGTTCAATCGAGTAGTTCAGTCGAGCAGTTGAATCAAGTAGTCTAGTCGAGCACTTGAGTCGAGCAGTCGAATTGAATAGTTCAGTCTAACAGTCGGGTCAAGCGGTTAAATCAAACAGTTGAGTCGTGCAGTTCATTCGAACAGTTGAGTCTAGCAGTTCAGTCGAGTAGTTCAGTCAAGTAGTTGAATCGAGTAGTTAAGTCGAGCTATCGAATCAAACAGTTAGGTCAAGCAGTTGGGTTGAGTGCATAAGTCGAGCAGTTAAGTCGTTCAGTCTAGTCGAGCTGTTGAATCAAGCTGTCAGTTGCATCAAGCAGTTGAATCGAGCAATCGGACAGCAATCAGGCTGTCTAGTCAAGTAGTCCAGTCGAGCAGTCGAATCGAATAGTCTAGTCGAGCAGTTCAATCGTGCAGTTAAGTCGAGCAGTCGGGTCGAGCAGTAAATCAAGCAAATGTGTCAAGCAGTCGAATCGAGTAGTCCACTCGAGCAGTTAAATCGAGCTGTTCAGTCAAGCTGTCAAGTCGATTGTTCAATCAAACAGTGGATTCGAGCAGTCGAATCGGAGAGTTCAGTCGAGCAGTACAGTTAAGCAGACCAGTCGAGCAATCTAATCGACCAGTCCAGTCGAGCAGTCTAGTCAACCAGTTTAGCAATCGAGCAGTCCAGCATTCGACCAGTGAGGTGACTGAGAATACAACCCATTACTACGAAAGCATGACGTCCTGTCAGGGACCTGCTTTTAGTTACCGATAAGCCTCTTATGACGTCCTGTCAGAGACCTGGTTTTCGGTACAGACATAAGCCTCTTGTATAAATAGATTCTGTATGGATGCTGGACGGTCCAGCCTCTATAGTTCAAAGATACACGGGTACCAGCGAGCCACACGCCCTGGCGGGTGTTGTGGGTTCAAATCCGGTTATCTCTGATTATAGCTTGGTTCGACCCATGCACCTTCCAGCATTGGACAAAAGGTAGCCCAGTAAGAATTATCGGACGGACGTCGTCCGACACAAGCGTAACTCTTGCTTGCGTCTGTCCGACGTCGCACGACAAATTCTTACTGGAAGGATTCACAACGACAACTTGTTAAGCTACCAATTACCCCCCCTCCTTCCTTTCCACTCTTTCCCCTCCTTTCCCAAAATAAATTCATTTCCTCTACCGTCCCTCCATCAATTGTAGACCATCGTTTGAAAAAAATATTGAATTCTGATGTTTCAAAAAATCTTAATAAGATTTTACGGGGGGGAAAGGCGTTTGGCCAAAATCTAATATAGGGGGGAGGGGGGTTCAAAAATGAGGATAACACCCTTACGTAACCAGTGCCCGGCCCCTTAACTACCGAACGAAAATCACGTTCAACAGCAATGCTGCACTGTAACAGGGTCGACAACCGTGAACTCCCGCAAGTAAATTGAGCCCAGGAACTATTTTGAGAGTTTGTTAACCGCAGTCCAGTTTAATCCTTTTTACCGTTTGGGTACTCTTCTGTCAGTTGCGATGGGTACGCTATCGCCTGTTAACTACTGGGTGAGCTTTTTCAGTTAACCACTGATTGCTTTAAAAAGCAATATTCTTCCTCGGATTAGTTGACCTCATTTATCAATAAGTTCCAGTGTTTTTTCAGACTTTGCTGAGAAAAATTCCGTAGTTTTATGACCGAAGAAATGGGTGATCATTCTTTATCTCATTTGTTTTACAGAAAACTTGATTGTATCTAAAAGAAATTAGTAGTTTTATGAATAAAACCATCAATCAATTTCAAGAAAACCGAAACTGCCACAAAAGTTGATCTATAAATGTTTATATCGTATTTTCTGTTGTTGTTTGGCATATTTTCTCGTGCTTTTCACGTTCTCTGAGTGTGTTTTTTGTTTTTGACGTAGGACTACGTCTTACGGCAAGTTTTGAGATAGGGTGTCATTCCAAAAAATCGAAAAATGCGAGCGTCACGAAAAATGAAAGGTTTTGAGCGCTAATAACTCAGCGGTTTTCCGATCGATTTTCAATATTCTTACATCAATCGACCGGAAAATCTTCTAAGAATTGACCCAAATGAAGAAAAGTATGGATTCTTGATGTTGAACTATTGAAAAATTGAAAATAATAAACCTATGTTTTACCAGAATTCTTGCTTGGTGATTGGTTGGAAGATTCTTTACGATGATCTAAACCTATACCAATTTGATATCTGTGCTTGGGAAGTAAGCCAAAACAAGTGACCAAGTTTCCTTATTTCAACAAGATTTCTTAACACCGTGGTTCAACCTAGACCATTTTGATGTCCTTGTTTGGGAAGTACGCCAGAGAGAGTAACAAAGCCCCTTCGTGCCAACAGATTTCTTACGAACGCGATTAAACCTAGTCCAATTTGATGTCTGTGTTAGGGAAGTGTGCCAGAAAAAATGACACAAGTTCATTGTCCCAACAGATCGCAAATTCT
Organism: Sabethes cyaneus; assembly: GCF_943734655.1. Taxonomy (NCBI): domain Eukaryota; kingdom Metazoa; phylum Arthropoda; class Insecta; order Diptera; family Culicidae; genus Sabethes; species Sabethes cyaneus. Next base: position 48,732,471 of record NC_071355.1, read on the forward strand.
TTACTGCGAGACGATTAAACCTCGGCGAACTTGATATCTGTGTTGGAAAAATGTGCTACAGCTGTACTGTTCGGTTATAATACGGCTCTGTATGAATACGAAAGTTTGCCGTTTCATTAGAAGTGTAGTGAAAAGATGTGCTGTTGATAAAATAGGATTGAATTGGTAACGTCGTGGCAACGTGGGAAACCATGGATAATAAAAACAATCTTTAATTTCAGTAAGGTAGCAGGAAAGCAATAGTTTGTGTTCTTGATTTTGTTAAATTGTTTTCAAATGTACAATCTTTTGAGAATTGAACGTATGCAATGTTACTACTTTGATAAATGTTACATACAACGCATGTAGCATGTATATATGTTGCATATAGCATGTATACATGAAGAATCGAATGATTACAAGCATGAATACATGCTACTATCACTACAAAGACACTTACGTAGTCCTGCGTCACCTATATATGCGGTCGTGTCTTGTACACAACCCCTCTGATTTTTTTTGTCGCTGTTTTGGCGTCTTTTCATGTTATTTCCGTCGTCCATTCATCATTTTATGACATCAATTTTTGACATTTTTGGTTGCTTATTGCGGCAGCTTTTGACGTTTTAGTCGTAATTTTTGTTGCTGTTTTGGCATATTTTCTTCGTGTTTTTTATTGTCATCTTTCCGTCGTGTTTGTTACTATTTTCCCTATTTTCGTTGTCTTTTCGTCTATTCTTGCAATTTTCTCGCCGTCCTGTTTGTTGACAAGAAAACAAAAAGCTATCGTTTTACTGTCTTTTTGTCGTTCTGTCGTATATAATCGCCTTCTTTTCACTGTCTTTTTTACGTATTTTGACCCTTTTTCAAAGCTTGGTTTTTGTCATGTTGTTATTTGTCCCTGGCTATAATGCCTTTTTAACGTCTCTTGGTCACCGTTTCTACATCTATTTATAATAATTTCGTCGTTATATATTGTCTTTTTTGGCATGTTTTGTTGCTGCACTGGTGTTTTTTCTGCGTTTTTTCTGCGTTTCTTCATCGTATTTTTGTCGTCTTTTGTCTTTTTTTCATTGTATTTCCACCGCCTCTTATCTTCTTTTCGTCATCTTATTGTTGTCTTAACGATGCAGCCTTCTTTCTGTTGTCTTTTCAAAATCTTTTTTACAATAATTTCAACGCATTTTCGTCGCCTGTTCGTCGTTTTTAGAAGTCTGCTTTTGATAACTTTTGTCCTTTTTTCCTCGGATTCCGCCATTTTTTTAACTGTTTTGTTATCACGCTTTTTTGGCACTTTTAAACGTCTTTCTATCGTGTTTTTTGTTGTTCTTGTCGTATTTAGTGATGTTCTTTTGTCGCTGTTTTGGCTTCTTTTGTCTTCTTATTGTTGTCTTTTCGAAACCTTTTCGCCGCCCTTTTGTTCTCTCTTTTCGTATTCATAATCTTTTGTGATCTCTCTGTTCTATTTTTATTCTCGCTTTGTGCCTTTTTTTATCGACTTTCTGTTGCTGTTCTGGCGTCCTTTCGTTGTCGTTTAGTCGTCTTTTCTTTGTCTTTGTCATCTTTCCATCGCTCTTTGGTGTTGTTTCAACGTTTTTTGTTGTTGTCTCTTCGCCACTTTTTGGTCAATTTTTCGTCATTCTGTTCGTTGTCAAGGCAACAAAATATTACCTTTCCACTATCATTTCATCCTCGGTTCTAGCATGTTTCGTTGCCTTTATAAGGCTTTTTAGACCTTTTTTGTCGAATGTAGGGTATGTTGCTACATCGTCATAATTGCCTATTCCGTCCTATCCAACACAAATTATTAAAAATATCAGCATTTTTATGACGCACAATGCAAAACTAGTTATTCCCTAATATTTTAGTCTGTTGTCTATCATACGCGATCAATCAAAGTGAGCTGAGATCTATTCAAATGCTTTTTGTCATTAAAGAAGTCCTACCAGCCAAATTTCCTACATTTTTTCGTGCGACGAAGAAGGTAATGTCGACTAATCGTTTTAATTTCCGTCATTCATTATTGAGAATAACTCACGCAAGGCATTGTCGTTATTCTACAGCCAGGAAAACTTGCCTGATCTGCAGAAATTTTATAGAATAACATTTGTGATGCCGTCCTACACAAATACATGCGCATTAGCTTCGTAAACATTGTTGTGATTTTTAGTTCGGACGATGAAAAATTTTGATGGACGGATTTTAAAACCGTACGAGGAATTTTAGAAATAAAGTCAGTTGCGTAAATTCAATAATATGCTTTAATAGTCGCTGTTCAGTGATTTCAAAGTTCACGGATTGGAAGGCAAGTGTTTTTTAGTCAAATTAGCACAAGAACTTTTGGAGTATTCATTAAATCCATCCAACAAATAATGAAAATTAGAATGGCTTTACTTATTACGACGGGAATTAGAAAAAAACCCTATAAGAAAATGAAAGTATGTAGCACACTTGTGAGTTTTGTAACTGAAAGAAATTTTCAGCCGTTTCCGTGAAATTTATGAAAATCCGTAGATAGCAGCACTTGATCCGATTCGAGATATAAAAAGAGAATAGAAAAATTGGCAAAAAAAGGGACTGAACAAAACAAAAGGAAGAGAAGAAAAATTAAAATTAAAAAAAAGATAGAAAACGAGGACAGAAAAAATGGGATGAAAAGCAGGAGAAACCGGAACAGAAGAAAATTATGAGAAAAAATTAAACGAGAAAATGACAAAGAGAGAATGGAATAGAAAATGTGACAGAAAGAGAGATTATAAAGAGATGACGAATAGAGACCAGACGAAAATGAAAAATAGAAGAGGAGTTAAAAAGGGAAAACAGACGAAAGAAGACTACAAATGAGAGAGAGAAAGAAGAAAAAAGGAAGGCAAAATTGGAATAAAAAAAGAGTAGGGGAGAAACAGACAACAGCTGACAGGAATAAGGCCATTGCAAATCATATTTAAAGTTTTTGTCACCCCCCCCCCCCCCCCTTGAAAATTGGCTTGAAAAATCGGGGGGCAAAAAATAATTTGTAGGATATGAGTCGAATTTCTTTTTATAAAATCAATTGTCTGTGGGCTCTACAGTCTGAAAAACTCGAAAAATGAGTCTCCGAGTTGAATTAACGCTTCTAGCACGAAACAGAAATGGAAATTCGAACAATGGAATTTCTGAAAATCGTCCAAAAAAATTTTCCTTCGTTTTTGTCTGTTTTCGTATATTTTTGCATAGAAAATAATAACGTATATATTATAAGCAAGAATAGATTCAGTTTTCACGTTTAAACCTTAAATAAAAATTCTTAAAATCTGTGCTTTTTTTTGCTCTATTAAAAAATTCACTTTGTTTTTTTTTTCGCCCCCCCCCTTCAGTGTCCGAACACCGGAAGGACAAAAACTTTATAAAATATTTGTAATGGCCTAAGTAGAATTGAGAGAAAAAGGATGGAAAACGAGACAAATAGAGGGTATAATGTACAGAAAGAGAAAAAACGTAATAGAAAACTGTAGGTAAACGAAACGGACAGAAAAAAAGGAAAAACGAAACAAGGAAGGAGGAAACACGAAACAGAAAACGAGTGAAACCAAAAAAGAAAGGAATAGCGAGAGGGAAAAAAGAAACTATAGAGAAAACGAGGAAAACGGGAAAAATATGTCAAACGTGATATAAAAGAAGATGATGGATAAAAAACGGGAAATGGGACAGAAAAGAAGAAAAAACGGTATTAAAGAAAAAGGTATAACGGGAGAGAAAAAGAAGAAAAACAGGAGATAAAAAAGAAAACCCGGAAAGCAAAGGGAAAAATGGAGCCAAAACCAGAATAATCGTGGCACAAAAGAACGAAAAACGGAACATCCAAAAGAGAAAAAACAGAATATGCGAAGACGAAAAACGAGAAAGAAAGGCAAAAAATACAAAAATAGGAAATGAAAGGCGAAAAAAAGAAGTAAGAAGGCGGAAAACGGAAAATAAAAAAGCACATAAGATTAGTTCAAAACAAGAGCAAAAACAGTATTAAAAAAGGGGATACAAAACGAAGAAAAACAGAACAATAAAACAAGAAATACAAGAAGTAAAAGGGGAAAAACGAAATGAAAACGGAGAGAAGTGAGAGCAAAAAAGCGACAGTGATCCAAGGCCCTGTGGATCGCAGATGTCGGTGAACCTTCGAACGCCACAGCTGACTGGATAAAAAGGAATCTCTAAATTTCAAACTACAACTCTTGCCTCTCCTGGATATACTATCAACTCCTTTGTTTTATTACTTTTAACGTAGAACTACGTCATTCCAAAAAATCGAAAAATGCGAGCGTCACGAAAAATGAAAGGCTTTGAGCGCTAATAGCTCAGCGGTTTTCCTATCGATTTTCAATATTCTTACACCAATCGATCGGAAAATCTTCTAAGAATTGACCCAAATGAAGAAAAGTATGGATTCTTGATGTTGAATGTTAGTTTTCCACACTTCGTCGGATCACATGCAACTGTTATTGCCGGTTTTTTGATCAATTCTGTCCTCGGCTCAAGCATTTAGTTCTGGATCAAAAACCGACTCCATCAACCTCGCTGGAAAGTTTCCTAGAACGCGGAGTGCAGCTGGAAGTGCGTACCCTGAAATACTCGGAGCTATGGTTTTCGGGCCTTTCCGGCAGCGATGTAGAAGATGAGAGTGATGAGAGTGATAGTGATGATGATAGCGAGATGATGATAGTTTGTGATTGTAATAATGAAATATATGATGATGATGATGAAATATAGATACAATAAAAAAATATAGATTCTAAAAATTAACAAAACATGCCCCTTTTTTCTCTTTGTGAACTGACTATACTGATCTATTTTATTTTACATTGATATGAGTTCTAAATTGGATAGTCATAAATCAAACTACTACGATTTTGACAACTAACACCTACATTGAATTAGCAGGAGAGGTGAGATATTTAAGCACAATCAATGAAAGAATCGGCTATAATTCTTGGTTTACGGGAAAGGGACGAAGTGTCTGATGCGAATGATTAATTGGATAAACTAAAGTGTCTGCTAAAGCCCAAAAATATATCGGGACATTGCAGGTGGGGTTCGCACCCACGCTCTCTCTCGGTTGGTGCCCGAGTGTTTTACTAACTAAACTACCGCCACCCGCTAAGATAGTCCAATATCAACTTTTATTTTATTCTTTCCGGGAGCATGATCGGTTCTTTTTTTCGCAGGCCTAGTCTCTCAATACCGTTCTCTGTTCTGAAGTGTAGCCGCAGTCAGCATGCGGCTCCTGGCCTAATTCTTCTTATCTGTCACTCTCTGGCATTCGACATCAAACCAGCTGTTACGCTGTCTTCCACGCGTCGGGCCTGCTACCTCTCGCAGTTTTTTTCAACGGCACCATGAAAGTGTCTCCACAGCTCACTTATATCTCACTCAAAGAGACGAATAACTTAACATTTTTTAAGATTAGTTTTGAATGTATTTTCACTTCAATTTTATTTCGATTATGGCTAATTTCTACCTAAATCGTTCATTAACTCGCTCTGTATAAAAGAAACGTGTTTAGTTTCTTCTGCGCAAGTGTGTGATTTTAAACGATGCAAATGTTTGCAGAACATTAGTTTTCCCTAAATTACATAGTTTTGAAGCTATAGTGAAAAAACCGATTCTTGGAGGTCCGTCATGAAAGACGCTTAATTTCTCAAAAACTGTGATACTTAGAGGAATAATGTTCTCAGCAAAAAGCTTCATAATAAGATTATCTACAACATACTATAGCTCTAAATCATCAAATTAGAAAGTTAAATTTTGCAGCGCCACCTGTGTTTGAGTTCCGAACTAATACTAACCACTAATCCGCAGTGGTCCAAAAGGGCGAAAGCGGAAATTTTTGTCCTAGTGTCTTTTTTCAATAGTTCCCATTTGTCTATTGGATAGACTAACGTTATAAAAGAATCTAATTAATGCCTGACTTCATTATAAGGTCGAGACAACCAAACATGAGATTGATCTATTAATCCTTGCTTGAAAACAGTCTACACTGCAGGGTTAAATTTCAAAATGGCGTCGAACAATAAGTTTGATTCTTAACGGCTATCTCCATTTCGAAAAAATATAGGGATTTTCGTACGATGGTTCACTAGCTTGAATTTTAAAATGGACAATTTTTACAGCCAACTTAAACAGCCGGTTTCAAATTGTAGCAACATAATTTGCATACACATCAAAAGAATTGTTTGACTTTAAATTATGGCTCTCTAGACGGACAACGCACGAGAGTTAATTAATTTATGCATGTTTCAATCATCTCCGAGTGCCTGTCAAATCTAGGAAAGGAAGTCTGATCGGTGTATCATGGCTACCGTCGAATGGCTCCCTGGAGGGTCATTAGATGACGAACGTTAGGCAAACATTTAGCTCTATCAGCCTCCAGGATAAGTTAGACTGAACAAACATTAAATATTCCTCTAGGTAACCCTTTAGGTAGAATGAAAACAGTGCTCAGTTGAATTAGTGCACGACAATAACAGGAAGTTAAGATAAGACCGAACCAGAAAATCACGCAGCAATTGTAGCTGATGTTTTGGTAATCTCAGTAAAATGAAAACAATTTGCTGTTAACTTGTAAATGATCAGATCAGCCAGGAAAAACATTGACAAACATTTTTCGCCGGCTCTGAAGGCCCTCTTAAAAATTCTTCTAAAGGTAGCTTCCGTTGAACACACTTTTTCGCCTACGCACTACACTTTAGCCAGCTACAGACAATATTATTCGCGCCACTTTGAAGCACAAATGTAAACTTTGTCTTTTTCGCAACGTACCAACATACTACGCACATGCTGCCAAAAGTGCCATTTAAGCACTACGACAATATACTTATACCTTCCCAGTTCTCAGGATTACGTTCACCGATCCATCAAGACATTAGACAACGAGCGAAGTTTGCCAGTTATGCGATTGCTGCATTATTCAACGGAGCAGAACTTTTTGTACTCGTCATAATGTACATTTGAATTTCAATTTGAGCAACAAGAAATGAAAAATGTGACTTTCGTTTGAATAGAGTTAACAAACAAAAAAAATCTAATTGCATTACTTACAGTTGGAGTGCTCAGCAGACAGAGTTGGGTAAATTGAAAGCCAAATTCCGGTCCTAAGCAGCCCATCAGACGCTTCGAAAGCTACCTGGGACGGAAAGTCCACCGCACCGCACCGGGAGGACAGCAAGTTATCTCCAATTGTATGGCAGACAGAACCCGGACTGATAAAAGTATTAATACGATACAATATAGGGAAAACTTCTGCGAATTTCAATTCCAGCTGTTTCATATTCTTCTTCAACTTTGTCTCTTCGGTGGAAACTTGCTGCCCAAGTGAGAGCAGAAGCTGTAGCAGGAAAAGTAGAAAATACGTGGTAGGTATAGGTACGGCAAACTTTGGCTCAACTGAAAGTTTAAAGAATAACGAATATTTACATTTGATATTTTATTTTAGTTCTTCCCATCTGCAGTGATTACTGTCCTTTTCATTACGGGAAAGAGAAAAAAACGGAATTCTCCCGTCAGGGGAAACAGACTGACAGCGCCAATAGTCGAGCAAAAAAGTTGCCAGCCACGAGTAAGTGAAACTTATTTCATATTTTATCGCTGATATTACGGAAAGTAATCTTATTACGCGGCTATTCGACCGACCGACGACGACAACGACGGTAAAAAACGTCTATCCGTTTTTTTTTTCAATTTTTTCACACCGCTCCAGGATTGCAATCGCTCCAAACGTGACGATTTTTCTGCTGAAAAACCAGACAAAAAGCTTGGCTACCTGCACTACGAAGCGAACGATGACAACCCGGAAGCAGTTAAAACTATTTGTAATAGCATCCCGTCCCATCCCTATGGACTAGGGGAAGTAAAGGTTGGTGAATATATTATCGATTTTAAACCGTTTTATCGCTTAACTGAACTTTTAGTGTTACTTCTCGATGCAACATTTTTAAGCCGATCAATGTCGATACACGGTTTGAGATTAAACGAAAGCGAGACGAAAGTCAGATTTTGGCTTGATGTCAGATCCTCAGAATGTTGGAAATCGTACCTGTCATGGTAAAGTAGTTATATTTTCCTAGTGAATGGAGCAGTACAAAATAAAACTCAAAAAGGCGTAAACGGTTTAAACGATACTGAATTCGGATACAGTCAAGACGAGGGATAAATAAATAGCGTAACCTGTTAGCCTAAAATGTGGTTGCACTGTATAAGAACTTTACGCAAAGTATTAACATAAATTAAAAATATTATAATGCCAAGAAATCTACCTGCATCTCACAACTTTTCGTATAACGTGACCGTAGTTGATTGTATTCCAACAAATAACAGACAGCGAAAAAAAAACTTTCCACTGGAAGACTCCCATCGGTAGTCGGTACACGTCCTCCTGGGAAGCCGTTATGAGACAGTATATCAGCCGAAAAGAAGACGAGCAGCTCGTTTCGATTGCAGGCAGGGCTACCCAATCTACTTCCATCGGCCAGGCCTGAGATGGCTACCAACCGGAGCCACTCGCAAACGAATCAGCATTAACCCCTCTAAGGTCTACATCATTTTTAGCACCGAAAAATTTACTAAAATGGCCATAACTTTTTTATTTTTCAATATTTTTTCACCAAATTTGGGAATTTTGCCGAAAATATTTTCTATTTTCATAATATCTATAGATAATGGCCATATGTCATATGGTCCCGGAGTTATTCCGGAGTTCCTTGGGGGACCGAGATATGGCTTTTTTAGATAAAGTTGCCAAATATCTAAAATTTGTTTGAAATCTGTTGATTTTTGCGAACATATCATCGACTGTGGACATATCAGTTAATTTGCCGCAGTTAAGAGCTATGGTGCGCGCTACCCGGATCCGGGAGGACACTATAAATCCGGAACCGGTTCCCATAACGGGACATTTCAGCATCAGTAAAGCATGTCGTGTCGCATATCGAAAAACATCAGCATTCGACAAAATAGCGATTGGTGATCATCTCATGTCTCTCAGAGGCCATATGGCCTGTTCCGGGTCCGGGGAGGGTTTCTTTTCTGATTCATGCACGGAACGGATTTCGGAGGAACTTGTCCGGGACCTGAAATCGGCCATATGGCCTCTGAGAGACATGAGATGATCACCAATCGCTAGTTTGTCGAATTCTGATGTTTTTTGATATGCGACACGACATGCTTTACTGATGCTGAAATGTCCCTTTACGGGAACCGGTTCCGGATTTATAGTGTCCCCCCGGATCCGGATGGCGCGCACCATGGCTCTTAACTGCGGCAAATTAACTGATATGTCCACAGTCGATGATATGTTCGCAAAAATCAACAGATTTCAAACAAATTTTAGATATTTGGCAACTTTATCTAAAAAAGCCATATCTCGGTCCCCCAAGGAACTCCGGAATAACTCCGGGGCCATATGACATATGGCCATTATCTATAGATATTATGAAAATAGAAAATATTTTCGGCAAAATTCCCAAATTTGGTGAAAAAATATTGAAAAATAAAAAAGTTACGGCCATTTTAGTAAATTTTTCGGTGCTAAAAATGATGTAGACCTTAGAGGGGTTAACCACAGCCAGCAGCGTAGCAGCAGCAGTAGTCACGACTCACGAAGCCCGGCTTCCTTTATTACGGTTCTGTGTTTTTTCCGCTGCCGCCGCCGACGACGGCGATCTACGCGGAATGCCGCATCGGAAGCCGCTGCTGCTTTCAGCGTCCCGCTGCTGATGGCTTTGATGGCCTCTTGGGTGTCAAATAGATTTATCGAGTTGCTCTTTCCGCCGACCGGGGCGCTGGGTGGAGCCCTAAGCCCCGGTGCCGCAGCACCGTGGTTCTTTCTTTATTTTCAGCGCCGATTTCTTCTGTTCGTTTGGTACTTGACCAAGGAATGGTGTGGTTTCTTTTTTTACCAGAAATATCGACGTTTTACTTTCGGTAACGAAATTAGAATCATTCGGATTGTAATGGAGAAATGCATAATCGAAGGGACGTGATCCTTTTTGGTAAAAATAAGTGATCACTTTGCGGATGTTTTTTCTATAAATAGTAGCAAAAATTACATCTCAATAACAATAACAATTTGTAAAAATATCAAACTTAAGTATTTTGACTGCCCCAAAAGACTAAAAATCTATATCACTCTACATGCAATCCAATCAATCAATCAAGGATTGCGTTGAAAGTCATTAGGTTGTTATAAATATAAGAAAACATTTCATCCATCCTACAATACCAATTCTCAACACAGCGCAGCGGATTTCCAACAAGGTGCTTACCTGAAAATAGATAAAAAAAAGACAACCATGTAATAACTATTTGTTAGTTTTAGTTGGAGTTTAAAAGAAATGTGTACAAAAACTATGAAGGAATTGTGATTTATTTGCCACGGTCACTAACGCCCAAAACAGCCAATTTGGCAGCTGTTAACTGCAGAAAGCCGTTTGACATTTGCGCCAACGCTTAACGTAATCAAGCGTCTTCACTAAGAACGATTCGATCCGTCCTTCGTAACCATTGGTTCTGCGCCAACCCAAAGACCACTAAATTGCCGACAGTTTCTTGAGCTTCTCAAACCGTTTGCTTGAACGAGAAGTATCTTTTAACTCATCGTTGCCGGATTTCGTTATGGATGCATTGCACCAAGACCAGCTTTTTTCTGAGCACAGGTAGGCTGTCTATGATCCAGAGTCCGGATGAACTGCACAGCAAAAAACTCTTGATCAGCCCAATCAAGTAGCCAGTTATTGGCTCTGGTTCAAGAATGACAGTCTCCAAAGTTTCGTCATTCGATTTGCGATACGCCTTCAGAACTGCCTCAGTCGATCGCCTTGGTCGTTCGAACGAGTCGATCCCATGCACCACCCAAGTCGGGTGCAGCAAGCAGCTGACTAGAATTTTCAGTTGTTAGCTGGCTGCTGGCTAAACACGAAGCGGTGCACAGTGGGACGGGCGGCCATCAGCTTTTGCGTAAAAACTACTAAGTTTTCTCCATTTGAGTCTTCACAAAAGTTTCTTGATTTTCAAAGTACTTTTCTGTTATACCAAAAAATTGCATTAATGGGGGTGGGTCAATAAATAATCAATTTAACTTATTTATTTAAAGCTAGATTGAAACTACTCAAAATGCCCTTAAAGTGTACAAACTCAAACTTTGGGTAAAAATTTCATCCAATTTTGGCTACTTGCTACCGATAATTGCATTATTCTCGATGACAAATAACGCACTTTTAAGTTCCTACTACCAATTTTTTGGTTGAACAACTACTCAAAATCTGAGTTTGTACACAAGGGCATTTTGAGTAGTATCAACCTAGCTTTAACTAAATCCGACCTATTTACAGGTGAACTCATTTAGGTACCTACGTGTGTACCGTAACCGAGAGGCATGTACTGGCGTGTCCAGGCTGGGGCACACTGGGACACGTGCATCACCTTCTCCGTAAAATATAACGTTCTGTTTTACTTGTCTCTGACTCTCTCGTTGTCCAACGTAAGAACAGTCATACAAAAATAATTTCTGTCGGCAGAAGAGCGTATGTGTGCGTGTATGGAACGGTTGAAACTGAAGGTACAAAGAAATTATAATCTGTCCCATAGACATTTTTTGAAATATTTTTTTCTTTTGTTTGTCAATATATAAAACTAGCTGACCCGACAAACTTCGTATTGCCACAAATTAACCTGTGTTGTACATAAATCATGAATCTCGGATGATCTTTGTCACAATCTCGAGTTTTGCAAGCCCCCCAGTGGGCGGCGCTTCCGACGGCGGGTCACCGGCAACACTACCGACCGTCTCGTACTGAATGATCTAGTGTTACTATAGATAGTTTTTGTGGTCTTGTATTGACTAATGTTTTATGGAAGAGTCTCGAATTTCTCGAGTTCGATTAGTTTTTGAGTTTCGCAAAAATCTCCCACATGCCAAATTTGGTTCCATTTGCTTGATTAGTTCTCAAGTTATAAGGAAATTTGTATTTCGTTTGTATAGGAGCCCCCCCTCTTAAAGTTGGGAGGGGTCCTAATTCACCATAGAAAATATTCATGCCCTAGACAGCCACGTAGCCAGAGGTGGGGGCCAGGAGCCCTATCTTGGCTCCTAATGCATTATATACATATCTTTCTGCTTATAAATATAATACATCACAATACATTTAACGTATTGTAGTTCTAAACGCAAAAATATGCATATAAAACAGTTAAAATCAAAATTGGGCCCCCGGCCCCCCCCTTCTGGCTACGTGGCTGGCCCTAGAAAACTTTCACATGCCAAATTTGGTTCCATTTGCTTGATTAATTCTCGAGTTATGAGGAAATTTGCATTTCATTTGTATAGGAGCCCCTCCTTCCTAAAGTGGGGAGGGGTCCCAATTCATCATAGAAAAAAATTGTATCTCCAAAAACACCCACGTGCCAAATTTGGTTCCATTTGCTTGATTAGTTCTCGAGTTATGAGGAAATTTGTATTTCGTTTGTATAGGAGCCCCCCTCTTAAAGTGGGGAGGGGTCCTTATTTACCATAGAAAATATTCTTGCCCTCGAAAACTTTCACATGCCAAATTTTGTTCCATTTGCTTGATTAGTTCTTCAGTTATAAGGAAATTTGTATTTCAAGTGTATAGGATCCCCCTCCTCCTAAAACGGGGAGGGATTCCAATTCATCATAGAAAAAAATTTTGTCTCCAAAAACACCCACATGCCAAATTTGGTTCCATTTGCTTAATTTCTTCTCGAGTTATGAGGAAAATTGTGTTTCTTTGGCACAGGAGCCCCCCCTCTTAAAGTGGGGAGGGGTCCTAATTTACTATAGAAAATATTCTCTCCCTCGAAAACCTACACATGCCAAATTTGGTTCCATTTGCTTGATTAGTTCTCGAGTTATGAGGAAATTTGTATGGAAGCCCCCCTTTTAAAGAGGAGAGGAGTTATAATTCCCCTTATAAAGAGGGGAGGGGTCTCAATTTACCATAGAATAAATTCTTGTCACCGAAAACACCCACATGCCAAATTTTGTTCTATTTGCTTGATTAGTTGTCGAGTTATGCAGAAATTTGTGTTTCATTTGCATGGGAGCCCCCCCTCTTAGTTGGGAGAGGGGTTTCTAACCATCACTAAAACCTTTCCTGGCCCCAAAAACCTCTACATGCATATTTTCATGCCGATTGGTTCAGTAGTTTTTGATTCTATAAGGAACATACGGACAGACAGACAGACAGAAATCCTTCTTTATAGGTATAGATTTAAAATTTGAACTGTATTGAATTTATGAAAATTTAAAAGTCTGCGTCTTGCTGCTCTCAACAAAAAGACGTAAAAAAGGAAAAATAAGGCAGATGGAGAAAAAAGGAAAAGAGCACAAAGGAAAAAGTGACAAAAAGTGGCAAAGTAACACTAAAAAAAGAGGAGACTGGACAGAAAAAGATGAAGAACTACAAGAACAAATAAATTAAAAAGCAATACAAAGAAAGAAAACGAAAAAACGGGTAAGAAAATTAGAATTAACAGGACAGAAAACCAGGAAAATACGATAAAAAAGTTGGAAAAGAAACAACTACACCTGTAAAGATGGTGTTCGCCTCAAATCCGGCAGAAACAAGACGATCAGGAGCACCGCGAGCAAGATGGTTAAGATCTGGCAAGAGATCAGGCAAAGAGTACTCGGTGTCCGAGGAGTTGGAGAGCGGTAGCCCTCAACCGAGTTACATGGAGAAACTTTGTTCAACAGGCTTTGTCTTAGGACGGCAAACCACCTAACGGAACAGAGACAAAAAGAAAAACGGAAAGGAAGTATGGGCAAAACGGAGAAAAACCGGAATAAAAAGTGGAAAAACGGAGCAGGAAAACAAAAAAAAACAGAACAGAAACGACGACGTAATTTATGTTCAACGTCAAGTTCAATTTTCACTTTAAATGCACATCCGATTTTAAGCCAAGTTTAAGTTTTCATGTCCAATTTGATTTCAATTTTAGATTCAATTTTAAGTCAAATTTGTACCCTGATTTTAAGCCGAATTTCAAATACATTTTTTTTTCAAGATGCTCCACTGATCCCCACACCCTGAAACTCACATCTAGAGCCCCCTGTTAGTAGACACTTACTAACAAAATTTAATGCAAGGCAGAGTAAGATTACCGTTGAAAAATTCAGCAACAGTTGATAAATCCGATTCGACTCGATCATTTACAATATACCAATATATGAATATTAATGAATGAATATTAAAAATAGAAGAGGACCTATATTGCTTCCTTGCGGTGCTCCAATATTCATCGGGCGCAAAGTACTATGAACACCGTTTATACCCACAAATTGTTTTCGATTTGTTAGATAGCTTTTCATCAGATCTTTAACGACTCCTCTTACTCCGTAAAGCATAAGTTTTTTTAGTAAGATTTCGTGGTTTATGGTGTCGAATACTTTTTTAAGGTTGATGAATAAGCCTCTTACGATTTTCGTCGATCAGTTTCATATATAAATTTATCGATTAGCTTTATAATAGTTTTTAGTGTCCAGTCTAGTTCCAAGTCCAATTCTAGTTTAATTTCAACAGTGATTTTAAATCTAATTGCACTCGAAAATCCGAAGCATTGACTAGCCCGAAGAAGGCGTGTTCGACAAAGCAGAGCAGTGAAGCAGTAGACCCAGTTCCTCATGATCCTCTCGGCCAACGCTCTCAGTATTGAGATTTCCAACATCTGGTGAATCACGTTGATGCCAGTTTCTCCGATGGCAGGATAAAATCGACGCTAGAACCAATCTACAATAGGAAATGATATTGGAGAGTTTTTAGACGAATTCACCGAAAACTTAGCTCGGTTGGTGCGTAGATGACAGCACCGATTCTGCCGAACATCTTTAGTTCTTTCAGATGGTGCCAAAGACTTAGTGAGAATAAATACTACTTCTACGAATGCCTGTCTTTGGACGATCTTCCATAGAAATTCTTCGATATAGTTGTCCATGGCGTCCGAGTGGGATTCTTTCTGGTGCTCACTGCACTGGTTACGTCCCTTCGGTCAGGATTTTCCCATTTCAAAATCCGAAGTATTTATGATACCCACCGTTGATGATCTATGCGAATCCACGACAACACCGTGCTTGGATTGCTCCAGAAGCATTTCCGGGAATACAATCTGCGGTAGCTTTCAAGGGTTTCCTAAGGTGAGTCCCAATGACAGTGACTTTCAGTTCGAGTTGATTCGTTTATCTCCAGACGCAAATTCGCAGCGCAGGTAAATGTTACGTCTTTACGTACGTACGTCAACGATGATCCCAGCAATTTGGGGAAACTCTACCGAATATTCGTCAGCATTAGCATTCTACAACTATTGAGTCGACGAGGACAAGCCACCATGAGCACAGAAATTGCCGGTCATTCTTCCTTTGGCAACTGGTCTTGGCTGTAGCTTAGAAATAAGGAAGCAAACAAAACAGAAAATGTTCAAATGGAACGGAACCGAATTGGACAGCATCAAAAAGTCAAACTTGATTTTTAAGGTCGCTGCTATACGGTCAAATGAATCATTAATGGAGATTTTTATTGATATTCTGGAGATTTTCTAAAAATTTATTGAAAGTTTACTTGAAGTTTTTGCAAGTTTACTTTACATTTATTTCGAAGTTCTGAGTTATTCGAAATTTTCTATAAATATATTTTTCCCCAGCTTTCATGGACCCAGATTCATGGACTGGAAAGAAGTAATTTTCGTACCTGAACGGTTGCAGTACAAGAATAAGGGAGAGTGCAATAAAGAGTAAAGAGTAAAGAGTAAAGAGTAAAGAGTAAAGAGTAAAGAGTAAAGAGTAAAGAGTAAAGAGTAAAGAGTAAAGAGTAAAGAGTAAAGAGTAAAGAGTAAAGAGTAAAGAGTAAAGAGTAAAGAGTAAAGAGTAAAGAGTAAAGAGTAAAGAGTAAAGAGTAAAGAGTAAAGAGTAAAGAGTAAAGAGTAAAGAGTAAAGAGTAAAGAGTAAAGAGTAAAGAGTAAAGAGTAAAGAGTAAAGAGTAAAGAGTAAAGAGTAAAGAGTAAAGAGTAAAGAGTAAAGAGTAAAGAGTAAAGAGTAAAGAGTAAAGAGTAAAGAGTAAAGAGTAAAGAGTAAAGAGTAAAGAGTAAAGAGTAAAGAGTAAAGAGTAAAGAGTAAAGAGTAAAGAGTAAAGAGTAAAGAGTAAAGAGTAAAGAGTAAAGAGTAAAGAGTAAAGAGTAAAGAGTAAAGAGTAAAGAGTAAAGAGTAAAGAGTAAAGAGTAAAGAGTAAAGAGTAAAGAGTAAAGAGTAAAGAGTAAAGAGTAAAGAGTAAAGAGTAAAGAGTAAAGAGTAAAGAGTAAAGAGTAAAGAGTAAAGAGTAAAGAGTAAAGAGTAAAGAGTAAAGAGTAAAGAGTAAAGAGTAAAGAGTAAAGAGTAAAGAGTAAAGAGTAAAGAGTAAAGAGTAAAGAATAATGTATAAATGTCGGTGGTTGACTTCCTTTAAGAAAAAAAAAACCGGTAGGCGCAATGAACTAAGATTCAGAAAGTATATTTAAAAATGTCTCTTTTTAATGGGTTACCAAACTAAAAACAGAACCGATCGTTGTAAAATAAAAATAAATGTAACCAATCATTTTCTACAAGTATGTTTAAAATGAATTTTACGTCTCCTCGATTACAAGATATTACGCAGTCTAATGACGTGAAACTCATATGTTTGAATCAGTCTAGGTTTCTTAAAGCTTTTGCAGTATAATTACACAGTTTGAATGCTTTACATAAAACCTTAAAAATAAAAGTAAAACAATATTACGGAGTTTCCACCTATTTAGAGTTCCAAGCGAAAATTATTAGCGTGGTTATTTTCTGCGTTTACCACACATGTTTGCAGTTTAGCAATTTGAACAATCAGTTTTTCGTTATTGCTTGCCCAATGCACCCCTCCTTGCTTGACAAGCATAGTTTCAGTGTATTTAGTAAGCACAGGATAATTATTATTAAAAAACGGATTTGCGTAGGACTCGTAAAGTTGCTGCAAGGTACAATATCATGTACTGATATTTTTATTTATATATTGTGTTGGCCTATAAATTACGTTTAAAACACGACTGAATTTGAGCAGATCGATATTTTTCTATTTTATCACTAGTTTCAGCGAATATAAAGGCCAAAATTGCTACGGACATGACATTGGCAGGCCGACCAATATATCTGATGAAGTGTTTGGCACTTTATCCTGTTTTGGAAGGTAGCCAAGGGACTACGTTATCAACTACTATACCGTACGGAACAAATGCAGAGCCATTAAATCCATTCCTGAATGGAGCTAGTACGCGATGAGCGGTTTGAAAGGCAAACACTTTTTAACTTGAGATCAACCGAATTACCGTTTCTTTACGGGGAGTCGCTGTCTTGAACAGGCATTAGAACAAATTCGATGGCATTCTCCCAAAATTTCTTTTTAATTGATGATATCCACTTGAATATTTGTCAGTTAGTGATTTTTGACGGTTTCATATTAAGTTGCATGCCTGTCAACGTGCAACTGAAATTGTTGTAAATTTTTACATGAAATACTTCGAAATTTGCTTTTAAGATCAAGCTTTTGGTAAAACAAAATGATGTTCAAATATTATTGGTTTTGCCAGGAATAAGACCAAACGTTGCACAGCCCTTCTCCCTACATCGTCGGAATTAGTTGTCATCCTCCCCGCAAACTGAAGTAAAGCTGTACGAAAACCAATTTCCGGCACCTATTCTACCGCCCGAAAGCTGGAGGTGTTTCGGTGCGAGCCCATGAGTAAATATTGGTACAATTTTTCAACTTTTGACAGCGGGCACCGCTGCTGCTGGCTGCCGTGGGAAACTTGTCGGCGCACTCGGACCTTTTTTTTCTCTTCGTGTCGGCCGAAAAGTTCCCGCCGAGCCAGTCTAGCAAACGAGCCGGTATGGGTCGCTAATAAAACCGCTTATTAAACATTAATCCCAATTTTGCTCCGTTTCTTTCGAGGAATCGATTCCATTGAGGGAGAAGACTTTACCGTCCATTTCTGTGGTGGAGCAAAAAAAAACCTTAACCGCCGTTGTTGACTGACGGGATTAGAAATAATATCGTTTCTGGATAGATGGGGTAATCTACAGCAACAAGCCAGTGTTCGTCGAATCCGCCGAAAGGGTCTGTACCTACGCGAATTACGCACATGGGATGATGTACATTTTGGTTTCATTGTTTTCGGGGAAGAATGATGGCGTAATATGGAAGCACGTTTGTGGAATTTAGTTATTAGAAAACCTTCGCTCAGGCCGAGAGTTATATGGTAGCAATTTGTTAAAACAATTCCAATAACAAATTAAAATAATGGCAATCAGCGTCATTAATACGTAGCCATTTCAAATTTCCCAACCTGTAAAGATTGAGATCAACTGGACAATACATCCTGCCCGTCTAAAACAACACAATTATTCATCGTACATCAAATGGTAAAATTGTCTTTTCTGAGTACAGAGTCTATACCTAGTGATAAGATTTATCATGCAGAACCGCAAAATCTCATTATTCAAGTCCGATGAGTTGACTTCCGAGGAGGTCATACAAAAACCACTTGCCACGTGATTGGAGAAAACCACCTGCTCAATCTCCGGCCGTTCAATCTCAATCTAGCTGGCGCAAATGGACGCAACCCAAACGAAACACTAAACTAAATGATGGGTCTGGCACAGCTTGACCAGTGCTATAGCCTGTTTGTGAAATGAAAACATTTCTTAATGGGCTTCGAATTTAGTTTTGTTTATGTTTAGGCTGGTTCGCTTATCCAACGCAGACAATCGTCGACCTCGGTTGCAAGGACACCGTAACGAAAATGCTTTGCTGTGAAGAGGTTGGAAAAAATGAGAAAGCCTTCTCGTTTTGATTTTTCTTGTACGCTTTATGTGTCAACTGGGTTTTGCTTGCCAGCAAAAACGCTTTTCGGTTAGCCGACAGACGTTCAGTTTGTTAGCAAATGATGCCGGACAAACACGCATATCCTGACTACCTCTAATCTAAATTAGAGTCGATCGAATAGAGCAAATGGTTCTCGAACAATTTCGTTTTGGGTTTCCGTCGCCCGGTCCTCGAACAATGTTATAGATTTAGTATTGAATGCTTTTTGTCTTGATATGCTTGTTTCTAGCAATGAATGAGACGTAGTTCACATCGATTCAATTTGCTGGCTACTTGTGATGTCGATCTGAATCGCCCTTAGATTGCAAAAAGCATTTTATTAGAATTAAAAAGCCATTTTGTTTTAAAATTGGGTTCTACCCTTCCGTCATAAAAACAATCACTCGTTGGGCATAAATGTAAAGGAAAACAGATTTATATCGTTGACGTTTTCTATTAAAGCGAAAAGTTGAAAATATGTTGTCACTAGTGGCAGACATGTACATGAAAAACATGAAAAAATGTTGAACAGTATTTGCTAAAAATATTTACGGTGACTGTATTGGCGTACCCCAGTTATATAACCTTAATAATTGTCGATTTGTATTCTATACTCTTTACTCTTTACTCTTTACTCTTTACTCTTTACTCTTTACTCTTTACTCTTTTTACTCTTTACTCTTTTTACTCTTTACTCTTTTTACTCTTTTTACTCTTTACTCTTTTTACTCTTTACTCTTTTTACTCTTTACTCTTTTTACTCTTTACTCTTTACTCTTTACTCTTTACTCTTTACTCTTTACTCTTTACTCTTTACTCTTTACTCTTTACTCTTTACTCTTTACTCTTTACTCTTTACTCTTTACTCTTTACTCTTTACTCTTTACTCTTTACTCTTTACTCTTTACTCTTTACTCTTTACTCTTTACTCTTTACTCTTTACTCTTTACTCTTTACTCTTTACTCTTTACTCTTTACTCTTTACTCTTTACTCTTTACTCTTTACTCTTTACTCTTTACTCTTTACTCTTTACTCTTTACTCTTTACTCTTTACTCTTTACTCTTTACTCTTTACTCTTTACTCTTTACTCTTTACTCTTTACTCTTTACTCTTTACTCTTTACTCTTTTTACTCTTTACTCTTTTTACTCTTTACTCTTTTTACTCTTTACTCTTTTTACTCTTTACTCTTTTTACTCTTTACTCTTTTTACTCTTTACTCTTTAAGCTGTACTCTTTACTCTTTTTACTCTTTACTCTTTTTACTCTTTACTCTTTTTACTCTTTACTCTTTTTACTCTTTACTCTTTTTACTCTTTACTCTTTTTACTCTTTACTCTTTTTACTCTTTACTCTTTTTACTCTTTACTCTTTTTACTCTTTACTCTTTTTACTCTTTACTCTTTTTACTCTTTACTCTTTTTACTCTTTACTCTTTTTACTCTTTACTCTTTTTACTCTTTACTCTTTTTACTCTTTACTCTTTTTACTCTTTACTCTTTTTACTCTTTACTCTTTTTACTCTTTACTCTTTTTACTCTTTACTCTTTTTACTCATTACTCTTTTTACTCTTTAATCTTTTTACTCTTTACTCTTTTTACTCTTTACTCTTTTTACTCTTTACTCTTTTTACTCTTTACTCTTTTTACTCTTTACTCTTTTTACTCTTTACTCTTTTTACTCATTACTCTTTTTACTCTTTAATCTTTTTACTCTTTACTCTTTTTACTCTTTACTCTTTTTACACTTTACCATCTTTTGTACGCTATATGTCAAAATTCCTTAGTTTTTAATTTCTATGGTAAAGTTTTTTGAATTACAGCAGTCCTGCAGATGGAATAGAAAATACTCTCACTAAATTGTGCTATTTTTGTACAGGTTGTATCTCATGCTTCTGATTATCTAGAAAGTTGCGGTCTTCAGGAAGTTTGTTCACATGACTGTCACATTGAATATTGTGCAGAAAGGAGTTCAGAATTTTCTCAACGTACAACGTTAGTGTAAATGCAACAAGGTCGCATATACATTTGCACCGACCCTTCAAAAAATCTGAACTGTTCTCCAGACCATCTTGGAGGTGACAATCACTTGAGCAGCCGGCCCGAAGACTACAACTTTCTAGATAGTCCACAACACAAGACACAGCCTGTTCAAGAATATTACTTGCACGCTAGCGTCACGTAGTGAGACAATTTTCCACTATTTTACTAGTCTATTTTGTACACACCACCGCCGCGACATATTCTGCTGTTCTGATGGTTGAGATCACTTTCAAAGGCGCTCCCGAAAAGTTGTTGCGAATGTATCCTCTCCTTAAGGTAGGTTTCCGTTAAAACTATTATATCGAAGTTCGCAATAAAAAGTCATTAATTTTGGTCCCAAGTCCGCGCACGTTCTGGTAGTAAATCAACAGTGGATCAGAGTTCTGCTGTAGGTCAGGCACAGACCAGGATCATTCATGATACAGGGGACTGCATAATCGAAAGTATTGTTGTAGGAGTTGTTGCACTTGCCCGGTTTGAAATTCTGGGAGCCCCGTTCCGTACACCCACACCCAGGATAGGGAATACTGTAGTTCGATGGCTGGAATGACTTGATTACGTAGGTAGGTCGAGGGCTACGATAATACCGAAATTGCCTCAGAAGTCGGTAGAGATGCGGTGAGCTGCCAACAATGGCATGCAGCGTCGTAGCGTGCGTAGGGCTTGCATTTCAATAAAGCATTAGCAATCACTTAAAATCGACTGATTTTAGTTATTTTCATTCCACGTTATTAGTTGATACCCGAGCAGGAGCGAAGAGCAAAATAATATAAAAACAATATCAAACTTTGTTATAATGGTATATTTTGTTATTGAATAGATATGGAGATACATTGATAACACATTTTGTTATTGAGTAGATATATAAAACAGTGGTTGTAAGATGAGTTTAATAACTGATTTTGTTATCATGTCTTATTTTGGCCTTAAAATGATATTCGATATATTTCATACAATTTTTTTTATTGATTAAAGAGATTTTAGATTATAAATATTTTATAAAATGATTTTTTAATATCTCATATACTACTGCATTTGTTATTCAATACCTTAATAATACTAAAATATGTTATTCTAAACTCTGAATACAGTCTTGTTATTGCTTTGTTATTCAAATAACACAAGTAGTTATTCTTTTGACCTTAAAGGAGTAACATTTTGATATTATTTTTTGTTATTTTACCAACTATGTCAGCCAAAGCAAGACCAAATTTTGATATGAGTTATTCGATTTCCAATAACACATTTTGTTATTATTTTGCTATTCGCTCCTGCTCGGCTATGCATGCAGCAGCCATGGCGAAGACAGTCAAAGAACTACGCTCGATGCTTTGTTCGTACTGCCAGCGCCCGTAGCAAAGAAGTTGTACATGGTGAAGGCCACGAAAGAGTTGAATAATATGCCGAAGTCTATCTCTGGATAGGCCATAGCGATGGTTCCGGTGAAACGCTGTGAATCCACCTGGTAGGGCGTCGAAGCATTTTTATATGTAGAAGGCTTGAAACGTTGGATTTATTGGATTTAAGGAAAATTTGTGTCATTGTTATTATCCTTTGTGTTTTTTCTTCGCCTTCCGAAATTAGTCCGCTTTTCCAATACATGGGTTAAGTGCAGCAAACTATTGGATAAGGAGCTAATACGAAAAAATGATAAACCTGGAAAGAACACTGATTTAGGAAACGAGGGGGTGCCAAATTGGGTTTCCGCCAAGGGTGCCACAATGTCACACTACGGCTCTGATGGTATGCTATGTCAAGCGGGTCACGATTGATGGAGAGATCGATGTGTGAAGAGACGCTTCGGTCACAGGAAATAAATAATCACATTTGCCAGGGTTTCCATGTTGGAGGCTTCGTTCCGTACAGCTGCCCGAGAGGCCCGAGACGACTGATGTGCGCTGGCAGCAAGAGCTCGACTGGCAGGAGGAACAGGAGCCCCCTTGATGCTAGAAACGTTGCGTCCCAGCATCGGATCGGCCGAGAGTGGAGTGGTGGTGTGCTCGTAGAGTCAGAAACAATTCCCGAAGATCCTAGAGCTTCAACTGGATCCGGAGTCGTCGCAAGAATGAGTATGATCCGTGGAGTGATAGGTGATGCGATGAGTGATATGCTCCGTAGACTCCAATAGGAATGTGCGACCGCCTTAACGGAATCACTCAAAACTGTCTTTATTGGAAACATTGTTATTCGGAACCGTCTTATTCGAAGGATTGCTGTATATGTGTGTTCATCATTTCATAAAGATAATCACATATTATTCAAGTCATTTACTGTAGGAAATTTTATTTCGATTGGGTCAGAAATAAGTTTCAATCAAAGCCTCATGAAATACTGTAGTGGATCTAAAAAGGGCCCTTTGGAATGCTCCTCGTTGCCCTGAAAAGGACGGTTTTAGTTACGAAGGCCCTTGCAAACGGAAATCAGCACTTTTTATTTTGTTTTTCTTCCTCTCGCTCCTAAACATTTTCGCGTTTTTTTACTGTGACTATTGTACACCCTTCTCGTCGGTATTGAATCTTCCTCTTGAAGCCGCTCGCTGCTGCTATTGCTGCCCGACGTAACGTTTGACGTAGGTATGCTTTTGCCAACAGTTTGAGTAGAAAAGTGCCCTCTTACTATTTAGTGTTTTCGTAGAAAAGAACCCGTTGCAAACCCTGTGGCAGCATTTATAGCATTTCGCTGCCCTTTTTGCAGACTAACTTGGCAGGTTTAATAGGTTATCATAGATAATCGTTCGACTTTTGAGAATGATTGACGGAAACTAGTATGAAGGTCTGTGCCTAGCGGCACGAACGAGCAACTCACGTAAGTAAAACTACGAATGCATGTTCAATTCGAAAAAGCTTGACATTTTGCAAATGTGTGTCACGCAAATTTTTAATTTACTATATTGTAAGAAATGTTTTGAAACATTCCTGTAAATTTGACAAGAGAAGACAAGTTTAAATTTCCTAAATACCCGTGCTCTGTAAATCAGTTTTATCTGTTTTTTAGAGATTGTAGTTTGCCTAAGAGTTTGATTAGGCCACTATCATACTTCTTCTGGTGATTGTCGATGATACCGCATTTTGAAATTTTTTATGTGATTTGCAACATTAGTCAACTTTAGGTAACTTGTTTGAAACGATTGTTAACTGGTTAACTGGAATGTTAAGGATTTTGCTTGTAGGCGATATATTCACGGCTTCTTGACTAGTTTTTGACATGGGGTCAATTACGATGTAGTGGTTAGCTCTCACGCCGAGGACTCGGGTTCAAATCCCAATTCCGCAGAAGTCACAAATGACTTAAGCTGTACAAGCTGACTAAAGGTAACTAAAAATAACGCTTTCAGGACAACTTTTTGACGGCTTACCAATTTCTTAAGGGATTTTCAATGGATTCTTGACGACTTCTTAAGGACTATTTGATGTCTTCTTGGCGACGTGTTGGCGACTGCTTGGAAGGTTCTTGATGACATCTCGACGACTTTTGGTCGATTACGTGACGACTTCTTGATGACTTATTGAAGACTTCTTGTTGACTTTTTAAAGTCTTTTCGATGACCTTTTGACGATTACTTAACAACTTTTGACATCATCATGGCGATTTCTTGACGATTTCGCGATAATTTCTTTCTTTTCTAATTTTTCAATAATTTTTTGACAGCTTGACGGCTTCTCGACTATTTCTTGACGACTCCTCAATGATTTATTGATAACTTTTTGGCGACTCTTTGCCGGTTTCTGGACGATTTCTTAACGACTTCTTGATGTTTTCTTGACGACTTCCTGACAATTTTTGAAGATTCCCTAAAACTTCTTACCGATTGCTTGAAAGTTTCTGATGATTTTTTGACGACTTCCTAATGACTTCCTGTCATCTACTTGCCGATTTTGGAAATAAACTGGCGATTTCTTGACGACTTTTTGATAAGTTATTGACGACTTATCGATTACTTCTTCCAAACTTCTTGACGACTTCTCGACGATTTATTGACGATTTCTCGGCGACTCCATGACAACTTTGTGGCGGTTTTTTGGTAACATCTTGACGTCAATTATTGATGATTCTTTAACGATTTTCTGACAATTTTTGATGATTTCCTTAATACTTCTTGACGACTTTTTAATGACTACTTGAAAGCTTTTTTGACGACTTCTTGGCGATTTCTCGACGGCTTCTCGATTACTTCCTGACAACTTCTTGATGACTTCTTGATGACTTGTTAACGGGAAATTAGCAGTCATTAACTTTTCGTCGGAAAGCCCAATTTCGGAAGCAGTTTTTGGGCGCATGACAGAGGCTCTGTTTTCAAAAATAAGTTATTCTTCTTGCCAATCTGAACACAGAGAATATATTTTCATGAACAGATTTTTTAGTTCAAACAAAATGACTGCTTTTCAAATTCACAAAACTAATGACGACTCATTTCACCTTAAAGATTTTTCGATGACTTCCGGACGATTACTTAACAATTGTTGACGTCTTTTGGCAATTTCTTTACGACTTCCTAGCGATTTCTTGGCGATGACCTGACGATTTTTTGACATCTTTATGACTTCTTGACAGTTTATCAATGATGTCTTCATGATTTTTGGACAATTTTTTGATGACCTCTTAACGACTTTTTTTTGTACTTCTGGAAATTTTCTAAAAATTTGTTGATGACTAATGATTTCCAGACTACTTTTTGATGATTTCTTGACGAGCTTGACGATCGCTTTATGACTTCTTGTCGATTTCTTGACGGCATTTTGACGTCTTCTTGATGACTTTTTGACGACTTCTAGACAACTGCTTAAAAATTTCTGATGACTTTTTGGAAATTTATTGACGACTTACTGTCGACTTCTTGACAACTTCTTGGTGGTTTGCTGACAACTTCATTACGACTTCTTATTGATTTTTAGACGTTTTCTTGACATCTTCTTGACGTATTTTTGACATCGTCTTAACGACTTCTTAACAAGTTCATGATGATACCTTAAAGATTTCACAATCTATACCTATAAAAATGGATTTCTGTCTGTCTGTCTGTCTGTCCCTATGTTCCTTATAGAACCGAAAACTACTGAACCGATCGGCGTGAAAATTTGCATGTAGGGGTTTTTGGGGCCAGGGAATGTTCACTCGATGGCAAAAGACCCCTCCCCCCACTAATATTGGGGGGGGGGGCTCCCATACAAATCTATGCCTATAAAAATGGATTTCTGTCGGTCCTATGTTCCTTATAGAATCGAAAACTACTGAACCGATTGGCGTAAAAATTTGCATGTAGGGGTTTTTGTGGCCAGGGAAGGTTCTTATGATGGTTAGAGATCCCTCTCCCTACTAAGAGGGGGGGCTCCCATACAAATCTATACCTATAAAAATGGATTTCTGTCTGTCTGCCCGAATGTTCCCTATAGAATTGAAAACTACTAAACCGTGAAAATTTGCATATAGAGGTTGTTGGGGCCAAGGAAGGTTGTTATGATGGTTAGAGACCCCTCCTCGCACTAAGAGGGGGGGGGGCTCCCACACAAATGAAACACAAATTTCTGCATAACGCGAGTACTAATCAAGCAAATGAAACAAAATTTTACATGTGGGTGTTTTTGGAGACAAGAATTTTTTCTACGGTGAATTGAGACCCCTCCCCACTATAGGAGGGGGGGGCTCCTATACAAATAAAATACAAATTTCCTCAACTCGAAAACTAATTAAGCAAATGGAACCATATTTGGCATGTGGGTATTTTTGGAGGCATGAATTTTTTCTATGATGAATTACGACCCCTTACCTTTTTAGGAGGGGGGGGGACTAGACAAATGAAATACAAATTTCCTCATAACTAGAGAACTAATCAAGCAAATGGAACCAAATTTGGCATGTGGGGGGTTTTGGAGGCAGGAATTTTTTAAATGATGGTTTGAGACCCCTCATCCCTGTGGTAAGGGTAAGGACTCTCATACAAATAAAACAGAAATTTTTGCGTAACTCAAAAACTAATCGAACTCGAGAAATTTTGGACTCTTTCATAAAACATTAATCAATAACAAGACCACCGAAAACTATCAATAGTAACATTAGATATTTCAGCGCGAGACCGTGTCACAGGCCGCGAGTGTTGCCGGCGACCTGCCGTCGGAAGCGCCGGTCACTGCGGGGGGCAACCCCCCGTAGAAATCACCTCTATCTAGGTTTATTTATTTTCCTAGATCTACTGACCTCTATTACTTTCTTTCAGTTGGGTCACCTCTGCGAAATGGTACTTTTTACAAAAAGATTTTCCGTGAAATGGTACATTCCGCCTAAGGTTTTTTGCGAAATGCTATTCTGCGAAACCCTATATTCCGCGTTATGCTCAACCGAGAATTGGTGTTCCACAAAATGATATTCGGCGAAATGGGGTTTGTAATGATGGCGAATATTTAAATGCTATCCGCTTTATTTTATCAGGCTAAGCAATTGGGGGAGTTGTTTTCTACTTTACTGTGAGGAAAATTTGTATATTGAAACACCCATGAACTCCCCAGGAACTTGCAAAACTCGACATTGTGACAAAGGTCATCCGAGATTCACGATTTATGTACAACACAGTTTAATTTTTAGCAATACGGAGTTTGTCGGGTCAGCCAGTAAATATATAAATATAACATAATTAATGATTTCTTGGTGGTTTCCTGACGGCTTACTGACGACTTTTTAGCGATTTGCTTAAGATTTCTTGCCAAAGAAGTCGGTGTTTTGATGACTGTTTGACGACTTTTAATAAATTGAGAGAGTTTCTTGGTGACAATTTTACGATTTTTTAAGACTTTTGACGACTTATCGAAAATTTGTTAACGACTTCTTGATTTTTTCTTGACAACTGGTTGCCGATTTCTTTACGACTTCTTGATGTTTTCTTGACGACATTTCGACGTTTCCTTAACGTCTTTTTTACGACGAAATCTAACGAACCTAAACTGACAAACTTGTTTTACATTCAGCAACAAAATGCTATCAACTTCCACACTACACTTCCGCATTAGTTTCCATCGTCTGGTAATATTATTGTAATGAAGTGTTGATGATCGCATCGAAATGTGTATATGCATATGAAGGTAATAGGTAATATCGCTAGCATTGCAGAAACATTAAAGAGTCGACAATCTTGTGCTGTTTTGTTTTAGTTTATGAATGGGAAAACTTATTTATAGTTTCATGGTAGACTAAATACCACGCAATCCGTGCGTTGCCTACCAACGAGATATGACCACAGCCACTTGGCGATCCTGTCAGTACAGCCAATTTTATTCGGCTTATAGAAAAGCATTTTATGGTTTACAGTTAGCGAGTACGGCTTTTAAGTCAGAATTCATCGTATCTTTCAATGAACTGACAAAAAAGTTTCGTGTTGTTTTG
This sequence comes from Sabethes cyaneus, assembly GCF_943734655.1. Classification (NCBI taxonomy): domain Eukaryota; kingdom Metazoa; phylum Arthropoda; class Insecta; order Diptera; family Culicidae; genus Sabethes; species Sabethes cyaneus. Next base: position 48,760,761 of record NC_071355.1, read on the forward strand.
TACTAGTATAATTCCGATAAGCGGCAAATACTGTCTTGTTCACGATAGTCTTGAAAACCTACGACATAGCACACGATGATCATTGATCTGACGGTGTTTCAACCTATTCTGGCCAAGGCCGGCGCTAGCCAATTTGTCGCTCCACGCAAATTCTCAAAATGGCGTCCCTAGAATAAACGAAAAACAGCCGGCGTTGCTGTGTGCAGACATTTCACTACCTACACACTCGCAAACGCGCACAGTCTCGTAGCGTCTTTCTGCATAACCACTCACGAAGCAAACAACTCGTGAGCAGCCTGCTACCCGTGACTGCTTGTTTTGCTTGAGGGAAGCGCCGGCCCTGATTCTGCCGATTAACGCTGGTCACTGCGAAACGTTGATCCCAATAATTTATTTAATGCAAATGCCCACAAAGTCACAAGTTTGTCGATTCTCACTAAGCTTATTTCAATAATTGATGAAAATCGGCCCTGCCGTTTTCAGTTTTAAGTCCAGTTTTTCAAGCACCGCATAAAAACCGTAATTTTAGGGAATAAAAAGCTATCAATGCCAGTTCAATGGCCCCATCAATCCATTTCCAACTTAAATATGAGGACGATAAATAATATTTCATCCGGTTGATTTGCAATTGTTGAACCAATTCTGATAAATATGCAATTGTTACTGAAAACGTGTATTCGGAAACTTCTTTTATTACGATGTCAGTGAATTGAAAATGAATTCGCTTCCTAAAAAAACATCAATATCTCCGTTATTAATTGAACATATGTCCAATCAGTCTTTTTACGTTGTGAATCTAAATTGGAAATAATAACGAAATACAATTTTTTCCGCCCATAGTAAGTAATCTAATTTCCATCCAGTTCCGGAGTGAACAAATACAACCCAGCGCAGTTTGTATGTGTGTGTGTGTGTTTGGGTTTGCAAATAGGTACGCGGACTCAGTCCGGTCGCACGCAGAACGAACGTCATGAATGATCATCAATATGCAGCAAAGTAATTAATTCCGATGAATAGTCACACTCGAATGCGTTGTTGCGGAGAACGGTTCAACCGTGAATGAAAACAATCCATATTGTTTTGAAAAAAAAATACCACCATATGTGTGTGTGTGTGTAATGAAACTTGTGCCCGTTGTCGTTTACCGTCAGTGAGTGGGTGAAACATGATTTCCCGGAAACGAAATAAATAAAAGATTTTCCACAGCAATGACTTTCCACTCGGGGTAGTAAAAACTGAACGCCGGTTGAGCCTGCAGTTCATCATTTGTTCGCTGTAGGGTGTTGAATTACAACGAGGTTTTAAATTTACTGCCAGTGCAGTGACCACTACTGGCCGGACCAGAGAAAGCCTTCAACTGATGGTGATTTTCGTGGCTGGAAAGCACCGGTTTTACACCCGACTCACGACACGACAACGCCTCATCATTGCTGTTTTGACCATGGTGGGTTGAGGTTTACGAAAAAAAAATATTATTTATTTTCCAGACTGTTTGTAGATGATCGCCCGACACTCCCATCAACCGGCTTTTTTTTATTTCAGCCCAAGTCATTTTTTGTTTGGATGAGTGCAAACTTCGACGGTCCGTGTTTGTTACTGTTTGTTTGCATTCGAAGCGAATTGAATTCGGAATCGATAGCACCATTTCCCATGGGGAAAATGCGAACCGGAACCGGTTAAAAGCTGATGCTTTGATTTCGCATGGTAATTGTTTTTTTCCTCTCGACGCATTGGGCATCGCATCGGTTTTATTGCAATTGGAAAACTTTAACAGCCCTTCAACTTTAAACTGCAAACGAACCGACAGTAATAAACCTGTTGAAAGTTTTTTTTTCCGTGCAAAGGGCTCGGAACATGTTTTTATTACACAGCCAGATAGTGGCAGAATGCGCCTGCAGAATGCACTTTAATGCAACGAGTTATTCGAATGGCTGTACGACCGTACCTACATCGGCGCATTCAGAGGGAAAACTTTGCGTGCCATTGACCATGTGACCAGCACTCCCTGCTTCAAACTTTGTTAGGACTAGAACACGAGCAATCTACTGTTTAATATTTCAAATATGTGACACCGCAGACTGAAACTGGAAAGTTTTGGAAAGTTTTTCCTGCTTTTCTGCCTGTTGGATGCTAACGAGAACGTTGCGTTGGGGAAACCAAACTTGTTATGGTTTGGAAATTGATGCATTTTTGCTAGGTGCTACCGAAAGTTCTAGTTTATGGAAACGTGTTTTCAATTGTTTGTGCCGTCGAATCGTTGGTGTACATTTTTTTATGAGCTAATAGAGCTTAATAGAGTTAATAAAGTTGTGGTGAATTCTATATTGATCCATCTAAAGCAAATTCTAAGAATAATATTTGTGTGCCTCCCAATATCTATATCTAAGGAAAAACGAATATTCTAAAAATACTAGCGTATAATGACAGACCATGAGCCTTGTATATTAAAATTTTATTAAAATATACAAGAAAAAGAATTGGTCCTAAATTACTCCTTTGTAGAACATGAGTAAATGGAATCTTCAATATAAAAATGGATTTCTGTCTGTCTGTCTGTCTGTTTGTCTGTCTGTCTGTCTGCCGGGATGTTCTTTATAGAATCAAAAACTACTGAGCTAATCGGCGTGAAAATTTGCATGTAGAGGTTTTTGGGGCCAGGAAAGGTTTTAATGATGGTTAGAGACCCCTCCCCCCACTAAGAGGGGGGCTTCCATACAAATGAAATACAAATTTCCTCATAACTCGAGAACTAATCAAGCAAATGGAACCAAATTTGGCATGTGGGTGTTTTTGGAGATAACATTTTTTTTCTATGATGAATTGGGACCCCTCCCCACTTTAGGAAGGGGGCTCCTATACAAATGAAATACAAATTTCCTCATAACTCGAGAACTAATCAAGCAAATGGAACAAAATTTGACATGTGGGTGTTTTCGAGGGCAAAAATATTTTCTATGGTGAATTAGGACTCCTCCCCACTTTAAGAGGGGGGGCTCCTATACAAACGAAATACAAATTTCCTCATAACTCGAGAACTAATCAAGCAAATGGAACCAAATTTGGCATGTGAAAGTTTTCGAGAGCAAGAATATTTCCTGTGGAAAATTGGGACCCCTCCCCACATTAGGAGGGGGGGCTCCTATACAAATGAAATACAAATTTCCTCATAACTCGAGAACTAATCAAGCAAATAGAACCAGATTTGGCATGTGGGTGTTTTTGGAGACAAAATTTTTTTCTATGATGAATTGGGACCCCTCCCCACTTTAGGAAGGGGGGCTCCTGTACCAAAGAAATACAAATTTCCTCATAACACGACAACTAATCAAGCAAATGGAACCAAATTTGGCATGTGAAAGTTTTCGAGGGCAAAAATTTTTTCTGTGATGAATTAGGACCCCTCCCCACTTTAACAGGGGGGGCTCCTATACAAATGAAAAACAAATTTCCTCATAACTCGAGAACTAATCAAGCAAATGGAACCAAATTTGACATATAAGTGGTTTTGGAGGCAAGATTTTTTTCTATGGTAAATTGAGACCCCTCTCCTCTGTAGAAAGCGAGTTATGACCCATCTCCCCTTTAAGAGGGTGGGCTTTCATACAAATGAAATGGAAATTTCCTCTTATCTCAAGAACTAATCAAGCAATTGGAACCAAATTTGGTATGTGGGAGTTTTAGATGGCAGAATTTTTTTTATTGTGAATTACGATCGCTTCCCCTTTTAAGAGGGGGGCTCCCATACAAATGAAATACAAATTTCCTTATAATTTGAGTACTAATCAAGCAAATGGAACCAAATTTGGCATGTGGGAGATTTTTGAACCTTGAATTTATTTTATGATAGTTAAAGACCTCTCACCCCTGTTGTAGGGGGATATGGATTCTCATACAAATAAAACAGAAATTTTTGCGAAACTCAAAAACTAATCGAACACGAGAAATTCGAGACTCTTCCATAAAACATTAGTCAATAACAAGACCACAAAAGCTATCTATAGTAACACTAGATCATTCAGGACGAGACTGTCGCGAGTGTTGCCGGTGACCCGCCGTAGGAAGCGCCAGCCACTGGGGGGAGGCAACTCCCCGCAGAAATCACTACTGTCTAGGTTTATTTATTTTCCTAGGTCTACCTGGGTTTCCTGGAACGAGAGACAGCGAGTAAGGAGAGGATCGCGAAATAGCACTTTCCACAAAAAAGTTTTCCGTGAAATGGTACATTCCGCTTAAGGTTTTTCGCAAAATGATATTCGGCGAAATGTTGTACAATCATGGCGAATATTACTATCCGCTTTCTGGCTATGGAATGAGGAGACAGGGGAGTTGTTTTCTACTTTACTGTGAGGAAAAATTGCAAATTTGTATATTAAACTACCCATTCCTGGTAACTAGTAAGCATTACCATAAGTAGCAAATCAGCGTATCTGGCATTTTATACTGCACGTTGTTGTATATTAGCTTTTTGACTGCATAGGTGTTGTAAATTGGCATCCAAAATTGTATTCAAATTCTTCGTGTCGGTAATTAGCTGTAAATTAGCATTGTCAGCACTATAAGAAGGTTATCACTAAAGTAGCGGTATATTTTGCCAAAATAGCATTTAAATAGCATTTAAGGCGACTTAAATGCTTATTGGCCTACATTTGAATAGCATTGGTGATGCTTATTGGTTACCTGGGATGCTTTCATAGTTACGTAACTGCCAAAATGAATCATCTAAGGTTGAACTCCTCAGAAACTTGCAAAACTCAAGATTGTGACCAAGATCACTCGAGATTCATGATTTATGTACAACACAGGTTAATTTGTGGTAATACGAAGTTTTTCGGGTCAGCCAGTAACTTATAATTAAAACAAAAAAGCTAAAGTGGTTTAAACAACAGAACGAGATTGTAGAATGCTTTATGTGTCGGAAGTTTTCTTATCAAATTTAAAACAAGCGTTGATACAAACAGAAACTTGAGCTAATATTTTTTAATATTTTTGTTGGAACGATCTTTAAAACAAGTTTTAATATCGGCAGAACAACAAATCACCACTTCGACAAAATTTCACACCCTCAAACAGATATATAGCCTCCCTTCCCAAATAAATGTCTGTCTGTCTGTCTGTATGTCAATCTGTCTGTCCGTGTGTAGGGATTTTCGGGGCCAGAGAATGTTATTATGATGATTTGAGGCTAGAAATGCGTGCATGGTAATTCGAGACCCCTTCCCCTGTGGAAGGAGGGGCCCTCATTCAAATGAAACAAAAATTTCAACCAAATACGCGAATTATCTACTTAACTAAAACACAAAATTAGTATTTCCTGGATAAGAAGCATGTTCTGACAAAAGTTTAAACACCTTTTTAGTCAAGAAATGCTAATGCTTGGATGCTTGAGCCACTCTCAGTGCCACATTATGCACAAGAAGTTAATCTAAGGTTATGCAAGAGAAAAATACTTTCAAACAGAAATAAAAACTTCTACACTAAAAGAAAAACGTCATCGATCCTGCGCCGAACGCATTCTGGTCCTCCAGTACTATTGGTCCTGCCGCTGGGCCTGCCCTGGGCTGCCGTTCTCCGATCCCCTCGAACACCAGCTGACCATGCGTCCATGTTCTAGGCATTAACTGCCACCGCTTATTTCGTCTGACTGAGTCCAAAAACAGATGATGAGTCTGCAAGTTGTACTCCCGGAACTTGTCTAGTAACTGACGCTGCTTAATACTCGCCAACGAAAGACCCCACTAACGGTCTCAGTCTGCAGAATGGAATACAGGAAAGCAGCTTATAGGCAGATGATCGTTGCTCCTCAATTTTGCTTCTACCCGAGACGTTCTTATTTAAACAAACTAAAATCCGATAGATAGAACCTGACCTGCGAATGCGGATCCAACGGATGGGAATTCCGGAAGATAACGGTAGCGAGCAGACGTCGACGAACGGCACCGAAGGTGAGCATAAAGGAGTCGATGTTTTCGGTTGGCAGCGGCAAACGATAAACATATTCGCCTTTGGCGGCGCGCGCACCGATGATAGTCCGTGCTGACCCATAACCTTTGGCAGATAGTAAACCTTGACGCATCAGGGTTTTCCCGTCATGAATAAGGTGGCAAACCACACTGAATGCTTTTATCCTTAGTATAATTTTCGAATGCACGTAAAATTGCACATTTCTTCTCGTCCTAAAAAACCGAAATATCCTTTTCGGCAGAAATGAAGCAACCTACTATACCAACATCATTAAAGAGCAAACAGCTGACTATAAATTAGGTGCTCCGGCGATGATTCAGTACAGTGCCCCATATCAGTAAATTATGCTAAGGAATTCCCGCCCTGTACCGAAAGCTACTAATCCTACCTTATCAATAACACTGGTTCAATGGGATCAGCCGTGGTTCTGACTTGCCCAGTAGAGCATTGTTCTGACAGTTGGCACATTGCCACGCAGGAAGCAACATCAGCTAATATGGCATTAATTGCCAGCATCTTTATTTTAGCACTAACAGTGAATATAGCTTGGGGAGGTAAGCAAAGTTGTTTATTGAATCTAAAGAAGAAATCTATGCGATAAATGATTGCATAATTAGAAAAATATGTAGCGTTTAAAAAACTCTTGAAATAAATTTAAAAATAATTTTAACTTAAAATTTAATTTTAAATAATGAGTTAGTTTCTACGTTCAAATTAAGGCATACCGATTCAAGAAATTTAAAAAAAGGGTTTGTGTATTAGATATTAAAAAATGCATGTGCATTTGTCTAGCGCTCCTAAAAAAAATGTTTTGAATAATGTATACAATTGGGGTATGAAAAAAACGAATCAAGTAATACGTTTTAAATTTTCGTTCTACTCAAGCATGCTTAGTTAACATCAACACTGGTCTCCAGGCGCCTGAACCAGTTTTTATCCAAGGACCAGTGCTCCAGTATCCAACCTTTTTCGGAAGTATGTTTTGGATGCAATGTGAACGCAGCACAATTTCTTGCCAAGACAAGTTACTGGTCGGCTGTATGTTTGAAAAGGTGGTGTGAATCCTTTGCTAATGTAACTACAAAATATTTTTTTGAATTTATAGTCAACGTAAAGGGTTTCAACATCATATGTTACTCCGGAACGACGTTTTACATTCCAGAATTGGAGCGAATGGTGGATGCTAGATCCTTGTATTGCGAGGAGGAAACTCGTAATCCCTTCATAACCGCTGAGGTACAAACCACGACTATACCATGTGGGAATGGAGAAGGCCTGTTTCAATATATTGGATTCACAACAGCTGAAGGTACATTTATACCCTACATTCAGTCTTGCTACAATATCAACATGGAATCTGCCATTTACACAACTCACTCTATTCGAGGCATAGCGATGGAATGTAAGTTTTGTGTGATGTTCGGTTTGCCAAAAATTGAATTTAATTCTCTTCTTAGATGCAATCCCTGAAGGTAGGCGACCAAGTTTCAAAACGCCGGGCACTGGTATACATTTTAAACGCGGCTCTTACACGCAAAAGCAACAGTTAGAACAGTTAAAGAATTTATTAGGCTCAGATTATCAAGCGCGTCAATTCATTAACGGCAATTCTTACTTGGAAATTGGTCATCTAACTCCCCATGCAGATGGGATTTTTCGGTCGTGGAGATGGGCTACCTATTTTTTCATAAATGCAGTTCCAATGTGGAAGGTTAAAAAATTAAAAATATATGAAAGCGCCTAAAATTAACATTGCTTGTTGTTTCTTTAAAGGGTATCAATAATGGAAATTGGGTCAAAGTGGAAGACAAAACTCGGAAAATGGCTATTCAGCTGCGAGAGAACATACTTGTATTTACCGGAGCTCACGATATCCTGGCATTGCCTCATGTCAATGGAGGACAAATACCCTTTTTCCTTCAAGATTTTGCCATCCCTGTTCCGAAGTGGTTGTGGAAAATTATCAAATCGCCCAGAACAGATTCCGCTATCGCCTTAATTACGCTCAATAACCCCTTTCAGATCAAAGCTCCAACACGTCTCTGCCGCAAGGATTTATGCAACGAATACGGATGGTCAACAGCTAGTTTCAGTGACAATACCAAAGGATACACTTATTGCTGTTCCGTTAGGCAGTTGATGGTTGCTATCCCAGGCATTCCAGACGATGCTGATGCAGCAAGAGTGCTGCGCTATCTAGACTAAATAAACTTCATAGCTACATGCAGTGTAAAACAATAAGGCCATTACAAATATTTTATAAAGTTTTTGTCCTTCCGGTGTTGGGCCATTGGAGGAGGGGGGCGAAAAAAAACAAAGAGATTTTTTTAAACGAGCAAATAAAATATTGATTTTAGGCATTTTTATTTAAAGTTTAAACGTGAAAACCAAATCTATTCTTGCTTTTAAAATAAACATTATTATTTTCCATGCAACAATCTACGAAAAAAGACAAAAACGAGAGCAAAATTTTTCGGCCGATTTTGGGAAATTTCGTTGTTCGAATTTCCATTTTTGTTTCGTGCTAGAAGCATTAACTCAACTCGTACACTCATTTTTTGAGATTTTCAGGCTGTAGAACCCACAGACAATTGATTTTATGAAAATAAAATTAACTCATACCCTACAAATTATTTTTTTGCCCCCCGATTTTTGCTACTGCTACTTTGCTACTACATGAAAACATACTTTTTCAAAACAATTTCAATAAAGTGTCAATCTGTCTGTCTGTCTGTCTGTCTGTCTGTCTGTCTGTCTGTCTGTCTGTCTGTCTGTCTGTCTGTCTGTCTGTCTGTCTGTCTGTCTGTCTGTCTGTCTGTCTGTCTGTCTGTCTGTCTGTCTGTCTGTCTGTCTGTCTGTCTGTCTGTCTGTCTGTCTGTCTGTCTGTCTGTCTGTCTGTCTGTCTGTCTGTCTGTCTGTCTGTCTGTCTGTCTGTCTGTCTGTCTGTCTGTCTGTCTGTCTGTCTGTCTGTCTGTCTGTCTGTCTGTCTGTCTGTCTGTCTGTCTGTCTGTCTGTCTGTCTGTCTGTCTGTCTGTCTGTCTGTCTGTCTGTCTGTCTGTCTGTCTGTCTGTCTGTCTGTCTGTCTGTCTGTCTGTCTGTCTGTCTGTCTGTCTGTCTGTCTGTCTGTCTGTCTGTCTGTCTGTCTGTCTGTCTGTCTGTCTGTCTGTCTGTCTGTCTGTCTGTCTGTCTGTCTGTCTGTCTGTCTGTCTGTCTGTCTGTCTGTCTGTCTGTCTGTCTGTCTGTCTGTCTGTCTGTCTGTCTGTCTGTCTGTCTGTCTGTCTGTCTGTCTGTCTGTCTGTCTGTCTGTCTGTCTGTCTGTCTGTCTGTCTGTCTGTCTGTCTGTCTGTCTGTCTGTCTGTCTGTCTGTCTGTCTGTCTGTCTGTCTGTCTGTCTGTCTGTCTGTCTGTCTGTCTGTCTGTCTGTCTGTCTGTCTGTCTGTCTGTCTGTCTGTCTGTCTGTCTGTCTGTCTGTCTGTCTGTCTGTCTGTCTGTCTGTCTGTCTGTCTGTCTGTCTGTCTGTCTGTCTGTCTGTCTGTCTGTCTGTCTGTCTGTCTGTCTGTCTGTCTGTCTGTCTGTCTGTCTGTCTGTCTGTCTGTCTGTCTGTCTGTCTGTCTGTCTGTCTGTCTGTCTGTCTGTCTGTCTGTCTGTCTGTCTGTCTGTCTGTCTGTCTGTCTGTCTGTCTGTCTGTCTGTCTGTCTGTCTGTCTGTCTGTCTGTCTGTCTGTCTGTCTGTCTGTCTGTCTGTCTGTCTGTCTGTCTGTCTGTCTGTCTGTCTGTCTGTCTGTCTGTCTGTCTGTCTGTCTGTCTGTCTGTCTGTCTGTCTGTCTGTCTGTCTGTCTGTCTGTCTGTCTGTCTGTCTGTCTGTCTGTCTGTCTGTCTGTCTGTCTGTCTGTCTGTCTGTCTGTCTGTCTGTCTGTCTGTCTGTCTGTCTGTCTGTCTGTCTGTCTGTCTGTCTGTCTGTCTGTCTGTCTGTCTGTCTGTCTGTCTGTCTGTCTGTCTGTCTGTCTGTCTGTCTGTCTGTCTGTCTGTCTGTCTGTCTGTCTGTCTGTCTGTCTGTCTGTCTGTCTGTCTGTCTGTCTGTCTGTCTGTCTGTCTGTCTGTCTGTCTGTCTGTCTGTCTGTCTGTCTGTCTGTCTGTCTGTCTGTCTGTCTGTCTGTCTGTCTGTCTGTCTGTCTGTCTGTCTGTCTGTCTGTCTGTCTGTCTGTCTGTCTGTCTGTCTGTCTGTCTGTCTGTCTGTCTGTCTGTCTGTCTGTCTGTCTGTCTGTCTGTCTGTCTGTCTGTCTGTCTGTCTGTCTGTCTGTCTGTCTGTCTGTCTGTCTGTCTGTCTGTCTGTCTGTCTGTCTGTCTGTCTGTCTGTCTGTCTGTCTGTCTGTCTGTCTGTCTGTCTGTCTGTCTGTCTGTCTGTCTGTCTGTCTGTCTGTCTGTCTGTCTGTCTGTCTGTCTGTCTGTCTGTCTGTCTGTCTGTCTGTCTGTCTGTCTGTCTGTCTGTCTGTCTGTCTGTCTGTCTGTCTGTCTGTCTGTCTGTCTGTCTGTCTGTCTGTCTGTCTGTCTGTCTGTCTGTCTGTCTGTCTGTCTGTCTGTCTGTCTGTCTGTCTGTCTGTCTGTCTGTCTGTCTGTCTGTCTGTCTGTCTGTCTGTCTGTCTGTCTGTCTGTCTGTCTGTCTGTCTGTCTGTCTGTCTGTCTGTCTGTCTGTCTGTCTGTCTGTCTGTCTGTCTGTCTGTCTGTCTGTCTGTCTGTCTGTCTGTCTGTCTGTCTGTCTGTCTGTCTGTCTGTCTGTCTGTCTGTCTGTCTGTCTGTCTGTCTGTCTGTCTGTCTGTCTGTCTGTCTGTCTGTCTGTGGAAGGGGGGGCCTAGAAGTTTGAACCACTCTTTATTCAGGAAAGGGGATGCTTGAGCTACTCCCAGTGCCATATTATGCACAAAAAGTTAATCTAAGGTTATGCAAGAGAAAACTACGTTCAAACAGAAAGAAAACTTCTACACAGAAAGAAACACGTCATCGATCCTGCATCGAACGAATTATGGTCCTCCAGTACTGTCGGTCCTAGGCTGCCGTTCTTTAATTCCCTCGAACACCAGCTGACCGTGTGTCCATGTTCTAGTATTATCTGCCACAGCTTATTTCGTCTGACTGAATCATACGCCGCCTTACAGTCCACAAACAGATAATGAGTCTGCAAGTTGTACTCCCAAAACTTGACTAGTAACTGACGCAGCTTGGTACTCGCCGACGAAGGACCCCACTAACGATCTCAGTCTGCAGAATGGAATAGAGGAAAGCAGCTTCTAGGAAGATACGTTTATCTCCTCAATTTTGCATGTACCTGAGACATTCTTATTTCAACAAACTAAAATTTTATAGATAGAGCCTGACCTGCGAATATATTCTTACTCGAACAATCGGAATAGACCCACGCGACGAAAAAGGACTATGGATTGGAAACTCGGGACGTGGAACTGCCGATCTCTCAACTTCCAAGGGAGCACTCGAGTGCTCTCCGACGTATTGAAGAGCCGCAAGTTCGACGTCGTAGCGCTGCAGGAGGTGTGCTGGAAGAGCTCAACGGTACGTACGTTCAGAGATGGACATACCATCTACCAGAGCTGCGGCAACACACACGAGCTGGGTACAGCTTTCATAGTGATGGGCGAGATGCGGAAACGGGTGATTGGGTGGTGGCCAATCAATCATCGAATGTGCAGGTTGAGAATCAAGGGCCGATTCTTCAACATAAGCATCATCAACGTGCACAGCCCTCACCTCAGAAGTACCGATGACGACAAGGATGAATTCTACGCGCAGTTGGAGAGTGAATACGACCGCTGCCCAAAACATGATATCAAGATCGTCATCGGGGATTTCAATGCTCAGGTCGGCCAGGAGGAGGAATACAAACCGGTGATTGGAAGGTTCAGTGCACACCAGCGAACCAATGAAATGGGCCTAAGACTTATCGACTTTGCCGCCTCCAAGAATATGGCCGTACGTAGTAACTTTTTCCAGCACAGAATCCACCATAAGTACACCTGGAAGTCACCAAATCAGACAGAATCACAGATCGACCACGTTTTGATCGACAGTCGGCACTTCTCAGACATTATCGACGTCAGATCCTATCGAAGCGCTAACGTTGACTGGGACCACTACCTAGTTATGGTTAAGATGCGCCCAAGACTCTCCGTTGTGAACAACATTCGGTACCGACGCCAGCCTCGGTTAGATCTCGCGCGGCTGAAGCAGCCAGACGTCGCCGCAAACTACGCGCATTCACTCGAAGCTGCACTGCCGGAAGAGGACGAGCTGGACGAAGCCCCTCTCGAGGACTGTTGGAACACTATCAAAACAGCCATCAGCAGTGTAGCGGAGAGCTCCATCGGGCATGTGGCCCGGAATCAGCGGAACGATTGGTTTGACGATGAATGTAGGAGGGTGATGGATGAGGAGAACGCTGCGCGGGCGGCCAAGATGCGCAGTGCCACACGTCAGAACGTGGAAAGACACAAACAGAAGAAGATGCAGTGAAACCAAATCTTTCGGGAGAAAAAGCGCAACCTGGAAGAGCAGGAATATGCGGAGTTGGAGCGGCTGCATCGTTCTCAGGAAACGCGGAAGTTCTACCAGAAACTGAACGGATCCCGCAAAGGCTTTGTGCCGCGAGCCGAAATGTGTCGGGATAAGACTGGCAGTATTCTGACGGACGATCGTGAGGTGACGGATAGGTGGAAGCAGCACTTCGACGAACACCTGAATGGCGCCCAGGCGGAAAACCATGGCGGCGGGGAAAGCGATTTCGACGGTGCAGCAAACGGGGAAGAGGTGCCAGCCCCAACGATAGGCGAAGTTAAGGAGGCCATCATGCAGCTAAAGAACAACAAGTCAGCTGGAAAAGATGGCATCGGAGCGGAGCTTATTAAAATGGGACCAGAAAAGCTGGCCGTTTGTCTACACCGACTAATTGTTAGAATTTGGGATACGGAACAGCTACCGGAGGAGTGGAAAGATGGGGTTATCTGCCCGATCTACAAAAAGGGCGACAAGTTGGACTGTGAGAACTATCGAGCGATCACCGTTCTCAATGCCGCTTATAAAGTGCTGTTCCAAATCATTTTCCGCCGTCTATCACCAATTGCGAATAGATTTGTGGGAACTTATCAAGCCGGCTTCGTCGAAGGTCGGTCTACAACGGATCAAATATTTACACTGCGGCAAATCCTCCAAAAGGGCCGTGAATACAGAGTTCCCACGCATCATTTATTCGTTGACTTCAAAGCCGCATATGATACCATCGACCGGAAAGAGCTATGGAAAATCATGGACGAGAACAGCTTCCCCAGGAAGCTCATCAAACTGATTAAATCTACGATGGATGGTACGCAGTGCTGTGTTCGGATTTCGGGTGGATTGTCAAGTTCATTCGAATCACACAGAGGGCTTCGTCAAGGTGATGGTCTTTCATGCCTGCTGTTCAACATAGCGCTACAAGGTGTTATGAACCGAGCGGGTATCAACACGCGGGGCACGATATTCAACAAATCTAGTCAATTCGTCTGCTTTGCCGATGACATGGATATTATCGGCAGAACATCTGTGGCGGTGGCTGAACAGTACACTAGACTAAAGCGCGAAGCAGAAAAGATTGGGTTAAAGGTAAATACGTCTAAAACAAAGTACATGCTGGCCAGCGGAACCGAGGCCGAACGACACCGCTTGGGCAGTAGTATATTGATCGACGGCGATGAGTTTGAGGTAGTCGATGAATTTGTCTACCTTGGCTCACTGGTAACGGCGGACAATGATACCAGCCGTGAGATTCGGAGGCGTATTATCAGCGGAAGTCGTGCTTACTATGGGCTCCACAAGCAATTGCGGTCGAGCAGACTAAGTCCCCGTACAAAGTGCACCCTGTACAAGACGCTTATTAGACCGGTTGTTCTCTACGGGCATGAAACATGGACAATGCTCGAGGAGGACCTGCGAGTGCTCGGAGTTTTCGAACGACGAGTGCTAAGAACGATCTTCGGCGGCGTACAGGAGAACGGAGTATGGAGGCGGAGGATGAACCATGAACTCGCACAGCTCTATGGCGAACCCAGTATCCAGAAGGTGGCTAAAGCTGGACGGATGCGATGGGCAGGGCATGTTGCAAGAATGCCGGACAACTACCCTGCAAAGATGGCGTTCGCCTCCAATCCGGTAGGAACAAGACGACCAGGAGCGCAGCGAACAAGATGGTTAGACCAGGTGGAGCGAGATCTGGCGGAGAGTACTCGGTGTCCGAGGAATTGGAGAGCGGTAGCCCTCAACCGAGTTACATGGAGAAATTTTGTTCAACAGGCTTTGTCTTAGGACGGCAAGCCACCTAAATAAGTAAGTAAGTAGTGACCTGCGGATCCAGCGGATGGGAATTCCGGAAGAAAACGGTAGCGAGAAGACAGCGACACCGTAGGAAAGCATATAAGAGCCGATGTTGTCGGTGAACAGCAGCAAACGTCAAACATATTCGCTTTTGGCGGCGCGCGCATCGATGATAGGCCGTACTGATCCATAACCTTTGACAGATAATAAACCTTGACGCATCAGGGTTTTCCCGTCATGAATAGGGTGGCAAACCATACTGAATGCTTTTATCCTAAGTATAATTTTCGAATGCACTTAAAATGACACATTTCTTCTCGTTGTAAAAAACCGAAATATCCTTTTCGGCAGAAATGAAGCAACCTACTATACCAACATCATTAAAGAGCAATCAGCTGACTATAAATTAGGTGCTCCAGCGATGATTCAGTACAGTGCCCCATATCAGTAAATTATGCTGGGGAATTCCCGCCCTGTACCGAAAGCTACTAATCCAACCTTATCAATAACACTGGTTCAATGGGATCAGCCGTGGTTCTGACTTGCCCAGTGGAGCATTGTTCTGACAGTTGGCACATTGCCACGCCGGAAGCAACTTCAGCTAATATGGCATTAATTGCCAGCATCTTTATTTTAGCACTAACAGTGAATATCGCTTTGGGAGGTAAGCAAAACTGTAGTGTAGAAATTTTGATTCTATGGGAATGGCTTTAAGTGGCGATAAATGATTGCCTAAATAAAAAAATATGTAGCGAACAAAAAACTCTCGTGAAATTTAAATAATGATTTAATTTCTATATTCAAATTAAGGCACACCGATTCAAGAAATTAAAAAAAGCATTTATCTATTTCATATTAAAAACTGTGTGTGTTAAAATTTGTTTGGTGCTTCTAAAACAATGATTCTGATTAATGTATACAATTAGGGTATGTAAAAAAAGGAATCAAGTAATAAGTTTTAAATTTTCGTTCCATTCAAGCATGCTTCGTTAACATCAACGCGGATCTCCAGTCGCCTGAACCAGTTTTTGTCCAAGGACTAGCGCTCCAGTATCCAACCTTTTATGGAAGTATGTTTTGGCTTGCATGTGAACGCAGCACAATTTCTTGCCAAGACAAGTTACTGGTCGGCTGTATGTTTGAAAAGGTGGTGTGAATTCTTTTCTAATTTAACTACAAAGTCATTTTTTGAATTTATAGTCAACGTAAGGGATCTTAACATCACATGTCGCTCCGGAACGACGTTTTATATTCCAGATTTGTTGGTAGAGGTGGATTCAAGCAACTTGTTTTGCACGGGGGAAAGCTTCATAACCGCTGAGGTACAAACCACGACTATATCATGTGGAAATGGAGAAGGCCTATTACGAAATATTGGATTCACAACAGCTGAAGGTACATTTATACCCTACATTCAGTCTTGCTACAATATCAATATGGAATCTGCAATTTACACAACTCACTCTATTCGAGGCACAGCGATTAACTGTAAGTTTTGTGTGATGTTCGGTTTGCCAAAAATTGAATTTAATTCTCTTCTTAGATGCAATCCCTGAAGGTAGGCGACCAAGTTTCAAATATTCGGGCACTGCTGGAATTATAACGAAAGACTCTTACACGCAAGATAACCAGTTAAAACGGTTGAAGGATATATTAAAATCAGATGAACAAGCGCGTAAATTCATTAACAGGAATACTTACTTGCAACGTGGTCATCTAACTCCCCATGCAGATGGGATTTTTCGATCGTGGAGATGGGCCACCTATTTCTACATAAATGTAGTTCCAATGTGGCAGGTTAGAACAGTAAAAATAAATGAGACCGCTTAAAATTAACATTACTTGTTGTTTCTTTAAAGGGCATCAATAATGGAAATTGGGCCAAAGTGGAAGACGAAGTTCGAAAAATGGCTGATCGCCTGCGAGAGGACGTACTTATATTTACCGGAGCTCATCATGTCCTGGAGTTGCCTCTTGTAAATGTCGGACAAATGCCCATTTTTCTTGAATACGTAGGCGTCCCTGTTCCGAAGTGGTTGTGGAAAATTATCAAATCGCCCAGAACAGATTCCGGTATCGCCTTTATCACCTACAATAACCCCTTTCCCCCCCAAGACAATATGCCCATTATGGATCCACTCTGTTTGGATGTATGCCACTTATACGGATGGCTCAGAGATAGTTTCAGTGACAATACCAAAGGATATACTTATTGCTGTATCATTAGGCAGTTGATGGATGCAATCCCAACCATTCCAGCAGAAGCTGACGCCTCAAGAGTACTGGGCTATCTAGCCTAAATAAACTTCGAAGCTAACTATTAAAAAAATCCAAGATGGTTGCCAATTTTTATTCACTTCATTTATAAGTCCTATCTCTCCTTTTTATAAAACCGTGTCGTTTGTAGTTTGTTTCATTGCAAATTTTCGAAATATCACAATAATTATATGTAAATTGTGAACCTATTCAGTTGATTCCATTGCACACCTAATTTTATGAATGTTTCTTGTAGCATTTTTTCTCAGCTTTCCAATGGTGGTCTTAAAATGAAAATCGGTTGGGCACCCATTGTGAAAATAGCGATTTTTTTATAAAACCAATATGGCGACCAAATCCAAGATGGCCGCCAAATAATTTGTTACTCCATTTGAAAGCCCTGTTCTTCTTCTTCACAGAACCGGGCCATTTATTCGTTGTTTCATGGCAAATTTATGAAATATCACATGATATAGATCTCAAGGTTTGCTCAAATTTCAACTTTTTTTGAAACTGTTAGGCCCCTTGGCGAACGAGGGGTCCACTATTTCGAAGTATTAAAAGTGTAATTCTTATTTTTGAACCATTTTCAACCAATTAAGCGCAAAAGTTCCAATATTTGAAGACCTCATGTCAGTAGTGGACCCGTTTCAGCGAGAATTACTCAATAACAAATGCGTATGTCATTGTTATTAATAATTTATTTTAATGAAACGATTAAATTTCTTTTCAAAGTCATTATAAGATATAACAACATATATAATAAGATATGCTGTTATATCTTATTATGACTTTGAAATTCATCTGACTTCCAATGGTCTAAGTAACCGGTTAAAATGATTTATTATATATAACTGCATATTTAATCAAACAAGATATATTATCATAACACAATAAAAAATTAAAAAGATATTATTCAGATATGGCTTCCTACTTGAGATATGCGCTTGTAATACCTTCCATACTAGTCAGCTCTAAACTCTATAGTGATTTTTAAAAATCCAGCCATTTCGTAGTAATAAACAGTTCTAATTTAAATGCGAAACTAATAGCAAATTATAGCCATGGAGTAATCAGCATTTCTCTAGGACTCAAACGTCAGCGTACTTGTGACGGCGGCATCGGCTGGAATATATCGAAGTATGTTCATCAATTCAGGAACCTCGCAGCAAAAGGTATATCCTCTAGCAAAATCGTGATAATATTTATTTTCCCATTTGGTTGGTCCACAAATGTCCGTACAAAACTTTGCACTGTCTTCATCTGTTTGTAATGGATCATTGTTTGTGATAAGGGCGATTCCAGAGTTCCTGCTAGGCGATTTGATGATTTTCCAGAACCACCTAGGAACTTCGATACCACCAGTGTGAAGAGTAATTGGAATATTGCTTCCATTGACATGAGGCAGTGTTAGGATACCGTGAACACCAGTAAATATGAGCACGTCCTCGTGCAGGCGCATGGCCATGTGCCGAACTGCGAATTCTACTCTTTTCCAATTTCCATTATTAATAACCTTTGACGAAACAACAAGCAATATAATTGAATGCGGTTCCAGATATTTTTGATTTTCGAACCTGCCATTGTGGAGCTGCATTGACATAGTAATAAGTAGCCCATTGCCACGGACGAAAAATCCCATCTGCATTAGGAGATAGATGACCACGTGCCAGAAAAGAATCAATGCGAATAAATTGACGCGCTTGGTGTTTTGAGCCTAATAAGGTTTTCAATCGCTTTAGCTGCTCCACTTGTGTATAACTTGTCAGGTCAACATTTCCAGAAGCACCAGTTACTTTAAACGCAGGTATATCAGATTCACTGATTGAAACTAAAAATATATAAAACTTACTTTTAATTTTGCCAACCCATGCATTCCCCAATACTTGCAATTAATCGCCCTGCCCGGAATAAAATGATTTGTGTAGATGACAGAAGCTTTTGTCATATTGTAGCACGACTGAATGTAGGTTACAAATTCACCATTCGCTGTTCTGAATCCAATATTTCGCAACTGGCCCGTTCCATCCCAGCATGGTATTGTCGTGATCTCTATGTCACCGGTTACCTTCCTCGAACAGATCAATTCGTTAGAATTCCTTTCCACCTCGCCAATAGTAAACCTTGTTTCAGATTGACATCTAATGTTGGCATTTCTTACATCGACTGAAAATTTAAAAAATAATCTGACGTTAGTTTAGAAATAGAAATCACGCAATCATCTCAATCATACATCCGTTTAGCGTTGTAGTTTGGCAAGAAATACTGGTGATTTCATGTTGATTCCAACGCAATGATGGCCCATCTGGTGCCCACAGCTGTCCTTCTCGAAAAAATACCGGTTCCCTCGTGCTGAGGTCTTTCTTGATGTTGACCAAGCATTCTTGAACGAAACAAAAATGTAAAGCTCAGTGCTTGAATTGATTATTTCACATTCTCATCGGCAACTGCACCTATGACTTGCAAACAATGTTTTTAGAAACCCTAAACTAATTTCAATATGTCCACATCTCCAAAATTTTTCTTTTTTTTTCTCTTTATTATCGAGATTTTCAGCCGTGACATCTCAAAAAATCTAATGTAGGTACTAACGTTTTCTTGATTTTTTGAATTGGTTTTTCGCTTGACAAAATTTGAGCTAACTGAATAAATTTCACTAATTTTTATCGCTTTATTTTACTCATTAGATTAAACTATCCTTTATCGCGATATCAAAACTTCTATACCTACTACAATTCTACTTACGTCCCCAAGCGATAGTCACTGTTAGTGCTAAAATAAAACATTTTCCGATTATTTTCATGTCAGCTGATTTTGTGTCCTTCGTTGCTGCACGGTTAGAACAATACTGCTCTACTAACCAAAACCTGAACTAAGGCTGAACGAATTAAGCTGTTGATAATGTTGCATTAGATATCTGTACTGTAGAGAGATCGCCACAATAATTTATCAAAGCAATGCAGTGTAAACAAATAACTAAAAAAAAGGAGAGTGTTGGTACAGACACGGATATTACACCCATTGTGTGTAGTCGACTTAGTGCAAAACGCACTAAACTTATACAAAGCATAAAAGCTTTCAGTATTATTATAGCCCCACTCACTCTCAATTTGCCACCTTCTTTGCAGTATACGCCCCCTTATGGCGGGGAAAACCGCCAATATTTATTATCTGCCAAAGGCTATGTTCTATGAATCGAGGATGCCTATAATTAGCACACGCTGCCAAAAACGAAAATGATTATCGTGTGTCACTGCTCACCATCGGAGACATCGGCTCTGATGTTCTCTGCCGGTACTACCCGTAATCTTCTGGGATTCCCGGTTACTGGATGCAGGCCGAGCTCTAGCTATTTTCGAATTTTAGTTTTCAAGATAAGCAACCAAAGTTCTTAGTTTCCTGTTCCTGTTTTACTTCATTAATTTAGTTTTGATTTCCTAAAAACAGCTTTTGTATTTAGCAAAAGCCTTGATATTCTGAATTTTAGCTGTATTTTTAAAAACCTAACTGTAACTTTATTTAAAATATTCATTTCACTACTTCTTTACATTCTTTACATTTATGCATAAATTATTTTGCTCCGAAGTATTTTATAGTGAATATTTTGTGTACGAAGCCTTCATGACGCGAATAAGTATTCTATAAAAATTTTGGTAAACCTTACAGAAAAGGTTGAAAATTCTCACATTTACAAAATCACGACTGCGCAACATGCAGTGAATATTTTCTCGAATAGCATAACTTTAGGTGTTAAGAGCCGAGTTGAAAGTTTCTAATAGGTTTTTTCCAAGAGAAAGAAACTAACAAAAGAGTAAAGAGGGTTTACTCTAACGTCTCTTAGTGGAACGAACAAGGGGTTTACATAGGAATATACCATTTTTAACATTTCTGTCAGTTTCTCAGAGTTAAACCGAAAAAATAAATAACTATTATTTAAAACAATGTTTCACATCCGTCAATTCCCACGAAATTGTTGATAACGCCATTCATTGTGATAGATTGATTTGAAATATAGGGTAATTTGCCAATTGTTGCACACCTAAAGCAGGAACTTTAAGTTTTTCTTATCTCTCGAAGAAACTATCACGTAACTTAAATCGAAATTCGTCCTGTAAACAAAATGACCTTTCAGTTTTCATAGCCTGAAATATGCAATTTGAATTTTTGTTCAACCCAATACCAACATACCCAATTGTTGCCCACTTCATTAACGTCATTTGCCTAATATTGCACACGTTCAACCCAATTATTGCACGGCAAAGAAAAAAATGAAATTAGGAGAAATACCAGTCACAGAAAATTAAAGAAGAACTCCTTATAAACCGATTTATCAATTATAAGCACCGTACCGTTACCATTTTTTTTACGTTTTTGATTTCAATCATCACCGAACAATGGTTTACTACTACTAGAATAGGTAAAAATTAGGGGAGTGTCGTCGTAGTTGGCTCACGTTTCGGAATTCCGCCATAACTTTCGTTTCAAAAGGAATTTTGAAAACCTAAATACATCGTTGCAAAGGTCTAAGAATAAGGTATATTTTTGGAAAGTTTTGAACTGATTGCTTGAAAAATACAAAAGTTATAGGTATTTACGTGAAGACAAAAAATGTTGTCATAGTCGGGCCATGTTGTACAGGTTGAGCCACCGCAGAAAAGCTAAGACATACGTATTGAAATTATATATAGAGACATGAAAAGATTGAATTCCGTGAACAACGGCTCATATAGGTACAAATTTCCTATTTTTAATTGCATTTTTGCGAAATTTTGGCGATCTTGTAAAATCAATATTGCTGCAATCGCCTTTTCCGAAGTGTACAACTACAATGAAAAAAACAACAAAAATCTAGGTTTTTATCGTATTAATTTTGCTAAAAAAAGTTCAAACGTGTAATCGACGTTCACGGATTTGAACCAAATATTGCCAGATTGTTCGTTTTCGAGGGAATGTCCGATCGGCACCAAATTTTCGATTTTTTCTTTCTGACCGAAAATAAACAATCTGGCGAAATTTGGTTCAAATTCGTAAAGGTCGATTACACGGGGCTCGGACACTCGTTGTGTTTCCTTTTTCAAATTTAAACGCAGTCTCCTGTTTTGGTTGAGATTTTGTTTTTTTTTTTTTCAAAGCAAACATTTTCGATTTTTTTTACATTTCTCAAGAATTTCTCATAATAAACTTCCGCACACATTAGGCGGTATGAATAAAACAGTTTACTTTGCTTTTTCCGTTTAAATCGTATAGGAGCATTTGCTCTAACTCTTTTATGCATACGGCCTATTGTTCCGCTAATCAACTGTGGATTACGGCTACGAAAACTATTTCCTATTCACGAAAATTGTTACACGCCGGTAATATCATTAGGACTTTGCGGATTTAGTCTCAAGAGAAATCGATAATTATTGGTATTGTTTTATTCAGACATCCAAATACAGGTATACCTCGATAGTACATACACTTTTGCTTCGTTTAGCGTACGTATTACCGAAATGCACGTACTATCGAATCACAATTTTAGGCTTTGAAGCATTGTTGTATTACGCTTAATATTGCATGAATTTGCAAATTTGCATGCACCATTGAATAAATATACATTTTAGTGGTATTGATTTAATACAGCAAAAAAATTTAATTTTTTTAAAATCAATGATTTTACCCTTTGCGAAGCTTGGAATGAAACAAATAAAGTGTTGCCGAAAAATGTACGTACCTACTATCAAGGCAAAATGTACGTATTATGGAGGGTACGTAGTATCAAGAGTACGTGCTAACGAGGGTATCGAGGTATACCTGTAGTGCTAACATTTCAATAAGAGTTGGATTAAGTAAGAATGGTAAAACGGGGCCTGTAGCTTAGCGGCTTTTGCGGATGGTGTGCAAGAAATGGACAAAAGCCTAATTTTTTTTCAATTAGGTATTAACCAATATGCATTAGAACACAAAAAAAGGAACATAAAGTTATTTATTTCATCAAACTATGAATGAGGGTATTTTGAAAGGCATAGAAAGTAATATGGGGTAGATTTGCTTTTTGTTGCAATCTAAGAGCTTTAATTTGATGAGTGATTTTTTAATCTAAACTGTAAGCTTTCGACGTATTTTGGCTTTACTAAGAGTTGGATTTTATGAGGTAATTTTTCTATTGCAAATATTTGTTTGGTAGCAATCATGTTTACACGCATATTTGAAGGTAATGACACATATTTGTGGTTTGATTGTTTGGAGTGCTGCGATAATGCAGATATTTTCCTATATTATTCAAAAACCGAGAAGTGGGCAACAATTGGTTGGTGTGCAACAATTGGCAAACTACCTTAATTGTTTAACAACTAACATGCGGACAGCCAGTTAAAATATCAATTGGCTAACGTCCTCTGCTTCTTACTAGTTCCTTTCGACACTCTACTTTGCAGCTATTTGCATATTTGACAGATTTACAATTGAAACTATGTAAAGAACTGCTAGCCATTAACTGACGCACAGGAGCAATTGGAACGCTCAGATATATTCTCGGATAAGCTAGTGGCTGCTTTTCCTCGCTTTGAGAATAATTCTGTTGTTCTGTTGAGAATAATTATTGTTGCTCACATCACATGCCCAAATATATGTATATGAATGCAAGCTGGCAATAAGAAAGGACGACCGCTCACTTTTCTATGATATTTCACTTTCAAGACATCAAATTTTACTAGGTTTAAACGATAAAATCTGTTGAAGAAGAGGGTTGGTTTTGCATTCTGGGGTACTTCCCAAGCATATATATCAAATCAAACTGGTCTAGGTTTAAACGTCGTGGAAGAATCTTCGACGCGGGGGTTTTATTACTTTTTTTATAAAAAGAAACCACACTAAACAGATGGTGTGTTTTACTGTCGTCCCCGTCTGTAAAGCAAGGTAATCACGAAGAAAATGTAAGGGATAATTTGACCTTGAAACTTTTCGCTAATTTTCACCATATAGTGATTGAAAATTGTAATAAAAACAACATAACTGCTACATTTATTATGAATCGATTGGTGCTCAAACCATCAAAATCCGTTCATAATTGGCAGAGCTATTAGCGTTCAAAATCTTTCATTTTTTATGACGCTCGCATTTTTGAAACTACCCCCTGTACCAGCTACCTTCCTGAGAGACGTTGTCCTACGTCAAAAACAAACACAGCTGAGTTCGTGTCATTCGTGATTCAACCCACAGCCCATACTGTGTATGTAAAAATTCAATCATATCATGTGTTTTTCAGACTAACCCAATCAATTCAAGCCCGGAAGCGACTTCCGCCGTATAATCATATCCAATCGATTACGAATACCACCTGTGGGCAGACGGTGAAAACGGTTCACCTGAACCTTATTCGCCTAAAATCGATTAATTTGTTCCAGCAAGACTGAGCCGCCTATTCATCCGGCTTATCTCAGTTTAAAAATAAATCATGCCAACAACGCGGAATGAAGAGAGCTCATCGTCAATTCATATCCCGACTTGTTGCTGCAGCAGAAAAAAAGGAGCCGAGAACCGATCAGTACTTTGGCACGCAGCTTTCGGGCTATTCTTTGTTCGCATCCATCTTCCAACATCATGAACATCACCATCATCATCATCAGCACCATCATCCTAGGCGTCGTCACACAGAAATCCTTCCACGGAAGAATTTTACTCTGCCACTGGCAGTTATTGCAGTGAAGGCAGAAGGGAAAATCGAGCGCCTCGTCTGTCACACCCAATGAATAACGGATGACGATGCTGTATTTTTAAATTATTGGACATAAAAAGAATACATTCCGGACTGCAATCACACCCTCCATTCATCCGGTTCTCCTCACCCATCAATCGGGGAAGCCATTGTCGGTATTCATGCAAGTGAGTTGTAGCAGGAAGCCGCGAATTGGGTAACCCTAGAGACCCACCCCGGGGGCCCTGCAGCACGTTTCCACTCGGTTATTACTTGAACCGGTAATAAAGAAGAAAGAATCCAATTAACGGCGGACCGTAGAACGGAAACGGCAACGGGCAGCTGATGTTCGTCGTGCTATCGCATACGGCCAGAGCAAAGGACGAAAGGCAAAATGGGTCGATCCATTTTTGTTCCGGAGACCGAACACAAACATGGAAGCCGCCGGCTGGGGGCAGGGATGAGGTTGGCGGGCAGCAGATGACAGCTGCTTATGATGGGCCATCATTAGCGTTCAATACAGGATGCCTTTGACGGGTAAATTGGGATACGCGAACGCCAGATGGGGAGGCAAATTTTAACGAAAGAGGAAATATGTTTCGCTGAAGATATTGCGCTCACTTGACATTGTTTTTATTTTGTGCTGACTTTGCCTCATTCGACGATTCCGTAAATAAAACCACCAATGGCTGCCGTGGCAATAAATGCCTCAAAAATAGTTGACAATACAGTTGAGTGTTTTTAATCATTCAACTCACGCGATGAAAACTACTTCTTCTCACGTTTCTCGTTCTCGAACTGAACAGGATGCCGTCGGCAGAAAACGTTCCAACCATTAACAAACCACCATTCTCGAAAAAAACCTAATCTTTACGGCAAACAGCTGTGGCAGCCGGGCATCAGTGGCTAACCAACTACAGAAGTCCAAACTAACCATTTATTCAGCAGAGCAAAAACCCGTAAATTAGATCTTGGTTGTGTGATTCGCCTATGTGCCGCAGTTCGGCCTCCAGGATAACGTCCGGCGCTTGGTCGGCTTTCCATTTTGTTTTGTTTTGACTACACTACAGTCTACTATTTCCACCGCACTTGGTTCCGGTTCGTGACGCGTCAGGCTTATGCTACTGGTGGTGGTCATCATTGCAGGCTCGTCCTACAACTGCAACCATGAATAATTCAAGGGTTCATTTCCGCTACGTAATTTAATGATTCAGAAGGTGAATAGCCTTAGGTGGAACGTGTTATCCCATCTTACTAACTAACCATCATTGCGATCTCAGTTCATTGCGTTATGATAGAGAAAAAAATAGACAACAGAACGGATATGGTCCTGCCCATTCACCTTACATTGGAGTCTGCCTGGTCAGTATCACCCGCACGATAGTTGCAAACGAGTGTAATCGTTTTTTTGTTTTCTCCACGGTCAAAGGTCAACCGACCGATCGTGCCGAACTTGTTGATTTGATGGGTTTGATATTTTTCCATCAGGCCAAATCACTTCTCTATTTGCTTGTGCTTGTTGAATTCATGCAATCGACTTAAAAGGTTCCGGAAGGTACCATAAAAGGTCCATTTCGGAGTGTCGGACACAAGCGTGAGACTGTATGTCTCGTTACTGCTTTGGTCGAAACAAAGGAAAAAAAGAACTTTGGCAATCTAGTAAAAAGGTTGATTGAATAAACGGCTGTCTTGGCATTCGAAGTTAAAAAGTTTTTTTTTTTCAGATATTTGAAGACCAACAAATAATAAATTTAGTTTCTCGTCGAATACTCACTTCGAATAATCATTAAGATAAAAATATTTTTCTGGCGGAATATGTAAAACATTATGCCTATTTCTATCTGTGTGTCCAGTTTTTTCATGGTCCGAACTAAAAATCACGAAGTTAACGCGCATGTATTTGTGTAGTACAGCATGACAAATGTTATTCTACAAAATTTCTGCAGGTCAGGCAAGTTTTCCTGGCTGTAAAATAACGACAATGCCTTGCGTGAGTTATTTTCATTTATGAATGACGAAAATTAAAACGATTAGTCGACATTGTCTTCTTCGTCGCACGAAAAACCGTAGGAAGTTTGGCTGGTAGGACTTTTGACGTAGGACTACGTCTTACGGCAAGTTTGGAGATAGGGTGTCATTCCAAAAAATCGAAAAATGCGAGCGTCACGAAAAATGAAAGGTTTTGAGCGCTAATAGCTCAGCGGTTTTCCGATCGATTTTCAATATTCTTACACCAATCGATCGGAAAATCTTCTAAGAATTGACCCAAATGAAGAAAAGTATGGATTCTTGATGTTGAACTATTGAAAAATTGAAAATAATGAACCTATGTTTTACCAGAATTCTCGCTTCGTGATTGGTTGGAAGATTCTTTACGATGATCTAAACCTATACCAATTTGATATCTGTGCTTGGGAAGTAAGCCAAAACAAGTGACAAAGTTTCCCCATTTCAACAAGATTTCTTAACACCGCGGTTCAACCTAGACCATTTTGATGTCCTTGCTTGGGAAGTACGTCAGAGAGAGTGACAAAGCCCCCTCGTGCCAACAGATTTCTTACGAACGCGATTAAACCTAGTCCAATTTGATGTCTGTGTTAGGGAAGTGTGCCAGAAAAAATGACACAAGTTCATTGTCCCAACAGACCGCAAATTCTTTACTGCGAGACGATTAAACCTCGACTAACTTGATATCTGTGTTGGAAAAATGTGCTACAGCAGTAGTGTTCGGTTATAATACGACTCTGTATGAATACGCATGCTTGCCGTTTCATTAGAAGTGTAGTGAAAAGATGTGCTGTTGATAAAATAGGATTGAATTGGTAAAATCCCTTCAACGTGGGAAATATGGATAATAAAAACAATCTTTAATTTCAGCAAGGTAGCAGCAAAGCAATAGTTTGTGTTCTTGATTTTGTTAAATTGTTTTCCAATGCACAATATTTTGAGAATTGAACGTATGCAATGTTACTACTTTGATAAATGTTACATACAACGCATGTAGCATGTATATATGTTGCATATAGCATGCATACATGAAGAATCGAATGATTACAAGCATGAATACATGCTACTATCACTACAAAGACATTTACGTAGTACTGCGTCATCTATATATGCGGTCGTGTCTTGTACACAACCCCTATGATTTTTTTAATGACAAAAACGTTTTTGAATAGATCCCTGCTCACTTTGATTGATCGCGTATGATAGACAACTAACTAAAATATTAGGGAATAACTAGTTTTGCATTGTGTGTCATAAAAATGCTGATATTTTTAATAATTTGTGTTGGATAGGACGGTAATAGGCAATTACGACGATGTAACAACATACCCTACGTCAAGGATAAATTAAAACGTATAGGTAGCATCACAGAGGCATTTGAAAACGATACCCACACTATAATAAAAGCAAAATGGTATTTGTAAAAGCCTCTTTCATGCCAATTTCCTTAGGCACTTGCTAAATTTACTAGAAAAGCCTTTATCGAGATTAAAAATAAACATTTTTAAATTTCGTTCAGCCTCAATAAACTCTTTTTAGCAGAATCAACTAAAACAATTCAATTTCAAAATTCAATTGAAAAGTTTCCATTTAAAGATGGAATATTTATTGATTACTAGCTGACCCGACAAACTTCGTATTGCCACAAATTAAAATGTGTTGTACATAAATCGTGAATCTGTCACAATCTCGAGTTTAGCAAGTTTCTGAGGAGCCCAACCTTCGATAACTCATTTTGGCAGTTACGTCACTATGAAAGCATGGGTAGTTTAATTTACAAATTTTCAATTTTTCTCACAGTAAAGTAGAAAACAATCTCCCTGTTACTTAGTCAGATAAATTAAGCGGATAGCACTTAAATATTCGCCGTGATAGTATAGCACTTCGCCGAATACCATTTCGTGATAAACCTTACATGGAATGTACCATTTCACGGAAAACCTTTTCGTTGAAAGTACCATTTCGATCCTCGGGGTGATCCTCTCTTCTTATTCGTTGTCGCTCGTTCGAACCCTTCCGAAGGAAAGTAATAGAGGTCAGTAGACCTAGGAAAACAAATAAACTTAGACAGATGTGATTTTTGCGGTCTGTTATGTATTATGAAGGAGTCTAAAATTTGTCGAGTTCGATTAGTTTTCCACAAAAATCTCTGTTTTGTTTGTATGAGAGTCCTTATTCCCCTACCAGAGGGCTGAGGGGTCTCAAACCATCATAAAACCAATCCTGCCTGCAAAATCCCCCACATGCCAAATTTGGTTCCATTTGCTAGATTAGTTCTTGAGTTAAGAAGAAATTTGTATTCCATTTATTTGTGAGACCCCCCCCCTCCCCCAAAAATGAGGAGGGGTCCTAATTCATCATGGAAAAAAATCTTGCCTTCAAAAACCTTCACATGCCAAATTTGATTCCATTTTATTGATTAGTTCTCGAGTTATTATGCAATTGGGATTTCATTTGAATAGGAGCCCTCTCCTAAGAGGGGAGGAGTCATGATTCCCCTCCTAAAAAAATTCTTATCTCCAAAAATACCCATATGCCAAGATTTAAACCATTTGCCCGATTAATTCTCGAGTTATGCAGAAATTTGTGTTTCATTTGTATGGAAGCCCCCCTCCCCCTCTTAGTTGAGGGAGGGGTCTCTAGCCGTCATAAGAACCTTCCTCGGCCCCAAAAACCCCTTCTTGCGAATTTTCACGCCGATCGGTTCAGTAGTTTTCGATTTTATAAGGAACATACCGGCAGACAGACAGACAGACAGACAGACAGACAGACAGACAGACAGACAGACAGACAGACAGACAGACAGACAGACAGACAGACAGACAGACAGACAGACAGACAGACAGACAGACAGACAGACAGACAGACAGACAGACAGACAGACAGACAGACAGACAGACAGACAGACAGACAGACAGACAGACAGACAGACAGACAGACAGACAGACAGACAGACAGACAGACAGACAGACAGACAGACAGACAGACAGACAGACAGACAGACAGACAGACAGACAGACAGACAGACAGACAGACAGACAGACAGACAGACAGACAGACAGACAGACAGACAGACAGACAGACAGACAGACAGACAGACAGACAGACAGACAGACAGACAGACAGACAGACAGACAGACAGACAGACAGACAGACAGACAGACAGACAGACAGACAGACAGACAGACAGACAGACAGACAGACAGACAGACAGACAGACAGACAGACAGACAGACAGACAGACAGACAGACAGACAGACAGACAGACAGACAGACAGACAGACAGACAGACAGACAGACAGACAGACAGACAGACAGACAGACAGACAGACAGACAGACAGACAGACAGACAGACAGACAGACAGACAGACAGACAGACAGACAGACAGACAGACAGACAGACAGACAGACAGACAGACAGACAGACAGACAGACAGACAGACAGACAGACAGACAGACAGACAGACAGACAGACAGACAGACAGACAGACAGACAGACAGACAGACAGACAGACAGACAGACAGACAGACAGACAGACAGACAGACAGACAGACAGACAGACAGACAGACAGACAGACAGACAGACAGACAGACAGACAGACAGACAGACAGACAGACAGACAGACAGACAGACAGACAGACAGACAGACAGACAGACAGACAGACAGACAGACAGACAGACAGACAGACAGACAGACAGACAGACAGACAGACAGACAGACAGACAGACAGACAGACAGACAGACAGACAGACAGACAGACAGACAGACAGACAGACAGACAGACAGACAGACAGACAGACAGACAGACAGACAGACAGACAGACAGACAGACAGACAGACAGACAGACAGACAGACAGACAGACAGACAGACAGACAGACAGACAGACAGACAGACAGACAGACAGACAGACAGACAGACAGACAGACAGACAGACAGACAGACAGACAGACAGACAGACAGACAGACAGACAGACAGACAGACAGACAGACAGACAGACAGACAGACAGACAGACAGACAGACAGACAGACAGACAGACAGACAGACAGACAGACAGACAGACAGACAGACAGACAGACAGACAGACAGACAGACAGACAGACAGACAGACAGACAGACAGACAGACAGACAGACAGACAGACAGACAGACAGACAGACAGACAGACAGACAGACAGACAGACAGACAGACAGACAGACAGACAGACAGACAGACAGACAGACAGACAGACAGACAGACAGACAGACAGACAGACAGACAGACAGACAGACAGACAGACAGACAGACAGACAGACAGACAGACAGACAGACAGACAGACAGACAGACAGACAGACAGACAGACAGACAGACAGACAGACAGACAGACAGACAGACAGACAGACAGACAGACAGACAGACAGACAGACAGACAGACAGACAGACAGACAGACAGACAGACAGACAGACAGACAGACAGACAGACAGACAGACAGACAGACAGACAGACAGACAGACAGACAGACAGACAGACAGACAGACAGACAGACAGACAGACAGACAGACAGACAGACAGACAGACAGACAGACAGACAGACAGACAGACAGACAGACAGACAGACAGACAGACAGACAGACAGACAGACAGACAGACAGACAGACAGACAGACAGACAGACAGACAGACAGACAGACAGACAGACAGACAGACAGACAGACAGACAGACAGACAGACAGACAGACAGACAGACAGACAGACAGACAGACAGACAGACAGACAGACAGACAGACAGACAGACAGACAGACAGACAGACAGACAGACAGACAGACAGACAGACAGACAGACAGACAGACAGACAGACAGACAGACAGACAGACAGACAGACAGACAGACAGACAGACAGACAGACAGACAGACAGACAGACAGACAGACAGACAGACAGACAGACAGACAGACAGACAGACAGACAGACAGACAGACAGACAGACAGACAGACAGACAGACAGACAGACAGACAGACAGACAGACAGACAGACAGACAGACAGACAGACAGACAGACAGACAGACAGACAGACAGACAGACAGACAGACAGACAGACAGACAGACAGACAGACAGACAGACAGACAGACAGACAGACAGACAGACAGACAGACAGACAGACAGACAGACAGACAGACAGACAGACAGACAGACAGACAGACAGACAGACAGACAGACAGACAGACAGACAGACAGACAGACAGACAGACAGACAGACAGACAGACAGACAGACAGACAGACAGACAGACAGACAGACAGACAGACAGACAGACAGACAGACAGACAGACAGACAGACAGACAGACAGACAGACAGACAGACAGACAGACAGACAGACAGACAGACAGACAGACAGACAGACAGACAGACAGACAGACAGACAGACAGACAGACAGACAGACAGACAGACAGACAGACAGACAGACAGACAGACAGACAGACAGACAGACAGACAGACAGACAGACAGACAGACAGACAGACAGACAGACAGACAGACAGACAGACAGACAGACAGACAGACAGACAGACAGACAGACAGACAGACAGACAGACAGACAGACAGACAGACAGACAGACAGACAGACAGACAGACAGACAGACAGACAGACAGACAGACAGACAGACAGACAGACAGACAGACAGACAGACAGACAGACAGACAGACAGACAGACAGACAGACAGACAGACAGACAGACAGACAGACAGACAGACAGACAGACAGACAGACAGACAGACAGACAGACAGACAGACAGACAGACAGACAGACAGACAGACAGACAGACAGACAGACAGACAGACAGACAGACAGACAGACAGACAGACAGACAGACAGACAGACAGACAGACAGACAGACAGACAGACAGACAGACAGACAGACAGACAGACAGACAGACAGACAGACAGACAGACAGACAGACAGACAGACAGACAGACAGACAGACAGACAGACAGACAGACAGACAGACAGACAGACAGACAGACAGACAGACAGACAGACAGACAGACAGACAGACAGACAGACAGACAGACAGACAGACAGACAGACAGACAGACAGACAGACAGACAGACAGACAGACAGACAGACAGACAGACAGACAGACAGACAGACAGACAGACAGACAGACAGACAGACAGACAGACAGACAGACAGACAGACAGACAGACAGACAGACAGACAGACAGACAGACAGACAGACAGACAGACAGACAGACAGACAGACAGACAGACAGACAGACAGACAGACAGACAGACAGACAGACAGACAGACAGACAGACAGACAGACAGACAGACAGACAGACAGACAGACAGACAGACAGACAGACAGACAGACAGACAGACAGACAGACAGACAGACAGACAGACAGACAGACAGACAGACAGACAGACAGACAGACAGACAGACAGACAGACAGACAGACAGACAGACAGACAGACAGACAGACAGACAGACAGACAGACAGACAGACAGACAGACAGACAGACAGACAGACAGACAGACAGACAGACAGACAGACAGACAGACAGACAGACAGACAGACAGACAGACAGACAGACAGACAGACAGACAGACAGACAGACAGACAGACAGACAGACAGACAGACAGACAGACAGACAGACAGACAGACAGACAGACAGACAGACAGACAGACAGACAGACAGACAGACAGACAGACAGACAGACAGACAGACAGACAGACAGACAGACAGACAGACAGACAGACAGACAGACAGACAGACAGACAGACAGACAGACAGACAGACAGACAGACAGACAGACAGACAGACAGACAGACAGACAGACAGACAGACAGACAGACAGACAGACAGACAGACAGACAGACAGACAGACAGACAGACAGACAGACAGACAGACAGACAGACAGACAGACAGACAGACAGACAGACAGACAGACAGACAGACAGACAGACAGACAGACAGACAGACAGACAGACAGACAGACAGACAGACAGACAGACAGACAGACAGACAGACAGACAGACAGACAGACAGACAGACAGACAGACAGACAGACAGACAGACAGACAGACAGACAGACAGACAGACAGACAGACAGACAGACAGACAGACAGACAGACAGACAGACAGACAGACAGACAGACAGACAGACAGACAGACAGACAGACAGACAGACAGACAGACAGACAGACAGACAGACAGACAGACAGACAGACAGACAGACAGACAGACAGACAGACAGACAGACAGACAGACAGACAGACAGACAGACAGACAGACAGACAGACAGACAGACAGACAGACAGACAGACAGACAGACAGACAGACAGACAGACAGACAGACAGACAGACAGACAGACAGACAGACAGACAGACAGACAGACAGACAGACAGACAGACAGACAGACAGACAGACAGACAGACAGACAGACAGACAGACAGACAGACAGACAGACAGACAGACAGACAGACAGACAGACAGACAGACAGACAGACAGTTCGGAGTATAGTGTAAAACAAAAGTTCAATTCAATGGACAAAGTAGTCCAAGTCCCCCCTAACAAAAAATAGTTAGTAAACGTATATTGTTAACCATTTCGCTATCTCCACAAAGGAAATCCTGTTCATCTATCTCAGCGCTACTTATTCTTCATCACTAAATAACAGAATTAAGTTCATGTTGGTTTCCTAAATTTTCACAAAATGGTGCATTCACAGATTCATTATGATTAGTAACCGTGTTATACCGTTGCGCAGATTCTTCGTTAGTTTTCAACTCTAGTAATTCTGCAGTTTCAACTGATTCAACCGGCGTAGGGATGATACGGAGACTGTCGGTTAGCCCATGTTAGAGATTCTTGAATGTTTTCAATTTATGGAGGTTCCCTACTGCAAATGTTCCAGAAGTTCTACTTTATTTTACGCCTGAAAGTACCACTGGTTTTAACTTTTATTTTCTCATTTTGGGCATCCATCTTTATTTCAATGATAACCAAAAGTGCTTTGTTTTAAAATACATTTTGTTTTGTTCAAAAAGCAACAGCATATGCTTTTCACTCTCTTTTAAGACCAAAAGTTGTATTGATAGCATTTGTAATTATAAAACACGCTTATAAAATATTTTATTGTGACAATGATAAACATATGTCAGTGTAATTTATTATTGTTTTATCAGACGGTTTTATTAAGGAATAGACAACAGCTATAAAATTCTTTTTAAAGCTGAGAGTTTTTGACTTCACCATTTGACTTCATAAGGTGAGTAATTCTCGCTGAAACGGGGCCACTACTAACACGAAGACTTCAAATATTGGAAATTTTGCACTTAATTGGTTGAAAATGGTTGAAAAATAAGAATTACACTTTTAATACCTAACCTAACAGTTTCTAAAAAAGTTTAATTTTGAGCAAACCTTGAGATCTATATCATGTAATATTTCATAAATTTACCATGAAACTACGAACAAATGGCCCGGTTCTGTAAAAAAGAACAGGGCTTTCAAATGGAGTAAAAAAAATTTTGGCGGCCATCTTGGATTTGATCGCCATAATGGATTTTATCAAAAAATCGCCGTTTTCATCATGAGCCGCCAACCGATTTTTATTTTAATAACGCCATTGGAAAGCTGAGAAAAAATGCTACAAGAAACATTCATAAATATAGGTGTGTAAATATAGGTTTCCACTTTATTTAAAAGCCCTTTTCTTCTTTTTTACAGAACCGGGCCATTTGTTAGTTGTTTCATGGCAAATTTATGAAATAGGGTAAGTTAACCTATAGTGAACCCTTTACCTATAGTGGACCTCGGGTACAGTTTCGGGGTTTATTGGTTTATACTTCTTATTTCCGAGGATATTTGACATTAAACGGAGAGTACTAAACATACCACACAGTTCAGGTTATAAAACTTTAGCTGCACTTGATGATTAATGCCTTACAATCGATATTTTCAACAAGTGAAGGTCCATTATACGGTTCACAGTGCTAAATATGTCGCTATTAGTGGACCCTCTTCATACAAAATGCACCAGAATTCCTATAATGGACTCGGTCGCTATCTTATTGTAAACCAAAAGGTCCATAAAAGGAAAACGGACTAATCTAATTTGTTTTAAAAAATGTGTAAAATTTAGAGATTTGCAACATAAATTGATATTTTTTTAGCGAAAGTTATATCGAAAGTTACTCGTTTATAAGTGCCGTCTGTTGCGTGTTTGGCGTTGCCAGTTCAAAATAATTCATGGAAGGAACCCACTCAAATGGTCCACTAATGGTTAATTTACCCTAGATCTCAAGGTTTGCTCAAAACTCATCTTTTTTTTTGAGACTGTTAGGCCCCTTGGGGCCCCGAGGGGTCCACTATTTCGAGGTATCAAAAGTGTAATTCTCAGTTTTTAACCATTGTCAACCAATTACGTGTAAAAGTTTCAATATTTGAAGACCTCGTGTCAGTACCCAGCTTGCACCAACTCGTATATCAATGTACGAAAACTATCGTAAATATCTCCTAACCAACTCGAAATCGTAACTAAAGCTGGATAAAGTGGGATCAAGTTGATTTTCTGTCGAATATAATGATAATAACTGACATACATACTATTTTCAGCACAATATCGTACAGTAGTACGGAGCAACTCGCACTTAATCGGATATTATCGTATATAAATATTTATATAGTCGTAACGCTCAAAACTATTCGTAATCACGTATATCGCCTCCAAAATAGTACGGATATGCCAATTGTGCGCATGAAATACGGTTTATTCAACATGTATATCTGTACGTAATGCTGATTTTTACCTTATTTATAATTATGAAAATGCTAGCTGGGTAGTGGCCCCGTTTCAGCGAGAATTACTCAGGAATTAAAAACAGATTTAAGCAAAAATATGAACTACCTATGCTTTGCTTTATAAAAATTAGTTTGTAAACTAAGAAGCATGCCAGTTGCCGCTATAAAACCGTTATAAACTATCATGCTAAAAAGCTGTTGTATTGTTACTTGGGAATCGCTCATTAAAAAACTCCGAAGAAATTTTAATCTACGATCATCGTAGTACGATGTTTTAATGCTTTTACGTAAATTACAATACCAATTGAGCGAGCAAAGTGTCAAACTATCTTCCGGGATAAAGCCATAAGAAGACAGAAAACTATCTCTCAATAGTCCTAACTTTTTTCATCTATTAAAGTTGTTAATTCAAATATAAGTACCGAAGACTAGCAATTCATGACTAATAAATTTGCTTTGTTCTCACTTATTTCGTTTGAATATTTAATGAGCAAAGTTGATGAAGTTTGCCTCCATGTACTGCACACTGACCTGCATCGGCGGATGCCGGGGGTGGCTAACGGTTACTGAACTTTTGCTCACCATCCCCTTTTGCGAACGAACCAGGTTTAATGGCGATATTTTACAACCCTACTCGAACTTCAGCCATCGCATCGTAGCGCTTGATACCGCTTTTCGTTCGGTGAACGATTTTCAATCGATTCATGCAGACCAGTTTCTCGTTGGTACTGCACCACGTCTCCGCTAGCCACTGAACCAAATGAATTGTATATAAATTTTATCGATTTATTATTCCGAAATAATCTGAACCACTTCAACCCGTCAGAAGCAGCAGACGTCCGGCCGAGCTATTGCTGGACAGAATCTGACCAGATAATGGAGAACTCTTACCGAGCTCCGGTCATCATCACTGAACTCACCAATCCACCGGTACTTCACGCCACTACCTGCCTCAAAGTCTACCATGAACCGGCGGAAACGACAGCAATCGATTGGCAGCCGGTTTGTTCGTCTGAGGGCCGACCGACTATGACGAAGACGGTCGATGACAGATAGGCAGACCGCCAGGCAGCTTGTGGCGTTGAAAATAGAACAAAGGTTTCCCAATATGGATGGGGTGAGAACTTTGTTCGGTCCATCATCCTACGGATTCGATCCTGGAGGACCCGTCGATTGTGCTAGCTCGATGGGTCGATGATGCGATGCTTGCCATTCCGGCATGGACATGGAACGGGTTCGGTAAAAAGACGGGACAGAAAAATTTTCCATTGTCTTTCCCGTACAGCAAAACGACTCTTAGCTGCAACAACCAACGATTGAATGCAATTGTAACCGGTAGCGACCGGATCTGTCTCCGTACTTTCTTGCTGCTCATTCCTTTCGTTCCGTCAGTTCATTTCGGCTTTGGCCGACAGTACACAGAGAGCCGTACAGCGAACGTAAGTAAGCTCCTCAATGGAAAACAATTTTCCAACGTCCATTCCGAACGCAAACATTGGTTTGTCGGTCGGTCATCTTTGCCTCCAGGATGAGGAATTAATTTAGTTGTTTCGTTCGGTTGTTTTTCTGTTGATTCACTTTCTCTCCCTGTGTTCTGCCCCTGCTGCAGCAACACAGTGATGCCTGCTGAATTGAATTGAATTGAAACGGCACCGCACACACCGCAGCCCAGCGTAATTTGTTTTATGCAGTTTTTTTTCGTTTCTTTCGCTGTTTGCAGCCGAAACGAACGAGAATTTAATTAACTCAAAATCAAGCAACCAGAAGTTCATTTAGATAAAATGAAATCTGTTGCAATTCATCAGTAGCCGGTGGGCCACAAGAAGTGGTTTGTGGGCACACGAAAATGCTCCGCTCTGGTGCAACGATAGGTTGTTATATCGAGGGTGAACTTGTTATGATTATATGAAAACAATGGTACTTAAGTACACTATTTGAATTTTACTCAGTCGTAAAATAAAATGACTAGAAGCTCTGTGAACATTCTGTAATAAGATTTTCCATTCCACGAGAAGTTAGAAGCCCATTGGCGTAAAAAAATTTTGGAACAAAGTTGGTAAAACAAAAGCACTAAGATCAATATCCAACCTCTGTGAATGTAACACAGCGGGTTACCCAGCGGTAGGCCGAAGGTTTATTTACAGTTTTTTCCTCTAAAGTAACTTTAATTTTGAATTCAACTGGTTCAGGGATCATATATAATTATTTTTGCTACTATTAATGCAAATGATTAATGCATTCAAATCTCATGTGTAAAAAATTGTAATTACAAAATTAAACTTACAAAAAAAATATACCGAGTATCGAATCGACAGTTAACCTTCCCACTCCTCTTGTACAGGTAGCTTTCTTGTAATGAGACAGAGAGTGGAAGATTCATCTGCGTCGGAAAAATTGTTTCCAGTAAAATTAATTTTCGATGGTAATGATGGTAATTATATCCGATATGAAACTCTCATTAGTGAAGTTCTACAGCGAAAAATTTTCTATAGAGAAAGTTGTTTCTGATTTTTTATTTGTCTAAATAATCATCTAAGTGCAGAGAAAAGATCGATGATTGGCGAAGACGTTACCATTGACGTTACGCTAAATCGACTCCATTCTTCGAATTCAGTTTAATTGGGAGAAGGAAAATCTAACTTTGTCGACTAGTACTAAAGTTCGATAGCACATACAAAGCATAATTTAAAGCAGAACTGACACACCATGGCCACTGATTGAACCAAACCTCCGGATATTTACTAAATCCACATCGTTGCACCGTCTGCTTCGAGCAACATTCTGCTCAAGCACATCTCATTTAGTAGCATGCCCGCACCCATCCCATACCGCACCGGAAAAGTTGAACTTCCAAACCACTTGAAACTATGCAGAACTTAAACATTATCTCTTCCATCCCCGCTTCTCCGCCGTGCGCCAGTGTCCGTCTTTACTGTGCCCAATTACCCGTAGCATTTCACCGTCCAACGGTGGCCATTATTCAGCAACTGTTCCATTCAATCAGAGTTTCCCGTTCGGAATCGAACAACGGGACCGACCATTCCAATCATCGGAACGGAACAGTACTACTCTGCCGGAGACCGCACGGTAGGGTAGCCACATCCGGTGGTCTCGCCACTCATTTCCACCTGACCTCCTACTCCCAGCCCCATTATTGGAGTACTCCGTACACCGATCGATCGATACTCACAAGATGAGGAAAAAACGGCAATTCATTTTGTTCGGGGAAAAACTTTTCACTTCGAGAAGAAGTGCGAAAAGTACGTACAACCCGAACGGTAGGGTCCTTCGCGTTTGGGAAACGAACGTCCATTGCATTGAACGAAAGTTTCCTCCGGTATAACCTAGCATCACATGTGGGGGTTGGATTGAAGATATTATTCCCAAAGACGGTTGAACTCGGATAGACGAAAGCGAATAATATTGTGAAACTTGTTGAACCCGGCAGCCGGAACGCAAGAACTAATTCCACCCGAAGAAGAAGTATGCACAAGTCACTCTCATTGAAAATTCC
This sequence comes from Sabethes cyaneus, assembly GCF_943734655.1. Lineage (NCBI taxonomy): Eukaryota > Metazoa > Arthropoda > Insecta > Diptera > Culicidae > Sabethes > Sabethes cyaneus. Next base: position 48,800,332 of record NC_071355.1, read on the forward strand.
ACCGGTTTTGCCGTATCGAACAGATTGTTGGAAATTGTAACATATGGCAACAATGAGACCTACGGAGAGCACGAGGGACGACAGGGGCAACTTCTTAGTCGCAAACGATTTGCACCGCAATAGCGATATCGTAAACTTGAGTACCACCGATGACAGATTTCCCGTTGTCGTACCGTACCGTATCGTACCGTACGGGTCGGAAGTACGACAAACATCAACTGGAAACAACCACGTTCACAATTCGGTGCAACCACCGTTATTAAAAGTTGTGTGGCCTGTGTGGAAGTGGGATGATTGCTACTGTGCAAATAATAATTGGAACGGAAACTAAAATGTCAATCCATGCATACTGCTTATCCATCCGAAAACGGGGAGCTCATAACAAACGAAGGAAAACTCGTTGCATTATAGGTACATATGTTGTTATGCGGTTTAACTTTATAGCAATTCATTTGCTTTCAAGTTGAGATGGCTTTGCAATGTTGAAACACAAGAAATTCTTTTTTTATTGCATTCGTCTATCGAATGATGCTATTAACATTGCACTGGCGCACAAATTTTTTGGATAAACTTTTAGAATTTTTTGCGAGATTCGAATCGGGACCGACAATCCACCCGAAATTTTCACACAGCACTCGATCCCATTCATTGTAACCATGATAAGTCTAATAAGCTTCCCTGGAGAGCCGTTTTCGTCCGCGTTTTCCCACAGCGCCTGTCGGTTAACACTATCATATGCAGCTTTGTAATTAATAAACAGGTGATGCACGGAGATTTGGAGTTCCAGCAACTTTTGAAGGATTTGCCACAATGTGAAGATTTGGTCCATTGCAGACTGACTTTACATGCAGCCGGTCTGATAATTTCTCACGAATCAGTTGGCTATTGCTGACAGTTGATGGAAGATAATTTGGAACAGCACTTCGTAAGCGGTATTCAGGCAAAATCCAAGGCTTAAACATCTTTCTTAGAGTTGACCCTTCTTTATCGACCGACTTTGCAGTCGGCTATTAGAATCAGGGCTTCGACCGATCCTTTTTTTCTACCGCAGTCACACTAATGCGCATTCAAGTTCACACCGTCCGTTTAGTGGTAGAATATGAACGCTATGCATAACACTACTGGCAGTTTGCTCAGTCAAACGACGATTGCACGCAGTAGAACGAACGCGTTCTTAAGCTTTTTAACATTTTCGTTTCGATCCATTTACCTTTACCGTTTGGAGCAGCGAATGACTGCAAAACAGTCAAAGGCAAAACAGGCAGTCACCACGCTAACGAAATCGTATGATTCAATACTACAAAAAAAACAACCACTAGATGTGCATGGAAGAAGTCGGTCGGACTCCGTCCAATACAAACGAATATTTTGCTTGCGTCGGACCGACGTCCGGGTGACAAACTATTACTGTGAGCAGCCGATTTGGAAACAAAAAGAGAAACGAAAAAATAATTCACCGTATGCTTTCAGTCAGTTTGCAGTTTATATTCTAAAAGTGCAAAGCAGATCGACTGTTTGCTTTTGCTGAGATGCCGCATGAATTATAAGACGGCAGCATCGCAAGCGGCAGCAGATGGACTGGATTCAAAAAACAGTCAAATGATCGTTCAAAAAGCGGAGTTTGAATGCGGTAAGTTCGCATTCACGGCAGTCACATTCAACTTGCGATCCCTTTTCAAGCCCTGATTAGAATACAGTACAATAACGGGGCTAGTGCAACAATCTTACCGACTCTATCTAGCAGAATCGCATAGCCGAGATTCGAACATACAACGAGTGGCTTATTAGACCAGCATCGTTCCTTGAAGCTAACTGGATGGTTCGGTATTCAGGCAGGCACTATAATTGCTCGGTTGTTCTCACAATCCACCTTATATTACCTTTCATGTAGATAGGAGCCAGGTCTTTCCACTTCTTCTGTTATCGTTTCGTATACCAAATTTTAAAATTCAATTGATGCAAAAAGCTAACCAACTTGTCTGGTAAATGGCTGGATAATGCGGAATATAGACCCCAGGGTGTCGATTTCCTGGAAAAACCTGGAAAATCAGGGAATATCAGGGAATTCATTTTTGGATCAGGGAAATCAGGGAATATCAGGGAATTTCGAAATTCAATCAGGGAAATTTTGTTCACTCGGCAATATTGTACATCAACTTTGGAATGAAATCAATTTTCGTGTAAAATACACGCAGATTGATCGGTTGAATTAAAACTTGTTACATGTCTAGTGGCGATTCGATTATCTTTCAGTTTGCCGTAAATTTTTTATTTGTTTTGCGCCGTACAATTGTCAGACTTCACTCGCTGTAGTGCTCGAAATCAGCAATGGCAGGCCTCACGCACTTCACGGTGCAGACATCAAGAGTACAAAGCGGGATACATACTGTTATTTACACGCAATCTACAGCGTTTTCACCAATTGCAGAATTTTACACTCAGAAGCCCCAAGCATTGATCATCTTCCTTCAGTGTCCATGATTCATGTCCGTTAAGGGTTACCGGGAGCATTAACGTTCTGTAGAATTTGCGTTTATGCGAGTTGGCAACCTTCGGGACTGGTTCAGCTGGATGCGTAACGCGCAGAAAGCTTACATGTTTCTCTGTTCTGACGTGATCCGCAGTGAGCAAGCGACTTTTGGCCTGGTTCTTCTCAACTGTCATTTTCTGGCATTCGACATCAAACAAGCTGTTACACTCACCCTTATTCTGCGAGGCGAGTGACGTAACTAATTTGGAGTCATCGCGAATGAGGTGACAATTGTCACCTAGGTGACTCGCTTTGTCACCTAGGAGACTCGCTTTGTCTCCTGGCGAGTCGCGGCGAGTGACAATTGTCGTATTGAGTCACGTGACTCGCAGAATAAGGGTGATTTGTCTTCCCCACGTCGTGCCTATCACTTCCCTCGTAGTTGTTGGCGCCATGGCGGATCCTCCACAGCCTACTTAGACTTAAGTCTTATTCCCTGTCGTCCTGCTGTTCTGCGATTCGTTGATCAAGCTTTCTGGTGTACTCCACTGCAACGTCATATGCCGTAAACCGCTAGATGTTGAAATGCAACATCCTCTCAGTGCGAGCCTTCGCCGATTTCGATAACCTTGCGTGGATCTTACGACGAGATAGTGGTCAAAGTCGCTAAGAAAAGACTGTATATTGTGACTTCCAAAAAGTATTGACCTGGACCTTGACAGGATCGATCTGGGAGCTAGAGTCTTGAATTTTCAAGTTGTGCGAACCCCAAAAATCCTTTCGAACCTGTCATAGAATTCGTCCCTAGCAAAGCAAAGCAAATTCTTGAGCATTAACCGTCACTAGACATTATCCTTCTTTATCGACAGACTTCGAAGCCGGCTGTTAGAGTACAGGAAAATTACGGGGTCAGTGCAACGATCCTGCTGATTCTATCTAACAAAAACCGGCTAGCCGAGATTCGAACACAACTGGCTTGTTAGATCAGCATCGTACCTCGAAGCTAACTGGGCGGTTCAATTCGTCCCTGGTATCATCGAATTTATGATTTGTTGGTGACTATACGTTGATTAAGCTGTAGTTGAAGAATTTGCCTTAATTCTCAATACCCATATACGGTAATCGAACCGAACGGCCGGCCACCGAACTACCTTCGAGTCAATGTTGCTCTCAAGCCTCGATAGTTGCAATCCGAAATCATGACACACAGCTTTAGTCTTAACTTCGCATACTGTCCACCATTGAGGGTTGAAATATTTGCCATTTCGACATTTTCTAACAATACATCTAGCTAAAGTTTTGCCGTACCTCGAAGCCAGCAAAACGCACATTTTTGTACCAATCTTTGAGGAATCATCTCTTTAACCCCATACTTTTTGCAGCAAAGATAACAAGCTGAAACTTCCAGGAAAGTTTTGTTTTAGTTTAACTGAAAACCCGCAGACATGTGTCCACCTTCCAGCGGTAAAGTTACTAGTTTGAGCTGACTGAAAATTAGCAAGATTTGTTATGTTTACACGGCTGGAATTTTGTTGTATGTAACATCTAAGCTTTGTGCAAAAACAGGTCGATTAGTTTGTTTCTCAATCTTTGTTTCTTTGGATTCAAGTTGATACGTCAAACATAACTGACTCGATAGAAGAGGGCGTTTTCGAAACGCTGGTAAGAAATAGGTTAAGAATCTTTGATATGTGTTCTTAAAACATGAAAAATCTAGCTTTAGTTTTCAGCAACTCGCATAAACCATGCTAAAGGGTTAAAAACTTAAGCCAGAAATCGCCCAAATAAGCTTGATATTCGAGTTTTGAGGGTCAGGGAAAAATATTTAAAGCATCAGGGAAAATCAGGGAAAGTCAGGGAATTTTATTTTTGGATTTGAGTTGACACCCTGGACCCCATAGTGGTCGTTAGCCTCTTATCCAGTAACTCCGATCCCGACCTCCTCGCGGTACTAGGCGGAATACGAGCCACCTTAGCGGAGATCGGGTAACCAACCCCGGTGGAAACTAAGGTCGTATACTAACCGGGAAGGAGGTATAGTGAGTCTCGGCACTATAAGATGGCAGCCCCATCGCGAGACTCGGCAGTGTTGCCCCAGTACGGCTACACACCTAAATTAAATCACACTTACAAAATTCAAGCAAATTCGGAGCGGAATATTCGGCATCGACCTAGGCGACGGAACAAGGACGATGAATGGAAACTCGGTGCTTGGAACTGCAGATCGCTAAATTTCGCAGGTTGCGAGCGGGTGCTGATTGAACAGCTGGAACCCCGCAAACTCGGCATCGTAGCTCTGCAGGAAATCTGTCGCAAAGGAGAGAAGGTATGGAAGATCTGTGGCGGAAAGGCGCAGTTTTACCAGAGCGATGGCACTACCTACGAACTGGGAACGGGCTTTGTAGTGTTGGGCGGAATGCAGGATCGTGTGATAGATTGGAAGGCGCTCAACGAGAGAATGTGTGTATTGAGGATAATGGGTCGTTTCTTCAATTACAGCATCATTAACGTGCACTGCCCGCATGAAGGTAGACCCGACGATGAGAAAGAAGCGTTCTACGCGAGGCTGGAGGCAACGTACGGCAGCTGCTCGTCACGGGACATCATGATCGTCATCGAACGCCCAGATCGATAGGGAAGAAATGTATAGACTGGTGGTAGGATCCCATAGCCTGCACACCAACACGAACGATGACGGCCAACGGTGTATAAACTTCACAGCTTCCTGAGGCCTGGTGATCCGAAGCACCTTTTTCTCGCGCAAGGATATCCGCAAAGCCACCTCGAGCTCACCTGTCCAACGTACAATGAACCAAATTGACCAGGTTCTCATAGAGGACCGGTTTTTCTCTAACATCACAAACGTACGCTCCCGACGGGGTACGAATATTGATTCAGACAATTACCTACCAGCAGTACATGTGCACTCAAAGCTGTCCACCGTATACCGGAAACGCCAAATCCGCCCTCCTCGGCTGAACATCAGGCTGCTAGATAACCCGCAAGCTGCCGAGAACTACGCGCGAATACTGAATGAAGCACTGCCTTCTTCCGAGGAGTGCTTCAAACCTCGAAGACGGTTGGGACAGAATACGCTCGGCCATCGGCACTAGGTATTGAGCCTCGGAGTACACAAAATGATTGGTTAGATGGGGAATGCCAACAAGCGGTGGAGGGGGACAAAACTACTTGGAAAAATTATCTAAGTATTGCCAGTAGAGAGAACCTGGCCAAATACCGACGAGCTAGGAACCAGTTGACCACGATCCTGAGGAGGAAAAAGCGCCAAAAGGAGGACAAAGATTGCGAAGAATTAGAACAACTATTCCAAGCTAATGACACGCGCAAGTTTTATGAGAAGGTGAAACAAACTCGGAAGGGCTACACACTGAAATCTGACATGTGTACGGACGCGGGAGGGAATCTAATCACAAATGAGCGCGAGGTGGTCGACAGATGGAAGCAGTGCTTCGATGAACACCTCAATGGCGAAGTCGCAGAAGGAGGCGGAACGGAAATTAACCTAGGAGCGCCCATGGAAGCTAGTAATGTCCTAGCACCTGATCTTCAAGAAGTCAAACGAGAAATCAGGTTGCTGAAGACCAATAAAGCCGCTGGGAAGGACCGCCTACCGGCAGAGCTTTATAAACATGGCGGCGCTAGCAAAGGCTCTACCCTGGATTTTCGAGGATTTGGGAGGAGGAAAAGCTACCGGAGGAATGGATGGAAGGAGTGGTTTGTCCCATCTACAAAAAGGGTGATCTGCTAGACTGCTGCAACTATCGCGGTATTACGCTGGTAAATGCCGCCTACAAGCTACTCTTCCAGATCCTGTTACGCCGGTTGTCACCGATAGCAGAAGATATCGTAGGGAATTATCAGGCTGGTTTCAAGGGGGCTCGCGCAACTACGAACCAAATTTTTACTATATGACAGATCTTGCAGAAATGTCGGGAGTACAACGTGCCCACGCATCACATCTTTATTGATTTCAAAGCAGCATACGATACAGTCGATCGAGACAACCCAGTCAGCATTTTCATATGTATAATTAGATTGCAAATAAGAGTTACGTACTGATATGTATCCAACAAAATAGTATTCGACGCGCAAAAGCCGCTTATTCGTACCATTTCGGAGGCGATATACGCACTGAGGAATAATTTTGGGCGATATACTTATATAAGTGTTTCAATACGATAAGATCCGATTAAGTGCTACCAGCTACATACAACTTTGTGCTGAATATCGTATGTTTGTCAGCTACTAGCATTATAAACGATAGAATATCAACTTGTGCGCGCTTTATTAGGCTTTATTTAGGAATCCGAATTTGTTAACATATATTTACGATAATTTTCGTACATTAATATACGAGTTGATGCTGGCTGGGAAGCTATGGCAGATAATGCACGAACACGGTTTTCCGGACAAACTGATGCGACTAATCAGACCTACATTGGATCGAGTGATGCGTTTCGTACGCATCTCTGGGACACTCTCAAGTCCCTTCGAGACGCGGCGAGGGTTGAAACAAGGTGACGGTTTATCCTGCATGCTGTTCAACATTGCTCTTGAGGGGGTGATCCGACGAGCGGGTATAGAAACGAGAGGCACGATTTTCACCAAGGGTAGCCAACTCATAGGCTTTGCAGATGACTTCGATGTCATAGCCAAGAACGGCGGAGGCAATCTAAAAGCAAAGCCATGGGTTTATACCGTCTTTAGACATTACCCTTCTTTATCGACAGACTTCGCAGCCGGCTGTTAGAGTACAGGAAAATTACGGGGCCAGTGCAACAATCCTACTGACTCTAACTAGCAAGCACCGCCTAGCCGAGATTCGAACATAAGACGACTGGCTTGTTAGACCAGCATCGTACCTCGAAGCTAACTGGGCGGAGGCAATCTACGCCAGACTGAAAGCGGAGTCTAGAAAAATTGGGCTAAAAATAAATGCGTCGAAGACCAAATACATGAAAGGAAGAGGCTCAAAGGAAACAAACGCTCGTCTCCCACGGACGGTAACCATTGACGGCAACGAACTAGAAGTGGTAGAGGAGTTCGTGTATTTGGGATCGCTGGTGACCGTAGACAACAACACTAATGATGAGATCCAGCGGCGCATCCAAGCGGGAAATCGGGCCTACTTTGCCCTTCGTAAAACTCTACGCTCGACCTGGTCGAAAGCGATTTGTGACTTCTGAGACGACTAGGAAATTGGCGACGAGTGGTTCAAGACCGAGTTGAATGGAGACGAGTGCTTGAAACAGCACGAGCCACCCCGGCTCTATGCTGAAGAAGATGAAGAAGAAAAAGAAGAAGAAGAAGAAGCTAACCAACTTGTTCGGGCCTAACTTGATAAGTTCCAATATCATCCTTTCCTGCTCCTTTTTTATTCTTGTACTATTGGATGGCTTCCTATCGATGGGGGTGGCATACCTTTGTTACTGTTACTGTTACTGCACCAATGAAGTTACTCTCTTCACTATCACGATCTTCCACCTTCACGCCATTCATGTGTCCATCGTAGTGCTGCTTCCATCTTCCGTTCACCACACCCTCAAACGCACATTTAAACCTCCATCCTTATTTCTGCCCATTTTGGCCCGCGGCACAAAGCCTTTGCGAGATTCATTGACCCAGCAAACCAGATATCGTATATTCATGTCGAGATTTAATCTTATATAAATAAATATCACATCGGACTCGTATAAATGTACACATGTTGTAAGCACATTATGTAAATTTCATCGTATGTAATGCGCGCGATGATTGATATACGAATTAATAGTAAAAATCGTAAATAGGTCGAAAGATAATCGGGTTATGCTTAGCGAATATCGCACATGACGATTTCTTAGATTTAGTTACCAACAATGGCTATCATGAAGATGTAATCGTATTTAATTACAGTTTTCATCGGATTATGTTTTGCAAAATGTCTTATATGACATCGTTTTAGATTTATATACAAGCAGTGATAATCATGAGATTTTAGGTGCATTAAACTTGTGTGTAAGGGTGCATTGAACTTATTTTTATTGTGGCGGAATATTCAAAAAACTATTATCTGGTTTGAAAAACTTTTACAATTAACTTTTTAACTATTTTAAAATGTTAATAATTCAAATAAGCCCGCCTAAATATTAAGCAGCAAGCATATAATGATTAAGTCATACTGACAAGACAATAAAAGATCTTTTTGAAAAAGCACTCTTTGAGGAGTTTGATTGTTTTTTGGCGTATTAAAATCACGTAACGTAACGTTTTAAAAATTAAAAATGTTAAAAATAGAAACTCATAATTTTTTAGATATTTCTCTGATAGGTAAGTGAACGAACGGAAATCTTAAAATTTACTAAGGAGAGTATTTCTCAGAACTGGGCAAGTCTAGATTATGATCCATTCCGCTAATCTAAATGCCTTAATATCACACTCAAAATAATTTTCACGTCGAAATTACGTGAAAAGTTATGTGATTATTTTCCATCTAACTTTTCCCGTACTATTTACGTGAATTTAACGTAGTTTGCATTAGTATGCGTGCATTTACATGGAAATCAGATAGATGTTATTGTATTTTCCAATAATGTTCAACTGAAAGTCACGTAACTCCCTGTAGAGAAATTTACGTGATTTTTCACGTGGAAAGAACATGTGGTTTATTTTGCGTGCAGTGCATCTTATGGCTTTTCAGAAGAAATGCAAATGTTAAGTGGAATTGGAAAAAGACATTCAGCATTAAACTGGTACAGTAAAAAATAATGTTTGATGCTTATTGTTGTAAGAAATTTTGAGCTGTCCTATAGCATCTAAATGTTCAGCATTCTATCTTAAATAACTTTTAATTTCTTTTTAAGAGCTTCTGAAATAACAGACAACATACAAAAATGTTTGAGCTTTAATAATATTATTTCTATGTAATCAAATATGAATATGCATATTCTAATGTATATTTAGAACAATCTGTACCACGGAATGCTAACAAAGGTAGTGCATATCATTCCATGAAGTCAGCATTATCATTAAAATTAACGATCAAATGCAAACTTATTTACGACACTTTAATTCAGTCACAATTGACACAAACTCGTATGTCGGATGAGAATAAATCAAATCCGTACTTACATGTTCAATGCATCAGATAGGATCTCATTGCTTACATGTACGATGACTTCGGTTTAAGATGTGCAAAAATATCATTGAGGTACTGATGTACCAGTAGCTTAAAGGTAATGAACAAATACTGCGGTACGGGTGGTTCTTGGTTCTAAACCAGGTGAGTACAGCTTTGTTTTAAATGATATAAACAAAAAAGTTAAATATTGTGACAGGTCGATAATATCTGGAAGCTTATGAAAAAAAGCTTTCAGCAAAGCTTTTACTTTTTGTCTCATTGACTTTCAGGGTGAATATTTAGCTATAAATAGCCTGCTCTGTATGCAATTTTTGACACTTGCCATTTACCACATGGGGGAAGGCGAAGGGTAGAGTAGAAATATTATCGTAACTGTGTCGAAATGCAATCCAGTCAATCGGCTCAGTCGTATAAACTGTTTTGTTTTGTCGGCATTTCAATTATTCTGAAGAACTAAATCATGTATATCGCCTCCACTTTTGCATGTATATGCCGTTTCTGCGCATGATATATGATTTGATAAACCTTATATGCTGACGTTTATCTCATTTAGAATTAAGTTATACAGACCAAAATGTTTGCTGGGGAGTCTCTGTGTATCGTGAAAACGGTTCACCTCTTCGAGTACTCTGCACTCCTTCTCCTCCTGGTGGCGATTCTCCTCCTGAAAGAGTCGAGTTTGCTGCCGTTGCTTCTGTTTGTATCGCTCCACGCTCTACGCAGTATTTGTACCCGCGCTGCGTTCTTCTCATCCAATATGTGCTGGCACTCTTCGTTAAACTATTCGTTACATCGATTCCGTGCCGCACCGTCCAAAATTTTCTACACTACGCTGTTAATGACTGGTTTAACAGCATTCCAACGGTCCTTCAGACGGTTTTTTTTTTTCAGATGGCCCTCTTCCGGTAGTGCGGCTTCAAACGATAACGCGTAGCTTCCGACGACATCCGGTTGTTTCAGTCGCGTTCCGATAGGTTCGGACGTGGATAATATCTGAAAAGTGTCGACCATCTTTCAAAACGAAGACGATTTGGTTGGTTGGTCTAGTTGGGTAATCTCCTGGTGGTAAGCCTGGATGCAGGCTTCTGCCGTGCTCTGCAAAAAATCTCAATTCTCGGCCTTTTATTGACAAAGCGCAGAAGACGAAACGATTTGCTCTCTCTCTCTCTCTCTCTCTCTCTCTCTCTCTCTCTTTCAGTCGAATGTTACCTTCTCCGACGCGACGAGTTTTTTGTTGCTTTTGCTGTGCTTTGTTGCTTTGCTCTGCCGCCGAGTGAGCATCAGTTTGGTTTCATCGTTCTTTTTCTGTCGCAGCGCTACCGAACGCATGCTCTCAAGGTCACGGAGCAAATCGTTCCAGTCCATATAATTGCCTATCGCATATTGTCTTTGGAATATGGAGCAAATATAGTTACTATATATATAGTTCGGCAGATAGAAAACCAGGCAAATTGGCATCCCTGATTTTTGAAATTAAATTTGAAATTATAGAGAAATGTGCAGGTTTTTACGGAAAATAATCGCTAGAGGGTGTTGAAAATGACTAGTTCTATGAAACTAAAGTGTGTTTAACATTATTTCCTCAATTCGAATTTTGAAAAACGTATCGCTCCGCTTTTGACCTTTAATTGGCTCCGGATTTTTGTATCCGCCGAACTATATATATATATATATATATATATATATATATATATATATAGTAACTATAGGAGCATATCGCGTCGTATCTCCAGTGTGCGAAGAAAAGATTAGCTCTGCTTATAGTTGTGCTCCCTTGGTGCAAGATGAGTGGTCATAAGAGAAAACATTACTCAGGCATCGTTCGAAGGGAGAGGAAACGGTTGAACAGAAAATGAAAGCACTTGATCGTTGTGGGTAGCAGCTTGCTCTGCCTCTGTATGTATAAAATGAGCAAAACGAAGCCTGTTTTCAAGTTACCAAGCTGGCAGACTGATTTAGGTTTTTTGCCTTAACAAACTTTTTGCTTTCTGGCTTTCTCAATCAAAGTGAAAAGCTTTATTAAATTATGGCGGTGGCTATCAAGCAACGAAAAGCATAATCAGTCTTATTGCTGCTTTCAGCAGAGCGTAATAGAACTATTTGAACTTGGGCCACATGGTCGGAAGGCAGTTATATAGCGGTCGCCGGAAAATTCTAGTGGAGCTCATAGTTTTATCAGCAGTTTTACGAAGTTGGTCATGATAACCACTAGAGGAAAGTAGGGTAAAGAACCGGTTTTAAGCAGTCTAAGCGGGTCACTGATTGTTTTACCTTATTACAAGCGATGGGTTGACTAAGTGGGGAATATCAGCATACCAATCTTCTTACTATCTTTAGTTCTTCAAGCTGTTACCATTGGAAGACACTATTGTTGTGCTAAACTTTTCATTTTCCGCTTTAAAAGGTGGAGCGGTGGAACTAATTTTTATCAGACCGAACATATTTTCACCCTCAAGGTGCTTTTTTAAGCAGTCCTGAAATCTGAATTTTTTTACGTCCCCGTAAAAAATCCCTCCAACTTTTCCCCCTATTCAGTAAGTTCGAATTCCTATCCGCGACCTACTAATCGGCATCTGATGTGTAATCGACATAGCGCATCGGCATAGATGCGTGAAATGCCATCTGTCTAAATTGTTTATCGGGGCATACACTCACCGCACCGTTCGGCAAACGGTATTCGTCGTCTCTTTTATTCTCTTGTGTTCTTATGGGAAACTGCGAGTTTGACCTCTCACTCGCTGTTCATAAGGATGGTGGGAGAACAAAAGAGGTAAACATAGCAGTACGCACGGTCCGACTCAGAACAGTGTTGTCGAAGGAAATAACATTGAAACACATCGTTGCTTCATTAAATCACTGTGAAAATCTTCGAAAATTATTGAACAAGCTGTCTTTTCTGTTGTTTCTAATAAAGAAAAATTAATAATGAACATACATGTCTCTTAAAAGTATTGACCCACGTTTTCACCATTGGAGGTTTCAGTTAATTTCAAACCTATAATTCTTATTTCCAGAACCGAAACAGTGTCTTGGCAACACGATAGTTCATCAGTTATGCTGCAGCTGCTGCTACTGGTGAGCAGGTTCCGTCAATTCAAAATTTGTTTTCAGTTTTGTTATAAAATAATAAAACTTTCGGCAAGTGACATAGCCTTAGATAATAGAAAAAAAGATACTGAATAATATGGTATGTGACAATTGAGTGCTTGACTTTTAGAGTGGTAATCAGTGCTGAAAAATGTGATGGATTCGTTAGTAGCGAGATGGCGATTGCCTTCAGCAGCTGAAAAATTTGCGTTTTTGGACAATAATTTTTAATTCGTCATATTTCTTGTCGGAAACCCAGTAAATTGTTTTTGTGTGAACCAAATGTATGGTTAAGTGATTTGTGAAGATAATCCTATCAAAAAATTTTGAAAACATGAATGAAAAAGTGCATTTTCGGCTCATTTATTTTCAACTGATTAAAATAGATGACACTGCTTAACTCGTTCCTTACCCTAATACAACTCAAATTGTTGCTTGGGTAATTACCCGCTTCTACATTTATGTGATGAATATGCAAGTTCTATTCGGCCAGCGGTAACAATTTCCATAGAGCTGCAAGTGAATTGCAAGATGAGCGAGATCCGCGAGATGCGAGATGAGCCACAACTTTCCAAATCTCGTTGATATTTCAAAAAATTGTATCTCAATCCATCAACGACACCCCATACAGGAGGCGTTTGGGAGCGATTCTGGCATTCTGCCAAAGTGAAACTAAAATGTATTGAAAACGCTTTACAAGATGACGAATTAATCGAAAATATCATATTTGAGACTGAAAGTATGATCAACTCCAGCCTAGTACCTACCATCGTCGAAACAAATAAACGAAGCGATTAATAGATTTATATACATTAATGATTAATTAGAACAAGCGTGACATTGTAGGAAACAGTATTCTATTTCAAAATCAGTTGCATTGAAAGATTCTAGCCTTCTATCAAATATTTGACAGAAAAGCAGGTACTTTAAAATTCATGATGAATTGAAACCTGCTTCACTGACTCGCATTATAGCTAGTTTTGAAGCAAAACGGAGCCACTTCAGATGAAACCAAAGCATTATTGATTCATCGATGAGTGGCGGTTTGTAATTAAAGTACATATGGCTTGGCACGGCAGATCTAGAATCACCTCCTCAATAATACAATGTCTGCATGGCAATTGGAATGTAGCCAAATGTATGCTAAATAAATACTGGCAAATATGACTACGAGAACACCAGCCAAAGATAGCAAGGCACACGAAATAGTTTTCGGACAATAATCTTTTCAAAGTCAGTTACGTGGCAATATCAGATGAATAAAGGTGAAATGGTTGAGTACCCGGACAGATCGCCGAACTAACACAAGGAAAAGAAGGGATTGCAAGGTTGGTGTTGGCAAAGGTCCAAAACGGAATAATCTAATGGTCAACCATAAAGCTCGCTGTTATTGATGTTTGTCGGACGTACTTAGGTAAAACTGACTTTAGTGGTACGCACCTTTATGTTATGGGCTGCAGAATGTCAAAGCAAAGGAGAGAATTCGAATATTAATCTTTGCGAATGAGGCAGCGTACTACTTTAGGTTGTTCTATTTACAGCTGTTCTGTTCACAGCACTGCGAATTAAAACGGAAAAAAACTTCACAGGTTACATCCATGTACGAATGTCCACCATACAAACAACACTAAAGAGGGTGTTGTTTGGTAAGCTGGTAAGTTGCTTCGATGTTTCCCAGTTTGGGATTGATGTTCAGGGTTTGATTGTTCTAGGAATACTGTGAGTTAACGACTAATCATAATATGTCTAAGCGAAATTACTTCTACATAGTTAGCATCACCTGAATGCACGAAAAAGAGTCGTAAGTTAAGTGTAACTACGATTAGACGTAAAACAGTTTTAAATTCTTTGGAGTTCAATGCAGTCAGTTTCAATACTCTTTAAAGACGTAATTTCACGCATTTTACGTTGGCCTCCCAAAGTCCGCAATAATTAACAGTCCGAGGAGCAATAAATCATCATTTTATTTTTCGGGGCATGCCAAAATTATCAACCAAACCCATGGTCCTTGAACAACTTTTAGAGGTCGTGAAGGTCATAATAGGCTTCCACAAAATTCAAAAAAGCCCTTACCATAACTAATGTGCTCCTCGGCAACTAACAAAATGCCACAACGGAATATTATGATATGACAATTTTCCGAAATGCTACACAAGTCAAGTTTGTTAGAACCATTTCATAATTTGTTAAAGGCATCGCTTTCTGGAACATGTTACCTAGCGAAATATAAAACATTCGTTCCGCAAGTAGGTTTCGTCGAGAGTGTGTGGTATGGTTAGACGCAAGGAATCAGCAATAATCTAATACGATTTAAATAGTGCAGGTAGTTATCGTAATTTCGTCAGAAACGTATATAACATATAACGTAGAAGAATATTGCTTAGTTGAACTGGTCGTAGCAATATTAAAAGGATTATCCTTACGCTATGATGATAAGAAGTAAATAAAATAAAAAAATAAATAAATAATTTTATTCGGCTCTCGGAAGCAGCTTTTGTATAAAAAGAATCCGATTACAGCTTGTCACGTCGGTAATGCTGGATTGGAACGGTAGTAGAATCTAATGTCATTTCCATATCGGACAGTTAGCTGACTTCCATTATAATAATTTTGGACGCTCGTTAAACAGAGGATGATGGAGTAATAAACTTGCACTAAAGTTAACAGCGCTCAAGTCTTTTGATAAAAGCAACGTTTGCAAGCACCTAGCTGGCTGGCACTTTTACTTCATATCGAAACCATTAGCTCAGTGTTTAAAATACCAAGAGTCAGTCGTGCTGCAGTCAGTTGCCTGTATCAGACTGAACGCATCAATCATCCGTTTTATTAACACCCGTCATTAAAACTTCCAGCAAACTCCGAGCAATAAGCTGCAATAACTAATAACATAAAACGCGAACGTTCTTCACTGTAATGACTAGCGGATACAATAATGCCGCTGGCTAGCTGGCTGCTGGCGGTAAATCAGCTTCCACTTCTGAAGATCCTGCATGCATCCGGTCGGTCGCCCAAACCTGTACGAAGAGAAAACAACATAAATCAAATAAACTCTTCTGGAATCGTGACCGGAGCAGTCGCAGCAGACAAGCCAAAAACCAATACTTCCGACAGAACCAAATTACAGTCGTCGGACACAATACGGGACCGTCATTTCATCTGCAAAAAGGCAGCACATTCCAGGCTGGGCCGCCCGTCCCATAAAGTCAAAAATGCCCCGAGTGACTTTTGCCACTCGAATCGAAATTTACAGCGTACAGCCTGGCTGCGTTTCCGTAACAGACGTTATAAATTATTCATGTTTGCTTACGCTGCCGATGGTTGCTGCCACAACCGCAGCGCAGTTTTGCGAAAAGAAAAATAGACACCGAAATTGAGGGACCGAAATCCGTCCGATCCGTCCGTCGCAAACCGAAAGCCTGTGTCTGAGCCGACACAGGATCCTCTCTGCCCACGTTATTGGTCGGTATCCGAAAGTTCTGAATATTTTACACAGGAAACAGATGCAGTGTTGCTCCGAGGAATGGCGGTGTAAAAAGTGGGTGGAATGCAACTCGGAACGTTTAGACCGTAGCGTACCGTCGTATTTAAGACTGGTCTTCTGATATAACCGAAAACGATATACCGAATGTTCAGCTAGCAGTGGGAAAAATTACAATTACGAATTAAGAGTTCAAAAATCAAAGAAATTGCATGAGCTTTCCTCGGCAAGAAACGTAGATCCTTAGAGTTCTAAAAGAAAATGAAAGCCACATTGTTGTGATACTTCCTCGGATAAATGTAAGTTTCAGCTCCTGTCGAAAGTCAGCCTCCCACTGCCGGCCGGCCGCCACTACAACCACTTTCGCAAGTCATTCTTATTACATCAACATTCCTGCTATTTTTGCTCCCGACGGGGCATTCCAGCCTTTTTGCGTTCGTTCCTTTTTTTGTGCCACGGCACAAGAACTGCACAGTTTGCGCAAGGATACCGAAAGAATCCCTCCATTCACTGGCTAGCGCTGCGCTGGCCAGGACGAAGGAAAAACATAGTTTTTCCAACTCGCAGTGGAATGCTCTTCTTATCCGTCCCGTTTTTTCTCTTGGGTGGCGTGGCGTGGGTTTGGATCCAGCCGTAAACAGCACCAAGCGGAGCGCTTGATGAAAAATAATTTAAGAGGAAAAATTAGCACCACTTACCAACACATAGACGGCAAACGGCATCACCACCACCGCAACCAGCAGATCGGCCAACGCCAGCGACACTATGAAGTAGTTGGTGACCGTCTGTAAAGTCCGCTCGCGGCACACCGCCAGTATCACTAGCACATTGCCGAACAGCGTCAGGATCGGAAACAGCACCAGAATCAGGCCCCAGTAGTTGTAGTGAGCTGCAATTGGAAGCGGAGTAAAAATAAGATTAGAGAAAACAAGAGTTGGCAGTTACCACACTTTATGGTTCGGATTTGGACGATTGGTTTCGAATGGTTGTAGGTACGATTAATTCAGCCGGACTCGGCAGATTCGCCGGGAATCTGGAACAATTAGTGGAGATTTCCGATGAAGAGCGCAGGGGAAATACATAGAATACACTTGTTCCAACGTGAAAAACGTTCATTTTAACTAAACCGGACGTTTTCGGTTAGATACCTTTCTAGCATTTCCACAAATTATCGATAGCTTAATATACATGGAAAGGAATAAATTTTTGCTTAATCTTGGTTTAATTACATTCTGGCTGACATTGATGTTGGAATTTTCAACATCAATTAACACGAACAAGATCCATTTAATTCGAGAATTTATGCGCCAGTGGTTAAATCACCGTAATTTATTGCCCGTTCGAGGAAATTTATCCGACCAAAGGTACAGTGCTTAAATTCGCATTCCCTCGTGCTTTTCCAATTGTCGAAGGATTCAAGCTGCTGTAAATAAAAATAGTAGCATTATTTATGGTTTGACATCTCAAAGTTTGTGCGGAATCGATAGAAATTTCGCTGCAACGTGCTAATTTCAGCGGGGGCCAATGAATTCTTAAATATTTTACTGTTTTATTTTTTCTCCCCAGCGCGATGTTCGAAATATGTCAATCATTTCAAGAAAACTCACTAGAGTGGAAAATTAATTTTTAATTGTAGCCAATTCTCCTGAATTATTTCGTAAAATAATTGAAAAGAATCCAGTGTCCCAAAAGACATCATCGTTTGACGTATTATTGTTTGTGTACCGGAAACATACACAAAAACCAACATTTCTCAACAAAACTGTGCTTTTATAGTTGAAGTGAACGATTGCGTAAAATGTATTTAATCAATCAAACAAGTCAGGTTTTTATTGTACGTGGATATTATTCATAACCTGCGATACACACGATACTGACGCAGTCGATTTTCTTGTTTTTGTTCTGACGATATTCCACCACTTTTGAGCTGAGAAAAACTTAAGCACAATATATAATTGGCAGTAAAATATTTTGTATTTAGGTAAAAACGAAAGTGGGGCACCCGACTTTTCAGAATGTTTGGCCTGTAAAAATCTAGTAATCGTAGAATGGAGGATCTATTTATGGAAATTAGACTTCAAATTACATTTAAATTGGTCTTAAATTTGGACTTGAAACTTTATTTAAAATTAGAATTCAAACTAGACTTGAAATTGGACAATATCATGGGCGTGAAATTGGACTTTCGAATAATTTAAACTTGAAGTTTTACTTTAAACCAGGATAAAAATTGGTTACGAAATCAGACCCGAAGTTCTAAATTGTACTTGAAATTCAACGTCTACTTGAATTCTACTCCGAATTGGAATGAAATCGAGCCCGACAATTTTACTTGCTCTTGGAGTTAAATAAGACTTGAAATTGGGCTTGAAATCTATACCTATAAAGAAGGATTTCTGTCTGTCTGTCTGTCTGTCTGTCTGTCTGTCCTGTGTTCCTTATAGAATCAAAAACTACTGAACCAATCGGCGTGAAAATTTGCATGTAGAGGTTTTTGGGGCCAGGAAAGGTTTTAGTGATGGTTAGAGACCCCTCCCCCCACTAAGAGGGGGGGCTCCCATACAAAAGAAACACAAATTTCTGCATAACTCGAGAACTAATCAAGCAAATAGAACCAAATTTGGCATGTGGGTGTTTTCGGTGACAAGAATTTATTCTAGGGTAATTTGAGACCCTCCCCTCTTTATAAGGGGAATTATAACTCCTCTCCCCTTTAAGAGGGGGGGTTTCCATACAAATTTCCTCATAACTCGAGAACTAATCAAGCAAATGGAACCAAATTTGGCATGTGAAAGTTTTCGAGGGCAAGAAAATTTTCTATGTTGAATTAGGACCCCTCCTCACTTTAAGAGGGGGGGCTCCTGTACAAATGAAATACCAATTTCCTCATAACTCGAGAACTAATCAAGCAAATGGAACCAAATTTGGCATGTAGGTGTTTTTGGAGGCAAGAATTTTCTCTATGATGAATAAGAACCTCTCCCCACTTTAGGAGGGGGGGCTCCTATACAAATGAAATACAAATTTCCTCATAACTCGAGAACTAATCAAGCAAATAGAACCAAATTTGGCATGTGGGTGTTTTCGTTGACAAGAATTTATTCTATGGTAAATTTAGACCCCTCCCTCTTTATAAGGGGAATTGTAACTCCTCTCCCCTTTAAGAGGGGGGGCTTCCATACAAATTTCCTCATAACTCGAGAACTAATCAAGCAAATGGAACCAAATTTGGCATGTGAAGGTTTTTGAGGGCAGGAAAATTTTCTACGGTGAATTAGGACCCCTCCCCACTCTAAGAGGGGGGGCTCCTGTACAAATGAAATACAAATTTCCTCCTAACTCGAGAACTAATCAAGCAAATAGAACAACATTTGGCATGTGGGTGTTTTTTTTGGTGACAAGAATTTATTCTATGATGAATTGAGACCCCTCCCCTCTTTATAAGAGGAATTATAACTCCTCTCCCCTTTAAGAGGGGGGGCTTCTATACAAATTTCCTCATAACTCGAGAACTAATCAAGCGAATTGAACCAAATTTGGCATATGTGTGTTTTTGGAGACAATTTTGTTTTCAATGATGAATTGGGACCCCACCCCACTTTAGGAGGGGGGGCTCCTATACAAATGAAATACAAATTTCCTCATAACTCGAGAACTAATCAAGCAAATAGAACCAAATTTGGCATGTGGGTGTTTTCGTTGACAAGAATTTATTCTATGGTAAATTTAGACCCCTCCCTCTTTATAAGGGGAATTGTAACTCCTCTCCCCTTTAAGAGGGGGGGCTTCCATACAAATTTCCTCATAACTCGAGAACTAATCAAGCAAATGGAACCAAATTTGGCATGTGAAGGTTTTTGAGGGCAGGAAAATTTTCTACGGTGAATTAGGACCCCTCCCCACTCTAAGAGGGGGGGCTCCTGTACAAATGAAATACAAATTTCCTCCTAACTCGAGAACTAATCAAGCAAATAGAACAACATTTGGCATGTGGGTGTTTTTTTTGGTGACAAGAATTTATTCTATGATGAATTGAGACCCCTCCCCTCTTTATAAGAGGAATTATAACTCCTCTCCCCTTTAAGAGGGGGGGCTTCTATACAAATTTCCTCATAACTCGAGAACTAATCAAGCAAATGCAACCAAATTCGGCATGTGAACGTTTTCGAGAGCAAGAAAATTTTCTATGGTGAATTAGGACCCCTCCCCACTTTAAGAGGAGGGGCTCCTGTACAAATGAAATACAAATTTCCTCATAACTCGAGAACTAATCAAGCGAATTGAACCAAATTTGGCATATGTGTGTTTTTGGAGACAATTTTGTTTTCAATGATGAATTGGGACCCCACCCCACTTTAGGAGGGGGGGTCCTATACAAACGAAATACAAATTTCCTCATAACTCGAGAACTAATCCAGCAAATGGAACCAAATTTGGCGTGTAGGTGTTTTTGGAGGCAAGAATTTTTTCTGTGATGAATTAGGACCTCTTCCCACATTAGGAGGGGGGCTCCAATACAAATGAAATACAAATTTCCCCATAACTCGTGAACTAATCAAGCAAATAGAACCAAATTCGGCATGTGGAGGTTTTTGGAGGCAAAAATATTTTCTACGGTGAATTAGGATCCTTCCACACTTCAAGAGGGGGGGCTTCTACACAAATGAAATACAAATTTCCTTATAATTTGAGTACTAATCAAGCAAATGGAACCAAATTTAGCATGTAGTAGATTTTTGAGTCTTGAATTTATTTTATGATAGTTAGAGACCTCTCACCCCTGTGGTAGGGGGATATGGACTCTCATACAAATAAAACAGAAATTTTTGCGAAACTCAAAAACTAATCCAACTCGAGAAATTCGAGACTCTTCCATAAAACATTAATCAATAACAAGACCACAAAAACTATCTATAGTAACACTAAATCATTCAGGACGAGCCGGTCGCGAGTGTTGCCGGTGACCCGCCGTCGGAAGCGCCGCCCACTGGGGGGCTTGCAAAACTCGAGATAGTGACAAAGATCATCCGAGATTCATGATTTATGTACAACACAGGTTAATTTGTGGCAATACGAAGTTTGTCGGGTCAGCTAGTTGAACATATAAATTAGTTAAATTAGACTTGAAATTGGTCTTGGAATTAGGCTTGAAGTTGAAATTGTAATTGAACTTAAAATTGGACTTGAAATGAGATTTGTATTTGCACTAATATGGATTTGAGCTATTACTGCGAATTGAATTCAAATGAACTCAAAATTGAACTTGCAATTGGACTTAAAGTCTTACTTGAAATTGGAAACTTTTTTACGCAATTTATTTATTTGATTGTGAAATTCATCTGACATTGAATATTAGTCATGTCTAGTATTAGCTAATTTATGTGTGAACTAATAGGACGGTTTACCGAACTCAAAGAGGGGTTCAACTGCAGAGAAAGTTCGAATTCAGGCAATACCTCTTTAGTAACTAAATGAACGTTCATTTAGTTACTAATGAGGTACTAGCATTGTAGCACCGTAACTATAAAAGATACAGCAACACTTTATTCAGCAAAATTGTAGATTTAGCTATTATCTAGAAATGTCCCATACATCAATTTGTTAAATTTTGCTCGGTTAGGACGCTACTGTCAAATGAATCAAAATTGAGTCAAAGTGATCGAACCATCCCTGCATTGGAGACAATGTAACTTGAATTCGAACATCATAAATATACCATAGTTATTCTGGATGAACTGAATCATACGCTGCCTTAAAATCAACAAATGTGTCGTTCTGTTGGTCTTCAGTACTCAAGCCGGTACTGGGACGTTACTGCTGTCTATCTGCACTCCTAGGCTAACTTCCGTTCGATTTCATTCAACTACATTACCATTACAGATTTAGATCTTGACCCTCTAACGGTAAAAACGATGCGACTATTGACTATTATGTCTGTGTACATAGTATATACATAGTAGAATTAAATTGGATAAGTTTTCTTCTTTTTTAATTTTAGGTTTCATATTCTACTAAGACGCTCCAAAAACTTCAGTTTGTACTCCGCGAAAAATAGACCGCAACACCTTTCGTTCAAATACGGCTAGTGCTCGTATGTCCTCCGTAAGCAAATTTACTGCCTCAAGTCCGTAGAGGACTACCGGTCTGATTGTACATTGACATTTGTACATTGACAGCTTTGTGCGGCGACGTATGCTCCTTGATCGAAGCGTCTTGCGGAGGGAAAAGTAGGCTCGATTTCCAACTTGAATGCGTCGTTGAATCTGCTTACTCGTATTATTGTCCGCGGTGACCAGAGATCCCAAATATATGAACTCATCAACCACTTCCAGCTCATCGCCGTCAATAATCACTGTCCGTGAGAGGCAAAGGTTACTATCTCGTGAGCCTCTTCCTACCATATATTTGGTTTTCGATGCATTGATTTGTAACCCTATCCTCCTAGCTTCCGTTTTTAGTCTGGCGTAGATTGTCTCCGCCGTTCCAAGGTTTCTAGCTTGTAGCTGGTATAAAACCGTAACAAAACTGTTGATAAAGTAAATTTATTGTGGCTGCTTATATTACCACGATAAAACTAATTGTCTGTCCCACGTGTCTCATAAGCTTACCTACCAAACGTGTGGCGTAGTAATACAATATGGCGAATGAATCAAAATTGATCTTATTACGGTTGCTTGTCAAACCGCAATAATTCTGTTAGTTGAATATTAGAGAATATTAGAGTTCTATACCAAAATTATTTTTTATGTGAGGCCATATTGCCATATTTTAGTAGGGTAATGTCGTTAGCGTCGGGCAACTGTTATTGTTGGGCCACCGCAATTTTTTCAGTTTTAGTAACTCGTGATATCTATGTACAAGCATTGCAAAACTTCTTACAGTGACAACTAACTTTTCACAAGGTTGTGAGTTTAAATCGTGTATTCAAAACACGTGTGCTGAATTCAGTGATTGAATCTTACAATAAATGATTTCCACGCTCAGTGAACTTTTCTTCAAGAACTGATTCATGAAATGCAATTATCGAGATAAATATTGAAAACATCACCCGCCTAATCTCACATCGTGTACAAGATGCTCAGTTGTAAGATTAGGCGGGGTAATGATATATGGAGAAGCAACAAATTTTACAGCTCTTAAAAATGGTCTCAAATTTGCGAATGTTGACCGATTTGGCTGAAATTTTGACCAGTCTTAGGATTGAATATAAAACAAGTGATGTTGAGTTCAGGAATGTGGATCATTTTTAAGGTCACTTTAAGGACCCCTAAAGTGAGAAAAATTTTATTTTTGTAGTTAAATTTCATATTTAATTGAAAAAATTTCATCTAACTTTTGTAGAACCATAGTGAATGTGTATATATCCTGAAAGCTTGTCCTCTA
Organism: Sabethes cyaneus; assembly: GCF_943734655.1. Taxonomy (NCBI): domain Eukaryota; kingdom Metazoa; phylum Arthropoda; class Insecta; order Diptera; family Culicidae; genus Sabethes; species Sabethes cyaneus. Next base: position 48,823,891 of record NC_071355.1, read on the forward strand.
AGCTTTCCAAAAATGTATAAAACACTTAAAATTGCTTGAAAAATTATTGAGTTATTCATGATAGTATGTGTACACCTAGCCAAAAAGCGTTTTTTTTTTGCAATAACTTGAAATAACTTGGGGGTGTTAGAATGATGTCATATGTGTTTTAATGATGTACTAGGTGCGACAAATAACGTACACTAGGTCACTTTCAAAGTATTTTAAAAAAAATTTTTTTTGGCACACCGTGTTATTTATGGGATACTAGCTGACCCGACAAACTTCGTATTGCCACAAATTAAACTGTGTTGTACATAAATCGTGAATCTCGGATGACCTTACTCATAATCTCGAGTTTTTCGAGTTTCTGGGGAGTTGATGGGTGTTTTAATATACGTATTTTTCTCACAGTAAAGTAGAAAACAACTCCCCCCATTGCTTAGCCTGATAAAATAAAGCGGATAGCATTTAAAGATTCGCCATCATTAAAAACTATTTCGCCGAATACCATTTGGCGGAACATCAATTCTCGGTTGACCATAACGCGGAATATAGAATTTCGCAGAATACCATTTCGCGAAAAACCATACGCGGAATGTACCATTTCAATCGAAAATCTATTCATAGAAAGTACCATTTCGCAGGGGTGACCCAACTGAAGGAAAGTAATAGAGGTCAGTAGATCTAGGAAAATAAATAAACCTAGCTGGAGGTGATCTCTAAGGGGGGCTGTCTCCCCGCAGTGGCTGGCGAATCCGACGGTAGGTCGCCGGCAACACTCGCGACCTGTGGCCGTCTCGCGCTGAATTATCTAATGTTACTATTGATAGTTTTTGGTGGTCTTGTTATTGATTAATGTTTTATGAAAAAGCCGAAAATTTCTCGAGTTCGATTAGTTTTTGAGTTACGCAAAAATTTCTGTTTTATTTGTATGATAGTCCTTATCCCCCTACCACAGGGGTGAAGGGTCTCAAACCATCATTAAAAATATTCCTGCGTCCAAACCCCCCACATGCCAAATTTGGTTCCATTTGCTTGATTACTTTTCGAGGTATGAGGAAATTTGTATTTCATTTGTATAGGAGCCCCCCACCTAAAAAGAAAGAGGGGTCCTAATTCATCATAGAAAAAAATCATGCCTCCAAAAAAACCCACATGCCAAATATGGTTCCATTTGATTAATTAATTTTCGAGTTATGAGGAAATTTGTATTTCATTTGTATAGGAGCCTCCCTCCTAAAGTGAGTAGGGGTCTCAATTCACCATAGAAAAAATTCTTGTCTCTAAAAACACCCACATGAAATATTTTGTTCCATTTGCTTGATTAATTCTCGAGTTATGCAGAAATTTGTGTTTCATTTGTATGGGAGACCCCCCCCTCTTAGTGAGAGGAGGGGTCTCTAACCATCATAAGAACCTTCCCTGGCCCCAAAAACCCCTATATACAAATTTTCACGCCAATTGGTTCAGTAGCTTTCGATTCTATAAGGAACATTCGGGTAGACACACAGAAATCCATTTTTATAGGTATAGATTTGTATGGGAGCCCCCCCTCTTGGTGGGGGGAGGGATCTCTAACCATCATAGGAACCTTCCGTAGCCCCAAAAACCCCTACATGCAAATTTTCACGCCGGTTCAGCAGTTTTCGATTCTTTAAGGAACATAAAGCAGACAGAAATTCATTTTTTTAGGCATAGATTTGTATGGGAGCCCCCCCTCTTAGTGGGGGGAGGGGACTTTTGCCATCGAGAGAACCTTCCGTTGCCCCAAAAACCCCTACATGCAAATTTTCACACCGATCGGTTCAGTAGTTTTAAGCAGACAGAAATCCATTTTTTTAGGCATAGATTTGTATGGGAGCCCCCCCCCCCCCACTTAGTTTTCGATTCTTAAATGAACATACGGACAGACAAACAGACAGACAGAAATCCTTTTTTATAGGTATAGATTTTATTATGGTCGCTTTAAATCATGATGATCTAACAGTAAAACTTCAACTTTTCTGCTCCCGGTTGATTTTCAAGTTAACAAAGCTGGCGGACTGATTTAGCTTTTTACCAAAGCAAGCTGTATGCTTTACAATTTTGTAATGAAAAGCAGCATTAAATTATGGTGGTAGCTGTCATGCAGCAAAAAGCAAAATTGGTTTTATTGCTGCGTTTTGCAGAGTGTACTAAGATTTCTTAAGCTTATAACCTTATAAAAGGTTTTTTTTTTTTAATTCTATATTAGAGAGGTTTTCAGCCTGCGGCTGGTTCGCCTCTTTATAAAAAAAAAGGTTATAAAAAGAGGTTATAAGAGGTTATAAAAAGCTTCTGAAGAGTGGACCCCTTGGCCGGAAGGCAATTTTATAACGGTCATCAAGAAATTCTTATAGTTTTTGGCGGTTTTATGAAATTGGTCTTGAAAACCACTAGAAGAATGTATTAAAACTTGTTACTTGACAATGTTACTTGGGATTAGACGATTTTCTGATTGTAAACTTTCAGAATACGATTTTTAACCTAAATTACGACTTTTGATCCTCAGCCTACGATTTTTCGACTTTCAAATAGCAATTTCTATACCTAAATTGCGATTTTGACACATTTTTGATTTTTGAATAATAATTTTTATAACTTAAGTTCGAATCGTTGAGGTTCGCTGATCCTAAACCCAAGAGCCTAAAAGAGAGTACTCCTAGATATACTCCTATACAGTTAGTAAGTAATTTTTTGTCACAAGTGAAATTTTTTTTGTTTTGATTAAGGCCATTGCAAATCATATTTAAAATTTTTGTCACCCCCCACTTGGAAATTGGCTTGAAAAATCGGGGGGCAAAAAAATAATTTGTAGGATATGAGTCAAATTTCTTTTTATAAAATCAATTGTCTGTGGGCTCTACAGTCTGAAAAACACGAAAAATGAGTCTCCGAGTTGAATTAACGCTTCTAGCACGAAACAGAAATGGAAATTCGAACAATGGAATTTCCGAAAATCGTCCAGAAAAATTTTCCTTCGTTTTTGTCTTTTTTCGTATATTTTTGCATAAAAAATAATAACGTATATATTATAAGCAAGAATAGATTCGGTTTTCACGTTTAAACCTTAAATAAACATTCTTAAAATCCATGTTTTGCCTTTCTACTATATAAATATATAGTATATTGCCTTTCTACTATATAAATATATAGTATAAAGGTATAGAAATCACTTGGAAAACCGAAAAAGGAAAGAAGGTCCTGCGGGCCGAATATCATATACCATTCGACTCAGTTTCGAAAACTGAGCATTTTCTGTGTGTGTGTATGTATGTGTGTGTGTGTGTATGTGACGCTTTTCAATCTCACACACTTTTCTCGGAGATGGCTGTACCGATTTTTATGATCTTAATGTCAAATGAAAGGTCTAGGTGTCCCATAGGTCGCTATTGAATTTCATACTGATCGGACTTTTAGTTCAAAAGTTATGTATAAAAATACGAAAAATATGGGGCTTCATTATCTCATAGGTCCTTCAACCGATTTGAACCAAATTGATTGCATATGAAAGAGCAGCCTTGCAAACCCTTAACTTCCGAATTTCATGACGATTGGACTTGTAGTTTGAAAGTTACATAAAGAAATGTGAAAAAATTGTATTTAAAACATATTTTTGTAACATATAAGCATTAATTCAATGTAAAGCATCACCAGATTTATTATCATTTGAAAATTACTGTTGAGATCTATCAAACGAAACCGAGTTATTGAAAATCGGACGGTTCATTCAAAAGTTATTCAAACTTTAACACTTAAGCACCGTACATTAAACCGTTAAAACGTGTAAAATCAAAACATTTCAATCAAATGTTGATTGCATTCAATGTGTGTGATGTATGTGTGTATGTATGTGTGTGCGTATGTATGTATGTATGTATGTGTGTATGTATGTATGTATGTATGTATGTATGTATGTATGTATGTATGTATGTATGTGTGTATGTATGTATGTATGTATGTATGTATGTATGTATATGTGTGTTTGTGATGACGATTTGCAATTTTGAAATTTGCATTGAAATTCACGGAGAGTGTGAAACATGTCAATTGTCTGAAGTTTTCGAAGCCTCTTAGTGGAATGTGGAATACGAACTCTGAAATTAAAGAAAAGAAAAAACTTTTTCCGACTGAATTCCAATATTTAAAATTTATTCGCGACAGATACGTATACACTTCGAAATAAGACACTGATGAAGCCTGCACGTTGTAGGCGAACTATGCATCTGTCGCAAATAAATATTAAATACAGTAGGATTTCGAATTTGGCAACAAATGCGTGTCGCCTATGTTGCTAAAATCGAAACCGTGCCAAAATCGAGACCCTTTTTGATATGACAAAATTGAATGTAAATGCATTGGAAATTAACTAAATGTTATTAATCAACGATTGCAACCTTTTTCACAAAATCCGCCAAGACCTATCCATGCGGTGTAAGTAAGTTTTTGGTGAGCTACGGTAAGACATAGTCCTACGGCAATAAAAATATTATTGTTCTATGATCGCAAACTTTTTTTCATGAACACACTTAGGGCAATATTTTTTCGTCATTTAAAGTAATGCGGAAACTGACTGATATTTAAGCATACTTTTGGAAGTAAAATATTTTGTGTTGCCAAAAACGGATACTTTTGTTGCCAAAATCGAACCATGCCAAATTCGAAATCCCACTGTAGTGGGATTCAATCGGAAAAAGTTTTTTCTTTTCTTTAATTTCAGATTTCGATTGTCATTTTAATAAATAAATAATAATAAATAAATAAATAAATAAATAAATTTTCTTCACTTGCTGTAACTCGCAATTAGACAAGAAAAGCAAAAAGCGAAGAAAAGCAGTTAATTTAAGCATTTAGATATAGTGGTGTATAGGATTTAATATACTAATGGATTGATTTTTCCAGATAAACTTATATAAATTGCAAACAATTTTTGCGCATCAATAGATGCTGTTTCCAATCAATAAATACTAGAGCTTAGAAATTTTATATAAAAATAGGAGCAAAACATTGTACGGTAGTAATTTTGTACGATTTGTTTTCGTTAGTGACACTTTAAAAGACAGAAATCTTATGTCATGCATCATATTTCAATAAATAAATCGAATTGACAAGCACTGGAAATCACATCGATCATATTTCCCATTCTCAAGCATGTTTATGGCACAGCTTTTGCACTATTCGACCTCATCTTGTTTTCCTAACCCTCTAACGGGATACATTGTACAAACGATGCGATCAAGCTAATGACTATCTTTTCATGAAAGTACATTCAAAAGAAGCTTAAGTTTTGATTTTCATGCAAAAATAATTATCTGAAGGAGCGTCAGCTAAGAAATATTTCCATTTCTCTTTTTTTATATCTAATGCTCTATTCAGTTATTTTTTCTAATTTAGATATATTGCAAAATTGAAGCCAAGCAAACTAATAGTAAAATTTTGAGATCAACCATTTTGTTGTAGATATCCTTTTTCTTCAAAATCGAAATATAATAATAATTTTTCGGAACTCTTGTTTTCCAAAGATGCTAACTTTTGAACGCATGGTATTAATATCAAAATATCAAAAAATCTGCTATGAACACATATTTCATATTGTCAATTCAAAACAAGTTTCGTATGTGGCTCTAAGGCCTGAATATTAAGGCTGTCTATATATATATATATTCATTCAAGTCTGCAAAAATTATCTTTTGTGTTTACATTATGTTTCTATAAATCACGTAAATGTTATAAAACTAAATAATATGTTCATCAAGTAACATAGATGACGCTTACAAGTATTTCTGCACCCAAGGAAAGAAAATATAATTATTGTACGCAATACGTTGTGAATTTGACTGGCAAATAAGAATTTTGAGGAATACAGAACGGATATTTCAAAATATAGTCAAGTTAATTAGAGATGTTCCTGAGAAATTAAATAGTGATTATTGTGGCAGTAGAAAGGCTAGGTCACGCCGCTAGGTGGATTAATTCGGGTTTTTTTTGCTCGATTAAAAAATTCACGCCCCCCCCCCCCTTCAGTGGCCGAACACCGGAAGGACAAAAACTTTATAAAATATTTGTAATGGCCTAATTGTACTAATATTCTAGTACATTTGAGATTCCATAAATACGTTCAACAATAAAAAAATTGGATTATTTTTTTATTTTTTTCAAGAAATAAATTCTTAAGGGTCTGGATTGTTTAAGTTTCGTAACAGTCACTACAGTGCTACTATGCAAAGATTTTCTAACAACCATTTTTACTTATTTCTGTGGATAAATCAAACTGTATATTAATATAAATTTTAAGGCGCGTTAAGGGGTTTGTGTTTTATCAAATTCAATGTACAGTTAAGTAACAAAACACTTACTAACTGATTCAAAGGACAATTAGATATGAAAATGAAACTATGGAACCTCTGTTTCCTAATTATTCTTCTAAAAACGATGAAAGAGTTTCTTTGGCCATTGCTCGTACAAGCGGTTTAATAATTTCCTTCAATATTATCGCTCTACAGTATCGTCATGGTTTTCGAACAAGATTTTAATTTTGTCATGCACAATAAGCACCATTTCGCTAAATGTGTCAATATTACTCTTATTACGCCCCCTAACAAAATAATCTCTCATCGGTGGTAACAAGAAGAAATGTTTGATGTCACCCAAGAATACACCTGATTCACTGCTTCCGGAAAGCATGTCTAGTAATAAAATAATTTATAAACCAGCAAGCAAATAACACAGTAGAAAGCTTGGGATCTGTCTTGTACCCACATTTATCGGGTAATTTTCCTTACAGTCAAACATGTTTTCGCTTTTAAACATGTAGGATCCTCATGTCTTCTAGTAGTCACAATGCGGAAGTTAAACGTACGCTGTTTGCCCAAAAATATCTCAACAAAAGTTGACATTGACGCAAATGTCAATAAAAATCTTCAGCAAGTTTAGTATCTTCTTTTAGCAGTCATCTACTCCCCTCATGTGAGCTCATTTACGTTAAGATGTGCTTGAAGAAGTAAATATGATGATAATTCTAATTAACACAGTAACTAACATGGTGTGCTTCTTACTAGGTAATAGACATCAAAATTTACGACTCAGCTAACATCTTCCAATTACAGTTTTCACCCCTTTTAAACAGCAAAGTCATAGAAAAGCTTTTAGGTTACATATTTCAGCGGAAATGTAGCGCAATTACGGGCAGTCGAAATTAAACCACGATGAGGAACATCCCGGTTCGATTCGTATGTGTGCTATCACGACAGCCACTGGCACGTACACGTCCCTATAAACTAACCGGTACAAGCTCCAGTTATGTAGAAAGCATTGCACTGTTTACGTTTACGTGCCAGCAACCGACAGCCGCTACTAAGGTAGTGGCAGGACTGCTGCACAGACCCGATATCTGTTGTCTCGCATGCAAACACATCGTTTTCACGCTCTGAAGATCCGTTCTTGTACCGAAAGGGAGAGAGCAGCGGAAGGAGCTGGTGCAGTTAGTAAAATGAAAGTTAACTACCGGACCAATTCATTCCAGCTAGTAGAAAGAGCGAACGATTTGAATCGCATGTTGAAGTAAAATTTTAAAATACTATGTAGTATAAAGTACCATGCGTTCCCACCAAAACCAACCGTTCAACATTCTTTACGACTGATAAACCCTAGTGGCACCAAGTTGAAATACGACAGCCAGACAAGCGTGAAACATATATTTAAACTAGCAATTACGCAACATAGGAACATCCATCAGCTTGAGCTACATAATCAGTGCTACAACCCACAACCGACAGTAGGTAGTAGGTAGCATTGCCGCAATACCCTCAAGACCAGACCGAAGCGAATGCCGTTCCTTGGCATGGATGTTTGCACCGGCAACGTTCTAATTGCAGCGAGCTTGGTTTGCTTTCGACAAGCGTTCTCGAGTTTAGTCACGATAACGGCAGCAGCAGCGGCGGTGTTGGCAACGGCGGCGGCGGCAGCAGTGGAGGTAACGAAAAACAAATATCCGGCACTGTTCATATCTTGCTGGAGCGGTCAAATTTACACAGAGACGTTCGAGGAAACCGGGCCCGTCGCTGCAGTAGTAGATAGTAGTAGTAGCGTAAGGTACATTCAACTTGGGATACATATCTTCCAGTAACGGCAAACGGATGAACCTGAAGGGAACATAAATTTGATTTTATTCTGTCCGGTATACAAACCGAGTTATGACATCTCAATATTAATAAATTTTGATTCCGCAACAACAGTACCGTGCATTGAGTGCGGAAATGGAGCAAGCTCCAGTGCCAGACAGACGGTTTTATGGCCGGCGTGGTGCGGTGCGGAGTATTTGTGCAGAAATAGTTTGCGAACTGGGACAGTAAAACTCGACCCTCGGTAATTTATTAATTAATTATGTCAGACGGCCGTAATCAGACCTTCATCAGGCAAGCTTCAAATTGTTGTGAAAGTTTCTGTGCTGAAACCGGCTGGACTGATTAAAGGTGGTGAAGCAAACGAGTAATGTATTTGCTAAATTAAGTTAACGACAAGTCGACATAAGTGGGTACCAGTTTTACAACCAGAAAATTGCTCCCATGCTGGAAAAAGTACGTTTAGGTTTTCCCTCATGGATAATAAAAAATTTACAACTTTCGGAATTAAGTAAAATCTTTTGGTGTTCCTCTGTAAATTCATTGCTACATATGCGCCCTAACTCTAGTGTGTGAGTTTTTTACTAGCTTCTTCACCTTTTCTACCGATAAAGTTCCGCAAATGAAATGAGAAGAGCAAAACTTTTTTATGGGCAATCGAGAGAAACAGTGCGATGAAAGTCAAAGAGTTTCTCCATGATTGCTTAGCTGGTTGGTGCCGAATTTGTTAAAGGATAACAAAACAAAACAAAATTTTACTCGGTAAGTAGAATCAACTCGAAATAGGCATCTTTCACCACTCAACCTAAATTTATTCATTGATTGGAAAGTATTCGAATAAAACTTGCACCAATACTGGGCCGTAACAGCACTCAATCAGTTTATTTACAAATAAAAAGTTAGATAAAGAAACCAAAATGAAACCCCTTTGAGGTGTGGTCTGGCATTTTTACAACAACAACTTACATTTTTGAATTTGGTTTGAATAAAGGTTTTTAACTTTTAGGTTTAGGATATTAGATATAATATTTAAAGGAACGACAAGAGCTGCCAAATTAAACTGAAACCAGAAAGCGGAGTATTGATTGACAGTTCGGCTAAACTAAACAAAGCCATCACAATTACTTCCTAATTTGGTATGGCGTTATTGTTATTTAATGTTATTTAATTTAATGTGGTTTTAACCAATTTGTCATTCACCGAGCGGTATGGCGTTAGCTTAATTGCATAAAACACTCGAATACCAACCGATAGAGTGTGGGTTGGAGTCCCACCTGCCATTGAAGTACCCAGTATTTCCCAGTTTCATCCAGTTTATTTTTCTTCTCACCTAACGCTCCTTCACTTTACAAAAAAAACCTCTTATATGAGAAAAAATAAATATTTTGCCATTTGATTCCACTATTTATGTTTAAATTGTTTTTATCACCGTGTTTTTATGTATTTTCTTTCCCACTCTGTTTGGATACTATAAATGAGTAATTTTCGCTGACACGGGGCCACTACTGACACGAGCTTCCTCATTGGAACTTTTGCGCTTAATTGGTTGAAAATGGTTAAAAAATAAGAATTACACTTTTGCTACCTCTAAATAGTGGACCCTTCGTTCACCAAGGAGCCTAAAAGTTTCAAAAAAAGTTGAATTTTGAGCAAACCTTGAGTTCTATATCATGTGATATTTCATAAATTTGCCATGAAACAATTGGTTGGATTTTATCCAAAAATCGCCGTTTTCGCTATAATTCCCCCCAACCGATTTTAATTTTAAGATCACTATCGGAAACCTGAGAAAAAATATTTTTTTCCCCTTCGTTAATAAGGCCTATCTCTCGTCTTTACAAACCCGTGTCGTTTGTAGTTTGTTTCATAGCAAATTTTGGAAATATTACAATAATTGTATGAAAATTGTGAACCTTGCTACAAATAATGGTTGTTTTATTCAGTTAATTCCATTGCATACCTAATTTTATGAATGTTTCTAGTAGCATTTTTTCTCAGCTGGTGGTCTTAAAATGAAAATCGGTTGAAGGCTCACGGTTTAAATGGCGATTTTTTTATAAAATCCAATATGGCGACCAAATCCAATATGGCCGCCGAAAAAAAATTTTTTTTTTTCATTTGAAAGCCATGTTCTTCTTTACAGAACCGGGCTTTTTGTTAGTTGTTTCATGGCGAATTTATTAAATATCACATGATAAGGATCTCAGGGTATGCTCAAAATTTAACTTTTTATGAAACTGTTAGGCCCCTTGGTGAACGTAGGGTCCACTATTTCGAGGTAGCAAAAGTGTAATTCTTATTTTTTAACCATTTTCAACCAATTAAGCGCAAAAGTTCCAATGAGGAAGCTCGTGTCAGTAGTGGCCCCGTGTCAGCGAGAATTACAAATACCTTCCAAATAACATCACTTGGTTTTACTTGAAATTTATACAAGTTTTATTGTGGTGTTAATCATTACCTCTGGTTTTATTATGGTACTACGGAATACCAAGAGGAGTCAAAACACACTTATAGCTAGCTATAACACCATGATAAAACTGTTACTAAAGCAAATTTACTGTGGTTGCTTATATTACCACGATAAAACTAGTCGGTTGCACCACGTCTCTTATAAACATACCATAAGTGTGGCGTAGTAATACAATTTAGCGCACCAATCAAACTTGATTTTATTATGTGTTTGTTTGTCAAACCGCAATAAAACTGTTATTTTTATAGAGCTACTAGCTGACCCGACAAACTTCGTATTGCCACAAATTAACCTGTGTTGTACATAAATCATGAATCTCGGATGATCTTTGTCACAATCTCGAGTTTTGCAAGTTTCCGAGGAGTTCAACCTTAGATGATTCATTTTGGCAGTTACGTAACTACGAAAGCATCCCAGGCAACCAATAAGCATCACCAATGCTATTCAAATGCAGGCCAATAAGCATTTAAGTCGCCTTAAATGCTACTTAAGTGCTATTTTGGCAAAATATACAGCTACTTTACTGATAATCTTCTTATAGTACTGACAATGCTAATTTACAGCTAATTGCAGACACGAAGAATTTTAATACAATTATGGATGCTAATTTACAATACCTATGCAGTTATATAACACCGTGCAGTATAAAATGCCAGATATGCTGATTAGCTGTTTATGTTAATGCTTATTAGTTACCAGGAATGGGTAGTTTAATATACAAATTTGCAATTTTTCCTCACAGTGAAGTAGAAAACAACTCCCCTGTCCCCTCATTGCATTACCAGAAAGCGGATAGTTTTTTTTTAAATTCTATATTAGAGAGGTTTTCAGCTTGCGGCTGGTTCGCCTCTTAAAGCGGATAGTAATATTCGCCATGATTGTACAACATTTCGCCGAATATCATTTTGCGAAAAACCTTAAGCGGAATGTACCATTTCACGGAAAACTTTTTCGTGGAAAGTACCATTTCGCGATCCTCTTCTTACTCGCTGTCGCTCGTTCCAGGAAACCCAGGTAGACCTAGGAAAACAAATAAACCTAGACAGTAGTGATTTCTGCGGGGAGTTGCCTCCCCCCAGTGGGCGGCGCTTTTGACGGCGGGTCGCCGGCAACACTCGCGGCCGTCTCGTCCTCAATGATCTAGTGTTACTATAGATAGTTTTTGTGGTCTTGTTATTGACTAATGTTTTATGGAAGAGTCTCGAATTTCTCAAGTTCGATTAGTTTTTGAGTTTCGCAAAAATTTCTGTTTTATTTGTAATGTTAATGCAAGTTAATGAACTTTATATGCCAAACAGTTATAATTTATGGGTACGCGAAACTTTTGCACATACTATTCATATGCGTATAATTTTTATGTGTATTTCTGGGAGGATTGTGTTTACATGCGGCTCATGATAATTATAGGGAATTTCATATGGAAATTTACTATTAGTTATGTGCAGAATATTTTGAGTGTAACTATCATAAAATAAATTCAAGACTCCAAAATCTCCCACATGCCAAATTTGGTTCCATTTGCTTGATTGGTTCTCGAGTTATGAGGAAATTTATTTTTCATTTGTACAGGAGCCCTCCCCCCCCCTCCCCCTCTTCAAGTGGGGAGGGGTCCTAATTCACCATTGAAAATATTCTTACCCTCGAAAACCTTCACATGCCAAATTTGGTTCCATTTGCTTGATTGGTTCTCGAGTTATGTGGAAATTTGTATTTCATTTGTATGGAAGCCCCCCCTGTTAAAGAGGAGAGGAGTCAAAATTCCCCTTCTAAAGAGGGGAGGGGTCTCAATTTACCATAGAATAAATTCTTGCCACCAAAAACACCCACATGCTAAATTTTGTTTTATTTGCTTGATTAGTTCTCGAATTATGCAGAAATTTGTGTTTCATTTGTATGAGAGCCCTCCCCCCCCGTTATAGTGGGGAGAGAGGTGTCTAACCATCATTAAAACCTTCCCTGGCCTCAACATGCAAATTTTCACGCCGATTGGTTCAGTAGTTTTTGATTCTTTAAGGAACATCCCGACAGACAGACACAAATCCAATTTTATATATAAGATTAAAACTGTAACATCCTGGCCAATCAGCATTTATGAAGAATAATAGAGTTCAACAGCAAAATCATTTTTTTTTAAATGCGAAACCATATTACTGAATTCTAGTATTATCAAAGCAGAGTGTTTTCCAGAACGAAGTTATCATCAATCGGGTTTCCTGTCAAAGGAAACAATTAAAATGATTTTGCTGTAAATTGAGATTGACTAACTGAATATCTGAAGTTTTTGGAGCGTCTTAGTAGAATACGAAACCTAAAATTAAAAAAGAAGAAAACTTATCCAATTTAATTCTACTATGTGTATTTTATTCACGACAGATACGTATTTCGCCTACGACTTGTAGGCTCCCTCAGTGACTGTTTTCGAACTAAGAATTAAATTGGCTAAGTTTTCTTCTTTTTTAATTTTAGGTAACTGAATATCTATAATTTTGTTAAAACAACCAATTTTCGAAAATTGTAAAATTTCATTGGCGCGTTGATTTTATCCACCTATCATATCAATATGCACTATAAAATTTAATGCGCATATGCTGCACAACTACGGAAACTACTGAAAATTGATTATTTATTATATGAGATATTTTATGATGGTCGCTATTAACCAAATCGATCAGGATGATCTGACGGTGAAACAATAACTTTTCTGCTCACAGATGTATTTTTAAGCTAACGAAACTGACTGACTGATTTGACTTTTTACCATAGTAAGCTGTACGTTTTAAAGCTTTTTAGCAAAAAGCCCAAAATTAAATTATGGCGATGGCTGTCAAGCAGCGAAAAGCATAATCGGTTTAGACTAATTACAAGTTTTTAGTCTTGACCTTGAAATGCGGTCATACATATATATTAATATTTTTTTGAAACGATGGTTCTACAATTGATGAAGGGACGGTAGGGAAAGAAATGAAAATTTTTTGGCGAAGGAGGGGAAGAGCGGAAAGGAAGGGGGGGGGGGGTATTGGTGGCTATGCCTGACAAGTAGTCATTTTGACTCCTACCTTTTGTCCAATGCTGGAAGGTGCATGAGTCGAACCAAGCTGTAATCTGAGATTATAACCGGATTCGAACCCCTGGCGGGTGTTGTGGGTTCGAATCCGGTTATAATCTCCCCCCCTTCCTTTCCGCTCTTCCCCTCCTTCACCAAAAAATTTTCATTTCTTTCCCTACCGTCCCTTCATCAATTGTAGAACCATCGTTTCAAAAAAAATATTAATAATCGGTTTATTGCTGCTGTCAGCAGAACGTGATACACCTACTTGAATGAATAAAACTGATTCTTATAGGATTATAAGAACCTTCTGAAAAGTGGGTGGTGATCTAAAAGTTCTGGTTGAGCTCAGAGTTTTATGAAATTGGTCATGAAAACCCGCTAGAAAAACTTAAAATTGTTACTTGGGCGAGGCGGTTGGTAGGAGCTTGAAAAAGCCAGTGCTATATTCTGCAGTCTTCCAGATAACTCTCCTCATTCCAATCCGAGAGGTATTGTTCATTGATGGCATAAATGCATAATTCTGTACGAAAGAAGGATATGGGCTGTACTTGAAGCGGTATTACTCTCTGTGACGGAGCTGCTTCCGCTAATTGTGATGTATTTTATAGAAATTCGGCAGGATCCACGCTCCGATTTCGTTACATCCTGGGCAAGCTCTCCGGACAAATTGGTGACACCTAAGCATGCAATAGGATTCCCATTCTCCTGCGATTCTGCTGATTTTGAGGGGAAGGAAGATTTTCCTTCGTTTATGTCTATGTTCGCAAGAAACCACCGGGAGAATCATTGTTTTGGAGAGCACCAGTTTGGTGTAAATTGGCAAACTGCGGGACTTCAGCTAGCTAAGTAATCCGTAGCAAGCCCGAAAAACAATAATTTGTCACTATATTTCGCGGCTTACATTGTTGATACATGTCACGAACCTATCAAGATATACCATCCATTACTACGAATCGTTCCCCGTCCAGATCCACCTTAACACAAATAGCATTTGGACTCGCACGTTCCCTGTCAGTAATTATTATGTTGAATAGCAACCCAAGTAGCACACTTTTGTCACTTCTGGTTGCTGCAACCTATTTATGACTGAAATCAGTCATTAATCGGTTACCACAACTAGTTTATAACAACTGTGCTAGTAGGGAAATTAAAGCATGCATCCCTTGCATCAGCCAATTCAGCATCACGAACATGACTCATTTCGTTTGACTGAATCGTACGCCGCTTCAAAGTCCACGAACGGATGATGAGTCTGCAAGTTGTTTTCCCGGAACTTGTCTAGTAACTAACGCAGGGTAAATATCTGATCTGCCATAGTGCGATCCTCGCGGGAAAAAGTTTGATATTCCGGTTTCCAGAGGTAGTGTGCAGAAACGATATCTAGATTCGGCTAAAGACCGAGAACTGATCTGTCGCCAGTAATGTTGATAAGTACCATTACTAATTCACTGATTCGTAATTTATTTATTAAAAGTAAATTTATCACAGATTTAAAACTACTATGAATGGCTTTGTGATTCATTTTAGTCCACCAAAACGTGCGACCGGACGTTGCTTTCGTCATGCTTTATTCTTAATACATTTTTTTCTACTTTTTGTTTCGTCATCAGAATCGTAGATCTGCGGCATCAATAACAACATCAGCGCTGAAAGCGGACATGTGGCTAAGTTAACCAACCGGAAACAAAATCTGCTTAATACATTGAATCCTGGCTTAAATCAACGGCACAGCCTTACCGTTGCCGTTGGTGGGGTGCCAACAGCAGATGGGCACAAATTTCCGAATGAAAGCTCAAATTGAAATTAGATTTGGGAATTACGAGGCGCTGACCGACTGCCATTGCGGACGGGACGTACGAACCTACCGAATGATGAAAAGCTTCTTTATGATGCTCATCAACCATTTTATACTGGCCCAGAGATTGGCTGGTACAGATAGGCCTGCACGTCGGGTGCGGCGGTGGTGATGGTGGCGGTGGTGCTGGCAGGTTCATTGCCTGCATCAGCAGTAAGCAACCAGTCGGAAATGATTTTTCGCATTGTACGGGTCGGCGATATTCAGTTGGGATTGTTGATTTTTCATGGCAGCCACAACAGCTGGCGTGGCTGCTGCTGGAATGGTGGCGATTCTTCTTTTTTACGCCACCAAGTTTAATGATTTACGCTTCTTGGACTGCCCTTTTCGGGGTTTCTTTCTTTCACATTTCCGCGTACATAAACCAATTGCTTAATAAGGATTACACTTGTAAGGTTTGTTGAGGGTTTTTTTCTTCTCTTTTCTGGTGCGGGTCAAACCGGCAAACGAATCTACAAACTAATTACAATGCTGATTCGGCAGGGTACAAGAATTGGTTCAGGCTGACTGATACTCATAAAAAGTGGTGATTGTGCGCCTTTTCGGGTTCAAGGGGGAGACCTCCGGGCTTAAGTTGTATATTGCACACCAAATCAACGGGGACCTCTCGCGCAATATTTTGTAAAACTTTTCCTTTGTCTATCCGAGGTTTGTGGGTTACATGTAAATGAGATCCGGTTGTTGCCTCGCTCGCCGGGGTAATGACAAGTGAATTAACTAAGGACCTGCCCTGGTCATTTGGTCGGATTGGTCGTCCATCTTTCGGTGCGATTGGCTCTAATGCCGCTGATGATGGAGGTGGTGGCCGTGGCAATGATGATGGTAGTCGTAAAATAGAAAAGGAAACAGAAAGACCGGAAAGTAATCATTTCATCGGCAGCGAAGCGGAAAAAGAGTTGCGACTGGGGGAGTGGAAGTGGTCGCAGCGAATTCCGCTGGCACAACAGAAATGAGTAAGCCTTGTTGAAATTGTCAATACTTTTGTGGTTAGTTATCGCTTTTATCAATTAAGTAATGGTGGTTAATGGACGATTGGCGATTGATTGTCCGATAAATGAAAATAAAATGGTTGAAACCGTACTGCAAATAAAAAAAATCATTGCTAGATAAAATCCAACACATCCCAGAATTTAGATTAAATTCAATACAAACGATAACCTGTTTGAAGCCATTATATTTTATGTCACTCATTAAAATTTCATCATATATACCACCGATGCATTCGCTTCCTCGTTTTATGACCTGAAACGGGAACAGCACGTGCAGTAACACGCATTACATAGCACTGTCAACTGGCGAAAACAAATTACACACCATCCGATTCTAATTCGCTTACGATGGCTATTTTTTCAACTTCCTTTGAAGAATTACCCACCGGGGTCTCGTAAAGAGCGTCAATTTTGCTCGTTCCAATGTCCCAGCTAGGAACCAGGACTCAGTCAGAGGAGAGCCAGTAGCCTGGCTGGCTGACGGACTGGTGCGGCGGCGAACGGCTCACTGTGTCACTACGCGATACTGTCAAGAGTCATAAATTTAAGTAGATTGTCGGGTCCACAGGCAGTTAGAGTGCTGCCCAGTGCCGGTGCACGGAAAAGTTCAAAGGTTGAAACCACGAGTGCAACTAGTCCTTGCGTAGTTAGCACAAATTGGAATGAGTTACATACTAAGCTGGGACTGTTTTACCTCGATGTAAGCCTAAAATTTATTAACTTTCCTGTGCCATTAAGCATTCTTCCTGTGGAATCAGTCAATAAAAGCTAAGTGTAATTATTGTGATCTGCAGTTAAACTTTTGGGTGTGAAATGCTACCCACAGGATATGCCCCGGGGGTGGTGGGGCGAACAAAGTAGAGAACACCAAATTGGGCTACGTATATTAAGGCACAAAATTGGGACTGGAGACATAAGTGCTGGTGGCCTTGTTTCGTGAGTAGCGATTAATTTTAATTACTAATTTGCAGGCTGAGGAATGCTTCTGGCTTCGCACTCGAAATTGGCGACGTTCCAGGGCATGTATTTCTAGGCTCGGACAAGAGCACGTCCTACGTCGACGATACGTTGGAGTGGAAGCTTATGAAAATAATGCTGACGGCAGGCTTTAATGCTGAACGTTTGTTTTGGGGTAGCGACTTAATGGCTCGGTCAGTGAATGAAGTTCGAGAAATGTGTTTTGCGAAATATTTTTTTTACATTTTTATCTTACCACAAATGACCAATTTAGTTTGCACTTATAGCAGTACACAATACCGGATACAAAGTATATTTTCACCATTTTGTATGCCTGCCACAGACTTCGATGAATTCTCGCATAACTTTTCAAATGATTCTAAGTGATTAAGGCAAACCAATCTAGTGAGAGTTCATTTTTCTAAACCTGTCCAGCAAAGAATATCTTTAGTTTAGTTTGTTGACCTTTAACTGTAGTAGGTTGTTGACCTTTGAGAAAGCTACGCGATAATCAAACCAATATTGTATGATATTCAACATATTTCCTATAAATTGAATTTGTATTAATATATTAACAAACCGGAAGATGTTCTTTATATTCTATCGAGAAAAGGACGAGACATGAAGGAAATTTCAGATCCGCTCATCGTTAACATTAAATTCAGCCTAATTCCTAAATAAATACCCACCTATTCCGCTAATACCAGGAATGATGAAGCAACTCAACAGAGACTTTTTACTATAAATAATATTAAATGACTTTTCAAATCCTTTTCAAATGCTAAGAATTTTACGTTCTGATAAAAACCATAAAACTAATTTTACGGCAACCGTAACGTAGCGAACGAATAAAAACAACAGAATTGAGCTAGTTAGTATACTTTTTGTACTAAAGCTAATTGGATGGAAACAGAGCCGAAAACTAAAAAGGTAAAAACAACTCTGTAACGATTGAAATTTGATTTTTTCGTCAAATGTGATCCTCTATCACCCCCTGAAAAACTTGCACTAAGCTATATGCGTCAGATCATGTCCGTCGCACGCGGTGATCTAATGTGCTACGAACTCATACATGTTCGTGCAGTTTGAAATGAAATTGCAACGAAACCAAAAGAGGAAGGCGTTTCACGTCAAAGAACGAAGCTTCACACTGATAAATTAAGCAATCAGTTTTATCACCCCTCTTTAGAAGAAGAAAAAAATGCCTTGAAAACACTTATTTCAAAGCTTTTTGCTTCTGAAAAGTTTCTAAATTTCATGAAGTCAAGATCAATTTTCAATACAAAATTTTCTCAGTTTTCGAATTAGAGTAGCAGAATTGAGATACCTAGCATAGTTTTTGTACTAGAGCTAATTTAAGGCCAACAGAATCAAAAACTAAAATTGTTTAATAACTCTGTAACGATCGATATTTGATCATATGCGTCGAAGGATTTTTTGTTTCGTCTCATGTGGCCTTCTAGCATCCCTTCAAATAACTGCAGTTAGCTACCTAACACCCAGTATATAAAAATAAATTTCCGCCTGTCTGTCTGACTGACCTTTCTAGACTCGGAAACTACCGAACTAATCGGCGTGAAAATTTGCTTGCAGGAGTTTTTGGGGCCGGGAAAGGTTCTTCCCAGCCAGCACCAACTCGTATATCAATGTATGAAAATTATCGTAAATATCTCTTAACAAATTCGCATTTGTAAATAAAGCCTAATAAAACGCGCACAAGTTGATATTCTATCGTACGGTTTTGTTGGATACATATCAGTACGTAACTCTTATTTGCAAGCTAATTATGCATATGAAAATGCTGACTGGGTTATTATGGTTTGAGATCCCTCCCCTCTTGGGAAGGGGGAGCTCCCATACAACCGAACCAGAGAATCGAGTTATTGATACTTTCACGAGCATCTTACTTGTACGGCAACAAACTGATTATTAAGCTAGGGACAAATCCAGCATCCACCTTCAGGTCGCTCACCCTTGAGATGCTTTGCTTCAGTCGCCACTAACTCACCACGAAGTAGACAGCCTCTATCGGAATTTCACCGTTGCCGTCCCATCATTCGGCAGTCTCACTACATGTCCAGCCCAATACAACCCAATATCGCTTCGTGATTGGTTGTTGGAAATGACGTCATCAAAGTGGAAATGCGTTTTCACACTTCGGCTTATAATTCAGTCAATTTTCAATAGATTTCCAAAATATTTACACCAATTGATCGGAAAATCGATTTGGAAAATATTGAAATTATAGAAAACTATTGATTTTCAATGCGCGTCATTGGAAAATTGAATTATTTTCATGTTGTTGCCTTCCCACGTCAGTGCTTACCTAGCACGGATGACAGAACTATATTCGATATAAGCTATGGGTTAAGCTTCCTTATGATTGTATTTAATTTACGCTCTATAGAATCCGATCGAAAATTGTTGAGCTTCAGCTGTTGCTGCGTCCCCGGATAAGGCAACGAAGACATCCAAATTCACCAAGTGAATCGATCCGCCAGTGAACGATATGGTTTTGGCTGCTATACCTTTTACTGCGCATCGCCAGTCGGTCAGCGGCTTTCGTTGGCAACACATCGGACAGACAGCTTTCGAGTCACATCCGTGGCATAATTTTAAAGGTTGTATTTGAAACATTGTTTGCCTTACGGTGCACATCGTCATCAGTTGGTCATGTTCATCGGCTGCTGAGAAAAGGAAAGTATGCTGAGCGTGTTAGAGCTGAAGCACTCGTCTCGCTGCCGTGATGGCTGCTGAAGTTTTGGAATTGGCAGGAAATATGCTGCTCGCGACAACAAAACGACCAGAATTATTCCACGTCACTTGCAGTTGGCCACCTGGACTGGTATTTCATCGGGACCCATGACCATACACGAACGGCTTCGTCAATCGCATAGCTGCTGAGGCTTTCCGGCTGGTCCGTTGTAACAAGCCGTACCTGGTTAGCGGTTATCGGTACTCCAATTTACCGAAAAAAGAAGAAAACTTTAGGCGCGTTAGTGCAAGTTTATTGCAAGCTAGAGTTATGATGATCAAACAATCGGTCCTTTTAAGGATCACACAACGATTGAAGAGCTTATTATATTTTCTTGCCCAGTTAATACCATAACAACATAAGCAACGAGGGAAAAGTTGAACTTTTCGCCGACCAACAAATGGCGGGAATAGGTTTTCTGGTCACGGGCGACATTTTCTGCCACTTCCAAAACGTCTGCAGGTTGTAAATACTTTATTATCAATGTTTTTCTTTTGTAAACTGCAGAAAAGTTTTGCGCAAATTTTTCAGCTTTTTGAAAACTCGCGCGTACCGTCTACCGATTACCAGAGGAAAAGCACTATTTAACGTAGAAACAGATCATGAAAATTTATTTACTATTTGGTTTAGTGTGATTTCGATTCGTTTTAATAAAATAGATTCAATCAATTCATGGAAATAACTCCGAAATCGGTTGACGATTAACGTATACAATGTTACTACTTTAATAAACGTTGCGTATGTAGGTTGTATACATGAAGAATCGTATTATTACATCATGGGCGTAGCGATGGGGGGGGGGTTCAAACACCAACCCCCCCCCCCCCCACCCCCAGGAGAAACACTTTCAAGTTTGAAATTTCACAGCCAGCTGTTGTTTAGAGCACAGGAAAATGTTCGGAGCTGATTGTACGATCCCCGTGGGTTTCGTGCTGTTTTAAGCTCCATTCATTTCGACCTTGGATTACTCGTCGCCCATTTCCAAGGCATCTCTGAAGTCGCAGTTTTTTGCTTAAAAGATAAAAAATATCGGTTTAGACCTGGACGAACTATCTTGCACGTTGAGTCGCTCCATGGCGGTGGGGTTGTTGTACCGTTTCCTTACCGTTCCTAGATCCGTTTTCTTTACGACGTGACCGGTTTACCGTTGCCGACTTTAGCCAAATGTACGTTGTTAATCTTCCTAAGCAGTGTCTGTTGCCTTTGATTCATGCACCTCCGCTACTCTTCGCTTTCAGCTTGTACGCCGTCAAATGTCGTCCGCAAAGCCCTCTATGAGCATGGCCTATCGGTCCATTAGGGGGTTTGTACATAGACAGTTTCGTGAAGTGGCTTCTGCCGAGGCTTATGCCTGTTAATCGCAGTGTTTGGCGAAGGCCAAAGTAGGCCCGTTGTCCTGCTTGAATATGCCGCTAGATCTTCTTATTTATGTTGTAGCCTGCGGCTACCAGCGATCCCACATACACAGGCTCAACTATAACGTCCACGTCTGGTTCGTCGCCGTCGACGATTACCGTCCGCGAAAAAGGTACGTTCGTCTCATTTGGTCGGTGTTAAATCAGAATGGACCAAGTCACAAAATTTAAAAGAATGAGTTGAATGAGAAGAATGACAGCAAACGACCACGAATTTTTTTAAGCTACATTTCACTCTAATCAGAATTCCTAAATGTTGCAAACAACCAGAGTTATGAGATGATTTCGAACAATTGATAGCTATAAACCATACAGAGCAGCAAACTTTGAACGCGTTTTTCTCAAAATGAGAATTTTGTCACTTGGCTCGGTCTGACTTAACAGCCCAGATAACACAAAATCGTAACAGAAAGTTCACATTAAATCGTTTTCATGTCAATTTCACATTGGAATTGTATAATGATTAGAGTATGTCCAATCGAAGTGAACAATAAGTTGTTTTGCAGTCGTGCGTGTCTTCATATACAATTCATGACTGTGAATTATAAAGCAGTATAGATGATTGCAATATTTGGTTATATCTTAATCTTATATTCAGGAGTATTTAGTTGCGTGTTATAAAAACTACGCAAAATAGAATTACAAATAATTGTCAAAATTTTCGCACGTATATCGCCTCCACTTTGGTACATATGTTCTTATATGGCGTGAAATATAACTTCTTCGTTCAGATATGATTTCGTGTATCTCAGTTGCAATCGAGATATACAAACCAAATGGTTTACTGGGAGCGACCATTTGAGCCTCTATCATTCATGTCTTTGGTCTTCGACGCGTTGGTTTTGAGCCCAATCCTCCCAACCTCCGCTTTCAGTCTAGCACAGATGACCTTCGTCGTGGAAAAGTTTCTGGCTCCAAGTCACCTGCTCAGCCACCTGGCAAAGTCACCTGCTTCGCCAAGAACTTTGCTACCTTTACTGAGAATCAAACCTCTTGTTTCGATATCTGATCATCGGATCACTTTAAAAGCGATGTTGATAATCATACAGGATAAGTTGTTCTGCAGCACCCTCGCTGAGACTCAGTTCTATAGACTTTAACAGCTTCTCCCAGCCGAGATTCGAACATACAACGTACCTCAATGCTGGCTGCGAGGCTAAAATTTTAACTCTATTATTTCAATTTGATTTTTTTTGTCTGACGAAGAATACTCAATTTGAACCAAAATAGTTTTCAACTGAAAATAATTCCCCATTTCCTGAATAAACTCCTTACGATTAGGGTATATCAGATTTTTCTTGTTCAGTTAAATCGAGCTGTTCAGTCAAGCAGACAAATCAATCTGTCCAATCAAGTAGTTGAGTCAAGCAGTCGAATGGAACAGTTCAGTCGAGCAGTTCAGTTAAGTAGTCCAGTCGAGCAATCAAATCTAGCAGTCTAATCATCGAGCAGTCTAGTCAACCAGTTGAGCAATCGAGCAGTCCAGCAGTCGACCAGTGAGGTGACTGAGAATACAACCTATTGCTACTAAAGCATGACGTTCTGTCAGGGACCTGTTTTTAGTTACCGATAAGCCTCTTATGACGTCCTGTCAGATACCTGGTTTTCGGTACAGACATAAGCCTCTTATATAAATAGATTTTGGATAATAATTCAAGGATAATTTTTATGACTGTTTTAATTTGTCTCTGCTTCAAATTATTTGATATTTTCCAATTAACCCATTATGACCCAGCGTATGATATATCATACCTCGTCTTCAAAACCTGTTTACTGCTGAATTTCAACAGTTAGCATTGTTAATATATCACTACAAGAGAGATAAGACATCAATCTGATGTGTGTGTGATATAATTTGTCAGTTTTTGTCATTTCATCTGTATTTTCAACAGTTCAAAGTTGTGACAAATCGTGGAAAAAAAGTTGAAAAAATGGCGAAAAAATTTTTGTCTCCAAAACGCATGAAAAAGTCTACATTTAGTGACGAAACATTATCTGACAAGTAAATTAGTATTTATATGTAAAGTCTATCACAAAATTCGATAAGAAATCTGTAAAAAACTTTGAAATTTGTTGGTTTGAAACTGAGCCTATAAAATATTTAACCTGCGATATTTTGGCCTTGAAAGCATTCCAAATGACGATTTTGCGTTTCCCGACACATTCGAGCCATAATATAATAGATTACAGAGTTTCACTTCATTTGGTCCAAATTTAGGTATACCCGGGTCATAATGGGTTAATAAAACAAAAGCAATCTGTCTCAAACGATTGGGTATGTCTTACTGTCAGTCATGTATTTATTAAAACATATAGCCCAAAAAACTAACATCTGCATAAATATAAACTCCTCTTTTATATAGGGTACGGGAGGGTATTTTCAGCAGGTTTCTAAATTCAGCCTATTTGCCTCTTCTTTCGCCAATAAAAATACTTTGCCGACATATAATTTGAATATGTTATGACTATTTTCTCAAGACTGTAAGTAATATACTATTTTCTATTCAAAGAACGCCAAAACCACCTGTTCTTCCACTAGAACTAGGCCATAGGCCGAAAAAATAGGTGCCATCGCTTAATGGGCTCAAAATACCCTCCCGTGCCCTATTTTTTTATTATTAAATCGTGCCCTATTTAAATATGTGATGAGAAATGAATATCAGGCTACGTGAAGCTTATACCAACGGGTAAGCCTACTATTTAAAATAGTAAATATTAAACTCCAGAGATTGTTTGAATAATTCTACGTTATATGAGTATATTGTTTTAAATATTTTGATAAAATGAATTCTAGAATCCTATTATCCAAATCAGGGATAATGAAAAATATATCTCGTTATTTTAATCAAGCAAAACACACCAACCGTGAAGTTTCTACTGCAATCAAAATTCGCTTACCAACAGTATCCACAATCAAATACAAACTTTCCTAAGATATTCCCGCCTTGATTTAATTCAATTAGGCAGCATAAAAAACGACCGACTGTAACAGGTTGGCCACCGATCAACAGCAGCCGATTGTCCCACGGTGCGAACCGTTCTACCAAGGCAAATTTGAAATTCATTTTGTCCTCCGGCTGTAATCATAATCAACCTCGTCCCGTAAATCAGCCGAGTCAGTGGAAGAAGTAGTAGGAAGCTCTTCTTCAGCCGATAATTAATAATTCATTTCAATTTCATCGACAAATCTACAAAAGTTTTCTGCACCGTAAGCAGCTGCCTCTATTAAACGTTGCCTTCTATCCTGGCCGTGCCCGAACGAGAAGGGTGCGTACAGGAAGTGGCAGTAGACAGGCTTTTGTTGGTTTCTCATAGCTTTTAGACGACAGTACCGAAACCGATCCTGCCGAGCCCGGTCCGATCAACCCACTTTGCAGCCCATCTTGCTGCTGTCCTATTATTATTTATGATTTTGAGCCCCTCTCCGACTACCTATACAAATAGCGCTGACTTTACATCGAGACAAGAGCGGCAACAGTGTTGACCTTATAGTCATCTACCCCGGAGAGCACTACCCGGTGATAATGGCTCTCGGTTCGGTTCACTTCACGCTCCTGTGACCAATATCCTAGCGGGGCACGTACACTGATTGAAACACGATATTTCGCTCGGTAGAGGGAAAATTTAATTTAGATTGCTTTTCAATTTTAGCAAATTGGAAATGACAGCACAGCACTTGAAATGGGCCCACCGAAGACACTTTACGGTGTTGCGAAGTGGAGAGATCAATAACTGGATGTGTAGGTACAGCTTGTGCGTATCGGACGAAACACGGAAGCAGGAAGCCGAAAGCGGAAAGGTCCGCCCACGGAAAAATAAGAATTCGATAATCGAATGGCATGGCAGTCAAATACAAGCATCTGCTGCCGACGTTCAAAATAAGATTAAGTATTTGGTTTAATGTAAATTTAATTCAAACCAAATAAATAAAATATAATTTCAGGTTTAACATTTTTCGACTCTCGGGACCGAATTTTACCGTGCACTCAGTGCATGTAATATTTCATTCGATTAACATACTGCCCAGTTCATTGTTTGAGTATAAATTATATTTTATTTTAAAACATTGCCTGCCATCCTTCGGAAACAGCGACACTGGAAATTTAATTCCATTTGAACGCATTAGGGGTTATTATAGATTCGCACGGCTGGCTGCCACGATGCGTAATACAATAAATTTTCCATCCTGACAGGATTTAAATCTCCGCCGTTGCAGTCGGAAACTGCTTTTCGATGACAGTGAAACCGAAAGGCGATTGTCCTGCCGCTGAAAAACACAAACACACCTTTTTACAGCTCAATTGTACTCACCTTCACTTGGCACGACGCAGGTGGCATTCGCGAGCGTGCAGTTAATTTGGAAGCCAGGTCCGCCGGTTCCGAGTAGGGTGTCGTTCCCAGGGCCACTGCCATTGTAATTGTAAAAATATTCACCGAAATCCTCCAAGAGTAACATAAAATTGCTGCCCTCGGGAGCCGGGTAGCCTTCCCGCGGACCACCAGCCCCGTCTAACCCGACGCGCGAATCATTCCGGGCTGCTTCATCCCCATAGTACATCTGGTAAGCGGCGCTGGATGTCATGGTTCCCACCGACGATTCGTTTCCTGTGACACCAGCACTGGCAGCACTGTTGCTACCTGTGCCATTCCCAGCAAAGCCCGGGAACGATGGGGACCGCCGTCCCGGGCGGCTATCGTTGCCAGGTGGTGATCCCTCACTAAACAGTCGAAAATAGTCCGGCGAATCCCACCCACCGGGAACGGCAGAATCATTGACCGTCACCATGGCTTGGCTGCCAGCACTTTCACTGTAAACAAAAATCACACACACACACCCACACTGTTGCCAATTCGGTACCGATGAATCACTGAACCCCGTTAGAACCGGCAATGGAACGGGTAGCCCATAGTGACACCGTCACACTCACTCGAGCCGCGCGCAACGGTTTTAGTGGCCACTCTAACAATATCAATGCGTATTTTTTGCGATATGAAGTATCTCTGCTTTTTTGATGTCTCACGCACTCCACGTCACGGGACGACCCGCTCTCCAAAGTCAATCTTCATATTGGGACACCACCAGAAAATGCCGCCCAGCCATGTCTGCGGCGACGCTTGTTTGAGCAGCATTCCTACAGCCGTTGTTATCCCGTGAAGTGGCGGTCTGAAAATGATAGAAACAGACAAACATAAATGAGGGTTCAGCGTTGATGGGTTACGAGTGGGTTGCTTTTAGCGTTTGTCATGTAGAATCAGCCAGCCAGTCAGCGAGCCAGCTAACTTGCAATCGAGTGGTAAGCGAAAACACTTGTGCATTAGTAGGAGGACAGGTCCTTTGGTGAGCTCTCCTTTGGCGGGCCGATTTACGGTTCCTATCTACACGTTTATCTATATAGAAAAAGGAGCATCAGGTGATTGTGTCGGATTTTATAGTCAAGTGGTCGTATCAAGTTACGTGCGTTATACTAAAAGTTAAGTATAATGTTGCGTGCCGTAGGCCCATTGCGGTGTCATTCAACAGTCGGTCTGACGATCACCATGGGTTAGACCTATTTGGATCCTATTTTTACACTGCCCTGCGCAATCTTCGCCGTTCGCCGTATCATACGTAACACGTCAATCGGTTTGGACGGTAAGTTTCTATTCATAGATGAAAAATGCAAAGGATGGTGTTCTACACGTAATCAAACTAAAGGCTTAGGGCGAACAAATTATGTTTTGATTGAATAGTTTTTGCATGCGAATGCACACTATTGCATTGACTGAATTTTTATGCTTCACGTAAGCAATGTTATGTTTTAAAAATCTTTAAATGACTTTGGTTGGACTATACCCACAACATTAATTATTCTTCATTTCTCAAGAGCAGGGTTTGCAAGAGTATTTCTTCGATATAGCTAGGGGAAATGTGTATAATGTGCCCCCCCTAAGAATAAATGGTTATATCTCCGTTATACTTCCCCAAATTAACGTTACAACTACGTGTATATGTTGGTGTTTAAGCTGACAACCAATTGCAATTGTTTATTTCATTTAGTATTGTGGAATAAACATGCTAGGAATTATTTAATAAAAGCACCTAAATGTTGTGTTTCTCGTCTGCGCGGGGTAAAATGCCCCACCTGCGGTATAATATGCCCAATGCGGTAATTTGAGTATTTCTACCAGTGACAGACCAACTCTATTTTGTAGAAAGTAAAACTATTTCCTTTGTTTTGCAAAATATCGTTATTTTATGTAAAATAAACCTAGTTTCGGCCTTCTGGTGCACTTTTTCTTTTCTGCATGGGGCACATTATACTGCAGCTGTGGCGTTTTGTACCGGGTAGTTGAATTACCTAGAATTTGGACGTTGGTAACAAATTATTCCCACCACGGTTGCTCTACAATACTAATTGAATTAAATAATGGCAATTGGCTTCAACTTAGATCTGTTTACCTATGTTTATAGCCACATTTGCAAGGGGGGCAAATTGCACCACCGCAAGTGGGGCATTTTGGCCTGCTTTTACTTATTTGAAAAAATATTAAATGCTAAAGCAATTCAAGCGTTTCATACCGTTATTTTTGGCAGGGATGTCTTTTTGAAGTTCACTTTACGCAATCGAATCACAACAACCGGTTATTTACAGATTTTGACAAGAAAATAGCTTATGGAAATGACGCCAAAAGTTACATCGGAAGCTGCTCAAAAACAAATTTATTTTTGTTTTGTTTTTACAGCATGTGACAACTGTCATACTTGCATAGTAGGCTAGTTCCATCAAATACTATGGTTTCTGGGTGGTTTTGCATTTTGATTTCGCTTGTTTAGCGAAAAACGAAGGGGGGGCACATTGGCCAGGGGGGGCACGTTATACACAATTCCCCTAAATTGTTTTATCTGTTAATCTTGCATTGAACTGCTTTGTAAATATGAAATGAATAAAAACAAATTTCATACTATTTTAACAATCATAAATCAATTGCATCGTATATTTTTAAAACGGTAGTTTTTAGAATCGTAGAAAGGGCGGTAGAAAGTAATGAATCAGAGGTGTTGATAGCATCTAAGCAGGCGTGAAGTGGAAAGTACATAAAACGCTTAAGAAGTTTTCTACCGTTCCACCTTACCCAAGTTGGGCGATCCGCTGATTGATCCAAGCTATCATTGGAACCAATTATAACTGGATTCGAGCTCAACTTCTCGTCGCAGACCCTGTGGATCGCAGATCCATGGTGGCCCTTTGATCCACAGCGGACTGGATACTGGAAAGGAGACTTCACAAGCCTGTGTAACGTACTGCAAAGCCGAAACAAAACTCCATTGATTTTATATTTACTCGTTTATGACTATCCGCGGTCATGACGTAAGCTATTTTGGAAAGAGACCAAGTGTCTGATGCGAAGAATGATTAGTTGGATGAACGGGGTATGGGAATTGGGAGAATAAAACAACCTAATAAAACGGGCGGCAGTAATTTAGTGAGTAAAACAATCGGGTATCAACCGAAAGAGCATGGTTGCGTGCCTCATCTGCCATTGCACTACCCGATATATTGTTGGTCTAAGTCGAAATTTTCCAGTTCAACCAATTAATCATTCTTTGCATCAGACACTTCCTCACAGTGACGCTATGGATTTATCTATAGTTCTAGGGATTTAGGAATTTTCTACGAACCTACGGATCAAGTGCTCGTATTTACGGATTTTCATAAACTTCACGGAAATGGCTAAAAATTTCCTTTATTTATTTATTACTAGCTGACCCGACAAACTTCGTATTGCCACAAATTAACCTGTGTTGTACATAAATCATGAATCTCGGATGATCTTTGTCGCAATCTCGAGTTTTGTAAGTTTCTGACCTTAGATTAGTTCAACCTTAGATGATTCATTTTGGCAGTTACGTAACTATGAAAGCATCCCAGGTAACCAATAAGCATCACCAATGCTATTCAAATATAGGCCAATAAGCATTTAAGTCGCCTTAAATGCTACTTAAATGCTGTCCGCGCCTGGACACTCTCTTCGATAGTCAGATAAACCAAACTGACTGAAGGTTGTGGACTGTATAAGAAACCAATTCGTCACTGGCTGCTGCTTGGCTTTTCGGTGTGATAAGGAACAATACGTCTCGACTAACACTATTTATTCCATCATAGTGGACTTATCGGTAGCAAATTGTAATTTCGACTGTGTGTGAATTGTGAGGAAGCGCCTCTTATATAGGTGAGCTGGTGCCGATAAAAGTGGATCAAAAAAGACAAATGATTAATTTCTATAGAGCATTGAATTCTGTTTGCCCACGCAACATACCGGCCTCCAATGGAATTCTAATTCCATTCAAATTAAACTAACTGATATAATATTTTAGAAAATTCAAGCTTACAATTCTAATTTACAAGTTTTAATATTATAAATATAATCTGGAGACTGGATCAGGTCATCTGTATTATCATCGAAGGTCCATCGAAGGTGGTGATCGGTCGATCGTAAATAGCACGAAATGTAGGCCTTGGATGGTGGGACGGACTTACCTCGTCGAATCGCTTGTTGGATGAAACCGGGACCACAGAAGTCAACACCTATAGTGCGAAACGCTCGGCCTCGGTTTGTTTGCCCTGTCGATAGCTGACCCCTCAGCTGGTTTTCTGACTGAAGTCGGACGTTGAAGCACCGTAAACAGTTTCGCACTTTCCTCCGTGCCAAGTTACGGTGATTGAAAGACCAAAACCGCTTCCAAATGGGCGTAAACAGTAGTTGGGAACCTTGCTTCATCCAATACAATCTGCGTAGAGTATTAGATTCTGAGTCGCTCAGTTGACTCAGCGTTTTATAGAATGGACTGCACAAGCTTCCTGAGATACAGGACCACTGACTATCCAACCGAGAACCGTTTGTTGCAATATTGGCTGCCCCTTTCCAATGCAGATTCGTCCACTGCACAGCAAACTGAAGAATAACTGAGCACCAATAACCATATCAATTTTTTGCGGTGAGGCGAAATGCGGATCGGCTAACATTAGATCCGATGGAATGTTCCAATGAGTGATATCAACTGCCTTTGCAGGCAAATCATTCGTGATCTTGGGTAGAATACTGAAAGTGAGCGTCTCTGCAAACGACGAGTCAACAGAGCTGAATGTGGCCACTGTATAGTGGGTACTGTCGACGGTGGAACCACCCATTCCGGAAATGGTCGATGATTTTTTGGATCGGTTCAATCCAAGCACTTGAACTATTCTCTCAGTGATAAAATTTGCTTCAGAACAGGAATCCAGCAGTGTTCGGGCGAGTGTGACCGTTCCATTAGGTCCGTAAACTTTGACTACGGCGGTAGAGAGCAACACGGGGGAATGCACAGCTTCAGTAACTAGGGATGCTGATAGGGCGGTGGTGGAGGTGGCACTATGACCAGCAGGTTTGAGGTGTGTTACGGTACTTTCTGGTGCACTATTCATGGTAGAGGATGGCGAGTCCACGGTATCAAATTGTACTTGTGATCGTGCATATCGATCACTGGTGGCGGTGGGGTGCAACAAACTGTGGTGCTTTTGGTTACATTTCCAACAAGGCTTTGATAAACAGTCGCGACTAATGTGACTGAATGAGAGACAATTCCAACAAAGCCTTTTCTTGCGCACAATGTCTTGTTTTTCATCGAGTGTCATACATTTAAAAGTTTCACAATCGTATATACGATGTAATTGGGTGCAAGCCGCACAGCGACTAGTACTAGCCTGTGACACAGTTGAAGTGTGAGCAACACACTGATGAGGCCTTTCGTTTGTGGTGGGATATACAGCTACCGTATTATTGTCTAGTGAAAGCAAAATTCTAGATTGTACATGGAGAAAACGTATCAAATCAGCATAAGTTGGAATTGTATCAGTAACGTCTCCCGTTGAACGTTCCCATTCACGTAAAGTAACTTTGTCTAATCGACTGCATATCATATGCACTAAAAGCGAGCTCCAAGATTCAGTAGATTCCCCCAATGTCGTTAGAATTTTCACGTGACGCTCAACTTGATCAACAAGAGTTAAAATCGTATCAGATGATTCCCGTCGAACTGGTTCGATTGCAAACAGCGCAGCAATATGGTTCTTTATCAGCAATCGTTTATTGTTAAACCGTCCTACCAGTAAATCCCATGCGATCTTATAATTATTAGTAGTGACACTCGTTGTATCCAAAAGCTTCTTCACAGGTCCTTTCAAAGCGGCCATCAAATAATGGAATTTATCGACTGGTGCAAGCTCATCGTTATTGTGAATGAGTGCGGCGTACGCATCTCGAAACGGAACCCAATTGTTCATATCACCATCGAACACAGGCAAATCGATTTTAGGTAATCGCACGACAGATGAACGTACGGGGCTGGGAATTGGCACAATTGCGGTCGGTACCTGAGTTTGCTTTCGAGATAGTAAAAAATCACGTAAGCAATAATACTTCTTCTCCATCTCATCCCTTTGTTTAGTGAGATCTAGTTTATTTTCGGCATCTTCATTTGCCAGCACCTCAACACTGATCGATGTGGTCATATAGCGATCAAAAAGCTGATCGAGGCGTAGGAGACGCGATTCTATTTTATCACAATCCCGTTGTGCATCAAAACTGAGTATGAATTGTTCAATGAGAAGAATAGAATTTGTGGTGACGGTCAGCGCCTTCGACTGTTCCCGTAGCTTCGACATGATAATTACGGGTCGAGAACGAAAATTTTGAATCTATTCCACTAACCACCGAAATCAATGCTAATCACTTCTGCACTCAGAATTTCCGAAAGCGCTTCGCAGTACACCTAATTTTTCCCACCGTTGCCGAACCACCTTCACCACCAAACCACGTGGCAGTATGCACTTTTAACTTCAGGTTTTCACGACAAACCCGTGGAAACGCAGGAACCACTTGGTAGCGGGAGAACGAGTGGGGTTTTTCGGCTTACCCGTGAACCGATCGAATGAGTTTGATATCACGTCACTTTTAACCAGTTTTTTAATTTTCAGGTAGAGTTTTTGCTCAATTGTTTGTTTGTTTGTTCAGAGTCCCACACAATTTTTCACTTTCTTCTTAGGATTCGGACGCACTGTTCCAAATCCATCGAGTCACCAAGCAGCAAGCAGTAGCAGTGTGCCGATTCCAATCGGCTGCTCCGTTGAGCGGGAAGGTGAGGGTTTGGGTACCAGCAAACCAAACTAATCCCAAAGCGATGCGGTGGTGGGAATTTCGATCGCACGATCGAACTGTCTTCGAAGCCAGATAATGAATCCGGCTCGAAGGACCAGAAATGTCCGCGCCTGGACACTCTCTTCGATAGTCAGATAAACCAAACAGACTGAAGGTTGTGGACTGTATAAGAAACCAATTCGTCACTGGCTGCTGCTTGGCTTTTCGGTGTGATAAGGAACAATACGTCTCGACTAAAACTATTTATTCCATCATAGTGGACTTATCGGTAGCAAATTGTAATTTCGACTGTGTGTGAATTGTGAGGAAGCACCTCTTATATAGGTGAGCTGGTGCCGATAAAAGTGGATCAAAAAAGACAAATGATTAATTTCTATAGAGCATTGAATTCTGTTTACGCACGCAACAAATGCTATTTTGGCAAAACATACAGCTACTTTACTGATAACCTTCTTATAGTGCTGACAATTCTAATTTACAGCTAATTACCGACACGACGAATTCGAATACAATTTTGGATGCCAATTTACAACACCTATGCAGTCAAAAAGCTAATATACAACAACGTGCAGTATAAAATGCCAGATACGCTGATTTGCTGCTTATGTTAATGCTTATTAGTTACCAGGAATGGGTAGTTTAATATATAAATTTGCAATTTTCCCTCACACTAAAGTAGAAAACAACTCCCCTGTCCCCTCATAGCATAGCCAGAAAGCAGATAGTAATATTCGCCATGAATAACAACATTACGCCGAATATCATTTTGCGAAAAACCTTAAGCGGAATGTACCATTTCACGGAAAACTTTTTTGTGGAAAGTACCATTTCGCGATCCTCTCCTTACTCACTGTCGCTCGTTCCAGGAAACCCAGGTAGACCTAGGAAAATAAATAAACCTAGACAGTAGTGATTTCTGCGGGGAATTTCGCCCCACAGTGGGCGGCGCTTCCGACGGCGGGTCGCCGGCAACACTCGCGGCCGTCTCGTCCTGAATGATCTAGTGTTACTATAGATAGTTTTTGTGGTCTTGTTATTGACTAATGTTTTATGGAAGAGTCTGGAATTTCTCGAGTTCGATTAGTTTTTGAGTTTCGCAAAAAATTCTGTTTTATTTGTATGGGAGTCCATATCCCCCTACCACAGGGGTGAGAGGTCTCTAACTATCATAAAATAAATTCAAGACTCAAAAATCTCCTACATACTAAATTTGGTTCCATTGGCTTGATTAGTTCTCGAGATAAGAGGAAATTTGCATTTCATTTGTATGGAAGCCCACCCTCTTAAAGGGGAGATGGGTCATAACTCGTGTTGGGACGTTTTCGGACCTCTTTTCAGCACGCGAATTTATGGATTTAACGCGAGCTCAAAGCTGATTTTAATAGAAAGAGAAATAGGTTTTACAAATGTGTTACAGTGTTTAAGTAGGTATTTCAGAGTAATTTATGTAACATAATGAAACTTTCATTTAGTCTCCTACGCGTATTCTTCGATACAGGAATGCCTTCCACAATTCTAATCATAATTATAGCTCTCACTGTACGTCTCTATGTGATAATGGTTGAACAGAAAAGAAAGAGGTATTTCTAGTGCGGAAGCTAGCGTGACAGATAGCTGTCAATAGGTGTAATTTGGCCTGCCGCAAAGTGTGACCGAACGAATATGTCAGTTGCATATGATCGCTTGGCAGTGGTGCCGTTCGGCCCCAACACTCGCTTTCTAAAGAGGAGAGGGGTCTCAATTCACCATAGAAAAAAACTTGCCTCCAAAACCACTTACATGTCAAATTTGGTTCCATTTGCTTGTTTAGTTCTCGAGTTATGAGGAAATTTGTTTTTCATTTGTATAGGAGCCCCCTTCCTAAAGTGGGGATTTCCTAATTCACCATAGAAAATATTCTTGCCTACAAAAACACCCACATGCTAAATTTGGTTCCATTCGCTTGATTAGTTCTAGAGATATGAGGAAATTTGTATTTCGTTTGTATGGAAGCCCCCCCCCTCCTCCCTTCTAAAAAGGTAAGAAGTCCTAATTCATCATGGAAACAATGGTTGCCTCCAAAAACACCCACATGCCAAATATGGTTCCATTTGCTTGATTAGTTCTCGAGTTATGAGGAAATTTGTATTTCGTTTGTATAGGAGCCCCTCCTCCTAAAGTGGGGAGGGGTCCCAATTCATCATAGAAAAAAAAATTCTCTCCAAAAACACACACATGCCAAATTTGGTTCCATTTGCTTGATTAGTTCTCGAGTTATGAGGAAATTTGTATGGAAGCCCCCCTCTTAAAGGGGAGAGGAGTTATAATTCCCCTTACGAAGAGGGGAGGTGTCTCAATTTACCATAGAATAAATTCTTGTCACCGAAAACACCCACATGCCAAATTTTGTTCTATTTGCTTGATTAGTTCTCGAGTTATGCAGAAATTTGTGTTTCATTTGTATGGGAGCCCCCCTCTTAATGAGGGGAGGGGTCTCTAACCATCATTAAAACCTTTCATGACCAAACCAAAAACCTCTACATGAAAATTTTCACGCCGATTGGTTCAGTAGTTTTCGATTCTATAAGGAACATACGAACAGACAGACAGACAGAAATCCTTTTTTATAGGTAAAGATAAGATCCGATTAAGCGCGACTCGCTTCGTAAGGCTATACGATTCTGTGCTGAAAATCGTATGTATGTCCGTTATTATCATTATATACGGTAGAAAATCGAATTGGTCCCACTTTATCAAACTTTAATTACGATTTCGAATTTTTTAAGAGATATTTACAATAATTTTCGTACATTGATATACGATTTGGTGCTGGCTGGGGAAGACAACAAAGAGATGACGAAACAATGACGAAGAGGCAGCGACAAGACGATGAAAAAAGACAAAAAACGGCAAAACTATGATGAAAAGACGCCAAAATAACGCCAGAGCAGCAACAAAAAGTGCTAAAATACAATAACGTCAAAATGACTATAAATATATGTAGAAAAGGTGACGAAGAGACGATAAAAATGGTTAATCAACCAGACACGCAAAAAAGACGACGAAGAGATGGCAAATGTATGACAAGCAGACGATTAGGGGGGCTCTATAGTCGCAAGATTACCGCGTCTACTTTGACAAGCGAATGGTCATGGGCTCCAAACTTAGTAGAATCAGGCCATTCGATGTCAAAGTGACTTTAGCATGGGATTATTCTCAGGCCCTCATTTACCCTTCCTTCATGCTGAATTCTATATTATCCCGATATCCCGATATTGACAGTGCAAAAATGACTATATAATAGCCAGGGATGGCTATTGGCCTTGCCAGCGTTGCTGATATTGTTCAGGGTTTTGCGTGAGAAAAAAAGAAAGGGAAGTATTTTTGCTTTTGTCAACACTCACGCGTTGACAGTGCGGCACGAGATTTTCTGTAAGTGCGAGCAGCCTACGAAATCTCTTTCAACGCTGGCAAGGCCAATAATTGGGGACTGCGCGCTGTCATGTGGAACGAGGTGGGTAAAGTAGAAAAGTGCTTTGAAGCAAGGGTATCCAATTACACCCAAGCACGCATTAAATTCAATAAGCATATCGCTCAATCAATTGCGATTGCGAGCAAAAATAAAAGCAGTGCGGGTTATACAGCAGACGACTAAACGACGACAGTAAAAAGACAGCATTTTGTTAAGACAACAAACAACAACAAACAAGATGATGAGAAAATTGCAAAAGTAAACGAAAAGACAGCTAAAAGATGTCTAAGCGGCGACAAAAGACGACGAAAAAATAACAATAAGAAACGAAGAAAAACCAACAAATGAATGCCAAAACAACTATAAAACTTTTAAAAAAGTCGCCCAAAATTCGATGAAAAAAATCAAAGAATCCTTGACATCGTCATTTTGTTTTTACTTTTCTGTTTTTTGTCATCTTTTCATCGTTTCATCGGCGAAAATTACATGAAAATATGCTAAGGACGACGAAAAAACGCCGAAACAGCAACACAAAAACGAAACACGCGATAAAAAAAAAACCTTAAAAAGCTTCAAAAAGACGACGACACACGCAAAAAAGACGACGAATATAGAACACAAAGGATGACCAAAGAGCGACGAAACGACAGTGAAGAAAACAACATTTTGGTTGTCTTTTTTATGTGCCAGAAGAGCCCTGGGTTAAAAGGCAACTGCGACAATCTTAATGATCGTGTCAAAAAACAACAAAAAAGACGACAACAACGGTAAAAAACCGAAGAAAAATAATGATAAATGCAAAAATGAAATCAAAAAATGACGAACAGACGACGGAAATGTGCAGTCGAAACGACCCTGAATAGATGACAAAATAACGACTATTTGGGGCCAACTATTGGTTGAAAGCCCCATTAAAAAGACGAAGAAAACCCTTGATCAACAAAACGATAACGAAAAGACTGCATAAGAACTTCGAAAAGACAGCAAATAGACGACAAAAGACACCGAACGCAAAAATGTAAAAATGGCGGAAAGATGAAAAGGCAGCAAAACAGTAATAGGAAATATCGAAAGATACTACAAATAAGGACAAAAGGACGCAGTCAAAAGCAACTAAAAACGCAACAAAAGGCATTAAAAAGTAACAACAAATCGCTCGAAATCGACAAAAAGACAATGTAAGGATGCCACAACGGCAGATGTTAAAAATAATGAACCATCGAACCAACGATACCTTCTCACACGCTAGTGAGTATGAGAAGCATAGCATTCAACGGTTACGCCGCACACGCAGGCGTAAAACAAACATGCGTCAACATGCAGACATTCTGCTACCTACACACTCGCACACACACATCCTCACATCGTCTTCCTGCATGGCTTATTTGCGAGTCAAACAACTCCTGAGAAATCAGCTGCCCGTGAGGCATAGGGGCGCACTAGGATACAGGTTTTGCATTACTTTTTCTTTTCTTCTTTATTCTCGCCCTCAATTCTACTCTCGAGCAGGAGTTCAAACCCTCGCAAGTAATCAGTTTCAGCAGCTCGAGCTGCAACGAAGAACGAGAGCGACGAACATAGCTGTTAGCTAAACACACACTCGCAAAAACTCGTCGCAATACATGAATAAGTACGAGCGAGAGTCCGAAAGGGACGCTTACGCCAGCGCGTTCCTTAGAATGAGTACGCGTGTGTGAGAAAATTAGACCACACGAGTGTGGGCTTCGCAACACTACTGTCAACCGTATACCAGACACGTCAAAGCCGTCCTCCTCGGCTGAACATTAGGCGCTAGATAAACCGCAATCTGCCGAGAAATACACGCAAATACTGCATGAGGCACTACCCCCTTCCGAGGAGTTAGTTGCTTCAAACCAAGATGGTTGGGGCAGTATACGTTCGGCCATCGGACCGGGCTGCTACGGCCTCGGAATGATTGAAAACTTTGGTTTTCCTGATTGGTTTGATCGGGAATGCTAACAAGCGGTGGAGAAAAACATTACTTGCAAAAAATATTTGAGCATTGACTCTAGAGAGAACCTAGTCAAATGCCGACGAGCAAGGAACCAGTTGACTACGATCCTGAAGAGTAAAAAGCGCCAAAAGGAGAAT
Organism: Sabethes cyaneus; assembly: GCF_943734655.1. Taxonomy (NCBI): domain Eukaryota; kingdom Metazoa; phylum Arthropoda; class Insecta; order Diptera; family Culicidae; genus Sabethes; species Sabethes cyaneus. The sequence goes on from NC_071355.1 coordinate 48,862,239, forward strand.
AGAAATCATGAAGAATTAAAACAACTATTCTGGACTAATCACATGTTCAAGTTTTACGAGAAGGTGAATTAAACTCGTTGAGACTTCACCTTACCTTACATGTGTATTTTTGTATTGATAAATACCTCAATGACGAAGTTGCAGAAGCAGGCAGAACGCGAATCAACTTAGGAGTGCCCGTGGAAGATAATAATGTCCCATCAAGAAGATCACCAAGATCACCAAGAAGTCAAACGAGAAATCGCTTGCTGAAGACCAACAAAACCGCTGGTATGGACAACCTATCGACAGAGCTTAAACGATGACAACTGCTCTACACAGGGTAATTTCCAAGATTTCGGAAGAGGAGTAGCTAGTAGAGGCATGGATGGAAGGAAAGGTTTGTCCCAACTATCAAAAAGGGCGATCAACTCGACTGTTGCAACCATCGCGGCGTAAAGCTGGCAAACGCCACCTACAAGGTACTCTCCTAGTTCTTGTTAGGCCGGCTGTCACCGGATAGCATAGAATTTCTTAGGAAATTACCAGGCGGGCTTCATAGGGGCTCGCGCAGCTACGGACCAAATTTTTACCATCCGACAAAACTTACAGAAATGTCGGAAGTACAATGTGCCCATGCATCGCATCAACGCGGAAAACGATTTCTAAGCAGCATACGATACAATCGATCGAGACCAGCTATGGCAGTTAGTTAATGCACGAACACGGTTTTCCGAATAAGCTGACGCGACTGGCATGAACTACATTGGATCGAATGATGTATTTCGTGCGCATTTTTGGGATACGGTGACGGTGACGGTGGACACATCACACGTCGTCACGTGTCGTGTTCAAGTGGAAAGTACCGCGGACGATATTTGATGAAGTACAAACTGAAAGCGGAGAGTGACGGAGGCGTATGAATCACAAGCTATGAATCAACAACCCCTCCGGCTCCAGGAACAGGGGAACTCTACGCACGATAGCTCGACCATGTCGAAAGTGATTTGCGACTTTTGAGTTAACTGGGAAAAGCTAGGAAATTGGTGACGGGGCCCAAGATCAAGTTGAATGGAGAACTGCTTGAAACAGCAATCCCGGTTTTAGGTCTAGGGGCGAACCAGCTAAAGCTTGCAAAATTGAACAACATAAGCGCTGTTCAAACGCTGGAGTAATTGTAAAGCTTTGACCAAAGAGTAAAGAGTGACCATTTCACGGTTAACTGTAAGATGGAGCGTAGTGAAGAGGCATGCTTTATAAATTGCACCGAGTAGATATGCGAAAATGTTAACCTACAGTAGACTAAACACGTGACCAGAATTCGTGGCCAAAGACCCGCAAAAACTCTTTTCAGCAGATTGTCGACTTCAGGGTAGGCGCGTCTCCGTTTCGATGGCTGTGTAATGTAGATAGAGGTCGGCGCATGAGTAACTGGTATTCAAGGTGATCGGAAAACGGTTGTCCAAGTGCAAAAATAAATCGATGACGGTCCGTTGCCACAATTAAAGTGTCCGTGCGCTGTATAAAAAAGCAACTAATCTCCATAAAGAACGTATAGTACAGTTAGCGATCTTCAAAAATTCTTGTTATTTTTATATTTCGCTGTTAAAGTGAATTACGATTCCCAAGTAACATTTTGAGTGTCATGGGTATGGCTCTCTAATTGCGGTTTTTATAACTAATTTTTATCACCAGAACCATTGTAAGTGTCTAATAAAATCCACATGTAGGTAACGATGTATTAAATTTACTTTTGAAAATTCTTTTTGTTTTTATTATCTTTATTTACATTTTTATCAAAGCAGTAAACGTTTGTTGTAAACTTGAGTTGCTATTTATATTTAATTTGAACTGACTTTAAAAATATCGATAAAATTGCCTGGTCTATCAGAAAACTGAGCCTAATTTACAATTCAATTTCAACATGTTCTGATCGGAAAGCGATTACCGTTTGAAGTGTGCTCCTAAAAGCTTCATTTATCTAGAACGTTCATTACCACATCCCTGATTTGGCTGCAGCCGCAAGAAACATCGGATTACGTCTCTGCCTTAAAGCCTACGTATTTTGCCCGGAAATTAATGCAGTGACACGACCGACAACGAAGAACTGTCAACCGTCGACGCCGTCATCATCGTTCGTTCGTTCGTTCGTTGGTTCGTTCGAGAAGACGACTGCTGAGTTTGCGTTATTTTGAAGCATTCTCTCACGCCAAAAGCATTTAAAATGGAACGCTGCTGCTCGGCGGCTTGGAAGAGGGTTTTACCGGTGGTTCATCCATGCGTCCCGCCAGTTCGTTTAGCCTCAGCTATCTGGAACAGTTGACCCGAAAGGAATAGCAAACCAGCTGGCTAAGCTCTTATCCCTCTTGCCTTGGATGGTGGCGTATGAAATGGTGCAGAACGCATGGGCGAAGTTCTATTACCGTAATAGCATATAGGCTTTTAATGTTTATTTTTATAAAATGTGCTGATAAATTTAGTTGCTCCCCGTCATAAAAAATCCCAGCCACACGCCCGGCAGCAATTGACGCGAAACTATTTCACGCCCCTTCGCCGATGCTGCACTGCCTTCAACAAACCCGAACCGCGCCGAGCCGAACAAGGTTGGAATGATGGAGCAGCTCATCACACCAGCAGGAGCGCGGTCTCGGATGACGGTGTTTTTTGAGCGAATCAATTTGCATGCAAAATGATTCCGCTACTCACTCACTCCTTACCCATCACAATTTCAAGCCGTAGATTGAAGTAAAAATGCGACTTCATCATGAGTTTAGTCCTTGTACCAGCCGGCAAAGTGGTGAGCGGTGTATTACAGCGGAAAAGAAGGGAAGTGTTAAAGGAAGCGAGCTCAAGGGATGCGTCGTCGTGCGTCTGCAGTAAATGTTTACACGTTCACGGGGCGAAACACTTGCCATGCACATACTGCCACACATACCGCACCGGATCGGTGTTACCAGCCAACAGCGTCAGCGTCTTTATTTTCGGTGAGGGATAAGCGGACGTCATTCGCGCGCGACAGACGCTTGACCTAGATCACGTCCCACGTTCCAGCACGGCACGGGCGTGAGGATGAACGGACTGGTAAGGATAACAAAAACACGGCAGCGAACGAAGCGGGGGGAATGAGTTAGCCGCAGAATGGGAAGGAATCAACTGGATGGAAAATTAGATACATGGCAGCTGCGTGGCTACGAGGGAAGCGGGGAAGTGAGTGGTTTCACACACTAACGAATTCCGATAATCCATTTAAGCAGCGCTAGCGATTCGTTAGGATAATTGCATTTTAAGGGGAATCGCTTGCAGGTTGAGACGTGCGCGTGGGATCGCTTTTCAGGGTTGAGCAGTTCGTTCGATTTGTGACAAGAACAGATGGACAAACTTGGTTAATTAGTTTCTTTTTCGGTAGTTTTTTTCCTAGCGGGTGTGAATGTATTTTGTCACAATTACATACGGTCGATTGGCGTCACGTTCCCCAATTAACTGGGTACTTTAGTTTCACGCTAAGAAGTAGAGGAAACGTGCTCCTTTCCATATTTTATTACATTTTTTCAAGTATTGAGTCGAGTTTCTTTTTAACTTTTATTTTATAGTTTTAAAATATCGTTTTTAGTTAGACAAGTTCATTTAAGCACAAAACAAGTTGAAAAGAGCAAAGTACAATGCGCCTCCATCGCCGGTGGCATAGTGGAGGCGCTTGGTTATTCAATTAATTCATGCTTTGATATTCGAATGGAGCGCGTCTGCAATTCATTTAAAAAAACTGTTTAAAAACTATTTTTTGAGCACACCATTCAGTCGACACTAAAGAATAGTTTTACAGCATACCTTCACACCATCTCGCATCGTTTTCTGTAAGCCTCAAACTGTCGCGACGATAAAGAAGTGCTGTCCTGTGCGGAGCATAATAAATGTAGAAAACGTGCTGAACAATCGTTCGGAAGAACGATAAATAAAATGTTTTTTATTTCACCGACATGCTGTCGAGAAGCGTTTTCCGGTCCGGCCCGAATCTGAAAAATGAAGTTCTGCTTTAATGAACCACCGATGCTCGGCCTGTGTCCTGGCTAACGTTCGACTTCATCCATCATTTCGCCGAAATGTTGCGATTCGGTTCATCATTGCTTATTCATATGCACTTAATCATACTTCTTCATCGCCGCTACCGCCCGTCAACGTAATAGTGGGAGATCCCGATCGTAGACTTCCCCCTCGCTGCGAAGTTGTTAATCGTGAGGGCACAGGCAAAAATATCGTTCTCGCTCAATGGAATCTCACCACTCACCGATGGTTTCGCCCATAATCGACCCCATCATCGTGGAACGTGAGCAGAAAAAATACCTGCCCACCCGTCTATAACGAACACGCGACCAAAATAGACCGTGATAGCGAAAAAGGAAAAAAAAATCCTATGCTAAGTCTTTCCTCTGGTTCCACTTGCCTTGCCGCGGTGAGCACCTCGTATCTGATCATGAATACAAAATGCGCACCGTCTCCTAAATTATGTTTCATTTTTCTTCCACTTGATGTGCTCTTTGGGTTCCCCTCTATTCAAGATAGCAGCAGCAGCTGCTGCCGTTGCTGCCAGTGCTGCTTTTCCGAGCGATTCACAACCATACGTGTTCACCCATGAGCACACACATACGAGCGCAAGGTAGTTGTAAAACCTTCCGGCCACTTGCAGGATCCACTGCTGGATGGCTTCACCCGACCCGTTGCTCGTTGGTTTGAGGTTATGGGTTTTCAAAATTACGTACAGTTGAATTAATGTTTGATGGCGAAAAAAAACGTGCTTGATGACGCATGGTTGATTATGTTCGCAGCGCGTTACCATCATCGTGTAATCGCGAATGGCTTATGGTTTGGATTTTCACCAGTTTCGAGATTTCACGGAAATTTGCTTTCGAATTTGCGTTTTGTATCTCCATTCAGCCGGCAGAAATTCCCCTAAACCAGTACGGAACACGTTTCCGTTCGAAAAGGTGACGCGAGTACGGCTACCGGGAGATTTTCTTTTTTTTGCTTTTCATTCTTTTCTTTTTTTGCCGTTTCGTAGCTCGTCCAGCTCGGAAAACAGGAATAGCTGCCTTGCTACGGGAAAAAAGTCAGCCAAAAAAATGGGACACACTGAGTGGAAGCTCTCATGTGTGACGTCGATAAGAAGCACTAGGTCGGGCATTTCTTTTCTTCTGCTGTCCCCTACACACCAACCGACCGGGAAAAAATGCTTCAAACGGCGGATGATGCTTCGCTTTTTACTACATACACTGCAAGCAACGGCGGCGGCCGCTGGCTTCATGATGTTTATGCACAAACATTTACCGTGCGTTTTATTAATTTTGGCTTGAAAGAGGAAAATTTACTTTTTATTAAAAAGGAACAAAAAAAACTCCTCGGATGTTGGGTAGGTAGATGCGAACAGGAGAACTTTTTTTGTTGTTGTACAGAATGCAGACTTCATTGTATATTGTGATGTGAACGCTCTACTGGCAAGACGTCACATTGTTTGCGGAATTTGTGCCAGGAATTCATATTGGTTAGTTCGCGATGGGGATGTTTAATTAAATAATTTGCATATATTGTTCTTTTTTATGAAATGAATTTTATGAAGCCACTATAATTTATCACAATTTTATTGTTTTCTAAGCATCGACTACAGTACCTACTATACTTAAATTGCGCAGACTTCATCAGTATCTGTTTTTGTTTGTGCAATAATAAAGGTTTCAAAAATAAAAATTAATGCTCCTAATATAGAAGTTTTACAGCATTTACTTTTGCTTCCAATCTTTGCTTGCTATTTCTGCGATATCTTTATCTGCCAGCACTTATTGTTCCAAAAAATAATCTACGGAAACCTTTATAAAACTTTAAAGGCACCTATCACTTTACTGGTTGCATGGGTTTGCTGAAACACTTGAACTTGATGTACATCAATAGCAGTCCCTGTATAAGAACACGTAAGTAAAAAGGGTCGTGCCACAAAATAATAATCAATCAGTATGTAGCAGCAAACTATTCCATTTGATTTTCCACTGTTGCCACATATGAAACTTATTCCTTCAACATATTTTTGCATTGTGTTTTCGTCCTTCAAAGATTCTTCTAAAGCATTAAACTCCTTCACGGTGTTCACTGGTTGAACTTAATCACGATTGTTATGCACAGTCACGTTTGAACTCAACGAAACACAGTTACAATCATTGACTGCCTGAGATACGTAATCGATGCGCGTTGATATGTTTGTCATTACTAGCTGGACTTTTGACGTAGAACCACGTTTTTGTTTACTACTTTAGCCAATCATATGTAAGCACACTTTTGCTTCCCAGGCCTAGTACGACAATCGTAAAGACCTGCGATTTTGTTTACTTTACTACCATTCTAAAAAGTAGTGATAAAATCTTTCCATCCCAAGAATCCCATAGATCTGGCATCAGATATTTGTACATGCGTAAATTTGGGACCCAATTTTTTGCAGTTCCTGTGAACTATCAAACTTCTATCAATGTGCCTGATGATTGAATTAGGCATTTATGTTCAAGAGCAGGGATGCCAATGATTCTGATATTTTTTTTTTTTTTCCTTTATTATTCACCTAAATACAGAGTTTGTTAATTACAAATGACAAAGTTCTTATCGGAGATATACCATTACTGAACCGAGAAACTACTGAACACTAGACATAATACAAAACATTTATACATTTTAATTATTTTTGTGAGTGACCATGTTTGCTTTGGCATACGTACAGGTTTGTACGCTCGTCTTCCTGGAGATGATGTGGATATGAACATCTTTATGTGTCTGAAAAACCGTTTCAGATTTTGATTTTTGCTACAACGATAAACTTGTTTATAATTTTCATGTATGTTAAATTTGTTGCTGCGATAACGTCTCTGATTGGAGTGTTAGGAATTTGATTAGCAGAAAGCAAATCGGCAAAAAGCTCCTCACGAGGGATATCATATTCTTCGCATGACCACAGTACGTGGTCAATGTCTTGATAGTCTTTGTTACAGGGGCAAACATTTGAATCTTTCAGGTTAATACGGAATAGATGAGAGGCCAAAGTAAAGTGGTTGGACATAATCCGTGACATGTTTTTTATAAACATTCGTCCTTCATTTATTCCTTCGAACCACGATTTCAATCTGACTTTCGGACAAATCGAGGGACACCATCTTCCAAGTGTTCCCTGATCCCATTCATATTGCCACGTTTCCATGGCAAATTGACGAATAACCGGCTTATATTCTCTGCTTTGGATGCCACGAGCAAAAATGTTAGTACTATCAGCGCCTCTCTTAGCTGCAGAATCAGCACGCTCATTGCCAACTACTTTGCAATGAGCAGGGACCCACAGTAACGTCACGATTACACCTTTTAAGATTAGTCTAAATAACATCTCCTTGATTTCATACAAGGCAGAAGGATAGTGGTGCTCTATTCTAGTAGTGTTCAGTGCATTAATTGTACATTAAGTGTACTAAGACTATAAGAGCATATTGCATAGCTTCCTGGGGAGTAATGTATGAGCTTTCTGCAAACGTACAGGATTGCCTGTACTTCAGCAACGAAAGCAGAGCATGGCAATGAAAGACCGAAAGACTCTTCAAAATCTGGTTCGTATATCCCGAATCCTGCGCCTGTTGGGGATACTGAGCCATCAGTGAAAAATATACCATCTAGATCAAATTCTTCTAATTTTTCCGAAACAATAGCGTTGGCTACTCTAGGAAGGCAGTGGGATGGGACTTTTCGTATTAAAGAAGCTATGGATGTGTCGACAACAGGAGAGAAACAAAGAGTTTCGATACTATAGTCATAGTATCTTTTTCCGGGAAGCTCGGCTAATTCTAATGTGATGCATAGGCGATAAGAGTATAGGAAACGACTTCCTGGGGCTATTTCGAAAAGATTATCCATAAGAGAAACTACATGGTGGCCCTGTTGTAAACAAATAATGACGTACCTACATTCCGTCTCCTGAAACCGGATACTAAGAGGAGGGACTCCGCTCATGACCTCCATGGACTTAGTGTGGGTTGACATCATACTACCCAGGCTAATCCTTAAACACCGGTTCTGAATTCGATCTAATTTATCGAGAAGGTACTTTGCTGCTGAGCTGAATACATGGCTGCCATACTCTATAACTGATCTGATTGTTGTCTTGTACAAAACCAACAGATCACTAGGGTGTGCACCCCACCACGTACCAGTTATCATTCTCATGAAATTTATTCTGCGCTGACATTTCTTGACTACATATTCAATGTGAATCCTCCACCTGCACTTTGAATCAAACCAAATGCCAAGATATTTAATTGAATACGATCTCAGCAAAAGATCATCACCGAGTTTTAGTTGCACACTGGTTTCATTATATTTGTTGGAAAATACTACGAATTCAGTCTTTTTAACTGAAAAAGACAAACCTAAATCACTTGCCCAGCTGTACAGATGATTCAAAGATGATTGAACAGCCAACTGAGACTCTTTTGTATCGCGTCCTTTACACCAAACGGCTGCGTCATCTGCTAGTTGTAACAGAGTACAGTCTTCGTTGACGCAGTTATCGATTTCTGAAATGTACACGTTGTATAGAAATGGACTGAGGCAAGATCCTTGGGGTAGTCCAAAATAACTGGTTTTGGTTACTTTTAACGTATTATTCAGATAGAAGTTCATTTCCTTTGAAGCCATCAAATTATAGATGAAGTTGGCAAGTATGATAGGGACGTCTAGTTTAATTAATTTTTCATACAGTATATCCATTAGGACTGAGTCATATGCACCTTTTATATCCAAAAATACTGCGACTAGCTCTTCTTTGCGTGCCAAAGCTATCTGTATATCTGTTGCAAGTATAGATAAACAATCTTGTGTTCCTCTACCACGTCTGAAGCCATACTGTGTTGGAGAAAAAATATTATTTTTCTCGGCCCACAGCTCCTTGCGATTTAAAATCATCCTTTCAAGACTTTTTCGACAACAAGACAACAAGCATATTGGACGATATGAGTCCAATAAAGATGGGTCTCTATTTGGTTTTTTGATTACTACTGTTTTGACCTTTCTCCATTCTTCCGGAATTTTGTTGGATTGGATAAGCGAATTGAATATCTGTAACAGAGTTTCTTTTGATGATTGGGGCAGTTTTTGCAAAATCAAAAATTTTAATCCATCCAAACCAGGAGAAGAATTTTCACACTGTGAAAGAGCCAATAAGAGTTCCGGAAGCTCAAACGGGCGGCTCATATTTTCAAAAGCAGATGAAACCGATGAGTTCTTGTAGCTTAATGCAGTAGGCACAAACGCTGGGCAAATATTGTTTGCAAACTCTTCAACCCAAGCTTCAGAATAGGAGGAAACAGACTGACTAGAGGGATAATAGTTTCTTAATCGTCTCGCAACTTTCCATAAGTCTGACATAGAAGAATCTTTGTCAAGCCCGGAAATATAATTTTTCCAGTATTCTCGTTTCTTTGTTTTGCATATTCGAGTGAACTTCGCTTCAATCTTTCTATAGTGTAAAAAATCTTCTATTAGCCCACTAGAACGAAATAACTTGAAAGCATTCGATTTTTCGATCTTTAATGAAGTGCATTCTTCGTCCCACCAGTAATTCGGAGGAAATTTTCGGCAGAGATTGATTGGGATAGGTTTGGATTGTGCACTTTTCACAGCATTATGGATCATAACTGAAAACTTGCAGTAACTGTCCACAGCATTTTCATCATGATCAAAATTTTGGCAATTAGAATCTATTATCGATTGGAATCTGTCCCAGCTAATATTTTTGGTCAAATCATACGGAATCGTATTTACTGAGTTACCATATGGACTGAAATTTACCATAATTGGAAGGTGATCACTTTTCATTGGATCACTCAAAACCTCCCATTTACAGTTCAAGCCGATGGAACATGACACAAGTGAGAGATCAAGACTCGAGCATTTCAAAGGGGGACAAGCAATTCTAGTATATTCACCTGTATTGAGTAGGCATAAATTGTTGCTGTCTATTAGGTCATAGATTACTCCCGAACGATTATCGTCCTGGTCGTTTCCCCAAGCTGTACCTCGAGAATTAAAATCTCCTAAAATGAAATAGGGCTCTGACAGATACTCGCAAAACTTCTGTAGTTGTTCGTAGGATACTCTATAGTTTGGAGGGATGTAGATAGAAAAAACTGAGAACTTATACCCATTGTACTTAATTACGCAAGCCACAGCTTCAATCTGACCAATTTTTGGAAGCGTTACCCGAAAAAACTCAACACGATTTCGGATACCAAGCATCAAGCCGCCGTAATGCGCATTACGTTCCTCTCTCACTAAATTATAATTTGGGATTGAAAAATCACTTCCATTTGTGAGCCACGTTTCGGACAGGGCAAACACCAGCACGTTCAGTTCTTTTAGTGATACACGGAATTCGTCAATTTTCGGTCGTATGCTGCGGCAATTCCACTGCAAAAGATTGATATTCAATTTCACTAATCCGTTAGCCATTGCACTGGAAAAGGATGCTTAGGAAGGGCAACTTAACACACAATTTTTCCACTAGTGGAGTCAGAAGGGGCAACAACATGTTTAGCAAATCGGACCAACGCTTGTCTAACTGAAACGTTTTACTGAGTAAGTCGATCAATTGTTTTAATCCATTTTTAATAGACGTTTCATCAGTTGCTTCTTCTGACACTCTCTGAAACCCAGGAATGTCATTCAGTGGAGGGAGAGGGGGAAATTCTCTGGCAGTAACGTTACCAGAGACAGTTCGTTTCGTAAAAGCGGTATTAGAGGCAGCAGCTTCTGTACGTGGGTCAACAACAGCAGCAGCACGGTTTACCGAGGAGCGGTTCTCGTCAAAATTCTTGGGGGTTTTTCTTCTTCGTTTTGTAGGAGTTACGTTTCTATACCGAGCCTGATTCGATTCGGAATCAGAAGCATCGTCACTTATGTCAAAAAGCACTTCATATTTGTTAGATGTATGAACAACGTTAGATGTTTTCAACATTTCAGCATAGGTGAACTTGCTACGATTGATAATTTTTTGTCTCGCTTTCTGTTTACTCTGTTTATAAAGTAGTAGAGCGAGTAGAATTGTGTGGTTCCGGACAATGCGCGCACTTCTGCTGCTCATTGCTGGGGCATTCCTCGGAGCAATGGTGGCCGCTACATTTGCCACATTTGACCTTTTTTGTGCAGAACTTTGCTGTGTGGTCAATTGCTTGGCATCGGCTACATTGCATCAAATTCGGAGTGAAGAGACGAACTTTGATCAACACATTATCTATGTTAAGAAAATCTGGCAAAGCCGTGCCTGCGAACGTGACACGAACCGCGTTGCTAGGAGTCAGCACAGTTTTATCGTCTTTAATTAATTTTTCGACTAGACGCTCGCATTCCAGAACTGGAATCTGGGGAAGATTCGTTAATTTGAATTGTCCAATTCCTCTTTTCACTACATCATTAACGTCAAGCACTTCATCGTACACGACACCTGCTATTTCCACCTGGTCACACGGAATATACACCCTATAGCTTCCAGTCAAGGATTCGTTCTTCACGACAGCGCTTGCATCGTTGCGATCGCCAAACACGGTCCGCAGTATCGATAGGTTAATTTTTTTAACCTCTTTGATGGAGTTATAAGAGCGATGGAGGATGTCCGAAATGTGGAGCACATTCAACGGCTTATCTATTTTTCTAAAGAACACTACAAAAGGCCCCTTGGCCATCTGCGGGTACTGTTTTGTACGAATCTCCTTTTGTTTGCCACTATCATCCATTGTATCCTCTTTATTATCCGAGACAATAAGTTGATCGTTCAGGGATCTATCTGATGCTTGATCAACTACCATGTGCTCCCCTTCAGCCATTCTGACAATGGCGAAGAAGAGCTTTTAAAGCGCTTTTGTTCTATCGAATATCCACTAAATCACCGGACTACAATCGAAATTAATCAAAAACACTTTGCAACCAAAAATCGTCCAGAAAGGTTTCGAAAAGTATACTACTTTGCTTTGTTTTGCAATCACCAATACGCCAGCTAATTTAAAACACTTGTGTATCGTACGAAGTCTCGACGACGAAATGGATTCTGATATTTGTGCATGCGTAAATTTGGTACCATGTGATTTTCTCCGAACTATTTTTTTATTTCTCAGTCTAATCTTCTGTATAATAAAAACAGTTTATAGACTACTTTCGACCTCACGAACAGTAGTAGAACTAGAACCAGGAGCTACAATAATCGGTCGGACTTAAATTTATGCATGCACAAATATCGAGATATCGAAAAAACGGCATAAAAATGTAAAACTATCTCTTCCTCTCAGTCGTGTTTATCATTTGAACATTGAACCTAGACTAACTCAATGTCCTGAAAGTAAACCGTTAAAGAAAAGAGCCCTACTATCCCATCCCTTCAACTGATTATATCGTTATACTGTAAGATTCTATTTGAAACTGAAATCTTGTTTGAAAACGTGGTAGACGGAATACTCGAACTGCACTTAGAGACTTACGATGGTATTGCTTACGTACTTTCGGTTGTATTGCGTTCAAGTATTTGTTTATTTGTTTATTTGTTACCAATCAACAGACCCAGATGGTCCTAATGATGCTTAAGTATACTTAAAATATTTACTTTGATTCTAGAACGTGGAATGTGGAAGTCGAATCCAGAAGAAACCCTATTGAAGGTTCGCTGCAGACCGATGACAGCACCGTGGGTTCCGTAATTAGTACGTCGAACAGGCAATCTGAAGAAGGCAGTATCGCGAAGAGCTCGAGAGCGGACGTTGATATTTAATTCGCCGAGAAGCGAAGGGCAATCGATGTGATTGGTTAGCAGATCCGCAATCAGCATAGCACGGGAAAGCTCTCGCCTCACTTGCAGTGAGTCAAGTCCAATAAGCTGTGCACGACTTTCGTAACTTGGCAGCTGGTGTGGATTATTCCAGGGTAACCGCCGAAGAGCATATCGAACAAACCTTCGTTGGACAGCTTCGATCCTGTGTACTCCGTTGAGGTAATGAGGATTCCAAACTACCGAGCAATATTCAAGAACTGAACGCACGAGTGAACAGTAGAGAGATTTCAGGCAGTAAATGTCTGTAAAATTCCTAGACACTCTCATTATGAATCCCAAGCAACGAGATGCTTTGGCTACTACATAGGAAGTATGCTGTTTAAAAGATAATTGCTCGTCGAGGTGTATACCGAGATCCTTAACACATGTTTCTCTATTGATTGCGTTACCTGCTAGATGATAGTCGAATCGAATTGGCATTTTTCTACGTGTGAAAGTGATGACTGGAGCACTTATTGTTGTTTAAGCTCATACGATTAGTTTGGCACCACTCAGCAAAAACGGTTAGTTGACGTTGAAGAAAGAGAGCATCCTCGGTGGTCCGAATTACAAAGAATATTTTAAGGTCATCGGCAAAAGATAACCGCGGGCATTCAAGAGAGAAGTTCACATCGTTGAAATAAAGTAGGAGTATCAGGGGTCCGAGATGGCTACCCTGCGGAATTCCGGAAGAGGCAGAGAACTCTTTGGATATACAGTCACCTATCTTGACTGACAAACGCCTATCTCTTAGGTACGACTGGAACCAACGTAGAACGTTAGGTCCAAAACCCAGTCTGTCTAACTTTGCTATCGCCGATAGCAGCCGATAAGTCCGTGTAAATAGCGTCAGTTTGAAAGCCATTGGACATTGCGTCTGTAGCATATGTTGTGAATGCTAAGAGGTTCGTAACGGTAGAACGTTTTGGTAAAAATCCATGCTGAGTTTCGGCAATATACGGTAATTATTTCGGTAATCCCACGGTAATTATCAACTTGCTTTTTATCTCCTTTTTTGTAAACTGGGAACATAAATGAAGATTTCCAAAGTGTTGGAAAAATTCCGGATGTGAGCGACATGCCAAACAAAAAGTATAAAAATAATTGAAAAACAGAGTACCAAGAAAGATTGCAAGGTACAGATAACGAAAATAATAATTTTTAAATGATATTCCACATGTTAGTTGAAGGACAATTGCATTTCAAATCACTCTGTCATACACTCAAGTACTTTTTGACACGATTTGGTTTATTGAGTATAAATAATGGGGTAGCTTAGGGACTACTCATTTATTTCTCAATACATTTGGGAGTGGCTCGACATTCCTTACGCAGATTGTAAATAGTTCCTAGGTTGCACCGTTCTCGAGCAATCGAAAAGAACAAACCGTGTAAAAAAGACTTGAGTGTAAGAACCTTTCAACTATTTTAGAAGAAATTGACGAGAGCGAATCACTGTTGTAAATGATAATTAAATTCTGTTTAATTATTGGCCGGTTTAATGACAAATATTGTACGTTTTGAACAATTTCAGTTAGCTAAAGTTACCTGGTTTCGCAAAAATCGTCACAATGCGCCAATTATCAACGAATGTGTGATAATGACTTGGTAGATTAACTTTTTATGAAACAACGAATTTTAATAAGCGGATAAAAAGGCTTAAACATTATCATGAGATAAGCATAAGATGGCGGATCTTTCCCACACAATTCATTTACTTATCACAAAAACTCCGACCGATTACGTTAAACGGACTAAACTTCGGAGCTCTACCATTAACTTTTTTACATTAAATTTTATAGAGAAGACACAAAGTGTGCCCCAGCCTAGGCACCAGCCATCCCAAGCCCCTACCTAGCGCCTCCATGTGGCCTTACCTTGGTAATGCTCTATTGAGTAGCAAAGCTAGGGGGTACGATGCTGGATGGTCCTCGATTGCCTGACTGCAAAAACTGTCAAAACTGCAATTTTGGGTGACAGCTGAGCTACACGACCTTGTTAGTGGGTAAGCTTAATATAAGTTATTTTAATTATTTGTTTCGTTTTAGCTCATGAAGCACCTCTTACAATACAGTGAAAACTCTGACCGAAAAAAACTTAAATAATGCTCATGGATATCAGAAGAAACCATTCAATTAATAATGGAATCACTTATGGAAACGCAAATAATGCAACTCTATTCCATTCGAAGGACTACAGGTGAGACTGTTCTATTTTTGCCCATATATAGGGTAAAGAACCGGTTTTAAGCAGGCTAAGCGGGTCACTGATTGTTTTACCTTATTACAAGCGATGGGTTGACTAAGTGGGGGATATCAGCATACCAATCTTCTTGCTATCTTTAGTTCTTCAAGCTGTTACCATTGGAAGACACTATTGTTCAGCTAAACTTTTGATTTTTCGCTTTAAAAGTTGGAGCGGTAGAACTAATTTTGATCAAACCGAACATATTTTCATCCTCAAGGTGCTTTGTTAAGCAATCCTGAAATCTGAATTTTTTTACGTGCCCATAAAAAATCACTCGAACTATTTCCCCTATTCAGTAAGTTCGCGTTCCTATCCGCGACCTACAAATCGGCATCTGATGCGTAATCGGCATAGCGTATCGGCATAGATGCGTAAAATGCCATCTGTCTAAATTGTTTATCGGGGCATACATTCACCGCACCGTTCGGTAAGCAGTATTCGTCGTCTCTTTTATTCTCTAGTGTTCTTATGGGAAACTGCGAGTTTGACGTCTCACTCGCTGTTCATAAGGATGGTGGGAGAACAAAAGAGGTAAACATAGCGGTACAGACGGTCCGACTCAGAACAGTGTTGTCAAAGCAAATAACATTGAAACACATCGTTGCTTCATTAAATCACTGAGAAAATCTTCGAAAATTATTGAAAAATCTATTTTTCAATCTGTTAGTATTAGATCTGTTAGTAAAGAAAAATTAATTATGAACATACATTTCTCTTGAAAGTATTGAACCACGTTTTCACCATTGGAGGTTTCAGTTAAGGCCATTGCAAATCATATTTAAAGTTTTTGTCACCCCCCCTTGGAAATTGGCTTGAAAAATCGGGGGGCAAAAAAATAATTTGTAGGATATGAGTCAAATTTCTTTTTATAAAATCAATTGAATTAACGCTTCTAGCATGAAACAGAAATGAAAATTCGGACAATGGAATTTCCGAAAATCGTCTAAAAAAATGTTCCTTCGTTTTCGTCTTTTTTCGTATATTTTTGCATAGAAAATAATAACGTATATATTATAAGCAAAAATAGATTCAGTTTTCACGTTTAAACCTTAAATAAAAATTCTTAAAATCCATGTTTTTTTTTGCTCGATTAAAAAATTCACTTTGTTTTTTTTTTTGCCCCCCCCCTTCAGTGGCCGAACATCGGATATATTGTATATTAAAGTAACACATATTTTATTACATTATCATATACCATCATTATAGCAAAGGGGAGGGAGCAACAGGGAATCGAATGAGTCGAATACTGGATGAGGGATGTGGTAACCAGCCCAAATCATAAAAGGTCGGAGAGCATTCTGACGCGCCCATCTAGCATACAAATCATCACGCAAGATAAGTTTGCTCGACGAAGTTATGTATCTAGAAACCGGAGGTTTATACCGAAAGTAGCGTCTTATAATCCCGTGGAATCATGTAAGCGACATTGCTTATAGATCCACCCAACCCCTTTTGGTCCTTCACGAATAGCATTGACATGAAAGTTGCTGGGTAGATAAATTCGATTATGCAGTAATTCTAAATGCTTGCATACAATGGAAAACCTTTGAGGTGATGGTGCCTGTTTAGCTTCGTAGAATAGCTTAAATCATACCTGACTAACCGTTTACTCACTGTGAAGATCGGGAAATAATGAATCGTATAGCTTCGTCAGCTCATCAGGTGTACCTCAAGGAAGCAACCTCGGGCCACTGCTATTCTCTTTGTGAGGCTTGAATTTCAGCGCGCTGAATACGGTCAGAACGAACCCGTCCAGGCGATGTGTAACACTTTAATAGATTTTATGTGCTTTTTGACTTTACTATTTCAATTGATGTTTTTAAAAATCGTATAAGAAGATTGATTAGTTGAATGTTTCTAGTTTAATTGTAATACTTAGATTATAAGACCGACAATGTATGTAGAGTGACATTTATTATGGTATGTAACTAAATGTTTGCAATCAAAAGTCGAAATATGATGGGGTTTTTACGCCATCTTGAGGAGGGTTTTACCTCAAGGGGACTTTTCCCCCATCCTACCACAAATTCATAGAGACCAGACGGTCAGATGAATTGAATAAATAAAAAAAGATCACGCCACACAGAAGTGTGCCAAAGCTAAAACAGATTATCACTTCACTTTTCCCCCCAATTAATTTATATACGTATCGTAACACCATTAAAGGCCTCTTCGACAGCCGTAAATCAAATTTCAGGAAATTGTTGTCGTGAAACACTAAAAGATTGGGATTTGACCTTGTATGCGAAGATGCCATTACGCATACAGTGCTTATTCCACTCTAGCATTTAGATGCCGTGTATCTGTGTGTTCGCCGCTTACAAATCACAAAATATTCGAACAAAAGCAGGCACAATTTGGTTTTATTTTATAAGTATCACTTCACTGAATACCTCGAATTCGATATATATGCGTATCCAATAACTGAAACAAGCTCCTACGATAGCAATATTAACAATTGCGAGTATTTTTCACCGAGAAAAAGGGATTAGAAATCGCACTGACTTTCTGACCACTTTTAACAGCAAAGGAAGTGTTGCCAAGTTTTAAATAAATAAATGTTAAATAAATGTTAAGTGATAAATGATAAATGATACAAATCCATGCATACCCAAGCAACCCACTTTTCGCACTTATGGTTGCAGAAACTTATTTATGACTGAAATTAGTCATAAATCGGTTGCCACCTACTGGTTTGCAACAACTGTGCTTGTAGGGTAGTTCTATGTAAAGGTTACTATCTTATCCACTAGTGTGCCCAGATATAAACAGAAGGTGGGGCACCAACCTTATAAAAGCTTGATTTAACCTGAAAAGTATCATAAGATGGCAAATCGTTTAACGTAGGACTACGTCTTTCGACAAGGTTTGACCACAGCCATCATTCTCGCTCGTCATTGCAATTCAAGGTGCTGATACCGGTCGCTCACGAGGGCTCACACTTTTACCCACGTGTCTAAGCGAGGGTGTAAAGAAGAAAAAAAAGAGGTAAGGTAAAATCTGCAGCCAACCATCCTAGCGAAACTTAATTAAGACAAGAGAATTGTCAAAGTAACTTAGTAGTTCGCGAGTATTGGTCATCATTAAACCAACGACACTTTTTGATGACTGTTTTGCTGGAATTTCTATCGTCAAAGAGTGTCGTTGATTTAATGATGCTGGTACTCTTGAGTTATTGAGTTACTTGACCAATCTCTATAAATTAGTTTCTCATCGCTGACCCTCATGGGCTGTTGGTTGCTTACAAGTTGTTGGCCTCGTGAGCGGGCTATGCAGAAAGTCATTACGAGGCTGTGTGGTTGTTTGTCGTACGCTTGCATCAGTGGCGTAAGCGTTAAATAGTCTTTTGCGTGAGAATAGGTATCGTTTGCTTCTCGCTCGAACTTTGTCTACAGACTCTATCTACTTAGGTAACATTTTCGTATATATATTATGGTTTGAAATGAAAATTAAGTACTGATATGTATCCAACAAATTCGTATTCGATGCGCAAAGCCAGTTTATATAATGCCATTTGGGAGGCGATATATGCACTGAGAAATAATTGTAAACGACTCACTTCCCAAGTAACAATTTGGGTTTTATTACGCACTTATGATGGCATTTAAGACCGAAATTGGCTTTGAAAATCGCCATAAGAGTACAATAAAACTCACATTGTTGCTTGGGTTAGAAATGCAGGTATTTCAATAAGATAAGATCCGATTAAGTGAGACCTAGCTCTATACCGCTATACAACTTTGTGGTAAAAATCGAATGCTTGTCATATACTTTCATAAAAAACGACAAAATATCAACTTGTGCACATTTTATTAGACTTTATTTATGATTTCGATTTTGTTAAGAGATATTTACGATAATTTTCGAATATTGATATACGAATTGGTGCAGTCTCGGTAGCAGCACCGCTCAGCCGAGATTTGAACATACAGCGACTGGCTTGTTAGACCAGCTTGGTAACACGAAGCAGGGTTGCCAAATGCACAGATTATTCTGTGTTTAACAGATATTAGAAAGAAATCACCTGTACAGAATCTGCATGCATAAAACACAGATTTTCGCCAATTACACAGATTAAACAGATTTTTGAGCCTTTACAATGAGAGTGAAAGAGACGGAAATAGTCCGCAAAATAACTCTCCATCTCTTTCACTCTCATTGTTTTGCATTGGATAGATTTTTGCCCAGATATTTTTCCACGCTGTACAGATGGCCAGATTTTTCCAACAAAAAAACACAGAACTATATGCCAAGCATCCTTGACTCGCAGCTATCTGGGTTGTACCTAACTGGGCAAAATCGAACCAAGTTATGTAAACAACGGCCACAGCATTTGTCAAATCTGGTTCGTGGCGTCAACTTTATTTGATCTATAGAGCATTTACCGAAGACTGCAGAACTCAAGACTGGGCATTCTGTAAAAATGTCTAATGACAGGGTTAGTACGCCCTCGACGGATGACGGTGGTAACTGTTGGGTTGTGTATGTGCCAACATTCTAGCATCACTCTACTCTGACATCATTGCATGTCATCTTACATTAACATCGCACTCATACATTCTTATCTAACTAACACTTATATTATAAGTAATAGTAACTCCCTTGGAATAACAGATGGCGTAAGCAGTAGCGTTTTTTGCTGCATGTATGGAAACCAGGGGCATATAGTTAACTTTTTATAACGGTAGTTTTTACAATTTACGGAGGGAACGGTAGAAGAAAGTATTGAAACAAGCGGAAGGTCGCACGCTTAATAAGGGGGTTGTGAAGTCTTTCCGTTGTCCAGCACCTCTGTGGTTCAAAGGATCATTACTACCGGCGAGCCACATGCCCTGGTGGGAGGAGTGGGTTCGAATCCGGCTGTAATGCTCCAATTGCAACTTGGTTCAATCCATGGAATCCCCCAGCTTGGATAAAAGATTGCAGTTCACAACTTCTTTAACGTTGCTTTAAGCGTCATATCCCTTATCCCCTCATCTGCCGGTCTTTCTCCTTCATGCCTGGTCTCAATCTGTTAGATCATAACGACTCTTTGTTTCATTACTTTCTTCTACCGTTCCCTCCGTAAATTGCAAAAACTTAATCGTAGAATACTTTCTTGGTTCTTCTTAAAAACTCTCTGCACGACTTTGCATGGACTCTGGTTTATACTTGTGTTTAAATAAAGCTTGAAAATAAATCAAACAATGCAACAAATTGCCTATTTACGCTTTTCGGATAGATATCCGATGTGAAAACGTCATTGATATTTAGCCCACTTTCAGACCAAATGCTCCGAAAATTGTTATTATCGATGTATCTGCTCATGTTTACCTTCGACAATAGAAGCAAAATATCAAACCAAATTACGATCCATCGAATCCCAAAATAGGTATCCATCACATTTCATTGGGAATTCATTTTTTCCCGTTACCATTCGTATCCTTTTCACAAAATAAAATTATTCCCGAAACGCTATTCTTCGAGTGCTCTTCAGACTGTGCTGTCCCAGCAAACAGAATCGGTACTTCGAGTGCTGCTGCTGTCGCTGCACCATGGCAGCCCAATTATTGTTTAATATTCGATACATTTTTCACTGCCCTCAGGCCGAAACCGGCGTCCGTTGCCAAGCTGGAAGAGGGTCAAAATATCGCATCCAGCAGTGCCGTGTGTAACTACAGCAACGTTCAGCAGCGAGCCAGCAGCGTCCACAGAGAAAGACAACGATAGCAGCCTCTCATTTTCCTGACCATCGGTTCGCCCCGAGCTCGCCGTGAATAACGATAATTAATTATTGATTGCGTTGAATTTTTTATTTCGGCACCTACCCTTTAGGTTGCTACGTTCCATTTCCGGTTATGAAACACAAACCCGGCCAGTCCGTACCGATGTAATTCCCGATGCAACGGCAGAAGTAAAATGATTTAATATTCAAACATAATTTAATAGTTAAACTAGAAATTGAACTTCCGACCTGATAATTGTAATTTGCATTAAATATAGCTGAGCGTCACTTGTGAACCGTTTGACGTTTACGGTAAATGCATTCAGTTGTTGCGTGACTCAAAATTGGAGACTTAAAAAGACTATTACAACTAGTGCAATAAACTGCAATAAAATGGTCTTCAGACAGGTGGTAATTAGTAATTACTCTATTAGTTTATCGCTGTCTATCAATAATAGCTAGAGCATTGCAATTTATGTTTATTTTACTCTACTAACAAACTTCTATTTAGCCGAAAAACGGCCCCTACTTGTGTAGATATATTTATTGAGTTTTTAAAACTTAAACGCTACCTTTTTGTTACGAAATATCTAATAGGGTCGGGTAAAACCACGCCTTTAACGTGCCCTACAGAGTAGAACATTCTGAAAATGCTGAAGATGGCATAATGAGAATTATCTATGGTAGAAACGAAGAGCAATCACACAAAATTAATATCGTCGCATGTGGTGCGTATAAGGGGATAATAGAAATTGGAGAAAAAAATAAAAAAGGCTACCTAATATAACGGGCAGCAGTAGTTTAGCAAGTAAAACATTCGGGTAACAACCGAAGAAGCGTGGATGTGAGCCACACGCCCAACCCGCTATATTTTTGGTCAATATCGAAATTTTCAAGTTCATCCAATAAATCATTATTCGCTCCCTCTCGAAAATAGCACAATGAGAAGTTTGTTCTTCTTCTAATGCGTGTTTATGTCGTTTGTATTAGTTTCATAAATTTATAGATAATTAAGCAGCGAAACCGAATAACCCAAAATCAGCATCAATAAAAGCACTGCTCAACTGCCATTGAGACTAGTCCACTGAGGCTTGTTTGCAACTCAACTACTAAATTATGGTACCAACCACCTGCCAACTGTGGTGACATAACATAGGTGTGCAACAGTTTCGGTCACGCAAAGTGCTTATTCTGCAGAATTCGAAAATTAATGATGACACTTTATATTCATCGCCACTAACGGTGCGACGAACTGCTTCGAGTTTGATTCCACAATCCGGATCAATTTCACGCCGAATTGGCGGTTGTAATGAATTCTGCATCGATGATCGAACGACGCAAGACGCAACGTGTCTGAAATGCAGGTAATTTTTCCACGGTCCGGTTCGAGTGTATGGTAATTAATTTAAATTGGAATTATTGCGTAAAAAATCCACCCTCGATCCGTGGGGGTTTCGCAATTATACTGATAAGCTGAGGAATTAATGCCCAACAGCGGATGGCACTTACCCACCGGGGTGCTGTAAATGGTCAAACCTAGTGCCGATATAATTGATGAACGAATTTTAATTGAATTTTATGATTGATTTTTTCCTGCAGGGCAACTCATTAATTTAAATACATACTCTTGAATTCGAAAAAAAGCTGATTAAACGAAATGGAAATCTCGTTCTACATTTACATGATGATGCTCGAAGGTTGAATAAAAATGATCGATGCCGGGTGGCAACAACCGGTGAAGCCGGCAGTGTGCTGTAATCAGATCTATTTTTGACATGGTTTCCGGAGGAAAAAGAGCTAAAGATTTAGATATTGTGAGCAAGCAAAAGGCCTAACTGCCGTAGGATACGTAAGTAGGTGGAAAGAAACTCGTCACGTACAGCCGCACACGCTTCCGGTTAGAAATTTCGTGACTTCCGTTTGATTAGGTATTGAGCTGAATCGTTTCTGATTAACAAATAGAAGCCAAAATACAAACTAAATTTGTAAAAATGGAAGATAGGTGAATTACTATACTTTCGTATAAGCAATAAATTAATGCTTCTTAATCAAGTTTTCCTAACCTTTATTTATGATAGCTTGCGCATAGTTCGTCGCATGTGTCAATGTAAAAAATGCTCTGTTTTTATTACCATTTAATGATGACAAATTTATAAAATTATGGTCGTCATGATTGTCACAGTAAGCAAACAGAGGATGTACAGAGGACAATATTGCTGTGTTAACTAGCCATGTTGATCAGCAGCATGAAAAAATTTGCGTAAAACCGCATAAAATAAGCAGCAAGTCAACAAATATAACTGTCGCATCGCATTAGTCGCATAAATTGGCGTACTCAGACGTGCCCCACCTTCTCTATAACATTTATTACAAATCTAACTGATTGCCCGATCTTTTTCTGGCTCTTTTGTCTCTCAGCCACTTGTACATCTATTATTTTAACGATTATTCTCATTATGCAAGAAACAAACCCCTTTATCTTCATTTGAATTTGTCTACTCCATTGTGAATCCGTCATTTTGGAAATCCCTACGGAGCCTTTTTTACGTTTCAGAACCTCCCCTTGTCAGTGGCCACCCTATCCCCCCTTTCAAAAACTCCCTCTTATCATCTAGCCACTTGAATAACTGCTGTCGGTCCAAATGCAAGAGCATCCCTTCACTATTTTGAACCTTCCTCCTTTCTGGAAAGATACTGCCCCCAAAGAATATGAATGCCAAGTTTGATGTAGAACCTTCCATGCATTCCGGAGTTATGGCAGAACATACATTCAAACTCACGTTGATCGCCCCCTCCCCGCCTTTGTAGCCACCTTCCCACTCTGCTCACCCTTCTGTCCGGTGGTTAATTATGCAAAAGTTTGCTCTCTGAAAATGGAAAAGAAACGAAAGCTTTTTTTCATATATATCTCTTCGGTGGAATCCCTTCATAACTCCACCCCTCCACCCAGCCATTTACGCAACTGTAATCGAACTAAATGCAAGAAAAGCGCAGCCCGTTTTACTTATTTGAACCAAGATATGGTACTGGCTTTTGGTCACAGGTTTCGTGCAAAAATATTTATATTTCGTTGGAAGTCGACGTTTCGAAGGGTATCCCTTCATCCTCAGGACTGAACGTATGCAAATATTTTCCTGAGAATGAAGGGATACCGTTCAAAATGACGATTTTAAACGAAATATAAATATTTTCGCACGAAACCTGTGACCAAAAGCCAGCACCATATCTTAAACAAAACCAACGGTCGTTTTTATCATCATCATATTTGGACCACCCTCTTTTTGTCCCCCTAGTGTTAATTGTTAAGGACAATAAGGGTGTCCCACATCAAATTGCACCACGGAAGAAACGCAAATTAGAAAATTACCCATTGAGTAATTTCTCTTGAAAATTCGATTAGAAGTAGTTTAAAGTGTATTGCTTAGACTGTATTTTTTTCGCGGTCAGTTTTTCGAAAATTGAAAAAAATGGCGTCACCTGAACAGCAACGTCGCGAATTTATTTTGCGCAAACACCTGGAAAATCTTCAACTCTCTCATCATGGATGATGAGACTCACGTCAAGACGGACTTCCGGCAACCTCTGTGGCTACTGTACTGTAATTTGCTAAGAAATACATGATTTGACGAGGGATCTGCTCATATGGCAAACGGAGTGCTCCGTCCGTGGCTACCGGAACTGTAAACAGGCAGATCTACCTCAAAGACTGAAGCAACACGAGGGTCCAACGATCTTCTGGCCGGATCTATTTGTGCCACTATTCAAAGGGTGTTCTGGACCCCCCCCCCCCCCTTAATGCACCGGAACTAAGGCCTATCGAAAAAAAGGGGTTGTGCACAAGACACGACCGCATAGGTGACGTAGGACTACGTAAGTTTATTTGTATTGATAATAGGATGTATCCATGTATGTAATAATACGATTCTTCATGTATACAACCTACATACGCAACGCTTATCAAAGTAGTAACATTATATACGTTCAATCCTCAACCGATTTTGTAGTTATATTCATGAATTGATTGAATCTTTTATTAAAACGAATCGAGGCCAAGCTAAACCAAACGGTAAATAAATTTTCATGATCTAAAAAATTTGCGCAAAACTTTTCTGTAGTTTACAAACGAAGAACACTGATAACAAAGCATTTACAAACTGCAGACGTTTTGGAAGTGGCAGAAAATGTCGCCCGTGACCACAAAACTTATTCTCGCCATTTGTTGGTCGTCCGCAACGGCAAAAAGTTCAACTTTTTTATTAACTGGGCAAGAAAATATAATAAACTCTTCAATCGTTGTGTGGTCCTTAAAAGGACCGATTGTTTGATTATCATAACCCTAGCTTGCAATAAACTTGCACTAACGCACCTAACGTAATTCTCTCTTTTCGGTAAATTGGAGTACTAATAACCGCTAACCAGGCACGGCTTGTTACAACGAACCAGCCGGAAAGCCTCAGCAGCTATGCGATCGACGAAGCCGTTCGTGTATGGTCATGGGTCACGATGAAATACCAGTCCAGGTGGCCAACTGCAAGTGACGTGGCATAATTCTGGTCGTTTTGTTGTCGCGAGCAGCATATTTCCTGCCAATTCCAGAACTTGAGCAGCCAGATATTCCATCACGGCAGCGAGACGAGTGCTCCAGCTGCAACACGCTCAGCATACTTTCCTTTCCTCAGCAGCCGATGAACACGACCACCTGACGACGATGTGCACCGTAAGGCAAACAATGCTTCAAATACAACCTTTAAAATTATGCCACGGATGTGACTCGAAAGCTGCCTGTCCGATGTGTCACCAGCGAAAGCCGCTGACCGACTGACGATGCGCAGTAAAAGGCATAGCAGCCAAAACCATATCGTTCACTGGCGGATGAGGCGAAGAATCGGTTTGTTGGCGTCTCGCATAAGGAAGCTTAACCCATAGCTCATATCGTATATATTTCTGTAATCCGTGCTAGGGAAGCACAGACGTGGGAAGGCAAAATTATGAAAATAATTCAATTTTTCACTGACGCGCATTGAAAATCAATAGTTTTCTATATTTTCAATATTTTCCAAATCGATTTTCCGATCAATTAGTGTAAATATGGAAATCTATCGAAAATTGACTGAATTATAAGCCGATGCGTGAAAACACATTTCCACTTTGATGACGTCATTTCCAACAACCAATCACGAAGCGAGAATTCTGGTAAAACATAGGTTCATTATTTTCAATTTTTCAATAGTTCAACATTAAGAATCCATACTTTTCTTCATTTGGGCCAATTCTTAGAAGATTTTCCAATCGATTGGTGTAAGAATATTGAAAATCGATCGGGAAACCACTAAGTATCTTTCAAAACCTGACCACGAGATTTTCGAGAAAGATTTTTTGAAATTACCCCCTATACCAGCTACCTTCCTGAAAGACGTAGTCCTACGTCAATACTGAGCTTCATTATGAAGGAGGCACTACGGAAGCATCCCAAGGAGGTCAAATCTGAGGAAGACATGAAGAAAAAGGTGGTTTCCGTACAGAAGAAGCAGCAGAAAGATACAAAACTTTATGAGTGGAGTTAAGCGTAAGGTGCGAGCATACGGTTATGGTATTGAAGTTGATTGAAATAAATTTTCCAAAAGCTTACTAATGGGTTATATTTTATTGTCTGAAAGTTTGAAAAGGATCGGTCGGATAGGAGAGATCGGATAGGTAATTTTCTATAGCGTTTCTTCGATGGCGCAATTTGATGTGGGACACCCTTTATGTGCCAAGTTTGGTGGAGAACGGTCAATATGTTCCGGAGTAATGGCGGAACATACATACATTCAAAAACACAAACAGGCAAATATACAAATATACACGTTCACTTTTATATACATAGAATTTACACACATAAAAATATTCTCAAGACACTCTGAAATTCGGAAAATTTAATTTATTCGACCGGTAGTTTTGCAGTAACTAAATTAATTGCTAAAAAATAAATCCGGTTCAGGTCCAATTTAGTTTTCAAATCCAATTTCATGCCCAACTCCAACTGCACTTTTTTTAAATTTTATTTTATTTTATTTTATTTTATTTTATTTAAGTCCAATTTGATGTCTAATTTCAAGTAAAATTCGAATTTAATCTCTAACCCAATATAAGCACAATTTGAAGTCTACTATCATGACCGATTTTAAGTCCGATTATATTGAAAGTGCAATTTCATGTCCCATTTCAGCTCTAAGTTTAAGTCCAATTTGCGGTCTAAATTACGGTCCAATTTCTAATACAATTTTAAGCCCAATTTAAAATAAAACTTGAAGTTTTAGTTAGTATTTTAATTCTAACTCTAATTTTAATACAATGTCAGGTTCAATATTATGTCCAATTTTCTTATGTTTAATTTCAAGTCCACTGAAGAGCTTATGTTGTTACCCGTGTCCCACCTTCTCTGTAATATTTAATGCAAAAAATAAATCTCCTAATGTGATTCGGAAGTTCAAAAAAATACTTAAAGATAAATTTGCCATCCTTTTCGATTGCTTGATTATTTCCAGATCAAAACAAGCCTTTGAAACTAGTGTTCGACATCGGAACGAAAACAGAAGTCCGGGTTCCGGTCCGGGTAAAAATCGGCACGAACTTTGTTATTCCGACTTTATTGCGATCCGATTTAGCTCTGTTCCGGTTCCGGAACCTGAACAGAGCCAAATCGGACTGGATTATTAGTCTTTATAGTCGGACTAACAAAGCTCGTGCCGACTTTTAACCGGACCGGACCGGAACCCAGACTTCAATTTTCGTTCCGATGTCGAACACTATTTGAAACGTTGCTGCCCGATGATGATGCTTCCAAAAAAAAGCACTACTTGTTGGGATTTAATGGGTTAGCGGAATTAGTGGTCAGTAACATTTTATTTATCATTTTCATCCACCACGCTAATCTCGTTACAGGCCGCTGTCGGTTGATGTTTGCGCACCTATTTTTGCCTCTAATACACGCATTGAATCTGATCAATAAATGGTTTCGACAAGACGGCGCTACGTGCCAAGTATCACGAGAGACTATGGATTAATTCGAAGGCCAGTTTGGTGAGCAATTATTTTCTCATTTTAGACCTTCGACAGCCTAAATCGTAAGATGTAACACTTCCAGACTGTTATATGTGTTATATTGTTGAGCATCTCAGTTTATTCTCAAATAAAATATAAAACCTAAGCCGTATTTAAAGATACATTTTTACATCAAGCCAAGTATAGTAAATAAACCTACATGTATGTAACTCACGTTACGATATTTTATATTGTGAAATGACATTAATTTTTTGTAAGGGTTTTATCGATATTTGTGAAGTTTAGGTTTATTTATTACATTTCGCTTAATGTAAAAATGTATCTTTAAATACAGCTTAACCTATCCACGTTTTATTTATTGAGAAAATATATGTGATTTTTGTTAGGTGCTGTTAATTTATATGCATTTCAGTTTGAGTCAAATGTGAGTTGCATTTTTTCGTTCTGTGTAATTTAGTTACAGTTTCAGTACCTTTTAAATCTTTAAAAATTTAAATGATCTTCGTTTATCAGTTACTTATGGTAATCTAACTTAGATAATCAGAATTAATAATGAACGAAAATTATGAAACCAAATCAGCGGGAGTTAGATTCCCCGTACCGACCCGGTGATATGCCGTCCAGCATCCAGCATCCAACAGAACACCGGGTGGTGTCGCCAGGCAGCGACTAGCAAATTTTCCGGCCGCTCGCTACAAACCAGACAATTTCAACTGCCGCCTCAGAAGCTTTCATTAATCACACGGAAAAATTCCATTCTGCAACTGTCACCTTTACATTATTTCTCGGCTAAAATCAAATCTCTGCCGTGCTAAATCCCGGTTTCCTGTCGTGTTGGCCTTGTACTGCCGCACCACTACTGACTGCTTCGGGATGAGCCGGACACCGTTTTCGCCAAAATAATGGCAGCCATAAATTAGCCTCCGCTCGCCTTCCGTCCGAGATACGGCGCGCGCGCGACAAAAACGCTGCCTCACGGCTCACGCACCGCATCGACGTGCACGCACGGTTTTGTCGACTTTAATTTCCCGTCCTAAATTCTTGCAATTTTTCACCGTCAGCTTCCAGTTAGCCATCGATTTTTTTTACTTTCTGCGGTGTTACGCTGCACACCTGAGACATATATAATCCGGCACGACACTACCGGGTGGGGGACAAAATAAACGTTACTCCAGTGTCACACCCCAACAACCCAGTGGAAGCTATAGTAGGTAAGTACAGTAAGTTTCCGCTTACAACAGGCAGTCGGCTACCGGTATGGACAGGTTGCCACCGTACTGACGATTATTCGACACTCGGCACGGACAGGTGAAGCAATACGACAGCATCCGTGGAATCAGTCTTGCTCAGCTCATAGTCTACCGGTCCGTCTGGCTGTGCAGAATGGCCTCGACGTTAGGGTGCCTATTGTCTAGAAAAATTGGTTCGTCGGAAACTGCCAGTGAGCTGAAAGACACCTCATCTCGTTTGTGGTTCAAACGATATAGAGAAAGGTGGGATAGAATGGCACCGGTTTGTGTTTGCTCACCGTATAGACACGGTGCAAGGAAAACAGAGAAATGGCATTAAACTTGGCTCGATCCACATGCCGCACCCGGGCGGGGGTGGCTAAATACGGTTGTCGTCGTGGTATGCTGTGCTAGTTGGGCGGAAGGTAAACCGACGCGACGGGTGGTGTGTGCGCATCACATTATGCTGTTTATGAGTATTTATGTGTATAGCCTGCAGGATGCTCGCTCGGGGAGTGAATGAGTGGAAAAGCTGTACGTCGTCGTCATCGTCGGGATGACGATATGCAGACGTTCGCCAGAAGAACTGAACCTACACAAAAGACTCATATTTTTTCACATCAAAATTTCATAATCCGGTGACATTTGAAAAACTTTGTCAACTTCAAATCTACCGAGGTGGCTGGCTAGGCTTGGCTCTGGAGCTCCATTCGGTAGCCTTGAAATGTGGCGCCCGTGTATCTGGCGTTAACGCGTTTTGACTATCGTTCTATCGAATTATTCCGATGTGGTACGAAACAGAGATGAAATTTAATCTCGTTAAGTTTAATTCCAGAGTATTGATTTGAACAACAAATTTAAATTGCATGTTGCTAATATAATTGACTAATTTTCTCGCGCGTGATACGAAATCGCTCGCTTGCTTTAGTTAGCTCATGCAAACTAGGTCATTTGGTACGATTGGATGTCGTGATGCTGAAGTAGTTTTGTATGAGTTTTTGTTTTATACTGTTCCATAAAATCAGGATAACACTTGTTACAAATTTATAATTTATAGCCTGCTGCAACAAAATGACACTGAATAAAAGAGTGATAGGCCTCGATAACTTTGACCTATCGGAGAGTGATCTATAGAGCACTCGTCTAATTAGAAACGGCAATGAACACAACTATTCTGTACAATTCTTCCGATTACGATCACAAATTAAAGTGTTTCCGAACAACTGCTGTTAGTAAGTTTTCTCGTAAAGTCAGGTTTCCTCTCAGTTGAAGTCCGACTCTACCACAGCAGTAACAAAAATAATCGATTTTGGTTCGGAGTCCACTCACGTTCTGGTGATAAATCAGCAAATTTTTAAAAGTTTTGTTTTGCGATTACTATACAAAGCTGGTTGCAAACCAAAGAATGTTTAAAGGAGATATTACACTTGGCTGAACAGGGGTTTAGTGAATCCCGTTTCGAACATCTACATGCAAGACCGTGATGACAGTTGTTCCCTGGTGGGAATAGTGCTACATTAATTTTTATCACCGCGATATCGCCAATCGAGCCTTGCGCATCGAATCTTCTGTGTTCCAGTGTTTGCGTACCCAAACAGTAGACAGCAATCAATGAAGTTGGTAGCTGCAAGCGATCAAGCAGAGGTAGTTTTTTCAGACCAATATGAACCAAAGTTCGTTGCACGGACACTATTCTAGTAATCCAGGTGCTCTGATTTCGGCCGTACTAAAGAGCAAAACAGATCCTGAAACTTGGTTGTTTTAAAAATATCGGTTAAATTTCGTTATAGTTTCACTGTGGTGTATTCCAAACAAAAGTGTATCCTCTAGAGAAACTCTGGAGTCACGTGTCTGCGTTACCCTACATAGCAGCTGACTGGACATAATGTAACTGAATATAATCAGAGCCGTAGTGTGACGTTGTGGCGCCCTTGGCGAAGACGCAGTATGCGCCCCTTCGTATGCTAAATCAGTGTTCCTTCCAAATTTATCGTTTTTACAGTTGTACAATCGTGCACAATTCGTAGAGTGTGCCTTATATAGTATACTTCGCTATACTTAACGTATGCATTAAAAGAATGAGCTCATTTTAGCGATTTAGCGAAGATGTTTGATATCCTATGGCACTTAGTGTCCGCCAAATCCGTCATTTACAACATTCCCTCCTTTCTAGAGAAAGGCGAGAGCGTTCACCGCAAGTCTGGTTCCGGTCGCCCAGCCCAACGGTGAAGTGCGATCGTAAAGTGCAGTCGAAGCTTAAAAAAGATCGAGAGCAAAGTTATCGTTCCGCGCCTTGAGCCGGGAAGTCTGAGCAATCCGCCAAATGGTGAAGAAGTTCCTGACGAAAATGGACATTCTTACGTGAAGCGTCAGTCGAGGCATTACGTTTCTGAGCAACAAGGAATCATCCAGTAGAAGCGACGTAAGCAGCAAACATCTCCGACGATGAGGCGATGTAGGCAATGACGTTAAATAAATCTCGCACACCAAATTCCATTCTGTGGTTGATCGTCAGCAAGAATGGAATGTGCAAGCCGCCGTTCTATCGTTCGGGGCTTGTGGTGTACGGGAAGCTGAACCTGCCGGAAGTTGCCGCTAAACCCAAGCAACCAAAAGTTCGAATTTCACTTAAGGAACATACTTGAAAGTTCATGTTTGGTTCAAATTTAGTTCCGCGGAACTTTCTTGCTGAACAACCAGACATTGCATTTGTAAACCGAACTTCATTCTTATTAAAGTACCGTTAATATCTGTAGCAACTTGAAAGTCCACAGGCAGCTTGAAAGTTCAACATACAACTTGAAAGTAATTTAAAGTTCGGATAATGGTGTCTAAGGAAGGTTGACAAGCTTTATGTCTATGGAGGTATAGCTTGCTAAGCAGCTTTACTTGCAATTAACCGAACTTCAAAGTTGCCTTGAGTTCGCTGCATAGAGCGCTAAGCAGCTTTTGAAGAAACTTTGGCAAAAGTTTATAAAACAGCGCTTGTAGATCTATTTTTATACTTTTCCATTTTCTACCTCCGCCTCCTCCTAACTTTTGTAAAGTCGGTTCATGCGATTAAGATAGACCATTTAAAAAAAGTCTAACTAACACCGACCGCTACTGGATTTGAACCCGAGCGTTCCTCGTTACATGCCTATCCTGATGCACTGCCCATCTCTGATGCCGCTAGTGACATGAATTTTGCCGATGAGTTGTTCTTAAGTGTAAGTTCGTTTCGGGGCTGTGATAAATGAGAAATTAGCACATCGAGTAAAAACGATGCAAATCGCATATTCCAGCAACGGAGCAGTGGTATGCGTCTAAGTTACCGAAAAGAAGTACTCGAGTTCAAATCCCCGAGGTTTATGTTGGTGGTGTGTGGTAAGTTACAATAAATTAATATTTATAAAAAAACAATCGAATATTAACCGAAATTAAACACTTTAGTTAATGAGAAATGTCATGAATCTGCAAAACAGGAAGAAGTGGGAAAATATTCCCCCAATCTTTTTTATTTTGAAAATTATTGAAGTTTCTTTTTGGGCCGAACAGTGTTCTATATAGCGACTTAAGTGAACTTTTTGCGAACTTTCTAGTTCTGTTAGAAGTTACTTTGTATTTCCTTCGAAGTTTAAACATCAAATACGAACTTGAAAGTACGGTTAATTACTTAAAAATGACGTTGAATAGAGTTCTATTCATAATCATTTCGTTGGCTGATTAAGCCAAAAATCGCCTTTTATCGGAACTTTTGGTTACTTGGGAAGGTCCACCCAACAGCAAAGTATTTTTGTAGAAGACTTAATAAACGTAGGATTTGGAGAAGATGGATCCATTGCATTATCTTTCTTAATTTCTTAATTCTTCGAAATTAATCCATTTTTAATGGAAGGGACGGTAGGGGAAAGTAATGACATTTTTTTTTGGAATGGAGAGAAACCCCGAAAACTCGCCCTGAGAAAAGCGGCTAACACGCTGACAAACGAACAACGCCACGCGCAGTACCTTGTAAGTCGCAGGGCCTGCATAGTGTCGTCGTCCTACCAGTAAAAACAAGTTAGAATAAAACTTCTCGGTCGGTGGTTTCTACAGTAGACGGAGGAAGAGGCACAATTTGTGTCTATAAATAACCTAACAAGATACGTCGCTAGCTTAATAAGGGGGTTGTACAGTCTCCTTTCGTCCAGCGCCTCTATGGTTCAAAGGTACATTAGCACCAGCGATCCACATGCCCTGGCGGGTGTTGTGGGTTTGAATCCGGTTATAATCTATGATTATAGCTTGGTACGACCCATGCACCTTCCAGCATTAGACAAAAGGTAGGAGTCACAACGACTACTTGTTAAGCATAGCTAACAATTACCCCCCCCCCCCCCCCCCCTACCTTTTCGCTCTTTCCCCTCCATTTAAAAAAAAATTGATTACTTTCCCCTACCGTCCCTTCATCAATCGTGGAACCACCGTTTCAAAAAATATTTATATAGGGGAGTGTCGTCGTGGTTGGGCCACGTTTTGGAATTCACCCATAACTTTTGTTTCAAAAGGAATTTTGGAAATATAAATACATCGTTGCAAAGGTCTAAGAATAAGGTATATTTCCGGAAAGTTTTGAAGTGATTGCTTGAAAAATAAAAAAGTGATAGGCATTTACGTGAAGACAAAAAATGATGTCATAGTCGGGCCATGTTGTACAGGTTGGGTCACCGCAGAAAATCTTAGACATAAGTATTGAAATTCTATGTAGAGACATGAAAAGAATGAATTTCGTAAACAACGGCTCATATAAGTACAAATACCCTGCTTTTAATTGCATTTTTGCAAAATGTTGGCGATCTTGTAAAATCAATATTGCTACAATCGCCTATTTCGAAGTGTACAACTACAATGAAGAAAAAAACAACAAAAATGTAGGTTTTTATCGTATTAATTTTGTTTTATTTCATCACATTTTACGCAACTGATATTCTCTAGCGATTATTGCGCTTCAAATTATGGTGGCCCAACCATGACTACTCAAGTGGCCCGACCTTTACAAATAGCGCTTTTCTAGTATTTCGCCTTAGCCTTCCCAAACACCTTACTGGAAGATATTTTTCTACAGTTTTCGTGTGCAGCACAACACACTTCATACATTTTCAAAATTTATCTCGATCAGGGATGGAAGATCAGTGATTTTGACAAAATCTGTGAGTTATCGCCACATGCACAGATCGCGATCCGTACAGATCATGACAAACAGTGAATCTTTAGTGTTGATTACAAGATTTTGTTCTCTAAACAGTCTCAGCAGTCGATCACAGTGTTACATCTTACCTAGCTGCGAGAAAAAAGGTCAGAGAGGTTGTTTGTATTGTAATTCATACGATGCACACAACCAATCGTCTGTATCTGTTATATTTCTCAACGCAATCATGCAATGAACATGATCTGACATGACGTTTATCATAATCTGTACGGATCGCGACAAAGTGTTTGTCGCTTACAAGTAGTGATGTCAATGAATCTGAATCTGATCGCTTCTATAATCATGATCGCTAGAAGCGTTTTTTTTTTCATCCCTGATCTCGATAATTGCATTTCAAGAATCATTTCTTGAAGAAAAGTTCATTGCGCCTGGATTTTTTTTGTAAGATTTAGTCACTAAATTCAGTACGGGTGTTTTGAATACACTATTGAAACTTGGAAATTAAAGTTAATTTCCAGGTTTCGTATTCTACTAAGACGCTCCAAAAACTTCAGTCAAAACCTTCAGTTCAGACGATTGAAACTCACAATATTGTGAAAAGTTAGCTATCACAGTAAGAAGTTTTACAATGGTTGTATCATAGATATCATGAGTTACTAAAACTGTAAAATCGTAATGGCCCAACCTTAACAGTGGCCCGATGATAACGACAATACCCTATATGCACGACCGCATTTCAAGGTGAAGACTAAAAATACGAGGTTGATCTGTCAGCGAGCTGCTGAAGTTCGTTGGAATCTAAAATAATTCGACGACTTTGAATATGTTCTCATTTTCTGCAGAGAGTAAAACAACAGCGTAAAGAGCACTAGTCTTAAATTACTACCTTGTGGTACTGCAGAGATATTCGTTAATTGTGCTGAAAACTGCAATTCGATTTTCACACAAAGTATGTAGTTCATCAGGTAAGATGGGCACAGGGCAAAGGATGAAATTCCATTGGAATCAACATTTGGAAAGTTTACAGCGTTTTCTCAAAAACCAGGAGCGCTGTGTTTTCAGCTGCCGAAGATGACGATTAGTCCAAAAATGCTTTCCGACTGGTCTTCGGCAAGGAACGGAACTTACGACTACTGACTTGATAGCGCAGTTGAATTCCAGGGTATCATCAACAGACGGCAAGAACTCCAGAAATTGCTAGTCGATTTCACAAATGGTAACGCTCAGTGACTCAATCTCAGCTATGCGAAAATCCAAACTCGGAACATCTGGGATCTCTAAAAATTGTACCGGCTCTATTGGACTAACCGAAATGGCAAACACTGGGTGGTTAGAGTCGAGGAGTGGCAGTGGTTACATATAAAGCTGCATAAACTGAACCCACACTGCAGTGTGGAACAAATATATTGAACTGTGCTAAATCAACGACAGGAACATCTTTATCCATACGTTTCCACACCATACCAGGCTGTTTGTAGTCTCCGAGCATAAGCGCGTTTAAGTGTGTAACTGTGAAACCAATAGTATATGTTTTTTTTTGTATGGGCTTATTACTTTGACCACAACATTATTGATCTATTGTAATGTTGCCCGGGTGTATGCTGTATTCTGCACTACATTTCTGTGCTTTATCGTTATTGAGTAAACGATAAGCTTATATTTGTTTATGCGTGCTTATGTGTATGAGGGTTTTACCCTTGCTTCGATGCATGTTCTACTATACCAAACCTGTTTCGCCTCGTTATAGTTAGCACTGGTGAGTCCACATGAGGTTCAAAAGCATTACCTCAATAGGTCCTCATACCAGTATACTAACCATAAGAACCCAGTAAACATTTTCATATGCAAATCAGAGTAATAAATGAGTTATATGTACCTATATATACCCTGAAAAATCGTATCTGATGCACAAAACTAGCATATACATACTAATTTGGAGGCCATATACGTACTACAAAATATACGTTAACAACTCAACTTTATAAGGCTTTGTATGCGATAAGATCCGACTCAACGCGATTAGTTTTCTTATGCTATACAATTCTGTACTGAAAGTCGTAGATCAATCACTTGCTAGCGTCAAATACGACAGAATATAAACTTATGTGCGTTTCATTAGACTATATTTACGATCCTGAATTTATTAAAAGTCAATAACGATAATTTTCGTACATTGATATACGAGTTGGTGTTTGCTGGGAAGCGTCTTCGGGATAATGTAGAAATCAGCATGAAGCAAGGGTAATGAGGGGCCTGAGAATAAACCCATGCTATAGTCACTTGACATCGAATGGCCTGATTCTACTAAGATTCGAACCCGTATATCGTATATGATCATATGATTTTCAATTAAAATAAAATCCGATCTACTATCGGGTGGTATGTAAATAACACTTAAGCTAATGAAGCAAGTAAGCGCTAAAATTTTAACCCAAAGTTGCTCAAATGTATCATGATTCGGCGTTGGATCATCAACGTGTTAGTCACATTCGGTGATTGTGAGGAACAAATCGGCAATTTTAGTTCGAGGTCCACAAGCGTTCTACTGATATATCCGAAGTCCAGCAGTCGGAGTGCCGTTAGTAAAGTTTCGCTCGATAGAGACTAATGACACATCATCAAATTGCATTTATTTATTTATTTATTTATTTATTTATTTATTTATTTATTTATTTATTTATTTATTTATTTATTTATTTATTTATTTATTTATTTATTTATTTATTTATTTATTTATTTATTTATTTATTTATTTATTTATTTATTTATTTATTTATTTATTTATTTATTTATTTATTTATTTATTTATTTATTTATTTATTTATTTATTTATTTATTTATTTATTTATTTATTTATTTATTTATTTATTTATTTATTTATTTATTTATTTATTTATTTATTTATTTATTTATTTATTTATTTATTTATTTATTTATTTATTTATTTATTTATTTATTTATTTATTTATTTATTTATTTATTTATTTATTTATTTATTTATTTATTTATTTATTTATTTATTTATTTATTTATTTATTTATTTATTTATTTATTTATTTATTTATTTATTTATTTATTTATTTATTTATTTATTTATTTATTTATTTATTTATTTATTTATTTATTTATTTATTTATTTATTTATTTATTTATTTATTTATTTATTTATTTACTAGCTGACCCGACAAACTTCGTATTGCCACAAATTAACCTGTGTTGTACATAAATCATGAATCTCGGATGATCTTTGTCACTATCTCGAGTTTTGCAAGCCCCCCAGTGGGCGGCGCTTCCGACGGCGGGTCACCGGCAACACTCGCGACCGGCTCGTCCTGAATGATCTAGTGTTACTATAGATAGTTTTTGTGGTCTTGTTATTGATTAATGTTTTATGGAAGAGTCTCGAATTTCTCGAGTTGGATTAGTTTTTGAGTTTCGCAAAAATTTCTGTTTTATTTGTATGAGAGTCCATATCTCCCTACCACAGGGGTGAGAGGTCGATCTCTAACTATCATAAAATAAATTCAAGACTGAAAAATCTCCTACATGCTAAATTTGGTTCCATTTGCTTGATTAGTACTCAAATTATAAGGAAATTTGTATTTCATTTGTATGGGAGCCCACCCTCTTAAAAGGGAAAGGGGTCGTAATACACCACAGAAAAAAAATTCTGCCATCTAAAACTCTCACATGCCAAATTTGGTTCCATTTGCTTGATTAGTTCTAAAGTTATGAGCAAATTTGTATTTCGTTTGAATGGGAGCCCCCCCCCCCTCCTAAAAAGGTAAGAAGTCCTAATTCATAATGGGAAAAATGGTTGCCTCCAAAAACACCCACATGCCAAATATGGTTCCATTTGCTTGATTAGTTCTCGAATTATGAGGAAATTTGTATTTCATTTGTATAGGAGCCCCCCCTACTAAAGTGAGGAGAGGTCCTAATTCATCATAGAAAAAAATCTTGCCTCCAAAAACACCTACATGCCAAAGTTTGTTCCATTTGCTTGATTAGTTCTCGAGTTATGAGGAAATTTATATTTAGCTTATATAGGAGCTTCCCCCTCCTAAAGTGGGGAGGTGTCCCAATTCATCATAAAAAATATTCTTGTCTTCGAAAACCTTCACATGCCAAATTTGGTTCCATTTGCTTGATTAGTTCTCGAGTTATGAGGAAATTTGTATTTCGCTTGTATAGGAGCCCCCCCTCCTAAAGTAGGGAGGGGTCCCAATTCGTCATAGAAAAAATTTTGGTCTCCAAAAACACACACATGCCAAATTTGGTTCTCTTTGCTTGATTAGTTCTCGAGTTATGAGGAAATTTGTATTTCGTTTGTATAGGAGCCCCCCCTCCTAAAGTGGGGAGGGGTCCCAATTCGTCATAGAAAAAATTTTGGTCTCCAAAAACACACACATGCCAAAGTTGGTTCCATTTGCTTGATTAGTTCTCGAGTTATGAGGAAATTTGTATTTCATTTGTACAGGAGCCCCCCCTCTTAAAGTGGGGAGGGGCCTAATTCATCATAGAAAATATTCTTGCCTTCGAAAACCTTCACATGCCAAATTTGGTTCCATTTGCTTGATTAGTTCTCGAGTTATGAGGAAATTTGTATTTCGCTTGTATATGAGCCCCCCCTCCTAAAGTAGGGAGGGGTCCCAATTCATCATAGAAAATATTCTTGCCTTCGAAAACCTTCACATGCCAAATTTGGTTCCATTTGCTTGATTAGTTCTCGAGTTATGAGGAAATTTGTATTTCGCTTGTATAGGAGCCCCCCCTCCTAAAGTGGGGAGGGGTCCCAATTCATCATAGAAAAAATTTTGGTCTCCAAAAACACACACATGCCAAATTTGGTTCCATTTGCTTGATTAGTTCTCGAGTTATGAGGAAATTTGTATGGAAGCCCCCCCTCTTAAAGGGGAGAGGAGTTATAATTCCCCTTATAAAGAGGGGAGGGGTCTCAAATTACCCTAGAATAAATTCTTGTCACCGAAAACACCCACATGCCAAATTTGGTTCTATTTGCTTGATTAGTTCTCGAGTTATGCAGAAATTTGTGTTTCATTTGTATGGGAGCCCCCCCTCTTAGTGGGGGGAGGGGTCTCTAACCATCACTAAAACCTTCCCTGGCCCCAAAAACCTCTACATGCAAATTTTCACGCCGATTGGTTCAGTAGTTTTCGATTCTATAAGGAACAAAATACAGACAGACAGACAGACAGACAGACAGACAGACAGACAGACAGACAGACAGACAGACAGACAGACAGACAGACAGACAGAAATCCTTCTTTATAGGTATAGATTTATTTATTTATTTATTTATTTATTTATTTATTTATTTATTTATTTAGGATAATTCATCTGACCTTGAATTTGTCTACATGAATAAAACTTAAGTTAAATAAAATAAAAATTACGAAGCTTGTGCGCAAACAAGTGCGTTGGTTCACTGAAATTGAACAGTTCCTCCTCCTTCGAAAAAGTTCTAATGCATTCAGTAATTGGCTCGTTGTAACCGAATACAGTATGGTGAAACCGCGATTGCAATAATCCCGTTGAGCGCAATGGTCGTTGTGATGCCCGGAAATTGAGTCAACTTCGCCGTTGATAATTTTGGCTACAAATATTGCCTGTTGCATTTTGCGTCTATGTTCTGGTGTGTCAAGTTCCAGTAAACGACATCTATCTGTATAAGGGGGCAAGTTATCTGGATGGTTCCATGGAAGATGTCCAAAAGCAAGTCGGATGAATCTTCTTTGCACGCGTTCAATCCGTATGTTCCTGGTTAGCTGTTTAGGGAATCACACCAAACTATAATTTTCCAACAGCGAGCGAACTAGGGCGCAATGCAGTGATTTTAGACAATGCGGATCCTCAGAATTTCGTCCAACCCAAGCAGCACACATTTGGCACTTTTAGTTGCAGTAACCCATTTTTGACTAAAATTAGTCACATATCGGTTGCCACAACTAATTTGTAACAACTGTGCTACTAGGGAATCCTAAAAATGAATCCAAGCTGCCGAGATACTTTAGAGATAATTAGCTCACGATGTAAGTTAAACGTCATTTTTGGGTCCAGTAAGACGCTATCACTATCACTAACTTGCGGTCCACTTTGCGCAACTCAATACTATCAATAGTGTAGCTGAAGCAAATCGGGTTTTTAATGCGGTAAAAACTCATCACCTCGCATTTAGTAATGCTCACAATGAGACCAGTTCAGTTTGCACCATTCACCAAACAAATCGAGCAACTCTTGCAGGCGGTGGCAGTCGTCAATGTTTTGTATTGGAGCAAACAATTTCAGGTCGTCAGCGTACATTAATTTGCAGCCAATACCAAGCGATTAAGTGACGTCATTAAAGAACAACAAGAAAAGCAGAGGTCCCAAGGTGCTACCTTGGAGAACTCCAGACTTACTAGTGAACACCGATGAAATACTGGAGCCATTATTTTAGAAACACGGTACGGGTACGTGAATGAATGAGTATCAAATGCAAATGTGCAAATGTGTGCTTACCGTGAGGAGCATCTTGGACGCCACGTTTCTTGCATCCACACGTAGGACCGGGACGGCTGAAGAACGGTAGCAGTGGTGGCGCGACTACAGTGGGACGGGGGGGGGAGATTGGAGCCACCCGTGAAACCAGTAACGATGCGTCCCACAACCACGCCATTTGATGAGATAGTCGGCCGTCTGAAGATGGGGAGTCCAGTATCATCGTGGGTGTTTCGAAAACTGATGAGACGTGACTGATGTTCTCTAGGGAATATTGCGATTCTGCGCTAAAAATTATGGTGGCCCAACCATGGCTACTCAAGTGACCCGATCTTCACAATAAGCGTTTTGCAGTATTTCGTCTTACCCTACTCCAACACCTCACTGGGGCGGATTTTTCTATAGTCTTCGCATGGAGCACAACAAAACTAATACATTTTCAATATTTATCTCGATAATTGCATTTCATGAATCATTTCTTGAAGAAAAATTCACTGCGCATGGAAAACTTTTATTTTAAGATTTAATTAGGTACTGAATTCAACACACGTGTTTTGAATACACGATTGAAACTTATGAAGAAATATAAAATATTATGATTTTGAAAAGCTAACCGTCATAGTAGGAAGTTGTTGTTCAGTTTATTATAGAGTGGTTTAACATTGTAAGAAGTTTTACAATGCTACATAGATATCACGAGTTACTAAAACTGAAACAATCGTGGTGGCCTGACCATAACAGTGGCCCGACGCTAACGACATTACCCTATTTTATTTCAAAATACTATCGAAACAAAACAATCTAATCTTTATCTAACCATCGTGAGCTGCCAGAGTTAAAAGCTAGAGCGGAAAATCTCCGCTCGAAAACAATATTCGGTCCTAAACAAACACAATTCAGAAACTGTAATCCTTCGTGTGGCAGCTTCGATGCTATATCTATTTGCCAACGATCAATTTGTTCATCAGACCGTGCGTTTTCCAACGTCTCTCAAACAGCATCAAGCGAAAAAAAACAAATCACTCGCCCGTTCTACGGATATTAACGCACCTACATCATTCTGAAGGGATATGGGAGGATTTGTTCGGCACTTTTCCGAACTTGTCAACAACCTCACACATCGGCATCATCATCATCAGCCGCACCATCGCA
Source organism: Sabethes cyaneus (assembly GCF_943734655.1). Taxonomy (NCBI): domain Eukaryota; kingdom Metazoa; phylum Arthropoda; class Insecta; order Diptera; family Culicidae; genus Sabethes; species Sabethes cyaneus. Next base: position 48,904,127 of record NC_071355.1, read on the forward strand.
TCGCCATCATCAACATTATCGTCCTTCTCGACGCGGGCTTCATTGTGCCGCACTTCACCGTCGAGTGTTTCGTTGAGCATCACGTCACGTCAAACTCTTCCGAACCACTTGGTCTGATCACTTTTACTGCTTCCCCGAATGGGGTTTAGGCTGCCAAAGTATCCACACAGCTTGCCACCACCGCACCACCTCGCCGCTCCGTCCGATACCGAGTCCGCTGCTGTGCGTCGATGAAATGACTTGGAAATTTCGACATCTAGTGGGTACTTCAAGGTTTAATGGGTAGCAGAAAAGTTGGCCCCTCCAGCAAAAATGGCATTAGTCGGTAGGTTTAGTGCCGATAGGGCGACCAACAGTACCATACACCAGAAGCATTGAAAAAGTTTTATTGCGAGCTTTGAATGGGTTTTTGAAAGCTTCACCCGCACTGTGGAAGCCACTCTACTTCTGCTGTTATTTCGAGAACTAAACCCACCAACCAACGGGGGTGGTTCATGGAACATTCCCTTTCATAGTCTATTTATAGCTGCGCCGGCAATACTTTCATTCCGAACGGAAGCGGGCACGTCTGCTGTATCCTTGTTTGCACGCGTCCCAGTTGTAGAAGTTTATTAGACCGAAATCATAACATTATTACTGGCTCACAAGAAAACTTTCTTTCGTCACGCACTGTTATCGGTAGCCAACGCAGAGGCACGTGAGGCTGAAATATTATCCGCAATCATCTGCTCAGATTTAACATTATACCACCTAAGCTGCTCGCCAGTGTTGTACATAAAAACCTGATCGCCAACAAAAAAAAATACACCCAAAAGCCGCAATTATTTCACGCCATATTAGCACTGTATGAAGTAAGCCCAACGACAGGACTTCCAAACTTCCGCTACAATGGTACCAATCAATCACAGCGTGGGTGTAATACAGTCCCGGCAACACGATTTTCATCTCTTACAAAATATTTTCACGCCCAATAATGTTCAGCAGTTGTGATTCCCCTAACCTCCCCTCCCTTCCCTTCCGTGCCTAAGTTTATCTCTCGCTACACTCAAGTGGATCAATTTTAACACCACCCATAGCATAGCAAACTTTTCCCGCAAGAAGCTCAATTCAGCTATTACTCCCGGATCCCTTCACTTGACAGTCTATTTAATATTTACTGCAACTTTTTCCGCTCGGGAGCCCTTTCGGTGGTGCTGGCGCTTGTGTGCTCGAGCTGTGGGCTGGGTGGCATGACGGGACCATGAAACAGAGAGGTGCGAAGCGTAACGTATTCGGCTGAAAAGGAAACTTTTTCCCAGCACTACAGAAAATCCAACCGAAACCCACTCGAGTAGGTTGGACTAGACACTTGAAGTGAGCTAATGATACAAAGTTATTTTTCCCCTTAACCGACCGCCAGTCAGCGAGCGAGCGAGCGAGCAAGTGCGCCCATTATGTTGTGTAGCAACCGTGCTACCAAGAAACCAGCGAGGAAAAGTTACTTTTTTTTGTGTGCTTGAAATAGGTGTGGTTTTCCGACTATAGCATACCGAGAAAAAAAGAGGCCATCGGATTGTGTGCTTCGGCCAGATTAATTCGCCTGCTTTCTTTGTCTCAGGATTTCGGGTACGAACGGGGCTGATTTAATGTTTACTTTGGGTTTGTTTATCTTTGAAATTAGTCGCTGAGCGGAGCGGTAAAGCTTTAGAAAACGCAGGTGAACGATTGTCTCAATGGGAAAAGTAATATACCAAAATCTGCCGAAACGAGCGGGAAAATTGCTTTTGTGTTTTCCACCAAATGCAACCGTTGTCAGCGATGGATCGTAGGGAAGAGAGGCAGCTTCGTTACGAACGCAAGGCAACCTCTAAGCAAATTTATATTATTTGGAGCTTAATGGTAAATCCCCGGCGTCCATAAATTCACTATTTACCATTTCTCGTGCCGGTGCGTAGTGGTATGCCGAAATTCTCAACAAAATAGAAAGAAACCCCATTTAGCTAGGAGGTGCACGGTAACCGTACACCTCTTTTAGGTTAGCTTCCCGACCGGAAAATATTCTAGGAAAACGCATAAGCTTACGGCTGCTTGACCAGTCGGTTTGTTTTCTTTTAATCGAAACAAAAGGTCAAATCTCTACGGGATAGAAGTATCAGGATTTCGTTTATTTTAAGGTTCGAATATATTTCGAGAGGGTCAATGTGTATTTCCATTTGATAATCTTGCGTGCGATTGGCATCTGGAATAAATTTTTCCGCACCACAGAAGCGAAAAAAAGCCCAAGGCTTGTGAAAGCGGTGTTGATCTATTTTGTTCCTGACAGAAATCTCAAACTCCATTAAATTGTTCTTTGAAAACAAAAACATCGTTTATTCTTTACGGTGACAGTAATTCCTACAAACAGTTTGGCGCACATGTCAAGTCTAGGAGAAAAGCGATAAAACGCTTTCAAACGACTATCATACACTACGATGTAGGTCAACCTTGATACTAGACAACTTGATGAAAGACGATTTCCACTTCCATAGACGGCATTTTGTGTTTCTGGCGAGTCCCCAACTCATAATACACTGAGAAACTACACATAATAGATATTGTCTATCGATTTAACATGATTTGATATAAAATAAATTGTCTTTTATAGGAGCCAATTTTTTATCACCGCTTTCAACTGTTCAACACAAACTGTAAGAAAAAAACTCATCCCCTAGTTCTCTTGTCAATTTGTTAGGATTTGATCAATTAGGACGATTGACTGGAACTACCGGTCCTAGGTCATCTTCTGCCATGTGAAATTGGCTTGAAAAATAGGGGGGAAAAAATAATTAAAATGCATACCCCGCCCCCTGGTGGTGAATCCATCTATACATCACAAATCGTAGCAACATTGTTATGTACAGAGTAAATATGACAACTTTGTCAGTTAATTTGCAGCAGCCATGGCGAAAACAGTCATGCAACTACGCTCAAAACTTTGTTCGTACTGCCAGTTCCATCCCGGAGCGAATCCAGGAGTAACATCCACATGAATTGTCCCTGCATTTACCGAACCATGCCATATTGCAGCAATATGTGGCCGTATGATTCAAGTGCTGCTGCATTTAGTTCGTAACTCGTGACTAAAAATGGCGTAAACCTAGACGAAGCATGCCTACGTATATGTGGCTAGATAGACTAGTAGAAGTCCGGCGGAAGGCATCCATAGCCTGATGCAGTATACCTTTTACACCTCGAACTTTTATGCAATTACAATTCCAGTATCTTCAACGACTCGGTCTTGAAATTCTTGAACCGGCCAATTCCAAAGTCCAACAGGTCCTTGACGATCAGGCAGGTCAATTTGTTCACGGCACTTTTACGAAAGTCTGAGTAGAATTATTAGAATTGCTGACAGCCTAAAGACGTTTCCGGGGGTTAGAAGGCTTCATTCAATCAATATTAAACGCCCTACTCGAGCCCATCGAAAGCTACAGATATACTCTCCAGCGAAAAAGCAAGTCCTAGGTGCTATATTCCGTCTTTTCAAAATTTGATCAAAGCTTGAATAAAAATAAAAGCGAATCTAAAAACTACTTCACCGAAACATTCACTGAGAAGTGCTTCAGCCGGAGCATTAGACACACCATGAAGCCACTAGCTTAAAAATGGATGACCATGAAGTGCATGGAACGCAATGGTGGTCCTGAAAGCGTATTAGACTGAAAAAAGTATTTGCAGTACCGCAGGCTTGGTGCGCTGTGATTGATTGAAGTTTTTGGAGCGTCTTAGTCGCATACGAAGATTGCACAAGGTTGTGCACAAGACACGACCGCATAGGTGACGTAGGACTACGCAAGTCTCTTTGCAGCGATAGTAGGATGTATCCATGTATGTAATAATATCAAAGTAGTAACATTGTATACGTTCAATCCTCAACCGATTTTGGAGTTATATCCATGAATTGATTGATTCTATTGTATTAAAACGAATCGAAGTCACACTAAACCAAACAGTAAATAAATTTTCAGGATCTGTTTCTACGTTGAATAATGCTTTTCCTCTGGTAATCGGTAGACGGTACGCGCGAGTTTTCAAAAAGCTGAAAAATTTGCGCAAAACTTTTCTGCAGTTTACAAAAGAAGAACACTGATTATAAAGCATTTACAAGTTGCAGACGTTTTGGAAGTGGCAGAAAATGTCGTCCGTGACCAGTAAACTTATTCCCGCCATTTGTTGGTCGTTCGCAACGGCGAAAAGTTCAACTTTTCCCTCGTTGCCTGTGTTATTATGGTGCTAACTGGGCAAGAAAATATAATAAACTCTTCGATCGTGTGATCCTTAAAAGGACCGATTGTTTGATTATCATAACTCTAGCTTGCAATAAACTTGCACTAACGCACCTAACGTAATTCTGTTTTCGGTAAATTGAAGTACCGATAACCACTAACCAGGCACGGCTTGTTGCAACGGACCAACCAAAAAGTTTCAGCAGCTATGCGATCGACGAAGTTGTTCGTGTATGATCATGAGTCACGATGAAACACCAGTCCAGGCTAGGTGGCCTACTGCAAGTGACACGGCATAATTTTGGTCGTTTTGTTGTCGCGAGCAGCATATTTCCAGTCAATTCCAGAACTTCAGCAGCCAGATATTCCATCACGGCAGCGAGACGAGTGCTCCAGCTCCAACACGCTCAGCATACTTTCCTTTCATCAGCAGCCGATAAACACCAGCTGCTTGCCGATGTGTCGCCAACGAAAGCCGCTGACCGAATGTCGATGCGCAGTAAAAGGCATAGAAGCCAAAACCATATCGTTCACTGGCGGATGGGTCAATGGATTCTTCGGTTTGTTGGCGTCTTGATTGGTGAATTTGGATGTCTTCGTTGCCTTATCCGGAGAAGCAGCAACAGCTGAAGCTCAACAATTTTCGATCGGATTCTATAGAGCGTAAATTAATTACAATCATAAGGAAGCTTAACCCATAGCTTATATCATATATATATTTCTGTCATCCGTGCTAGGGAAGCACTGACGTAGGAAGGCAAACAAATGAAAATAATTCAATTTTCCAATGACGCGCATAGAAAATCAATAGTTTTCTATATTTTCAATATTTTCCAAATCGATTTTCCGAACAATTGGTGTAAATATCTTGGAAATCTATTGTAAATTGACCGAATTATAAACCTAAGTGTGAAAACGCATTTCCACTTTGATGACGTCATTTCCAACAACCAATCACGAAGCGAGAATTCTGGTAAAATATAGGTTCATTATTTTCAATAGTTCAACATCAAGAATCCATACTTTTCTTCATTTGGGCCAATTCTTAGAAGATTTTCCAATCGATTGCAGTAAGAATTTTGAAAATCGATTGGAAAACCGCTGAGCTATTCGCTCAAAACCTATCATTTTTCGTGACGTTCGCATTTTTCGAGTTTTTGGAATGACACCCTATCTCAAAACTTGCCGTAAGACGAAGCCCTACGTCAAAAAAAATTCAAATTCAAATTCAAATCAATCAAATTCAAGTCACTTCTGAGGTTCCTCAAGGCACTCATTTGGGCCCGCTTCTTTTTATTTTTTGATCCGGCAATCTTTGTATTGCCATAAATTAATCTGTGCCGTTTATAAATCCTGAATCTCGGATGTCCTTTGTCTCGATCTCGAGTTTTGCAATTTTCTGAGCGGTTCAACCTTAGATGATTCAACATAAAACCTAAGCCCAAGTAACGACAATCTCCGACTGGATGGAGGCACGGCCTAACATGGATGTTCCGTACAGTGTAATTGTTACTGATCGCGCTGTATGGAGCAATGGAGGGCCTGTTCTTCCATCCGGTACCATTTGCTTCTTTACAGATGGATCAAATATTGGGACTTGCACTTGCCTACGGACCCGGAATAAAGGAAGCTCTTCCACTGAGCAAATGGCCCACCGTGTTCCAAGCGGAATTATATGCAATATATCTGCGCCAAGATATGTCTAGAACGAAAGTATAAGTATGCTAAAATCGGAATCTTCACGGACAGCCAGGCTGCACTAAGTCCACCAGGCTCTCAAGTCCACCAAATTTGCATCCAAAATAGTTTGGGAGTGCAACACAACCTTGAGGGAGCTCTCCCGCCAGAACAAAGTTTCATTATTCTGGGTGCCTGGAGACTGCGAAATCGAGGGCAATGAGCTTGACGACAGCCTAACGAGACAAGGATCTGCTTACCAGTTCGTTGGCCCCGAACCGTTTCTGGGCACCTCCATATCCGATATAGCCTGTATAAGAGTGTTACATATACGCTAGCGCCACGTACTGAGACAATTCCGCAATACTATAATCCAAGAAAAACCCGTGGATGTACTGAACAACTCTGGCGAAGACACCAATCTTCTATACGGTCAGAATCACGAGTTATTCCATGTTGGAACCAATTAGGACAATTCCCATATGCTAGGTAGACCCCAATAAGGACGTTCGACCGCGTTAATGGAATCACTCGAGACCGTCCTTATTAGAAACGATCTTAAACCGCGTTATTCGGGGGACTGCTTTTCTTCGAAAATATCTCATTAATGCAACTTTCAAGCACGTCTTTTGGGCACTAGATTTATCTTCATTCTAATCTATTTAGTGGATTACTGGCTCGAAAAGATCGAAATCCTTCTCGCAGACGAATCCTTCTGACGGTGCTTTAGCTGGCATTGAATTTCTTGGCGAAATTAAAATCCGACAATTTTATGGTAATCAATCTGACGAATATAGAAATATCTTTATCTTCAAAATATCATTGGTAATTAATAAAAACGGGAAAGATCAAGTCTGGTTTGCTTCCACAGCAGAAAGTTCTGTTTTTTTTAATTCCAAATAATCCTGTTGCTCTATTAAGTCTCAATAATGCCGGACTTATCTGTTTAACATCTCATTTGATACAATTAATTTAACTTAACAGTGTCTTAATTATGACACAATACAACAGTTTACACCCTTGTTTTTAATACCATTATCACTTTTCTGATATACACCAACGAATTTGCCACGGGATGACGGAAGCGAAACCCTACAAAGGATAAATGGTTCTTGATGTTTGCCCTTACGATCTCAGTCGTGTATAAAAAGTGAAACAATGGAAAAACGACAATTCACTCCTCATCGTCGTGTTCGGCTACATTTCCTCGGGTAGGGGGAAATCATTCGAAACAAACATCAACCGTTTGATTCCCCCGAGAAGTCCGAAAAACATCAATCAGTATGACGCCCGGTACGGACAACCGAAATAAAAAAGAAAAGAAAGAATCTGAACCGTACAAACAAAGGCAAAGCCGCTTGTCAACATGACAACTTTTCAAACGGGCACCGACCGTACGCGCACCTCTTTCCGCGTTCGTGGACTCACGGGAAAGCGTTCCCCAGTGGGATTGATCCAACGTTTGAATAACGCTTTCAGGTCGAGTCGAGTTTCACTTTCCGTGCCTTCAGCCAGCTCTTTGTGGACATTTCTTTTCGGAGGACATAATAAATAAAGGGAAGGAAAAGTATATCTCCTTTCGGTGTTCCGTGACACAAACAGCTCCCTCCCTCCGGGTTCCTTTTGGAGGTGGTATGTAAACACCGCAAAGAAGTCAGTCAGTCAGTCGGTACAGAGCTTTACTTTGCACTGTACGTACCGAACGCCCCATCAACTCCATTGCTGAATCCATCAGCCGGTCAGGTCATTTCAACACGTAGAATATTTGGGTCACTTCGTCCTCCCGCCGCCCGCCAGTTTCGCTCCAGGTCTGCCAAGAAGATGGCGATAACAAATGGAAAGGATTTTTTTTTCTCTCGCTATATCCATATTTTTGGTCGTAATCATTGTGTCGGATCTCGGACAAGAAAGAGTTTCTCTACCGAAACGGGACAGAGCAGAACAAGTGTTCCCGGGAACGTTGTACCTTGTTTACGGATTAAGATCTGACAACCGCACAGCAGCCGCCAGCTAGCTGGCCGGCGGTTTGGTGCTACTTCAATTCCAGGAACAGGGAATTTCAATTTTGGGCATAGCCCGGTATATGTTATAAGCCGGTCGGTCGGCAGTACGTGCCGATGAAATGCGCTATTGTGCAGCAATCATTTGCTGCCTGGCTGCCTGCCTTCCTGCCTGCTTGCATACGGAAGGAAATGAGGTGAATTACAGCTCCCCCCGGGGGAATGATCCAGCCTCGGTAGGGGTATATATTTTAACACACTATCGGAGTGAGATGGAAATCGGTGACCCCGTATGTGCTCGGAAGCCCTCATAAACAAGCTTATGGGGATTTCATTGTGTTCACTAGTGGAGGACCTTTTGCTCTAAATAAATTGCAATATGTTGCCTATTGGAAATTCAGTTAAGATTTTTTCCTTACTTATCAAATCCTTAATTGCTCTATCACACCTGAAATTGAGTTTTCGTTGATACCTTTGCTACTCGGGATTTTATGTCGATCAGTAAGTAAAATAATCATTTACTACTCATACATCTTTTGTTAGTATTTTTCCGAATTTTTGCAAGTTTTACATTTCTCTGGATAACCAGTAATGATGTCGAGAATTCACCACTTGCTATTAGTTGCGTAATCTAACCTATTGATAACGATTTATTGGTACACTAAAGTAGCAACAATTTACTTCAATCTCTCTTGGGATAAAATCTATTTAAGTTCTCTAGAAGAAAAGCAGTCGGTATTTTCCCAAAACCATAAACTGTACGCATTTAATTAGGTCAAAAGTGCTATCAAATGTAGCTCCCATTACTCGCACATAGTATCGACTACAGATTTTGTTGTTGTTGTGTGCCTTGAGGTAAAAGGGAAGCAAAGCACCCCGACGACGACGTCAGCAAATTTCACAAATGGAAATTTCACCAATCCGAAGAGAAAAGCAAATATTTGCTCGTATTTTGACCGCCGGACCAGGTAGAGCAGTTCCTCGGAGCGAGGAATTTTATGTGAATTTCCGAATTCGATTCTACGTTCGGAATATTCGATTACACATTCTAGTGCGAGTGGCGGGAGTGAGGACAATAAAATAGGAAAAAAATACCGTTGGCCTGATAAAAAAGCCGGAATAGGGGAATCCCATATATCCGATTGGTATTTGGATCGTTACAGCTCTAGCAATAGCGATGGAACATCCTGCCCGAACTCAAACATTGCCTGAATAAGAAAAGTTGGATGCCGTTATTGCATTCCTTTTCTAGCATAACTTCAATGTTATGCAGGTGATTTTTGCTTGCATCACTCGACCTATGCTACTCACCGCGCACGGTGATGGCACACTGTATGCAAAATTAACCTTTACTTTAAAGCAAATCTCCGATTTTACTCCACTTTTCAGCACGACCGGTTCGCACAACAGCTGCCTTCGAAAAGTAAATACTGCGAATCGCACGTTCACCGCCGTCGGTGCCGGGTTTTGGCAAGTGTTGATAAATGGCCAAAAGGCAGCAAGCTAGTATATAGGTACCTACGAGTGAAAGAGGACAAACCAAACCGGAGCGACTGCCTACCGCATTTTGGGTGGTGGCGGTCGTCGTTTCCAGGCGACTAAGCGAACCACCACTATTACTCGTATCGAATTTCCCCGGGAATATCTAGCAGGAAGCTGACAGGCGGCTATGTGAGGCTGACAGCAGCGATTGCCATTGCCATTGCCATTGCCGTTGCCGTTCTGCCACACTCACTGGAGGCCAAACGAAGCGGCACGGCAAGACAAACAGCACGCTTCGGCTGTACCTTTTACTGTTCGGACGTGAACTTGATGAAATTAAAGCTGAGGAAGATTTAATTAATTTTGGGTCCATCATGGGGCCCAGCCGCCAGCCAGCCAGCAGTGAAGGAAAGCGTGTCGGATGGACAGTTATGGATGATCTTTTTTGGCGTGCTTTTTCTGCCGGAAGTGAGTCCACTTTCGAATCCCTTACGGTAGTCGTAATTTAAGTTGCTCGTTTGTGCTTAATTGAATTTTTTCGGGATTCATGGTTTTGTTGAATATACCAGGGTCTATTGAAAAGATTTGGTTGACCGGTGAAAAAGGGAAGCTCAGGTGTGAAGCTGTCGATAGAAAGAAGTGATTAACTAACCTTTGTTTGGGATTGACGAGAAAAATTCTGAATCAGAGTGGGTCTAATAGAGTTTATATACAAACGTAAATTCATAAAAAAGAGAAGCAATATAATTGTCAAACAAAATAATTAGGATCAGAAAAATTATTTATGTGCTTTAGTGAAATCACACTTAAAAATGGCAAAATTCGAAAATCCTAGCTTCCTGAAATATAAAATTATCAGATATTTTTCAATAAAAAAAATCAAAATCCAAATTTGTGCCTATTGGACAGTGCACTTTTATTTGAAACTAGAAGACCCGGCAAACTTCGTACTGCCACAAATTGGGCTAAATATACGATATGTAAACTTCAGATGAACTCCTGCTGTGTTTTAGAAAAAGAGATATTTTCTAGGTATAAGTCAAGTTTTGCCGTTGTCTAAGGAGTTCTGCGTTTTGTTTATTAAACGCTGGGATTTCAGAGAATATCTAAATTTAACAACTGTATTAAGTCATTAGTAAGAAATGCATATCGGTGTAAAAGTTGGTTTGCCAATCCCCGCAATATCAACAGTCGTGTTTGTAGTAGTTGCATTGAGTCTTGTTTTATAAACTCTGCTGGTTAAAAATAGTAATACTGGATGTTAATATATTTGTTGTAAAATTTGGTACGACGGCTAATATCGTCTGCTGCAACTTTGGAATTTCTCGATAATTTAAGGGTCAAATTTTATATTGTGGTATGTATTCAATATCAATAGTCATCAGATTTTTTTTTTGATTCATAAATCTATTGATAAGCATTACCCAAAGGAATTGCATTGCTGAATCTCGATAACTGTTATTCTCAATTCTCAAAACAAACTAAATTTTATTATTCCACAAAATCAATTGATCGCTGTATTGTTCCTTTGGTAATTCACGCACTAAAACAATTTTACATAAAAGCGTCATTTTATAAACCTTTTTACACTTCTAAAGAGTCTAATACGAAATGAAATCGACTGAAAGTTAAATACGATTGTTTTTTGTTTTGATTATAGTCACTTTAACCAGCTTGGGTCATTCGTGACTTCTGCGGGGTTGGGATTTGAACCCGGGTCCTCGGCGTGAAAGGCGTGAATGCTAACCACTACGCCGGGACTGATCCCTTAAATACGATGTATAATAGTTGCTTCGTTCACTATTTTTTTAAAAATTCTAAATCATATGCTCTTACTGTTGATTTATTAGCTTGATATTCAGTTAAACCGAATATGCTCATAATTCGTTAACATATGCAAAATGTATTCTTCATTTGACGATTGGGAAGTGGCAATTTAGTGAATTTAGTGCTTAAACCTTTTGTTAACCTGCATCTTCTGGCTACGCATCCGATGTAAAAAGGAATAAAAATGATTCGTGTTTGTTTCATAAATTTGATAAATGAATGAGCGAATGAATGAAATTAACGAATTTTATTGCTGACACTTTAGGCTTGAGTTTAGGTTGATTAATAAGTTGGACCTATTGATTGGTTATTTTCTGAAATTGTAAACCCCCAAAATGTTTAAGCATTGCATTGTTAGATGTGGCGATTCCAATGAAGGTAACCATGTGTTTGTTTGAATACGACAACGGTGCTGCAAAAAATCGTACGATGATCATAGCAGCCAACGACATGGCGCATACAATGCGTGGCGGGTTTTATATGGAAAACTAATTTTTCGAGTTTTCCTATCTTCCGAGTAAATTTTTCAACTTTTCTCGCCGTAAAAACATAGCAGTGGTGGAAACGAACACAATAAAGAAAAGACGGCTCAAATCGGACGCTCCGTTCTCAAGTGATGCGCGGTCGAACTTTTTCACTTCCATTTTTATATATAAGATGTCGTTTTGGAAGTGTTATATAATAACTAAGTTCTTTAAATCGTAAACAGATTCATTAAGTTAATATAAGTTTATGATGTTATATTTTTTCAGAATGTAACCGAATTCCGTTCCATTTCGAGAAGTCGAATTGTTTTTCAATATCGTATTGTAAAAGATGCAATTAAAGTTCTTCAATGAACACAAAAAACCGTAAGAAACTCTTTTGCGAGAACAAAGATTTAAACGGATAAGTGTCATCTTCCTTAATCTACGGATTCTATTAAAATGCTCATAGAAGGAACATTAGCAGTGGCTGGAGAATTCGCGAAAAAATGATTATTTGAAGCTATGAACATCCCTCATGAACATACACTATTCGCCTGCCTCGCCAATAATGCATCCATCGGCTTTGAATTTTATCGCAATTTGTTCAAAAATTTAATATTGAATAGCTCCATAGATCCATAGTACGTTTGCAATCGTATTTAAGTGACTTGATTCCGGATTCCCATACGCCTCCGAAATGCGGAGAGCAGACAGGGATGCAGCGAAATATTATGTCATTCTCAGAAATGGAATCGCTCCGTTCCTTTGCATCGAGGACCTATCCCCGGCAAATGAAAAATGTTTTGACAGCGTATCACACGATGGAGAATAGATTACCAATAACCTCGAGATGCACGGCCATTACAACCAAACAAACGAATAGCCCGACATAGACTTTGATCGACGCGCCTATCCCGCTCAGTAGACGGACGTAAAACGACCCACAATCAGGCTTGGCATACACTTTTCGCTTCGATTTTGCTCTTTTGATTACTGCATCTCAACCAAGCAAAATTTGCAAAAGTGATGAATGGGGCGTTTGTATAATTAGTTATTATATACAATATTGCTGAAATAAGCATGACTATGTCTTTTGTGTTTATGGCGCTATAAGGCGGCTACCAACGGCATTGCAGCCCTACAGCGTCGTAAATATCAAAGATAACACTTTGCTTTCTTCATCAATATTATAGGTAATTTCTAGCTCTTCGGTAAACGGCTGGATAATGCGGAATATAGGCCCCATAGTGGTCGTCAGCCTCTTATCCAGCAACTCCGATCCCGACCTTCTCGCGGTACCAGCCGGAATACGAGCAACCTTAGCGGAGATCGAGTAACCAACCCCGGTGGAAACTATGGTCGTATACTAACCGAGAAGGAGGTATAGTGAGTCTCGGCACTATAAGATGGCAGCCCCATCGCGAGACTCGGTAGTGTTGCCCCAGTACGGCTACACACCTAAATAATCTTAAACTAACAACATTCAAGCATATTCGGAGCGGAATATTCGGCATCGACCTAGGCGACGGAATAAGGACGACGAATTTAGACTCGGGACTTGGAACTGCAGATCGCTACATTTCGCAGATTGCGAGCGGGTGCTGATTGAACAGCTGGAACCAGAGCGGTGGCGCTACCAACGAACTGGGAACGGGCTTTGTAGGGCTGGGCGGAATGCAGGATCGCGTGATAGATTGGAAGGCGATCAACGAGAGAATGTGTGTATTGAGGATAAAGGGCCGTTTCTTCAATTATAGCATCATTAACGTGCACTGCCCGCACGAAGGTAGACCCGACGATGAGAAAGAAGCGTTCTACGCGAGGCTGGAGGCAACGTACAACAGCTGCTCGTCACGGGACATCAAGATCGTCATCGGGGATATGAACGCCCAAGTCGGTAGGGAAGAAATGTATAGACCGGTGGTAGGACCCCATAGCCTGCACACCGACACAAACGATAACGGCCAACGATGTATAAACTTCGCAGCTTCCCAAGGCCTGGTGATCCGAAGCACCTTTTTCCCGCGCAAGGATATCCACAAAGCCACCTGGAGATCACCTGACCAACGTACAATGAACCAAATTGACCACGTTCTCATAGAGGGCCGGTTCTTCTCTAACATCACGAACGTACGCTTCCGTCGGGGTGCGGATATTGATTCTGACCATTACCTAGTAGCAGTACATGTGCGCTCAAAGCTGGCCACCGTATACCGGACACGTCAAAGCCGCCCTCCTCGGCTGAACATCAGGCAGCTAGATAACCCACAAGCTGCCGAGAACTGAATGAGGCACTGCCGTCTCCCAAGGAGTTAGGTGCTTCAAACCTCGAAGACGGTTGGGGCAGAATACGCTCGGCCATCGGAGAGGCCGCTACCGCGGCACTAGGTATTGAACCTCGGAGTACACAAAATGATTGGTTTGATGGGGAATGCCAACAAGCGGTGGAGGAGAAAAAAATGTATCTAAGTATTGCCACTAGAGAGAACCTGGCCAAATACCGACGAGCTAGGAACCAGTTGACCACGATCCTGAGGAGAAAAAAGCGCCAAAAGGAGGACACAGATCGTGAAGAATTAGAGCAACTATTCCGAGCTAATGACACGCGCAAGTTTTATGAGAAAGTGAACCAAACTCGGAAGGGCTACACACCGAAACCTGACATGTGTAGGGACGAGGGAGGGAATCTAATTACAAACGAGCGCGAGGTGGTCGATAGATGGAAGCAGTTCTTCGATGAACACCTCAATGGCGAAGTCGCAGAAGGAGGCGGAACGGAAATTAACCTAGGATCGCCAATGGAAGATAGTGATGTCCTAGCACCTGATCTCCAAGAAGTCAAACGAGAAATCAGGCTGCTGAAGACCAATAAAGCCGCTGGGAAGGACCGCCTACCGGCAGAGCTTTATAAACATGGCGGAGAAACGCTAGCAAAGGCTCTACACTGGGTTATTTCTAGGATTTGGGAGGAGGAAAAGCTACCGGAGGAATGGATGAAAGGAGTGGTTTATCCCATCTACAAAAAGGGTGATCGGCTAGACTGCTGCAACTATCGCGGTATTACGCTGATAAATGCCGCCTACAAGGTACTCTCCCAGATCCTGTTACGCCGGATGTCACCGATAGCACAAGGTTTCGTAGGGAATTATCAGGCGGGTTTCATGGGGGCTCGCGCAACTACGGACCAAATTTTTACTATCCGACAGATCTTGCAGAAATGTCGGAAGTACAACGTACCCACGCATCACATCTTTATTGATTTCAAAGCAGCATACGATACAGTCGATCGAGACAAGCTATGGCAGATAATGCACGAATACGGTTTTCCGGACAAACTGACGCGACTGATCAGAGCTACAATGGATCGAGTGATGTGTTTCGTACGCATCTCTGGGACACTCTCGAGTCCCTTCGAGACGCGACGAGGGTTGAGACAAGGTGACGGTCTATCCTGCATGCTGTTCAACATCGCTCTTGAGGCGGTGATCCGACGAGCGGGTATCGAAGCGAGAGGCTCGATTTTTACCAAGAGTAGTCAACTTCTAGGCTTTGCAGATGACTTCGATATGATTGCCAGGAACTTTGCGACGGCGGAGGCAATCTACGCCAGACTGAAAGCGGAGTCTAGGAGAATTGGGCTAGAAATAAATGCGTCGAAGACCAAATACATGAAAGGAAGAGGCTCAAAGGAAACAAATGCGCGCCTCCCACGGACGGTAACCGTTGACGGCGACGAACTAGAAGTGGTAGAGGAGTTCGTGTATTTGAGATCGCTGATGACCGCGGACATTAACACTAGTAAAGAGATCCAGCGGCGCATCCAAGCGGGAAATCGGGCCTACTTTGCCCTTCGTAAAACGCTACGATCAGGAAGCATACGCCGCCGCACGAAGCTAACAATGTACAAAACCATTATTAGACCGGTAGTTCTTTATGGACGTGAAGCCGTGACGCTGCTTACGGAGGACATACGCGCCCTTGCCGTGTTTGAGCGGAAAGTGCTGCGGACGACATTTGGCGGAGTACAAACTGAAAGCGGAGAGTGGCGGAGGCGTATGAATCACGAGCTACAGGCACTGCTTGGGGAGACTCCTATCGTACATCTAGCGAAAGTTAGCTGGCTACGGTGGGCCGGACACGTCGTAAGGATGCCGGACGACTGTGCGACAAAAATAGTCCTCTTCAACAACCCCATCGGCACCAGGAACAGGGGGGCCCAACGTGCACGATGGCTCGACCAGGTCGAAAGCGATTTGCGACTTCTGAGACGACTAGGAAATTGGCGACGAGTGGCCCAAGACCGAGTTGAATGGAGACGAGTGCTTGAAACAGCACGAGCCACCCCGGCTCTATGCTGCTGAAGAAGAAGAAGAATTACTAGCTCTTCAAATGCCCCATACACTACTTTTTTAAATTCTGCTTGGCCGGGGTGCAGTAATCAAAAGAAGCGAAAAGTGTATGCCAAGCCTGCTCACAATAATCCATCCCAGAAAACGAGAACGGAAGAGCTGGTATAACAGGAACCGATACACTGAAAACAGATCACGCATTCTCGAACAAATTTGCAAATCAAATCTCGACCCTGAATTGGCTAAAAACGATGGCGAATGGTGGAAATATTTAGTAAAAGTTTATATTATAAAGTATCCGGAGATGAACAGATCTGGCGATTAATATCTGGCGATTTCATCTGTATTCCTTGGGAGATGTCTCCATTCCGACCCTCATAGGAGACGGTAAATCTCAGTGACCCGGTTGGATACAAATACTTGCCAGTTGTGCGATCTGACTTGATCCAGTGGATCACGTTCGATGAGTCGGACCAAAACGTAACCTGTCCGTTGAAACTAGTATTAATTTGTAAGTTGTGAATTAGTTGACTCCTAAGGAGTGCTTTGCATTGTACCTACCAGGCACAAATTCGACTGCCCACGAAGTGATGTGACACGAAATTTCGACGTTATTAAATACGAATGCATCAGACTCAGACCGAGTACTTGGTCGTCAGGCGATACGTCATACATACAGCAACCGTACCCAAGCAACAATGTAAGTTTTATTGTACTTTTATGGCAGTTTTCGTGACCAATTTTGGTGTAATAAAACCAAAATTGTTACTTGGGTAACCAACGTTGCAAATCGTGCGAGCAGCAAACGATGCCCACACTTACGCGAGCCCGCCGGTGCTGTATGCATCTATAATGCTGCCCATACACCCGTGCGCCCACAGCATCCTAGAGTCTTTCTGCACAACCCGCCCACAAAGCCAAAAACTCATGAGCTGCTTATACACAGAACAAAAGTGGAAGTCCGAACGATTCGGCGATCAAAACTGGTAACGGAGTCTTTTTTGCTTTTATTTTTCTTTTGGGAAGGTTTTCGCACAGAAGCGAATAACAGCAATATAAACAGAACACTCGCTACCTATCGCATATCAGCTTTCATATGCTTTCGTGTGCATTCGTAAGTGTTCGGGTGTTTTCGTGGAAAAAAGTGACTCGCCACCGCCAGGTTCGCTAGTATCTGCAGAAAGCAGCATGCACGCAGAAAAAGAATTGTAAATGCAAAAATATTCTGTATAAATTCAACAAAAAAATTTGTAGACTGAAGGCTAACCCAGATATATTTTTGATTCTAACTGTTTGACTTTTTAGTTTAACAATAAGGTTTATTATTTCGAATAACTGCTAGTTTCTATTAAAGAAAAAAAATGTAGAATCAAAAATAAGTGCTTTTGGGTTTATAAACGATATAGTAGAAGCAAAAGGAGTATGAATTCAGTTTAAACAATATTTTTTTGATTCAAAAATATGATACAAGTTGAACTCAACAACAGGGGATTGTTGATTCAAACTTTCATTATTTTTCTGCGTGTGTACGTGTTTGGATTTTAACTTCCACTTCTGTTCTGTGATGTATGACTACTGATTTTACTTTATTTCTTCTTTTCTTCCTCATATTACGCCCTAGCTTACACACACAGGTAAGAGTGTGGACCTTGCGAGCGGTCGGTATCAGTTGCTCGAGTTGCACTATTGAACGAGAGCGACCGCTTTGGCTGATAGTTAAATACACACTCGCAAAAACTCATGGCAGAACTCTACAAAAATGGTCAAGTAACACTAGCAACGGTACTTCACTGGATGATTTCAAGGATTTGGGCGGAGGAGAAATTACCAGAGGAAAGGATGGAAGGTGTAGTCTGTCCCATCTATTAAAAAGGCGATCTACTAGATTGCAGTAATTACCGCGGCATTACGCTGCTCAACGCAGCCAGAGAAGTATAAGGCGGGCTTTATGGGAGCCCGTAATACAACGAATCAAATTTTTGCTGTCCGACAAATTCTTCAGAAATGTCGGGAGAATAACGTTCCCATGCATTATATTTTCATGGATTTCACGGCAGTATACAACAGTCCAGCGCAAACAGCTATGGCAGATAATGCAGGTGTACGGTTTTCTGGACAAACTGATGCGGCTGATCAAAGCTACCCTGGAGTTAGTTATATGCTACGTGCGTGTTTCAGGGACAAACAATTCTGAAGCCCTTGGTTTTACTTGAATTTTATAAAGGTTTTATTGCGGTTTCAATCATTACCTCTGATTTTATTGTGGTATTGCGCAATATCAAGAGGATACGAGTCCAAACACACTTATAGCTAGCTAGAAAACCGTAATAAAACTGCTAATAAAGCAAATTTATTGTATTTATATTACCACGTTGAAAATTGTTGGCTGCACAACGTCTTTTATAAACTTACCATAAGTGTGGCGTAGCAATACAAAATGGCGCACCAATTAAAATTGAACTTATCGTGGTTGTTTGTCAAACCGCAATAAATCTATTAGTTTTCTAGAGCTATGAAAACGGTAACACGGTAAACGGTAACTGGTGGAGCTCTTAGTTTTATTAGCGGTTTTATGAAATTGGTCATGAAAATTTGGGTTTTATTACAAGCTTATGATGGCATTTAAGACCAAAACTGTTCATCAAAACCGCCATAAAAGTACAATAAAACTCACATTGTTGCTTGGGAGGGGATGTCCTGAATGTTGTTCAATATGGCTATCGAAGGTGTGATCCGGCAAGCGGGCATCGAAAGGAGAGGAACGACCTTCAACAAGAGTAGCCAACTCCTAACCTTCCTAGACGACCGCGACATCATTACTGGAAATCTTGGGACGGCGGAGGCAATCTGTGCCAGGTTAAAAACGTAAGGTAGGAGGATAGGGTTACAAATTAATGTGCGGAAAACCAAATACATGGTAGGAAGAGGCTCCAGAGAAAGCAACGTTGGTCATCCACGGACAGTGACTATTGACGGCGATGAACTGGAAATGGTTAATGAGTTCGTATATTTGGGAGCTCGGGTCACCGCCGACAGTAATACGAGTAAGGAGATCCAACGACGTATTCAAGCTGGAAATCGAGCCTACTTTTCCCTCCGCAAGATGCTTCCATCAAGGAGCATACGTCGCCGCACAAAGCAGTGAATGTACAAAACGACAATCAGACCAGTAGTTCTCTACGAAGTTGAAACAGTAACTTTGCTTCCGGAGGACATACGTGCACTTGCCGTAATTGAACGAAAGGTATTGCGGATTATTTTTGGCGGAGTACAAGCGGAGAGTGGCGGTGGCGTATGAATCACGAGCTACAGACCATCGTACACCTGGCAAAAGTCGGAGGGCCGACGTGGCGGCAGGGATGCCGGATGACTGTGTAGTGCAATCCGTTCTCTTCATGAATCTGGTAGCTAGGTACTAGATGGCTCGACCAAGTTGAAGCCGACTTGCGTGTGCCGAGACTCGCAACGAATTGGCGACGAATAGCCCAGTAGCAAGTATAATGGAGAGGAATTCTTGATACGGCAAGAGCCACCCCGGGTCTCAGCTGGTAAAGTTCAAGGAACACACGACTTTATTTTCAAGTGTTATATTATGTAAACTAATATTTTTAGTAATCGGCGTCTTTAATCTATTTTCAGATAGCGAAATTAGGCGCTATATCCTATAGCATAGGACCTTAGTCTCAATACCATTAGTTCATCCCCGAGAGTCCAGGGTTATTAGTTAAGAAACTCCCAACGACTGCAGTATGTCATATAGGCTGCGTTTGGTTCGAGAGGTTCAAGCTTTCTTCCTTCCTTCCCCTTAATTTCAAGGAATTTACTGAAATTGGGCCTCATTTCTGGTTCCATGGGATTCTAAGGTACAAGGTAGAGAATTCGCTATGATACATGCTGCACAGTTGGCCTGATAGTAGTTGTCATTTCCCACTATGCTCTCAAGAATTGCGACGCTGCGTTAGTATGAGATTAGATTAAATCTGAAGCGCAAATTCCTATAATGGAAAAGAAAAATAATTTCCAAATAAAACAATTAGGATCAGAAAAATTATTTATATGTGTATGCTTCAGTGATAGCACACTGGAAGATGGCAAATTAAACTCTAATTAAAACTCTCATTTCATTAAGCAAACAACAAATAACGAGTTCCGGTTAGCACTTTTTGTCAAAAAAGTCACCATTTTTGCACAGTCAAAAGCAAACCAGCAAACAGTTTTGATACGGTCGCTGTAACACAGTTTCCACGAAGTACTTGTTGTAATTGTTTGTTTTCTGATAGGCTGTGATTGCTCAACGTCATGAATAATTATTACGGAAGCTAGAGTTGCTAGTTTTATTTTGTCAGGTAGTACCGGTACCCATTTAGTTTTAAACCTTTAAAAGGCCCCACTAGGCGAGAGAGACTAACAATTGCTTCCATCGCTGCTGGCAGCCCTATGTGCATTTCACAGTTCTACGTGCATCGCAGCAAAAGCATGGTTCACGCGAACCGTGCCTTTCTGTCATATCAAAAATTCGCCATTAGCAACTCGATTACAAAGCTGTTACAAAATAAAATTTTGTTTTATTGTTTTTTTCGATAACCTTGTTTTGCTGCAAATCATCAGTCGGAATTAGTTTTAGTAAGTTGTGAACCCTGAAGAAAAAAAATCTACTCATCCGTTATTTCCTTCCGATCGGGAACGGGTCGCTCATCAATCATATGTTGCTGAATGGACGAAAATGAAGTACATAACAACATACAACTCTGGCAGATTGCAGTGATGTAGAAACACCGCATTACACCGTCATCATTGTGTGTGCTAGCTGCCACGGAATCGTGTCATTGTGTTGTGCGAGGCCGGGCTGTGGTCACACAAATAGAACGCAACGGGCAACGCAACGGCAATATGCGTTCGTAAAATCTCGCAGCCAAAGGAAAACTGTCCTCGCGGGCAGCAGCAGCACTGCAGATCAGAACCGGAACCGAAACGTCGTCCTGGCGGTGGCGGTGGGGATGGTAATTTCCGTGGACTGCTATACTACCGTCCCGTGCGGCGGTCGGTCCTGATTGATCCCTTGAGGACCTTGGGTACAGCCTTTCCCATCCGTCACGACCGACCGACACGGTGGCATTGGTACTGCACATGTAAACCGAAAGAACTCTCGGGTGCTTGGTCACGTACTAGTACCTCTTCCCCTTCTACCCCCCTTCAACTGGGGCGCAGGGATACCGAAACAACCACCCTGTTCCGTTCGCTGGCTGTTGTGATGGATCGGATGGTTCCACTTACGAGTGTTGTCATTAATTATAGTTAGTCACTGGATGGGCCGCTGGCTGGAGAGGGGATGTATCTATCATTTCACGTTTTTATTTGGTGATACAAGTTTTTTTCCCTCGAGTAGGATCGATTATGATGCATTGCTTGCTGGGTTGCTGCACTATGATGATTGATTTACGCTTCAACACCTTGACAATACGGTCTGTAGTTGCGCCAGTATGTAGTGATTGATTTTTGATAAACCATCAATTTGAAACAGCTCTTGATTGATTGACTTCTTTCGAAGCTGGTAGTCGGAAAAAATGTCAATATTGATGACTACCTTTCGTCCGAGCAGAGTGTATCCTTTTTTCGTGGAATTACACTTTGAAAATTATCATGTTGAGCTTAAGTATCGAACCCAAAATTAAATATTGTGGATATCCATGGAATGATATAATCCGTAAATTAAACGAACGTCAATTAAAATTACAAAGCAATTTGTTTGTTTCTTTTTCCGGCTGCTTAAATGTTTCCGGAAGAGGCAGAAATTAAGTTCGGAAAATATTGGCAGACAAAATAAACCAGGAATCACAACACCCACAGATGTGTGGCAATGTATACGTTCATTATGGTAGGTGTTGAACGAGCAAGTGGTAAGTTTCCTCCGGTTTATTCCGTCTGTCAATGTTTTCCGAGCGGGGGTTGAAAAAGCTTTTTCGAAATTTGTGTTTTACAAACAGCACTTTTCCGTACTTTATTATGTTCGTGTGTTTATGTTTATGTTGAGATTGATTCGAGTTTCGTGTTGGCATTGATCGTATTACGATAACATTATCTCATGTGTGGGACAGTCGTATCATCCGGTGCCATTTCCAGGTCGATTTAATTAACATTTTCAGTGCAACAAGCGAACAAAAAACGACAAGGATAGTCGTAATTAGAAATAATTTATAGGGCAATCTTCGTAAAAGTTACCACGATGAAAGCTTTTTTTAATTTTCTTTACGATAGTTTCACACTAAACCTCGTTGTTGGGTGTTACTCTACCGGCTGGTTGGGGAAATAATTATCTGATTAAAAAAATGTTATGTGCACTATCAGCTATATTATTTCAGTGCTTAGCCAGTGAAATAAAACTTAATCACTTTCATGCAATCGTACCCTGCGGTTTATGCAAGTGCACAGAATGAATATAACAATATAATCGCTCGGAACGATAAACTTGTACCGGGTTTCCTGACCATTCATAGAAGCACAAAAATACCAACGCCAAAGGTGTTTAACGGGGATGCAATTAAATTAGATTATGTCTGGTCCCGGGGGTAGAAACAAATCAGAGTTATCGAATAGTTCTGCAAAACGATTAGAGATTCAGTCAAATGAACATCTGATAAGAGACTTTTTTACACAGATAGAAATCCGATTCGGATACCATGAATGAAATCATGAAATCATGAAGTTTGAATTGCTATCAACAAATCATGACTGAACTCCCATATCAAGCAGCACAAAAACATGAATAATAGTTCATGGTTTTGAGTTGTGTTGTACTGCAAGAAGCTCATGATAGCATGAGTATTATTCATGGTGTATTTTCATGAAGCATAAGCTAGAAACATGAAATCAGGAGTCATTTTGCTCATTTTGGAGATTACATTTCTATCCGTGTAAGTAAACTTAAATACCCGATTTAATACAGAAATCGATACGCATGTGGTTTTTACGCGAATTTCGAAAATCGTTTATTATATACGCGATATTTTACCTGCAGAAAATTAGTTCATTTTCATGAATTATTGTAAACTCCTTCCTTCTCATTATAGTCTAATCTGTCCACTCAATTACGCTGCTAATTTGAAACATTTATATCGTGCAAAAGTTAAACAATTCTTGAAAACCAAAAAAAAACGCTTGGGCTCTAGAGGGTTGAGTAAATGTTATTCTTGTATTTCTTGTATTGAATTGTTTAGTTGATAGTTGATCGTCGGTACAGCTACAGACAAATGTTCGATTATTGATTGATGTCATAAGTGTACATGATCTTACAACTTTATTTTTCCCAGCTTATTTATTAAATGGAACGCAACAAATAGATCGTAAGTGATATTTCGAATTTGGCATTCCGTGATATTGTGCCTAGCAAAAATATTCTTTTTTTGACGTAGGACTACGTCTTTGTTTACTATACTTAGACTAGGTAGCACTTTGTGAAAAGGAAAATAGAAGTGTAACGTTTGAATGAAAGATTTCAAATGCTAATAACTACTAAACTACTGAACGAAACTGAACAATTTATATGTCGTTGGATAAATAAAATGACCAGCAATTTTCTAGGGGGTAAGAGAGCCATTTTATGGGGCGTAAGAGGGGGGCTCCTATACAAATGAAACGCAAATCTCTGCATAACTAGAGAACTAATCAAGCAAATGTTCGAAAACAGACACTGAGGAAGCCTGCAAGTCGTAGGCGAAATACGTATCTGTCATTGAATAAAATACACATAGTAGAATTAAATTGGATAAGTTTTCTTATTTTTTATTTTTAGGTTCCGTATTCTACTAAGACGCTCCAAAAACTTCAGTCAAGCAAATGGAACCAAACTTGGCATGCGGGGTTTTTAGGGGGCAGAAATTTTTTCTATGGTGAATTATGGCCCCTCCCCTTTTAAGAGGGGGGGGGGGGGGGGCTCCCGTAGAAATTAAATACAAATTTCCTCATAACTCGAGAACTAATCAAGCAAATGGAACCAAATTTGGCATGTTGGGGTTTTAGTAGGCAGCAATTTTATCTGTGGTCAATTATTACCCCTCCCCCTCCCCTCCTTTAAGAGAAGAAGCTCCCAAACAAATGAAATACAAAGTTCCTCATAACTCGAGAACTAATCAAGTACAGTTGGATTTCGAATTTGGCAACAAATGCGTTTCATCTATGTTGCCAAAATCGAAACCGTGCCAAAATCGAGACCCTTTTGTGATACGAAAAAAATGAATGTAAATGCGTTAGAAATTGACTAAAGGTTATTAATCAACGATTGCAACTTTTGTTTGTTCACAAAATCCGCCAAGAGCTATCCGTCAGGTGGAAGTAAGTTTTTGGCGACCTGAGGTAAGACGTAGTCCTACGGCAATAAAAATATTATTGTTCGAAACATTCTATAACCGCAAACAATTTTTCATGAACACTCTTAGGGCAATATTTTTTCGTCATTTTAAGTATGTTTGCGGAAACTGACTGAAATTTAAGCATATTTTTGGAAGTTAAATATTTTGTGTTGCCAAAAACGGATACTTTTGTTGCCAAAATCGAGGCATGCCAAAATCGAACCATGCCAAAATCGAACCATGCCAAATTCGAAATCCCACTGTATATATAAAAAAATTAGCATTTGGGGGATTTTGGAGGCATGAATTTATTTTATGATGGTTTGAGACCCCTCTGTGGTAGGGGGATAAAGACTCTCATACAAATCAAACAGAAATTTTTGCGTAACTCAAAAACTAATCGAGCTCGAGAAATTTTGGACTCTTCCATAAATCATAACAGTCAATAACAAGACCACCAAATATACTATCTGCAGCCCTCCCGCAGCAATCACCTCTGTCTAGGTTTATTTGTTTTCCTAGGTCTACTGACCCCTATCACTTTCCTTCAGTTTGGTCCAAACGAGCGATAGGGAGTAAGGAAAGGATTACCGGCACCGAATTTTAAATTTTTACTCTCTGACCTAAAACGAACAATCTGGTAAAATTTGGTTTAAAACCGTGACGACGTCGTTAAAAAACAGCATGAATAATAATAGTCCCATGATGCTTCCTTGTGAAACTCCTGAATAATTAGTAAATTGCGAAGATAAACAAGTACCGAGCTTAACGCGAAATTTTACGCAAAAGTTTTCCATGTTCCATGTGCCAGTATAAATGACATTAACTTGTGCTTCCAGTTCCATTTGTGAGATAAACCAGGACATAAACCCAAACAAGTTAGTGCAAACGGAGCAACCTGGCACGAATCCATGTTGAGAGGTTGATATATTTGTTTCGTACTAATAGCTTAATAAAATACAGTAATGCTCCGATTTTGTCAGCTCCCGATTTTGTCTATCCCCGATTTTGTCTACCCCCGAATTTGTCAGCCTATAAATTTTGTTTAACTTTTGTGCTTTTAAACACGATTTATAAAACTTTTCAGCCTGCTTGAAACTATTCTGATTCTTTGGGGAAAGTTTTTGAATAAAATGATGCCTTCTTGCTAGTAATTCGGGTCAAAATTAGGGCATTTTTATAGTAGAAGTTCAATAGTTTCTAAACAGGCAAAGATAGAGGTATACTATATCCAGAAATGCTGTGTATTTTTACTATTTGTACAACTTTGTAAAACAAGAAAAAGTCATACAGAAACTACAAAAACAGCTAAAATAGAAAAACTGATTTTAACGACTTTTCATTTATGGGAAATAGGATTTTTCTATCTTTGCTGAAGAGATAGAAGGTTACTGTCTTCAGCAAAATTTCTTGTAATAATATGCTGTAAAACTTTGCAGAACACATCAAAGTGTTATATTGAAACTGAAGAAAAATAAATTTTTTATAGCACTTTTAGGGGGATTAATCAAAATTTGATTGGTTCGATGGTTCTACAATTGGTTCGATGGTCCGATGGTTCTACAATTGATGAAGGGACGGCAGGGGAAAGAAATGAAAATTTTTTTGGGGAAGGAGGGGGAAGAGCGGAAAGGTGAGGAGAAGGGGGGATATTGTTAGCTATGCTTAACAAGTAATCGTTGTGACTTCTTCCTTTTGTCCAATGCTGGAAGGTGCATGAGTCGAACCAAGCTATAATCTGAGATTATAACTGGATTCGAACCCACAACACCCGCCAGGGCATATGGTTCGCTGGTACTTGTACCTTTGAACCATAGAGGCGCTGGACAAAAGGAGACTGCAAAACCCACTCATCAAGATAGCGATGCGTCTGGTTGGGTTATTCGCGTTTACGAACGAAGCTAACGAACGTAAGCTGCTGCCAACTCCAAAAGTTTACTGTAGGGGTGAAGCGGAATAGGAATTTCTTAAAGAGCGCAGAGATCAAAACATTTTGGCAGATTTTCACCCACACGTACATACGGGCATTTCTATGAGTGTGCAAGAGGACGTTTAATGCCGTCAACGCGAATAGACACAAATTATGCCTCTTCCTACGTGTATTGTAGATTACCACCGAGCGAGAAGTTTTAAATCTAACTGGTTTTTACTGGCAGGACGACGACACTATGCAGGCCTTACGCCTTGCAATCAGAGTTGCCATTTTCACAAGTTTTTCTGTAAAATCACAGATTTTTTTGTCATTTTAAAGCACAGAATCTGTGATCACAGATGACAGATATTTTTGATAATCACATATTTTCACAGATATGCTACATGTTGAAGAATAGTTTATCACTGGATTTAGTAACAGATTTTTTTCCATAGTTTTACAGATTTACACAGATTTTTAAACCAGAAACACAGATTTTAAAATGGCAACTCTGCTTGCAATTTGCACGTGACGTTGTTCGTCTGTCAGTGTGTGTTATCCGCGATTCTCGGCGCAGGTTTTCGAGATAAGGCCCCGTTCCTACGAAATAAACTAATCTCAAGATTTTAGTCTTGACCTTGAAATGCGGTCATACATATATACTCAAGTCGCTTTTTACGCGCAGGATACGTCCCGCGTAAATCAAAACC
The DNA here is from genome assembly GCF_943734655.1 of Sabethes cyaneus. Lineage (NCBI taxonomy): Eukaryota > Metazoa > Arthropoda > Insecta > Diptera > Culicidae > Sabethes > Sabethes cyaneus. The sequence continues at coordinate 48,931,140 of NC_071355.1, forward strand.
GCGTAAATTCCGAAAACCGCGTAAAAAACGCGTAAAAAGCGATTTCAGTGTATATTAATATTTTTTTGAAACGATGGTTGTACAATTGATGAAGGGACGGTAGGGGAAAGAAATGAAAATGTTTTTGGTGAAGGAGGGGGAAGAGCGGAAAGGTGAGGATATTAATATATATGTGAGGAAATATTAATATATATGTATGACCGCATTACAAGGTTTAGGTTTGAGATTAGTCAAAATTTGAACTCCGCTGAACGATAGAACTTTTAATTTTAAGAAACTCTTCCAAAGGTACCATAAACTTAAAACCAAGTTTTCTCGCTCAAAGCTAATGCGCACCAAAAAAGGTTCTGGACCAGTGTTCTGTGCCCTGTTCATTGAGCTTTCGGTTGACAAACTGAAGGTTAAAATTTATTTTTGGTGGAAGTCTTCTATATAGCAAAATCTCAAGTCTTGAATTTTGAAAAAATTGTCGAAAAAAAAAATTCCCCATTTTGTCAGCCCAAAAATTAACATGGGGCTGACAAAACCGGAACATTACTGTATTCATATTGCTATACTCAGTACGTGATTTCTCGCCAAGTAGTGATAAATACATATCTGCGAGATATTTTTTTGCAAGTTCTATAAGGAACATAGGGCAGACAGAAATTCATTTTTATAGGCATAGATTTGTATGGGAGACCCCCCCCCTCTTAGTGGGGGGAAGGGTCTTATGCCATCGAGAGAACCTTCCCTGGCCCCAAAAACCCCTACATTTAAATTTTTACGCCCATCGGTTCAGTAGTTTTCGATTCTATAAGGAACATAGGGACAGACAGACAGACAGACAGAAATCTATTTTTATAGGTATAGATTCTAAGATGAATATTTTGTATACGTATCACTTGTCAAGCGGTTATTTTGTACATTTTTGATGACAGTAGAATTAAATGGGAAAAAATTCTTTCGATTTGAGATTCTTCTAAGGCGCTCAAAAATATCTTGATTATTTGAGATTGATTCATACATCTCTGTACACTGAGAAAAATAGTATGAAAATCCCTTTATTAGAATAAAACTTAATATTTTTTTGAAACGATGGTTTTTACAATTGATGGAGGGACGGTAGGAGAAAGTAATGAAAATTTGTTTGGGAAAGGAGGGGAAAGAGTGGAAAGAAGGGGGGGGATAATAGGTAGCTACGCTTAACCATCGTTTCAAAAAAATATTATTAATGCCTGACCGCATTTCACGGTCAAAGACTAAAACACGAGTTTGGTCAATAAAATAAAACTGCTAATAACCTACGCGTGTTATAGACAAGCACGAGACCGCATCGCAAGTCTTATAAAATGTCTTTTTTTACACGAAGTGATTGCATTAAGCCATGAAGCATTTTAAGATGCTCGGAAAAACGAACTGTTTTCGTAAAAACTGCCACTGTGCATGGGTCATTTCGTTATGAAGGAGATAAAAAATTAAAACGTGGCCATAGATTTTATGATTATCGTTTACCACGTGTATCATCGTAATGCACTACTCACCATAAACCTAATATAATTGCGCAGAAAATTGCGTAAAGAAAAATGCAAATTGATTAATAAAGCGATTTATACGCCATCTATATAGTCTATGTAAATAGTAGTGAATGTATATTTGTATGTATGTTGATCCCAAGCAACCAATGTACAGCTGCTTGGTTTTAATAAATGTTATGAAGATTTTATTGCGGAATAATGATTTACCTGAAGCTTTATAGATACCCATTACCAAGAAAAACGAGTCATATTTAATACTAATAACTGATTATTTATACTCGAATAAAACAATCCGTAAACCCGCAACACTGAGCTTATTACGGTTGCTTAAATTACGACAAGAAAACTGGTTGGCTAATGGCTATGCAATATCTCATACAAAACAATTCTGAGTACAGTAGACTCTCAGAAAAGTTAACTCTCTGAAAAGTTAATTGTTCAGAAAAGTTAAGCGTATATCAGCTCTCATGCAACGCTCTAAAAAGTTAATTTTTGCCTTAACTTTTCTGAGAGTTTGAATTTATTGGTTGTCCAAGCGTTTCTTCACACACGTGTGTTTACCTTTTATCTTTATTTCTTATTTTTCGGCTTATTGTCACCTTTCCACAGTTTCATACAGAGTCGCATCATAACTGGGATTAAATTAAACTCTTGCAACAATAGTTCAATACGGCATATAGTTACTTCAAGATTTTTGGAAATATACTGGAAAAACGCAAACTCAGATTGAATTTTAAATGGAAAAGAAGGAACAACAAGGAACTAAAAATTAGCGCGAACGCTTATTTTTAATCAAAACGTAGACTACGAAAAAACAAAAGTAAACTAGTGTAACCGATTGTTTTAAACTTAGTGAAAGGTATTATTTTATAAAAAACTATGAAACTATAATTTCATAAAGATATTGCTACATATTTCTTTCCATTACAACTTCCAGGTACATCAAAATATGTATCCTATATCCCGGAATGCATTTTTAGCTTTTGTATTCATCATTTTCAATGACTTTTAGGACTACTCAGACAAGTTAATAGTTCGGAAAAGTTAATCGACCGATTCCCCAATCGATTAACTTTTCCGAGAGTCTACTGTATTCTCAAGAGTACCAATACATTGACCTATCAATACAAAACTGTCTTTATGGCGGCTGCTCAAACTGCAATAAAACTTAAAAGCTACAATACTTATATGCACACAAAGGAGAACAATTTACAGTTTTATAACGCTTTTGGAATAGTAATATGTATCCAATCATACAGACTTATCGCAGTTGTTATGAAGCGCTGCTAGAATTATCAACGAAAAGTAAATTTATGTTAGGCCATATTGATATTCTAGCAATTAAAAACCATGAAACAAAAATCCTGACAATTTCCACAAAAAAAGTACGAGTTACACTAGGCTGACCAGACGTCCCGGATTATGCGGGACTGTCCCGGATTTGGATGGCTTGTCCCGGATTACTAAGCGTCCCGGAAAGTATCCCGCATTGATTAATTTTTTTATCGAAACAGTTTCTAAGGATGAAACATAGGAAATTATGTTATTGGTGACTGTTTTCTTCATCTTCAACTTTCGCTTCATTATCCCACAGTATTTCAATACTGCACGAACCCGTGGACAATTTGGTGCAATCAGCTCTTTTGAGATGAACTGAAGTCCACTGTCAATTGTAGCATGCATGCCGAAACTGCGGCAGGTTATCATGGGACTTAATGAAGGACATAATCCGCTTAGTGAGACACCTACGGCTGTGTATATCCGAACTCTTATCCGTCACAAAACAGTGGTTTTCACACGGATGCCAATGAAACAGATCCCTTGCGAAGTCATGACCTTTTATTACGAACCTATCCCCAAAACCAATCTAAAATCTGCTTCAAACCCTTGGTTGAAATCGGCCCTCCTGATGCTTATTCATCATCGAGTCAGACACCTGTAACGCGTTTCCTCCAATGTTGCGAAGCGAGCGAGAAGTCAACCATGCCTACACACACGCGAAAGAGTATGAGAAACAGCATTCAACGCTTACGCCGCATACGCAGGCATAAAAGAAACAGCCGCCGGTACTGTGTGCAGACATTCTACTACCCACACACTCGCGCATGCACAAACTCACATCGTCTGCTAAGCTTACTCGCGAGTTAAATAACTCCTGGGGAATCAGCTGCCCGTGAGGCCTAGTGGCGCACTAGGATAAAATTTATGCTTTACTTTTTCTTTTCTTCTTCATCTTCGCTCTCGATTCTACTGGTTTCGTCACCACCCGGCCGCGTAACCCGCAAGACCGGATTCTAGCCTTTGTTTATTGTTTGAGGCTTCTGTTGGGATCCTCACTTGCTCGGTAACACTTGTAGCCATTCCGAGACGGATTCGCCGTTCAGTACAGCGTTAGTATTCAGTATTTTCGCCAAAGCATGCTGAGATCAGCCTTAACTTTCCGAATGACCCTCAACCGCAGTTGACGACGAAGAGTTCAATTCGAACGTCTGGCTTGCGCCTTGCGGACAGCCATGAGAATTTCCTTGCAACCATCAATTACTCACACCTCTGCTCTTTTAGGATGCTGGAAGCTAGTTCCGCCAGCTCCCGAGTCGACGCTGATGGATTCTGCAGGTGACCGCACATAATTACTTTCATTTCTCCTCCTGCATGATGAATATCTCGAAACCACGTTACCTGCGAAACTGCGAAAAAAAATATACCGAGCAGAATAGTTTACAAATAACACAACGCTACCAAAAGCTAACATCCACGGCCACTGAGAGCGCCGGTATCGCCAAAATGAAGTGCCCAATTTCTGAATGATCCCATCTTTACTACCGAACCGATTTAGCAAATAAGCCATTTAATATGTCCCGCATTCATTCAAAAAAATCTGGTCACTTTAAGTTACACAGACAAAGTTATTATCGATGTGTTCGCATATTATAGAATACAACTAGAGCAAAAATAGCAAAGCCTAGGTGCTACATGCCGCACAGCTAGCTTCGAGGTACGATGCTGGTCTAACAAGCCAGTCGTCGTATGTTCGAATCTCGGCTAGGCGGTGCTTGCTAGTTAGAGTCAGTAGGATTGTTGCACTGGCCCCGTAATTTTCTTGTACTCTAACAGTCGGCTGCGAAGTCTGTCGATAAAGAAGGGTAATGTCTAAAGACGGTATAAACCCATGGCTTTGCTTAGGTGCTACATTCCGTTATCGAAACTTGACCTTCTATTTTTTTATACGACAGACTTTGCAGCCAGCTATCAGAGTACAGGATGATTGCAAGGTCAGTTACTACGTTCCTATCGGCTCTAACAGCCTCCTCCAGCCGAGATTCGAACATATGACGACTGGCTATTGGGCCAGCATCATACCTCGAGGCCAACTGGGAGGCAGCTAGAGCAATATTATAGAAAATTGAGCTAAATAAATCGAACTTATTTATTTCTTTAGACAATAAGTTTTTATAAATCAGCATTGTTCCGATGGCGTAATTTTACGTTCTTTTTATATAAATATGCACAATAAAATTTGATGCATATGGTTTATAACTGTAAAAATCGTTAAAAAAAAAATTTACTTGTTATTTCACATATTTTAAGAAGATCGCCATAAAATAAAATTGATTGCCAGGCTCATCTGACAGCGAAGTCATCTCTTTTTCGTGCGCTTGCATAAATTTGCAGCAAAACAAACTGTTGTACTGTTTTAGCTTTCAGCGTAACAAGCTTCATGTGAGGCTTTATGAAACAGAACAAATACATCATAGTTCACAGTCATATAGGGTATGTTGCTGCTTCGTCGTAATTGCCTATTCCCGTCCTATCCAACACAAACTATTAAAAATATCAGCATTTTTATGACGCACAATGCAAAACTAGTTATTCCCTAATATTATAGTTTGTTATCTATCATACGAGATTAATCAAAGTGAGCTGAGATCTATTTAAATGCTTTTTATCATTAAAGAAGTCCTACCAGCCAAATTTCCTACGTTTTTTCGTGCGACGAAGAAGACAATGTGGACTAGGTAATTGTTTTAATTTCCGTCATTCATAAATGAAAATAACTCACGCAAGGCATTGTTGTTGTTCTACAGCCAGGAAAACTTGCCTGACCTGAAGAAATTTTGCAGAATAACATTTGTCATGCCGTCCTACACAAATACATGCGCGTTAGCTTCGTAAATATTGTTGTGATTTTTAGTTCGGACGATGAAAAATTTTGATGGACGGATTATAAAAGGGTACGACGAATTTTAGAAATAAAGTCAGTTGCGTAATTTCAATAATATGCTTTAATAAACGCTTTTCAGTAATTTCAAAGTTCACGGATCGGAAGGTAAGTGTGTTTTAGTCAAATCAGCACAAGAACTATTGGAGTATTCATTAAATCCATTCAATAAATGATGAAAATTAGAATGGCTTTACTTACTACGATGGGAATTAGAAATAAACCCTATTGGTCTAGCATGAATCTTGAATAAAATCTGTACTCTAAAGATGGTTAGCAAGTCGGGTTTTGATGATTGCTTTAAAACTGGGCCAAATTATCATAACGTGGTCGTATGTGGGTCCTTAGATGGTTATTATAACAATGAGGTTATCATAGTAGGTTTTAAGATTTGGTTCTGAAATCTACTTTACAATTGAAATAAAACCAAAATTGTTACTTGGAATGCGCATGTTCCACCATAAGTCCGGAACGCCTAGACCGTTCTTCACCAAATTTGGCATACGTGTTCCATGCCATAAACGACGTTTACCGTCATACTGAAATTGACAGTTTTCAATTTACGCGCAGCTATGATTCAAGATGGTACAATCGCAAGGTACAACAATTCCCTGTCTGCCTGTTGCCAGTCAAGATAAATTGAAATTCACTTCACTGATCACTGATGGAAATTTCATTATCTCGTCGTCGCGTGATGTCTTCTAATTAAAAGTGACGCTATGGGACCGTGCTAGGGACAGTGAAAGGTACAATAGATGCTACTTCATGGTTTCTTCACTTTGTAACCAGTGTCTCGTGTATATTAATGTGAGTTTGAATTTATCTATTTTTTCTCATTGGCGGAACTAGGGGGAGGCTAGGGGGGGCTAAGCTCCCCCTAGGAGAGATTTAGCCCCTCCTAGAAAAATTGACTTGACCGTCCAATAAAACGGTTGAAAAAAAATTCTGGGGCTATAGCCCCCCCCTAGAAATGAGCGCTAGTTCCGCCAATGTTTTTTCTTCAACAAGAAAGTTAGGAGACATTGTTAGAAACTGGAAACTGAAAACATCTCTTTAATTTAACGAGGTACATCATTGCATTTTTTTTGTATATTTACAAATTTTCAATGGAATTCAATTCAATGCAGTACAATGGAATTAGGGCTGTAAAATGCTGCAAAAACACAGTTGGACCCATCAGCCATCATCATGCAAATGACATGAATTTGATGCTCCTCACTGAGCTGTCACAGCTATGTGTGTAAAGTGACAGTAAGCACACATTTTTACGTCAGCAATAATCGGTGCCTAAATTCTACGAGTGTTGTAAGTTGAAAAGCATTGATTCACGTTAATGTCAGTAAGGATCAAATCATTAACAATCACTAACAACAAAAATGGACCGAGAAAATGAAGTCACCGCCAGAAAACCTTTCATTCATTTCGTTCTTTTTTTGTACAGCTGATCGCATTGTTTTTCAATCTAATTCAGCTTTCCCACTCCCCAATAGCTCTTTTGTTATACATACACACGCTCCAGCAATTGAAACGGTCGGAAAAACAATCAAAAGTCAGCATTTTCAACGAGCGTCAAATTCACTGGCACCACCGGTCGAAAGTGCCAGCCAAACACAATGATTGCGCGCAGCAAATCTGCATAAAGGTGTGTACAGGTTCATTCTGTTTCGCTTGACATCGGTCCCCAAAGCGAACATAAATATTGCCCCCATCCCTGCCGCCCTCCTTTGCCCGAAACTTCCCTGCCGCGGCGCGGACTCGCTTCCTCGGTCGATAACTAACCCTATTTCCATTTTCACCTTTTCTGAAATCTAGTACTTAATTATCGGCTCGCTGAGCAGGCATTATATCACTGTGCCCGGGTGAAGCGAAAGCCCCTGAGCGGGTCGTGCCGGCGTGATTAATTCGATTACGATGCAAATTCGAACACTTGCTCTGTCCTGGCGAGGCGCGACGCGGCGCAGCGGCACAGTCGCCTGCAGCAATCGTTCGAGGGTGATAACACGAGAATCTGAAAATTTCCAGAGTTTATCCGGAGTGTTTTATTTTTTTCTGGATTCGAACTGCCAAACTTTTTTAAAGCAAAATTAAGAAAAACTGCAGTACGTTTGCTGAAGTACACTTTTGCAACTGCCTGCATCCCTACTTAATGTAGAGATAGCGAAAAAGTGGTATTTTAACCGTGAAAAAGGGTCCAATACAATTCATACTGGTTCACATTATAGGTCAGAGTTGATTCGGCTGAGACACGCTAGAAAAAACAAATGTACCCTCCATTAGCAGGTCCCAATTGAATTATGGATTAATTTCTATTCTCTCCTGCGAGCATCCTCCATTTCCCTCCACCAAAAAAGGTTAATGTTAGTTTGCGATAAAACCACACGGATTAAGAGCGAAATTTCTTGTAATGAGGAAGCAATGTGGGAGTAATGGGGTATTGTTACTGAAGTGCGCCAGGCCAGACAATTTAGAGTTTGATTCAATTATCATAATCAGTGTGGCTCGCACCACAAATCGCCGCTTAGCAACAGATAAATGTTTGTTTTCGGTCTAATCCGCGAGCTTGAAACATTAATGCTGTCAGTGAGTTGCGTGCTTGTCAGCGAGCAGCAATCCTGAAAACGTTTTATTCAGCATTTTTCACAGCCAAATACCGCATTGTTATTATCGATTATTTAGACAACTTTCCACTCACCAGAAACATTCAAATCGTATTTGTCACAGTTTCACACACCCTTCGGCTACCAATCGGGAAATTTTTCCAAAGTTTTCCACAAGGATACTGAAAGTAGCAAAAAAAGCTACTCACGTTCGCTGTACGCTATAATGCCGTACGCTAACAACGTTTCCCCGCATGCATCGTCAACCATTGTGGCCCTGTCGAGATCAGACGCTCGCTATCGCTTTCCACCATGGACGGTAAGCGCGAAACAATTTTATCTGCGACATTCGAGGGAATTGATTACGGGCATCGTACTTGTCATTCACCGGAAGATGTCAAACAATCGATGATCGTGCAACAATTTGTTCAGTGTGTGACAAATGAAAACTCTCGGAACACCGCATAATTCAATCAATATCATCATCTCTGCTGCTCCATTGACGTGTGTTCGGTCCTTTGGAACGGCGGCGGCGGCGTTGGATGGAGAACAACCGTAAAACCGCCAGTCGCACCCACAAGAATTGGTTCTGCTGTGAAGAAGCACGGAAGCAGTGGAGCATTATAAATATACTGCGAACTGCTAGACGCGAACGGAACCGACGGCATCCGTCAAATGGTGGCAGATTTTTTTACTAGAGGTTTTTTTCTCCGCCTTTTACTGTGACACACAGGACCGGTCGCTGGTTGGTTGCTCTACCATCACCGTCGCCATCATCGTCATCGTCCTTGTAAAGTTGCGGGCAGTGGTTTTACGAAGATCGAGTGGGCGAATCGCGCCCCCATTACGTTGACAGGCAATCGTCCTACTGGGTTCGGTTCGGTGGAGAACGTTTTCCTCGAATAACGAACGGGAAACGTATGCCGCTGCTGGCTGCAAGGCTAACGACGCTAGCAGGCTGACGATAGTCTTTGATGTCAGGTCAGCACAATCGACTGAATAAACTTCAATTTAGTGCGCGGCAAATTCCTCATTTTTATTGGCGTTTCGAAAGTTTATTTCAACACTTACCTACCTTCTTACCAGTTGCCTCTGTTGGGAAATTTTCTTCTGATTGAAATACGAATCAAACTTTCCGCTCAATATTTTCTTATCAATCGTTTGATCTGTAAGTATTGATTGATATTTATTCATTCAAAAACTACTCTTCAAAAACTAATCACTATGAATAACGCAATTGCAACTATGACTAAAACACATTTATTTTTGTTGGTCTTCATTTTCACTCAAATACTTATTTTGCACAATTGTATCTTATGTATAATCCAGTTTTTCAGTAATTGGAACAATTCTTCTAAAAGGAGTGTCATAGAATTCCTGCAACTTTGATTTGCCAGCACTAGATTTAAATTACACTCCATCAATTTAGTTTCTAGGTTCATTGAATCAATTCTGAAGATCAATCTTTTTTCGAAGATTATTTTATTCGCCGAATTGGTGCATGTTATCCTTTCGCTTCGTTTTCACACGTGTGTATGAATATGAAATGAATGAATCAGTTAGTTAGTAATATTTTGTATTTTTTGGATTCCAGAATAGTGATTATTATGCTAGTGGTAGTTGGGCGCGAGAATAACCTCTAGAAAATAGTTCCTTGATGGCGGCACGTGCCGGGAACCAACGGAGTATCATAGAACGGATTTCAAGGATGATTTTGAAGCTTTAGGTTAATACCTAAATTGTTACGTAGTGGTTTTTGAACATTCGAAAAATTACCAAAATGACAGTAATTTTTCCAAAAGAATGCTGTTTTCTCATCAAAAATCGCCAATTAAGAGCTCTTAAAAAATTGAAAAATTGAGATATCAAAAAACGGCTACGAAACAATTTAGATAATTCATTTTTACATGCTGAAAAAAAATTTCAGCCAAATCGGTCCACTAGATACACGTACCGCCAGCTATAGAAACATGGTTTTGGGACAAGCGTGTTCAAAGTTTCGTACAGCAATGGACTTCCCTTGAGGTGACTCCACAATATTTGCCGTAAGTTTTCAACGAGACCAGATATTAAAAAATCCTTTAGGCATGTCATTTTGCATGACATGCAAAAAAATAAAATTTGATTTCTCCGACATTCCAGAGTAGGGTCCCCCCTTAAATAATCTGAGTTTGACCGGGAGTAAGGTATCGAAACATAAGCTCTGCTTCATTATTCCGTTTTTCTTCGTTTCCTGCCCCTACGTAAGTAGTAGTAGTTCCAGGCTTCATTTTCAGTTTTGTGCTCAGTAGATGCTCATTTGACTGCAGCGCGTCAACGAAACAGAATTCGAACAAGTAGTGTAAAAAGCAATTGTAGAGATAATTATTATCTACATTATTGTTGAAGAAAGTATAATTCTATCTTCTGCATTTACGGCGCTATGGGGCTGCTACACCGTTGGTAGCAAAAAGAGCGCTCATTTAGCTACCAACGGGGTAGCAATCGCATAGCGCAGTAAATACAAATGATAAAACTATACTTTCTTCAACAATAATGTAAATAATAATAAGTACTACAATTGCCCTTTACACTACTTTTTCAAATTCTACTTAATTGAAGTGTTGTAGTCAAATGAGCATCTGCTGAGCGAAAACCAGAGAATGTAGCCTGCTTACTTTAGCAGCCGAGAACCGGGGTGGCTCTTGCCGTAACAAGAATTCCTCTCCATTGTACTCGGTCCTGGGCTACTCGTCGCCAATTCGTTGCGCGTCTCGACTCACGCAAGTCGGTTTCAACCTGGTCGAGCCATCTAGCCCCTCTATTCCTGGTGCCGGTGGGGTTCTTGAAGAGAACGGATTTCACTGCGCAGTCGTTCGGCATCCTTGCGACGTGGCCGGCCCACCGTGGTCTCTGTTTCCTGCTCCATTTTTTCTAATTTTTATTCCGGTTTTTCCTCTTGTTTTCACTTATTTTTTGTAATTTTCTTTCGTATTTCTCGTCTTTTCTCTTCCCTTTTTCCTTGATTAGTTTTCAGTTTTCAACATTGCTAACTTTTCTCCTCATTTTTCGTCTTCATGCGTTCCCTTTTTTCTCTTTTAGATGCCCCGTTTTTTCCTGTCACGTTAATTCTATTTTGCCTCCTTTTTCCCCTTCGTTCTCCAATTTTCCCTTTTTATATCCCGTTTTTTCCATTTCCTATCCCTATTTCTCCTATTCTTTTATATTCATCATTTTCCTCTAGGTTTCTCTGGTTTCCGTTCTATTTTCCCTTTCTTTTTTTAATATTTTTTGAAACGATGGTTCTACAATTGATGAAGGGACGGTAGGGGAAAGAAATGAAAATTTTTGGTGAAGGTGGGGAAGAGCGGAAAGGAAGGGGAGGGTATTGGTAGCTATGCTTGACAAGTAGTCATTTTGACTCCTACCTTTTGTCCAATGCTTTGTTTCCGTTTTGTTCCGTTTTCCGTCTTATTATGTTCTGCTTTTCCTCCTTTTCTGTCACATTATGCATTTTCTTTTATCTCATTTGTCTTTCGTTTTTATATATCCAGTTTTTCTCGCGTTTTCCTCATGCTCATTTCCGTTTTTTTCTCCAGCAGCAGTAAGCGGCGGACTACCTCTAGATACATCGGTAATGTGCTAAGAAAATTTACTTACATAGTCGTAAGAAACTAGCAGGTTCATGAAGTTTTGAATTAGCACCCTCTCCAAATTCAGTGAAACTTTGTGTATGTAAGAAGCAGGGCCCGGCATCGTCGAAACAATTAAATGAAACTGACTTTCTCATACCTTCGATTCATACATGAAGTGACTTGCTTCATTTGTTGAACAGAACGTTTCAAGCAAGCTTCAGTTGAAGTTGGTGGCTGTTTCAATTGATGACGGCAGAAAGTCAGGCACGATTTTTCGACATTGGCTAGGTTATCTTGAATTTGCGTTGCATTGTAGGAAATGTTACTTAAATTCTATTTATTTGCATTCAAAGTTGCTGGCCTTCTTCTGAATATTTGGTAGATAAGTACAAATGAAAAGTTGAAACCGATAGTCATGATGAAGTGAAACCCGTTTCGCTGACGCCGACTGAAGCCAGTTTGAAACTGAAGCGGTGCTGCTTCTGTTGAAACGAAACTTCACTGCTTCATTATTGAGTGACGCTATGCAATTGAAGGTGACGTTTTCGGGCCCTGGTAAGAAGTTCACTTAAATAAGTAATTTTGAATATTTAGTTTTTCCAAAATTGGTCTAGATAAAATAGGACATCAACATGATAGATGTTACATACAAATTTTCCATACATCGCAAAATGGGCGATTGATTTAAGAGAAAAAAGTTTTTCTAGCGAATACTTTTTCTTGCTTATGCTGAAAAAATTATCACCCTTTTTGCACCGAGCAATTGGCAATCTTCTAAACTCCAATGAATAAAACTATTGATTTTAGGGTGCGTACTATTGAAAAATTGAAAATAATGAAGAAGTCTAACTAGAAATCCTCACTCCGTGGTTGGTAGAAATTATTCCATTTCTGTGACGTACCGTTAAGGGCAAAATAAACGGTATCGCAGTTTTATGTTTTAACAAAAACTGCTAGTCCATTATCTGAAAGTTTTATTACGATCAGTACTGCAAAGAAAATCTTCTATATCTCCATATCGTATTCGTGCTGAAAAGGACGATTTATGGCAATTAATGAATTTGGGTTCTTTTCGGTTTTCCATCGCAACAAAACGGCTGGATGTTCGGCTTTATACCACCTCCGGCAATGGTAACCTCATTTAGAGTTTGTTCGCTTGTTTGTCGCAACGGATTATTCTACTTAGTCTTCTTATTGTTACGAGTGGCATAACCTGTTAGTTCCAAAGGCTGCACCAATGCGTTCATCGTAGTTTCCCTTTCGCAACGTCCTATCGTAAGCTGGAGAAGAGCACTACTGGTGGAAACGAGCCAACTGGAACGGCGTCCCGTAAAAAAATTACGTAAATTTTTGTAGTATAAACAATGCGTTTACAACAGTGTTTATTGAAGACATTAAAACTTATGGTAAATTTATTGCATAAGTGCCTAAAATTCAAATTTTTCACATTATTGTTTTGAATTTAATGCAATAGGATTGGCTACATTTCATCACAAAATTACTGCTTTTTTAATTATTTAATTTTTTTGCTAAAAAAATTGCCATAAAAGAACGATAACTTTCACTGTAGATGAAAATTTTTGTTCGCGAAAGAATTGTTTTTTTATGGTTAAGATACTTAACAACCCGTCATTATTATGGTAGAATCTCTCAAAACCACGAAAGTTATGGTGCACAATAAGTTTGATAGTTTGGTTATCGTTTCTGACAATAAGTTTTATTGTTTTTAGGGGCCATCCATATACCACGTGGACAGCTTAGAGGGGAGTGGGAGTATGAAAATGTCCACGCTTGTCCACGGAAGGGGGGGAGGGGGTATGGAAAATGTCCTCGTGGACAAGTTTTTTTTTTCCTACAAAAAATAGAAATTAAAAACATTGGCCATTGATCAGTGATTGTTTTTGAGCTTAAATAAAATTTTATCTTCTGATGCATATGTTGACCTAAACAAATGAACCGAGCATTACGAGAGCACATATCTGGCATAAATCTTGTTGAAAAGATTAAGCCTGCGTTAGTACACGTAGATCTTGACTGCCTAGCCTCGCTGTATCCACGAATATTGCACCGCTTGCACCTAATGTGGATTGCATTTTGCCTCAAAATCAAATGCAGCTCGCCACAAAAAGCGCATCCATGGGCAACGTATTTCCAAAAGGATGCTTTCAGAAAATTTTACGAATCACATCGTGCCGGAAAGATCTTGTGTTGTGTTAAAGTAGACGGCCAAGCTGAGGTGCTCTGGTTAGACAAATATACTCTGGACAAAGAAGAATCGTCAAGCGAAAGTTAAGCTGAAACGGACTTTCGCAGTCGATAATAATAATTTGCAGTAGAACAAGAATTAAGATCCAAACACCTTGCATGCGGATTTTAATACGCTGGGGAAAATTGATGGAAAAACTCAAATTTCCGCAACGACTAAAAATACGTATGCATTGTGTCGGTGCCTTTAGACTGGAGCTTCCTTTCACATAAGCTTTTTCAATAAATATTGCATAAATGAAGTTGAAAACAAAATTTACAAAAATGTAAAAATGTCCACGTGGACATACTGGGGAGGGGGGTGGGGGTTGAGCAAATGTCCACGCTTGTCCACGGAGGGGGACGGGGGGGTTGAAAATTGGTATTTTTTTGTCCACGTGGTATCTGGATGACCCCTTACTGTATTTTGTATGCTACTGTTACCATACCATAATTTTTTCTTCGTGCTATGGTTATTTTTTTCCGGGTGCTTTCTTATTCTTCTTTCTCCATTGGTTGCTTTCCGCTGCGCTGGTTTGTGGTGCCCGCCCGGAAAAAAATAATCATAGCACGAAGTTAAAAATTATTGTAACAGTAAGATACAAAATACAGTAAAAACAATAAAATTTATCGACATAAAAGAAAACCAAACCATCAAACTTATTATTGTCCACCATAACTTCCATGGTTTTCAGAGATTCAACCATAAAAATGACGTTAAGTATCTAAACAATAAAAATCTAGTTTTTCGCGATCAAAAATTTTCATTTACCGTAAATGTTATCGTCCTTTAATGGTAATATTTCTACGCGAAAAAACAATATTATTTAAAAAAGCAGTAAATTTGTGATGAAATATAGCCAATTCTATTCCATTAAATAAGAAACAAAAATATGAAAAAAATTGGAATTTGGGACACCTTTATAATAAATTTACCATAAGTTTTAATGTCCACAATAAAAACTGTTGCAGACGCATTGTTTTTACCACACAATTTATTGTAATTTTTTTTACGCGCTGCTATCACCGTTCGGTTCCTTGCATTTTTTACATAGGAAAAGGAATAATTTACATTAAATTTTATAATTAGTAACAATGCGTCTACAGCAGTTTTCATTATGAAAAGTGCTTCAAATTCAAATTTTATTCATTTTTTGTTTCATCATGTTTCATCAAAAGTTTACTGCACTTTGAATTATATTTTGTTTCGTCTAAAAAAATTACCATAAAAGGACGATAACTTTTACAGTAAATGAAAATTTTTGTTCGCGAAAAACTAGATTTTTTTTATTGATAAGATACTTAACGACCCGTCATTTTTATGGTAAAATCTCTGAAAACCATGAAAGTTATGGTGGACAACAATAAGTTTGGTGGTTGGGTTATCTGTTCTGACGATAAATTTTATTGTGTTTACTGTATTTTGTATCCTACTGTTACAAAAATTGTATCTTCGTGTTATGGTTATTTTTTTCGGGATACCACTAAGCTGTCTATTGGTTAAACAACACACTCGACTGGAGATTGAAAGCTATGAGTTCGATTCTCACCTTCGCTAAGTCTATATTTTTGGCCTAATATCAAACACTTTTCAGATTGCCTGAATCTACATTTTTCGCATTAACCATTTTTTCTTCCCCAATAGAAAAGTCAGCCGACTGCTATACGTCGTTAGAAAAAGGAAAGAAGTAATGAATTGTAAATCAATGGTGGATTAACCATTATCAAAGTCCGACACAGCATCGGTTAAAGATCCATTTTTGCTGATTCTAGACAATCGCCTAAACCTAAACTAGTGCTATTTTGCCGAAAAATAGGATTCATGTGCCTTCAATTTCTTCCCATAGCCTCAACTCCAACCATAGATAGGGTTGCTATGTTTTTAAGGCTTTAAAAACCATATTTTCGGAAGCCTGCCGCAATTGGTTGACCGTCCATCCAAGAAGAGCCATTACACAATACCAAACAGCACGACTATTCGTTTCTGCTCACGAAAAGTCCGCTGTAATGTGAATGTAGCCTGGAATATTCACTGATGAGGACTTTAACCTAAGTGCGGTTACAGATATTCCACAATGTCCTGTTTTTGTGGATACTTTGCCAAAACAGCATAATGAACCGCAGCATTAGGGAGCTCCAGATCCTCTGCCTTTAACTTCAGGAAGAATAGATTCTAGCAGACTGGATCGTGACGAACCAGTGGATCTTATAAAGCGATCAAATGTGACATCTGTTGTAGAAATTTACCACTTCCCAAGCGCAAGAACCCACAACAAAAACGGAAGAAATATCAAATACAGGGATACCTCGATATAAGACAATTTATAATTTCAAAAAGTTGTCTTATATCGAAACATGATTTTTTCACAAAAATTTGGCATTAGCAGTAGCCAATTTTGCTCTGTGTTATGTGTTTACGTTTTTTGAACCATTTAATATTGTTTCAGCTATTAGTTGATTGCAATTTTTTGGATTATTTTGAAATAATGAACATCTCTATGGCGCCGCTTTTGGAATGGAAAATTTGCTCTGGTGTCGTTACCAACTATGTCAAAGGGATTTGGCTTATATCGAGGTAAAAATTGTCTCATATCGAATTGTCTTATATCGAGGTTGTTTTATTACGAGGTTGTCTTATAGCGAGGTATACCTGTATCTGAAATATCTAATTACGATCACACGTTAGGCTAAAATTGCAATCCCAACTTTAGAAGAAGAAGGAAACCCCTTCGACGAAATGGAAGCTTACAACTGAGACTGAGGTGAACGTTAAGCTTGCAAAAGGCTGTGAGGACTCAAAACGATTTAAAAGGGCACGAAAAGAGAAAAAGTCTGTTGAATTTCTTGGTTAATCTTAAATGATCAATATGTATGAAAAATATAAAAACTGTTCCTCCTACAGGCTCATGATAACGAGCCGGACTTTTAACTACTAGGAATAATTCTATTTATTTCGGAAAGGTATGACAAGTATATTAGTTATGTATTCTTATCGTATTTTGCTCTACCAGGCACGATTCTCAAATCAAATGTTGGTTAGACTCAAATATTTTTTTTGAGCAAAACTCAGTTTATAACTGCATATTTATTTAAGTGGCCTAGGCTTTCAAAGGTTGTACATTTCTGTTCCCAGCTTCTAAAGAAAACATCAAAAGATAAACAAATCAGTAGTGGTTATAATTAATAGCATATAAATAGGGTGAGCTCGTTTGTCAAACTAGGATTCTACCTAGTGTTATACGATCCTCGATTGTCCGGGCCTCGGATCCATTTCACCTTTTCCTGCCGACTTTTATACATTTATTATAGCATGACAAACATTCGTTTTCGAGGTCAACTCCGTAGAAAGGAACAAAATTTCTGGAGGCTAATTTAACATTTAACAAACCTTATGAGGGAATTCCTCGTTATTTATTTAGCAAACAACATCGTTTTTCTAATCCAAAAACCACTTTTCGCTAGTTTTGAAAGAAAATACTCTCCCAACAAACAACTGCGTTTCAGCTAACAACTTAAGCATGACATAGCAACGTTCAGCAATCGGTCGTGCATTTGAAAGGTTTTGCACATGTGGACATGTGACAAGGACGGCAGCAAGGATCCAAAGTCATCCCAAGTGCAGTGAAACCAAACTGCACCTGTTCAGCATGTTCCTACTTGTGGTTCGTCTGACGTGTGACATGAACTCGCAGTTTAACTGTGTTAAGTTTAGATCTGATTTTAGTCAACATTTCCATTGCATATATTCGAGAAAAACATTTGTGTACCGAAAACTAAGAACTATTGAAATTAAATAATTTAAAAGCAAAAAAATCGGATGCGGACCGATTGGATAGACTAGCGTCAGTGTACTGTAGCTGTGAGGAGAAAGTTCCCCGTTCGGATTTAGTTGTTTCAAGCGAGGCGTTAATTTAAATGAGCTAGCCAAATAAAACCAAAATTTTGGGTCAACATTTCCGGCAACTCACTGAAGTTCGGTCGGTCGGTCCGAACGAACCCAAATGGGACATAGTTTTTTGTCACTCATGTGAGAGCAGGGAACGATTTCCGCTTTCAGCATGATGTAGCAGGAAAAGCTATCCACAGCGATTGATATTGAATTTAACGCTTCGATGACTTTTATTCCTAGACATATATTGAAGCTCTGCTCTGGTCTGTTTATCTAAAATTAGAAAACCACCAACATCACCAGTTCCAAAAGCTGCTCTCTCGTGTCTCGTTTTCTCGGTGCGATGGTTGGTTCCGCAATGGAGAGGTAAATAGACTGCCATAGGATCGAATGCAGGATGAAGCAAATTTAATGGGCCTGAACAGGTTTAACCTAATTTTGTGCGGTAAGGTCCTTGCAGTAACCGACGGAAGGCGGAAGCAACGTAAAAGCCAGCCACCGGCGTTAGCTCCACAGCACGGTGTCTATGCCGTCTGTTTTTCCGGATGAACAGGCTGAAATGTTCGCCCGGGAACGCGGTCATACCGCACAGTCCAGTGACCTGATGAGCAAATAATAACACCAAATCCGCTAGTAGGCATAGGTAGGTAGAGGACTTGCTTGTCCCGATCGGCGCTGCCACACGGATAATTCCACGCCGCCGTTTGCCTTTCTTGGGAAACGGTGGTGCACAATCGAAGGAAAACCGCAAATAGGTGGAAATATATGCGCCGGCTTCGGTTTGCGGAAAATATCGATTAGGAAAAAGCCATTCACCGGTCGGTCCGATGGTGGCTAGGCCGAGCTTTATTGTGTCGGTTGCCGGCACGGAGGGAGAGAGCCGGCGCACTTTAATAATTGGATGCTGAACAAAGGCATTTTCATCAGCAGTGTTATCTCGGCGATTTTTTTTCTAGTTTTGATGTTGTTAGCAGAAAAATTCATATCATTATTGGGAACCGCTTTGAAATTATACAAAATTATAAATCTGTTGGTTTTATAGTGCTATTAATATGGTAACACCCTGACCAAACAGATTTATTGCTGCTATTATGAAGAATACTAAAGATCAACACCGAAAATATTTTTTATGCGAAGTCATGTTTCAATTTTCTTGTACATATTTTTTAGCCCGCAAACAAAAGATTATCAAAACAAAGTGTGAGTTGACAAAAGAATGTTATTATCAATCGGTTTTCATGCCACAAAAAGCACCTAGAACTATTGGACTAGAAAATTGAGGTTGACTAATTGAGTCTATTTATTGTGCTAAAACAACTAGTTTTCAAAAATTGCAAAATTTCGATGGCGCGTTAATTTTCCTCATCCATCATTCCAATATGCACTATAAAATTTAATGCGCATATGCTGCACAACAATGGAAACTGTAGTAAATTATTTATTTATTATGGTCGCTATAAACTAAATCGACCAGGATGATCTGACAGTTACACTAACTTATCTTCTTAAATACGGCAATATATTTTCAAGTTTACAAAACTGGCTGACTGATTTAACTTCTTTGCCAAGCAACAAGATTTATAATTTATATCCTTGTCGAACAAATCAAGAAGCTTCATTAAATTATGGCGGTGGCTGTCAAGCATCGAAAAGCATAATCGGTTGTTTTGCTGCTTTCGGCAGAGCGTAAAAAGACAACTTAAGCTTATGATCTGATTCTTGGGAATTCTTGAGGAGGAGGAGGAGAAGGAGGAGCTCATAGTTTTATTAACGGTTATATGAAATTAATCATGAAAACCACTAGAGGAGCGTAATTAAACTTAATTTGCTGCTTGGAAATGTCGTTATGGTGTATAAGAAAGTTAAATACGACATACGGGTTGTAACAAATGTCCCGCTATGTTATAGCTAAACGCTATAAGTTTATTTTTACCGTTAAAGGAAATGGAGGAGCACTTTGAGATGCCATCGGTAAACAAGTTACTCGAGCACCGATCTTCAAATTTGTCCACTAGGCGCGCTCAGGGTGCATTTTAATGTCCTCGAAAATTTTTACATCGTCAGCATAAAAAACGACAGCCAGGTTGCAGAAGAGCTGACAATTCATTTTCAAAAGGAGAAAAGAGCAGGGATTAAAGGTTGCTTCCCTGTGGTACCGCTGAGATGTTGCAAAACTAATCGAAAAATACAGACCTGATCTTCACACCCAGCCGGTACGAAAGCTGCCGCTTGCAGAATGATGCGGAAACTCCCAGCTTCTCAAGCCTTGCAAGGAGGATACCGAGGTCCACCCGATCAAACGCTGCTTTCAGGTCCGTGAACATTGCATAATTTTGCACACTTTCATTCCTGTTACACAGAAAGAATGAGACGAATTCAACGACGTTGTGATGGATCGAAGCATTGAACAATAGTAAAAAAAGGTCTAGCGAGAAAAGTGGAACACCTCTTCAAGATGCTACATGGAATACCGTTAACTAACGAATATTTTAATCCTCGGTTACACGAAAAACTTTGTGATTGACGACTTCGTTAGGAGTGCTTATATAAGAAAGGTTTAGAAATTGGTCGAAAAACGTGAAATTGATCCGAGGCCCGAAAGGCCGAATCACATATACCAATCGATAGAGCTCAACGAACTGAGCAATGCCTGTGTGTGTGTGTGTGTGTGTGTTGTGTGTGTGTGTGTGTGTGTGTGTGTGTGTGTGTGTGTGTGTGTGTGTGTGTGTGTGCGTGTGTGTGTGTGTGTGTGTGTGTGTGTGTGTGTGTGTGCGTGTGTGTGCGTGTGTGTGTGCGTGTGTGTGTGCGTGTGTGTGTGCGTGTGTGTGTGCGTGTGTGTGTGTGTGTATGTGTGTGTGCAGCTCATTTTCTATCGCCTGTTTCTCGGATATGGCTGAACCGATTTATGCGCTATTAGTCTCATTTGAAAGGTATTATATGTATATCGCCGTAATAACCATAAGAGAGGAAACGCAAAGAGAATCTCTCATTTGCACATTGGACCTTTTGACATGTTGGTCGAGATTTCCATGTTTATCGAGATGTTCCATGTTGGTCGAGATTTCCATGTAAAAAATAAAAAGGTTTGACAAAACGGATACCACTAATCGTATCAATCGGCACCAAATTTAAGATTTTTGCTTTCTGACCTAAAATGAACAATCTGACAAAATTTAGTTCAAATCCGATTACACGGTTATCGGATACTTTGCATGTGTTGACTCTAATAGACAATTTTTAGATTTCACATCTGAATAACTTGAGAACGGCTGGGCCTAAGAAACAGTTTATATATGAATTTAGTCCAAAGTGATACGTATATAATTTCAGTTTCAGTAAATTCAGACATAATGTCAGTTTTATGAAAATTACAAATTCAAATACGAAACAAAAATAATATTTGTGCTGGAAATGCCCATATCAAATGACATATAAGATGGTATAACAAAGGTTCCTTTCACCACTAGGTGGATTAAATCGGGTTTTTGATTGGATCTTTAGTTTGAAAGTTATGAGCAATTAAAGTTACACGTTAGAATTTACAATAATTTTAGCGATTTTAACTAAGATTATTTATCTAATTTCAATTATTTTAGTATTAAACGAGAGGTCTTAACACTGCAAATGTATCTGTATAAATGTATGGTAAGGAACGAGTTAAGCAGTGTTACCTATTTTAATCAGTTGAACATAAATGATCCAAAAATGCACTTTTTTATTCATATTTTCAAAATCTTTTGATAGGATCATCTTCACAAATCACTTAACCATACATTTGATTCACACAAACACAATTTATTGGGTTTCCGACAAGAAATATGATGAATTAAAAATTGTTGTCCAAAAACGTACATTTTTCAGCTGCTCTTCAGCAATCGCCACCTCGCTACTAACGAATTCATCAAATTTTCAGCACTGATTACAACCACTCTGAAAGTCAAGCACTCAATTGTCACATACCATATTATTCACTCTCTTTTTTTCTATTATCTAAGGCTTTGTCACTAGCCGAAACTTTTATTATTTTCTAACAAAACTGAAAACATATTCTGAACCTGTTCACCAGTAGCAGCAGCTGCAGCACAACTGATGAACTATCGTGTTGCCAAGACACTGTTTCGGTTCTGGAAATAAGAATTTTAAGTTTGAAATTAACTGAAACCTTCTATGGTGAAAACGTGGTTCAACACTTTCAAGAGAAATGTATGTTCATAATTAATTTTTCTTTATTAAAAACAACACAAAAGACAGCTTTTTCAATAATTTTCGAAGATTTTCTCAGTGATTTAATGAAGCAACGATGTGTTTCAATGTTATTTGCTTTGACAACACTGTTCTGAGTCGGATCGTTTGTACTGCTGTATGTTTACCTCTTTTGTTCTCCCACCATCCTTATGAACAGCGAGTGAGACGTCAAACTCGCAGTTTCCCATAAGAACACCAGAGAATAAAATAGACGACGAATACCGTTTGCCGAACGGTGCGGTGAGTGTATGCCCCGATAAACAATTTAGACGGATGGCATTTTACGCATCTATGCCGATACGCTATGCCGATTAGTAGGTCGCGGATAGGAACGCGAACTTACTGAATAGGGGGAAAAGTTCGAGGGATTTTTTAAGGGGACGTAAAAAAATTCAGATTTAAGGATTGCTTAAAAAAGCACCTTGCGAGTGAAAATGGGTTCGGTCTGTTCAAAATTAGTTCCGCCGCTCCAACTTTTAAAGCGAAAAATCAAAAGCTTAGCTCAACAATAGTGTCTTCCAATGGTAACAGCTTGAAGAACTAAAGATAGCAAGAAGATTGGTATGCTGATATCCCTCACTTAGTCAACCCATCGCTTGTAATAAGGTAAAACAATCAGTGAGCCGCTTAGACTGCTTAAAACTAGTTCTTTACCCTATTTCATAAGCATTGGTACTACTGGTCAAAAGACATTTAAAAATAATTGATTAAATTTATTCAAGAAAACTTTAATGGTCAAACCATTAATGGGACTAAACCTCAAAAACAGAATAATTTAGTAAAAATGTGTAATTTTCCAACGGGTGTTTCTTTGAAGCAGTTATTAAATAAAATATAGCACATTTGCATACACTTTTAGGGTGACAGTGAATTCGTCACAGGGTGACACAAATTTTTGTTTATAAGCTCCAAAAAATAGCGTCTTCAGAAAAATAGTAGAACACACTTAAATGAGTAACTTTGCAGCATATGGTAACTATCTATCTCTTACTGGTTGCGAAGTTTAATGATTTGTTTAAAGGAACCATTCTAAAATCAATTCTGCTCAAAAATTTTGCACACGATGTTTTCATTGCTTTCAAATGTTCTACAAAGTTATTTAGTAGGTTAACATACAATCTGAAGATTGTTTATCGCTAGGTTGCATATGGACGATAACTAGCACAGCATTAACAAACAGTTGAATTAAGTTCCGAAGACGTGTCGATTTCTATATGATCATTTCCAGCTCAAAACGCTAAAAAAGCCATTTTTACTCGACTATTTTCGATTGGAACTGGAATGTGAAAATAGTTTCTTTCTAAACCTAATATTTCCATGTTTACCTATAAGTAAAAAATAAAAAGGTATGACAAAACGGGTCTTTCTTTTTAAAAAGAAGGTACTACCGCTAATCAGTATCAATCGGCACCAAATTTAAAATTTTTCCTTTCTGACCTAAAATGAACAATCTGATAAAATTTGGTTCAAATTCGTGAAGGTCGATTACACGGCTATCGGATACTGTGCATGTGTTGACTCTAAATTTATTTTTACTTTACTCTTAATTTTTTTTTTATTTTTAGACTTCACATCTGGGCTGGGCCTAAGAAGCAGTTTATGTAAGAATTTATTCAAAGTGATGCGTATAGAATTTCATTCTGTCAGTTTTATAAAAATTACAAATTCAAATACAAATCAAAAATAATATTTGCTGGAAGCTGGAAATGGACTTATCAAATGACACATAAGATGGTACCACAAAGGTTCCTTTCACCACTAGGTGGATTAAGTCGGGTTTTTACATAAAAAATCAAAAGTTCAGAAAAGCTTAAGTTACTGCAAAAAATAATAATTTACAATCCAACTTGTACATAATATACAGTTTACCTACCATATTACCTGTGCGTCTTCTTCAACTACCTAAATGCTTGAATAGGTAATTTCAATTGACAGCACAGATTTTTCATTTGATAGGTAAAGGAAAGGCCGCTCCTTATAAAAGCGGATAACATTCTGTTGAAGGGTATCAGTTTGGTTGAAAACATCAACAATTTCATTATTTGTTATTAAAAGTTGACAAGACAGACTAAAAAAATAACCAGCAATGGCCAGCAATTCCATTAAACTGCAATCCTTGGACGGAGAGATTTTCGATACAACCGTCGACATCGTCAAATGTTCTGGAATGTTGATGACCATGATCGAAGTTATGGGTCTGGACTTTTCGACTAAGGAAATCATTACGCTGCCGAACGTGGTCGCAGTAATACTTCGTAAGGTACTGGAGTGGGCCACTTACCACAAGGACGATCCGGCACCGATTGCAGATGAGGTTGAAAACAGCGAGAAACGGTCGGACGATATCTGCCAGTGGGATCAGGATTTTCTCCGCGTCGACCACGGTACTCTGCTCGACCTGATGATGGCAGCCAACTATCTGGATATCCAGGCTCTTTTGGACACTTGTTGTAAAACGGTGGCGAATATGATCAAGGGTAAAACACCGGAGGAGATTCGGCAAAATCTCAACATTAAGAATGATTTTTCTCCGGAAGAGGAGGAACGAATTCGCAGGGAGAATGAGTGGTGTGAAGAGAAGTGAAGTGATTGAAGTGTTTTTGTATTGGCGGTTTATTTCACATAAATAAAAACGGGTTTATTCGAAATATAATGTTTATTATTTAATGTATTATTTTGTATATTACTATCCTGGAGGCCAACACTCAAGTCAAGTCAAGTCTTTTTTACACGGAAGATACGTGACGCGTAAAAATACCCGATTAAAAAACGCATTAAATGGAACAAGTAAGGAAAAAATGTAAGTGTAAATGTACTAATTTGATATATCCACTCGCCCATTTTAACCAATCGGTTCGTGAAGTTGAGGAAAAATAAGCGATAAGGCCATTGCAAATCATTTTCAAAGTTTTTGTCACCCCCCCCCCCCCCTTGCAAATTGGCTTGAAAAATAGAGGGGCAAAAAAATAATTTGTAGGATATGAGTTAATTTTGACGTAGGACTACGTCTTTGTTTACTATACTTGGTAGCATTTTGTGAAAACGAAAATAGAAGTGTAACGTCCGAATGAAAGATTTCAGATGGTTATAACTACTAAACTACTGAACGAAACTGAACAATTTATGTGTCGTTGGATAGGTAAAATGACGGTAAATATCTGGACCCGCATGACATACATAGTATACCACTCTAGCCAATTCACCGCACTTCTACCGATATCTGAGGCTATATCGGGATGCAATGATGTTGATATTATGGGAGCCCCCGACAACTTTTACCCCCGACTGTAACAACTTTTATAAAAAAATTCTGATGACACAGTCCCCGTTGCCAGTTCTGTGACTGACCAGCAGCAGACCCCGCCAATCCACTACTTTACTCCGCTTTACTACCAGAACGTACGTGGACTTCCAACCAAAATCAATTGCTTTTTTATTGCTATAGCAAAGCCGAACTGGTCGATATAGTCGCTTTAGTGGAAACCTGATTTGACGAGAAGATTCTCTGGCAACAGCTTTTCGGAAGCGCATTTCCCATCTTAAGAAGTGATCGTAACCAGCAAAACAGCAGAAATTCCCGCGTCTGTGTCTGCGTCGTATGTTGATCGCGATCCCGAATAAGTGGAGTTGCTCTATCGATTTTTTTGTTAGATTAGACATCCAACAGCTTGGGACATTCGTGACTTCTGCGGGGTTGCGACTTGAACCCAGGTCCTCAGCGTGAGAGGCGTGAATGCTAACCACTACGCCGGGACTGACCCCGCGCAATATAGTAGGATATGTTGCTGCTTCGTCGTAATTGCCTATTCCCGTCCTATCCAACAAAAATTATTGAAAATATCAGCATTTTTATCACACACAATGCAAAACTAGTTGTTCCCTAATATTTTAGTTTGTTGTCTATCATACGCGATCAATCAAAGTGAGCTGAGATCTATTATATGCTTTTTATCATTAAAGAAATCCTACTAGCCAAATTTCTTACGTTTTTTCGTGCGACGAAGAAGACAATGTCGACTAATCGTTTCAATTTCTGTCATTCACAAATGAAAATAACTCATGCAAGGCATTGTCGCAAGCCAGGAAAACTTACCTGACCTGCAGAAATTTTGCAGAATAACATTTGTCATACACACAAATACATGCGCGTTAGCAAATACATGCGAGAGGCTGGAGACTCGAGTAGGGTTTTAGTGGGTCTGGATCCTCACGCCCCAGTAGGGGGGTCGGGATACCAAACCCCACTCCCTGAGTTGTCTTCTTAGTGTCTGATAGCAGATTTCCCTACTCGTTAAAAAAAATGCGCGTTAGCTTCGTAAACCTTGTCGTGATTCGGACGATGAAAAATTTTGATGGACGGATTTTAAAACCGTACGACGAATTTTAGAAATAAAGTCAGTTGCGTAATTTCAATAATATGCTTTAATAATCGCTTTTCAGTGATTTCAAAGTTCACGGATCGGAAGGTAAGTGTGTTTTAGTCAAATCAGCATTAGAACTTTTGGAGTATTCATTAAATCCATCCAACAAATGATGAAAATTAGAATGGCTTTACTTACTACGACGGGAATTAGAAATAAACCCTAACTCTCTTTAACTCGTAATGCGTTAAAAATTATTTTTTTAATTGGGAAACACAGTTTCTTCGACAAAGTTGTAGCAAATATAAAGGCAAACAAATTTGCTGCAGAAATGAAATCTCTTTCGGGTGTAGAGATACACTATACAGAGCACTTTCTATGAAAGTTCTTTAAAAATTAGTTTTTCATGCATAGTTCTTGTTGGTTGCATTTCACAAGAACGTATTGTTATAGGCAATTAGGACATTGCAAATCATATTTAAAGTTTTTGTCAACCCCCCCCCCCCCTTGGAAATTGGCTTGAAAAATCGTGGGGCAAAAAAAAATTTGTAGGATATGAGTCAAATTTCTTTTTATAAAATCAATTGTCTGTGGGCTCTACAGTCTGAAAAACTCGAACAATGAGTCTCCGACTTGAATAAACGATTCTAGCACGAAACAGAAATGGAAATTCGAACAATGGAATTTCCGAAAATCGTCCAAAAAAATTTTCCTTCGGTTTTGTCTTTTTTTTTGTATATTTTTGCATTGAAAATAATCTATACCTATAAAGAAGGATTTCTGTCTGTCTGTCTGTCTGTCCGTATGTTCCTTATAGAATCGAAAACTACAGAACCAATCGGCATGAAAATATGCATGTAGAGGTTTTTTGGGGCCAGGAAAGGTTTTAGTGATGGTTAGAAACCCCTCCCCCCACTAAGAGGGGGGGCTCCCATACAAATGAAGCACAAATTTCTGCATAACTCGACAACTAATCAAGCAAATAGAACAAAATGTGGCATGTGGGTGTTTTCGGTGACAAGAATTTATTCTATGGTAAATTGAGACCCCTCCCCTCATTATAAGGGGAATTATAACTCCTCTCCTCTTTAAAAGGGGGGGCTTCCATACAAATTTCCTCATAACTCGAGAACTAATCAAGCAAATGGAACCAAATTTGGCATATGAAGGTTTTCGAGGGCAAGAATATTTTCTATAGAAAATTAGGACCCCTCCCCACTTTAAGAGGGGGGGCTCCTGTACCAAAGAAACACAATTTTCCTCATAACTCGAGAAGTAGTTAAGCAAATGGAATCAAATTTGGCATGTGGGTGTTTTTGGAGACAATTTTTTTTTCTATGATGAATTGGGACCCCTCCCCACTTTAGGAAGGGGGGCTCCTATACAAATGAAATGGAAATTTCCTCATAACTCGAGAATTAATCAAGCAAATGGAACCAAATTTGACATGTGAAAGTTTTCTAGGGCATGATTATTTTCTATGGTGAATTAGAACCCCTCCCCACTTTAAGAGGGGGAGCTCCTTTACAAACGAAATACAAATTTCCTCATAACTCGAGAACTAATCATGCAAATGGAACCAAATTTGACACGTGGGTGTTTTTGGAGACAAATTTTTTTTCTATGATGAACTGGGACCCCTCCCCACTTTAGGAGGGGGGCTCCTATACAAATGAAATACAAATTTTCTTATAACTCGAGAGCTAATCAAGCAAATGAAACCAAATTTGGCATGTGAAAGTTTTCGAGGGCAAGAATATTTTCTATGGTGAATTAGGACCCCTCCCAACTTTAAGAGGGGGGGCTCCTATACAAACGAAATACAAATTTCCTCATAACTCGAGAACTAATCAAGCAAATGGAATCAAATTTGGCACGTGGGTGTTTTTGGAGACAAAATTTTTTTCTATGATGAATTGGGAACCCTACCCACCTCAGGAGAGGGGGGGCTCCTATACAAATGAAATTCAAATTTCCTCATAACTCGAGAACTAATCAAGCAAATAGAACCAAATTTGGCATGTGGAGGTTTCTAGAGGCAAAAATATTTTCTATGGTGAATTAGGACCCCTCCCAACTTTAAGAGGGGGTGCTTCTACACAAATAAAATACAAATTTCCTCATAATTCGAGAACTAATCAAGCAAATGGAACCATATTTGGCATGTGGGTGTTTTTGTAGGCAAGAATATTTTCTATGGTATATTTTCTATGGATTTTCCCACTTTAAGAGGGGGGGGCTCCTATACAAATGAAAAACAAATTTCCTCATAACTCGAGAACTAATCAAGCAAATGGAACCAAATTTGACATGTCTCCCCTTTAAGAGGGTGGGCTTCCATACAAATGAAATGCAAATTTCCTCTTATCTCGAGAACTAATCAATCAAATGGAACCAAATTTGGCATGTGGGAGTTTTAGATGGCAGAAATTTTTTCTATGGTGAATTACGACCCCTTCCCCTTTTAAGAGGGGAGCTCCCATACAAATGAAATTCAAATTTCCTTATAACTTGGGAACTAATCAAGCAAATGGAACCAAATTTGGCAAGTGGGAGATTTTGGAGTCTTGAATTCATTTTACGATAGTTAGAGACCTCTCACCCCTGTGGTAGGGGGATATGGACTCTCATACAAATAAAACAGAAATTTTTGCGAAACTCAAAAACTAATCGAACTCGAGAAATTCGAGACTCTTCCATAAAACATTAGTCAATACAAGACTACAAAAACTATCTATAGTAACACTAGATCATTCAGGACGAGACGGTCGCGAGTGTTGCCGGTGACCCGCCGTCGGAAGCCCCACCCCCTGGGGGGCTTGCAAAACTCGAGATTGTGACAAAGATCATCCGAGATTCATGATTTATGTACAACACAGGTTAATTTGTGGCAATACGAAGTTTGTCGGGTCAGCTAGTAACGTATATATTATAAGCAGGAATAGATTCGTTTTGTCCATGTTTTTTTTGCTCGATTAAAAAATTCACTTTGTTTTTTTTTCGCCCCCCCCCCCCTTCAGTGGCCGAACACCGGAAGGACAAAAACTTTATAAAATATTTGTAATGGCCTTATTGAAGCACTCAAAACACACGTTTCTGCACAAGACCGCAAATTTTTAGGACCTTACAAATTATCGCTTATTTTCCACGACTTCACGAACCTATTGGTTAAAATGGACGAGTGGATATATGAAATTAGTGCATTTACACTTATATTTTTTCCTTACTTTTCCCATTTAATGCGGTTTTTAAACGGGTATTTTTACGCGTCACGTATCCCCCGTGTAAAAAAGACTTGAGAGTTGGCCTCCAGGATAGTAATATACAAAATAATACATTAAATAATACAAATTATCTTTCGAATAAACCCGTTTTTATTTATGTGAAATAAACCGTTTATGTGAAATAAACCGCCAATACAAAAACACTTCAATCACTTCAAGCCTCTTCACACCACTCATTCTCCCTGCGAATTCGTTCCTCCTCTTCCGGAGAAAAATCATTCTTAATGTTGAGATTTTGCCGAATCTCCTCCGGTGTTTTACCCTTGATCATATTCGCCACCGTTTTACAACAAGTGTCCAAAAGAGCCTGGATATCCAGATAGTTGGCTGCCATCATCAGGTCGAGCAGAGTACCGTGGTCGACGCGGAGAAAATCCTGATCCCACTGGCAGATATCGTCCGACCGTTTCTCCCCGTTTACAACCTCATCTTCAATCGGTGCCGGATCGTCCTTGTGGTAAGTAGCCCACTCCAGTACCTTACGAAGTATTACTGCGACCACGTTCGGCAGCGTAATGATTTCCTCAGTCGAAAAGTGCAGACCCAGAGCTTCGATCATGGTCATCAACGTTCCAGAACATTTGACGATGTCGACGGTTGTATCGAAAATCTCTCCGTCCACGGATTGCAGTTTAATGGAATTGCTGGCCATTGCTGGTTATTTTTTTAGTCTGTCTTGTCAACTTTCAATAACAAATAATGAAATTGTTGATGTTTTCAACCAAACTGATACCCTTCAACAGAATGTTATCCACTTTTATACAGGAATAACGAGCGGCCTTTCCTTTACCTATCAAATGAAAAATCTGCGTTGTCAATTGAAATTACCTATTCAAGCCGTTAGGTAGTTGAAGAAGGAGCACAGGTAATATGGTAGGTAGAATAATTGTTACGTACAAGTTGGAAAGATTTGTAAATGATTATTTTTTGCAGTAACTTGAGCTTTTCTGAACTTTTGATTTTTTATGTAAAAACCTAATTTAATCCATCTAGTGGTGAAAGGAACCTTTGTTGTACCATCTTATGTGTCATTTGATATGCCCATTTCCAGCTCAAATATTATTTTTGATTTGTATTTGAATTTGTAATCTATATATATAAAAATGAAATGCTGTTCGTGTGTCCGGTATAGACTCGCAAACCGCTCGACGAATTTTGATAAAACTTCGCATATACATTACCTCTGATGTGAGGAATGTTCTTAGCATGGTTTGGTTCAATTCCTGCATGTGGTAGTTTTAGAAAACGGAAAATTGCTGCATACGGAACAAACAGCATTGCAAGAATAGCTGTCGCACAAGCAAAACCATCCAATTAAGTCCGTGTCTACTTAGATTCAAGTAGATGTCGGTGACGTGAGTTGAACCGACAACGCATTTCAAAATCACTTTCTGTTCATAGTGAAATGGAACAAAAAACATGTAATTCCAATAACCGATTAAAAATCGGTTGCGGTCATGTAACAAGATGTAACAAGTCATTTGAACAAGGCCTAATTCAAATCTGTCAGAATTTTCGAAAAATCGATTTTTTTATTTCATATCCGTAATCCGAATCAAGTATACATTCAAGTACAGAAGGACAATACTTAATTAAGTACAAATACACAGAAAATGTTATGATCATTCGTTAAATATTTGCAAAGTTACACGCACAATAGAAACGACGTGTCAGAGCATTGCAAAAGGAACGCAAAACTTTTAAACGGTTTTTTCAATACTTATTTTCAAAGTCGGTAAGCAAGAAATCTCAAAAATGGCCGAAAAGATTCACTTCAAATTTTAACACAAACTTTTTAGGAATATTTCCAGGCAAGTTATCGAAGGTTTTTCCTCACCGATACTAATATCGGTGATTGATAATAACTATTTTTCTTTTTATGGACATTTTAAGAGTAAAATTCAACCTATTCTATTTGATAAGCTGCCATTTTTCTGAAAATTATTATTTTGCTAAATTTATATTAGTTTTACAATTTTTTGGTTTTTTGATTAACGATGATTCAATACATAAATAAATGTTCCAGAAGAATAACTTTAGCAGCTATATAAATATTAATTTTTACAAATAAAATAGATAAGTCAAAAGCTACCGCAACAAGTGTACATGTTTTTACTTTAATCAGATCAACGGTTGCTCTAGAACAATCGTCTTTTTGCGCTTTCTGTATGATATATTATTATAACTATTAATAACCTGAGTTATTATAAAGGTTAACTGGGTTCATGCAAATTGTTACTCGAAACACATGAACGTGTCCATTGAATTTTCGGAATAATGTTCATAATGCTACATATGTTTCATTATATTCTCTACATCATGTGGACGGATAAGGGCAGGTGAAAAGTAACATAAATAAATTAAATTTTTGCGACTCTGTTGGAAACTTTCCTTTCATGTCGTTTACCGGTAATAAAACTTAAGTTGTTAGTTTGGATTAGTACTTTTTTATTTATTTCAGAGGTTTTCAGCCACTGGTTCGCTGCTTCTGGAGAAGTAAATTGCAGTATAATTTAGTTTGTCAAAAAGACAGATCCACGTTACATGAATACGACCAAGCAAGTCTTTAGTTTTATAAGTACACCTATCCCTTTTATCGAATGGCGTAGCAACGCGCGCCGGGTCCTCTAGTTTTTTATAAAACTGACAGAGTCAAATTCTATACCTTGTACTTTTTATAACTCATCTTGATATAATAGTTTATATCAAATTATATCAAAATTTGATTTCAGTGACTGAGTGATTTGACTGACAGAGTCAAATTCTATACCTTGTAGTTTTTATAACTCATCTTGATATAATAGTTTATATCAAATTATATCAAAATTTGATATACAGTTTGTCCACAATCATGGATCACACACAATTAGGAGTCATTTTGACTTTTACTACCGATTATTGCAAGCATGTTATACTATATGGCTGACAAATTTGTTACTCATAAGTGGCATTAATAATTTGCTCAATTATTAGGTGAAATTTGAACGTAAATTTGGAGCTAAAGGTAAAATGACCCACAATTGTGTGTGACCCATGATTGTGGACTGACTGTATTTGTGAAATGCTGAGAGCAGATTTTGCTACAATTTTAATTATTTTAACTATTAATAATAAAATTCAAAAGAGATTTTGTTATAAAATACTTGTTATTTAGAACTCCTGTTCTAAATAACAAGTAGAGATTTTGTTATAAAATACTTGTTATTTAGAATCCTGTTATAAATTTGATATTTTCATTTGATCGGGAAGCCTACATGATGTTAGAAACACTGCGTCCCATCAGCTGATCGGCCGACAGTGGAGTGCCGATGGCACTCGTAGAGTCAGAAACAACTACATTCCTGAAGATCCTGGAGCAACAACAAGATCCGAAGTCGTCGCCAGAGTTAGTGCGATCTGTAGATTGACGAGGCGATGATAATGGGTTAGATGGTACCCAATAGTTTTTTAAGATGGTACTTTCAAACTCTCTATAGAGACGATCCAGTGGGCAAGTCTCGGTAATCAGTGCGGAGTCTTGTAATTTTATATCCATCCCGATTTCACCGAGAGGAAGTTCATTGTGGACCATCCTGTATCCTTTTTGGTCAGGTGAATGATCTTGACCGGTCCATCATACTGCAAACATTCCTTTACCAGATCGGTTCCGCTTGAATTCTGGAATTCGTGAATGTGAATTCTGGACAGATACCGCCATAATAGTTCCTTCGGAGGAGGCACAGTTATTACGGCTTCAGAAGTCGATGAGTTTATACAGGAGCTTGGCGACCATGAAGTGCTCATCACGACGACGTTTTATCGGAGGTTCATCGACAGCAATTCTAGAGGTGTAGAGACTGTCTCTTGCAGCTTTTTAGAAAAGTTTTTTAGAGGAACGATCTTCAGCAAGAGTAGCCAACTCCTAGCCTTCGCAGACGACCTCGACGTCGTTACTAGAAACCTTGGGACGGCGGAGGCAATCTACGCCAGTCTAAAAACGGAGCCTAGGAGGATGGGGTTACAAATCAATGCGACAAAAACCAAATATATGGTAGGAAGAGGCCCCAGAGAAAGCAACGTTTGCCTCCCACGGAGAGTGACTATTGATAGTGATAAACTGGAAGTTCGTATAGTTCGTAATTCGTAGATCTCTGGTCACCGCCGACAATAACCCGAGTAAGGAGATCCAACGACGCACAGTGGGACGGCTTCAAAAATAGGCGGACATCAGCTTTTGCGGCGAAACTATTAAGTTTTTCGCATTAGTGTCTTCGCAAAAGTTTCTTGGTTTTTAATGTATTTTTTTGTTAGATAAAAAAATTCATTAAGGGAGTGGTTCAATATATAGAGAAATTAACTTTTTTATTTGAGGACCAAAATAAACAGTCTCTAAGGAATAGTGGTAGAGGACGTTATTTAAAGAGTATTTGGCGAAGAAAGAAAGTTTCTATCCCTTACGGGAAAAAAGATGCATAATAACAAACCCCCTTATTATCAGTTTTCCTAATTTTACTTGCTTATTTCCATTTTTACGTAGTTTTGATGTTCACTAAAGTTGAAGATATAGTAAAAATACATCTTTTTTCTGAAGAGAGTGAAGCTCTAACCTTATGGGATTTTGAGCTGTTACAGTTTTCAAATAATTGGTCATGGTCATGAAAACCACCAAAAAAGTGCAATAAAACTTATATTGTTGCTTGGGTATGGTTTTTAATTCCATCTTCTAAAAATCGACTACTTTAGTTGAGTGATCGGAATTAGGAGCTGATCGGAATTACCCGCGTTCACGGTAGTCCTCTACGGACTTGAGACAATAACTTTACTTACGGAGGACATACGTACATTTGCCGTATTTGAACGAAAGGTGTTGCAGACTATTTTGGCGGAGTACAAACGGAAAGCGGAGAGCGGCGGGGGCGTATGAATCACGACCTACAGGCACTGCTTGAAGAGATTCCCATCATACAGCTGACGAAAGTTGGGAGATTACGGAGGGTCAGCCACGTCGCAAGGATACCGGACGACTGTGTAGTGAAATCCGTTCTCTTCAAGAACCCCACCGGCACAAGGAAAAGAGGGACCCTACGTGCTAGATGGCTCGACCAGGTTGAAGCCGACTTGCGAGTGTCGAGATGCGCATCGAAGTTGGCGACGAGTAGCCCAGGACCGTGGACAATGGAGACGAATTCTTGATACGGCAAGAGCCACCCCGGTTCTCGGCTGCTAAAGTAAGTAAGCCCATGGAACACTTTCATAACAGACAAGTTTAATCGTACGCATTTCGCATGAGTGACTTGCTCGTAAAAGCCCACGCCAGTGATGGTCTAACCGGTCGCTTCGACCGGCTTACCGTGCCGGGATAATTCACCCTAAGTCAAGTTACTTTGAACACAGCAGTTATTCAGCATCTATTCCGGAATTCGTTTCAAATTGATATTTAGAATAAAATTAAAACCAAATATCACCTCTATTGTAGATGTCAAATTAAATCTGTGCTTTTGACTTCTATACTTGCCTTAGCTATGATTGCTTTAAAAGTCATGATTAAGCGATTAGTCATCATAAAAGAAGTCTAGTAATAATTTATGATAATTTCCATTTCAAATTTAGTGCTTGTGAAATATCTCACTGACGAAATTAAGATGACTTTGTAACTATTGCACAAATAGATCGTAATGGGAAATTTATAGAAATTACTATATTGTTTACTACTTTTTAAGTTATGTCATTTATTATCCATATAGCTATCCAAATCCCAATAATTTTCACCACGCGATGTCACCAAAAATAACAAGAAACAAATACGAAACATGGCAGTGGACCAACTTCTAATATGAATAGCAGAAATGGAAAAAAGTCACCTATCCCAGCACAAGCCCCGCACCAGTAGTGGCGAAGTATTGCCAAGTCGTATTCGTATCAAAACATTTGCCAGCCAGCAGCATAACCTTCGGGCACCGTTGTTAAGTTGATACTCTCGAAAAGCAAAATAAAAAGTTTCGTCTGTTCCTGATGTCGCAGCGAGCGGACGGCCGGCCGGCGGTAGCGGAAACACTTCAAATTGATTAAAGCGAATAGTTTACCCTTGGACGGATTCCAACAACAGGGTAAAGTACGCGTAGATTTTCCTTCGTGCTTTCCTTCATTAAGCTTGCTATTGAGAAGTTTATTTCTATCGATGATAGCTCCATCGCTGATGGGAACGAAAAGGAAAGGTCGCATCCGAGCAATTCATAACAGCAAAGGGCACAATAAATTGAATCAACCATTTTTAATTTCTCCACCGCCACCGCTGCCGTCGCTGCCGGTGCGTGGTGGGACTGAAGAAAACTGAAACGTTCTTCCAACTAATTGATTTAATTACACGGTCGTTTTTCACACTCTATTGCACTCCGAACCGGGGGAGACGTGCGTCTTCGTGCGGACACGATTTCAGTCGGTGGCATAACCGAATCGCACCAGCCAGCCAGCCAGCCAGCAGTCGCTTCACACTGACTGTTACAACCTACAGTGAATCCCCGGATTCTATTCCGTTTCCGAACATGGACATGGATTTGCAGCAATCGGACGATTTCATCAAGCACGCGTTCAGCGTCATCAGTCATCTGGCCGATTCGCCCGAATCGTGCCAATTTTACGCTTGAATCCTTCGGGGACGACGAAAGTTGTTCGATTAATGCCCACCGAATGCGTCAGCCGGCCAAATTGAATGGGAGGAGCGGCAAGTAAGGTTGCCGTTCAAATTCGCAAGGGGAGAAAAGGGCCCCACGCCATGTTGCCGTTGATTTCGCTTTCGTTTGTGCCACAGCACAGCAGTCTGCCTGGGGTGGAAAACTTGGTCACGCACAGCAGGCGAACGAGAGCGATGATGGCTGGAGGGACCCCGAAGACGGTCAAGCTATTAAAAGTTTGTTCTACAGCCCAAGGCGTCATCGGTAGCGCCGTCCGACAGCGGAAAAATCATATACTTAGCAGGAGAAACGTCGTCGCACACTTGTAACTTGTCGTCTCGTCAGTTCGGACAGTTACCGTTGTGCGTTGACGTTACGTTGGTCGTCGGCGGCCTATTTCACACAATTAATCAAACAAAAAAAATGCGAGGGTTTGATAAAATTATAACCTCAATGGGCACGGGTGAAAGGCACGATTAAGTATTCCGCCAGCAGCGGTTGATGAAGTTGTGCCAGACACGAAAGCAATTGATTCGCTACGAACGGTTCCCGGCCCGGCCACCGCCCGGAGTTGGAGGTGTGGTGATTTGGTTGATCGAAAAAGATCAAACTTCGTGATAGTGGCCAATTTACGGGGCTCGTTTCGCCACGTAAATTGTGTTGTGGGGACTACGATTTCCGCAAGGTTAGGATTCCATTACTGGTTGTCTTATCGAGCGATCTTGTGCAAAAAGCATGAAACGGGATATTCTGCAATATCATCGATAACAAGCTGGTGACGAGCGAAATTAATAATATTATTAGTATAGCGTAAGAACGATTGATATTCACTAGCGTGCCCAGGCTGCAAATGCCACTATATTTGCGATGAGTAAATTAATTCCATCAAAATAGTTCCAGTTTCAGGGCCAATGTCATGTCCTGTTATAAATTAAATTTCAAGTTTAGTTTCAAGCTTAATCAATTTAAGTTCAATTTCAATTGTAGCTTCGTGCTCAATTTCAACACTGATTTCAAGCCCAATTTTAAGTTCAATTCCAAACACAGTTCCAAGAGCAATTAGAATCCATTTTATAGTTACTTTTAATTCCTACTTTAAATCCAGTTTCAAGTCTACTTTCACGTTCATTGCTAAATCTTATTCAACTTTTATTTTAGGCATAACTTTCAATTTTAAATAAAATTTCTAGTGTTATATTAGGTGGTCTAATATCCCCTCTAATTAGGTGGTCTAATAACCAATTATTTTTATTCTCTCAATTCTATCATTCCACACATGCACCAAACACTCGCCATGGCGACGATATTATTTTTTGTATGACTGCTTTTAGTTTCTCCCGCCAAGAAGATAGATTGTTGTATATTTTTGGTCTATATATCGAAAAATTTTCAGTTCATTCAATTTTATCACAAAAGCCTCACTTCCTCACTTTCCACAAAACAAGTGTACGTCTTGTCTGGGTACGGTGGTGGTAAAATCACTAAACTTGCCGTAGCGACGTCCGGCAACAGACTGCCTATTTTTATCGCCCTGACCGAGTAGATAACAGTGTTTCATCTTGGCGGCTGAAACAAATAGCAATCATTCAGAAATAAATCATCGTCATAAATCATTCGTGTGATGCGTTCGTGGAAATGATAGAATTGGAAAAATAAAACTTGATATTAGACTCCCCATAATATAAGCGTCCAGCGGTAGCTTAGTTAGTAAAACATTCGGCCGGCAACCGAAAGAGCGTGGGTGCGAGGCCCACTTGCCGTTACACAACCCAATATGTTTCTTTGACTATACATCGAAAATGTTCTAGTTTATACAAATTTATTATTCTTCGCATCAAAAGCTTGCTAATTTTCTAAAAAATAATTTCCTATGATAATGTAAATAAATGTCGACGGAAAAGAGCACGGGGCAAAATGCGACAAACACTGGACAAACGGGATGGAAAAAGATGAAATATTGGCATGTCAAAAAAAATCCTGGGAAATCGTGACACAATCGGAAGGAAAACAGAACGTAAAACGACAAAAAACGGATTGGAAGAAATCAAAGCAATAAAGATGAGACTGCACAGAAAAAGAGGAAGAACGGAAGATAAAAATACAAATCAAACGTGGAAAACGAAAAGGAAAATGAAAAACAACTGGAGAGAAAATTGAGAAGAAAAAAAAGGAAAACGGAGAGAAAATAAGGCAAGCGAGACTAAACGACGAGTAATAAGTCAAACAGGATGAGAGAAGGATGAAAATGGAAGAAAAACGGAATTAAACAAAAACCAGAACGTGACAGAAAAAGTATAAAAACAGGTCATAATCAGAGAAAGAACAGAAAATACGCAAACAAAAAAAACAGGAAAGGAATTAACGGGACAAAAAACAAAACACAGTCCTGATAATGGAATCAAAACGCTAAAAACGGAACAGAATAGAAAAAATTGGAAAAATCCGCATTAAAAAGGGTGAAAAATGGGACAGGAAAAGAAGAGAAACCAAAAGGGAAAATAAAACTAGCGAGGAAATAAGAAAATTGAAAAAACGGTCAAACGGGATATAAAAAGAGAAAACTGGCACAAGGAGAAAAAGGGAGCAAGAAACAGAATCAACTTGACCGAAAAGAAAAAAAACGGAGCTTCCAAAAGAGAAAAAATTAAACAAATAAAGACGAAAAACGAGAAGGAGGAGAGTTAGAAAAACACAGATGGATTACCAATGAATTCAAAGAGCGTCCGTTTTCTACTGCTACTGGAAAAATAAACGGACACGAGCACAGGGGAAAATGTGACAAACACTAGACAAACGGGATAGAAAAAGTTGAAAAACTGGCATGACAAACAAAAAACACAATCGGAGAGAAAGCGTAAAAAGAGAAAAAAGTGAAAAAGTAGGATAAAAGAAAGATATCAAGAAAAACAGGCGATAGAAAAGTTGCGCCCCGCACATACATACACACATACACACACAGACATTGCTCAGTTCGTTGAACCCTGTCGATTGGTATATGTGGCTCGACCCTCCGTGCCTCGGATCAATTTCGTGTTTTTCGACCAATTCCTAAACCTTTGTTATAGTATAACAAAGGTAAAAACTAAGCAATAATAATGAAACTGGACAGAAAAAGAAGGAGCACGAATGATAAAATGACAAATAAAACGAATAAAACTAGAAAGCAATTGAGAACAACTGGACAAAAACGGGTACGGGATAGAAAAAGAGGACGAGAACACGAAAATTGAAAACAGAAAGGAAAATGGAGAGAAAATGAGATAAATGGGATAAAACGACTGGATAAAACGAAAATCAAAGCGCGACAGGCAAAAGTCGAAAAACAGGACATAATCAAAGAAATAACGAAACAGAGAAATAAGGAAAACAAGAAAACTGAAACAGGAGTTCACGATGTAGAAAACAAAATACGGGAATGAAAAGGAAAAAAACGGGCTTGAAAATTACAGAAACACGCGAAAAACGAAACAGGAAAGAGAAATAGAGAGAAAAATCAGGACTGAGAAGGTGAAAAATGGGACAGAAAAAAGCAAGCAAGAGTAAACGGGCAGAAAAAGTAAAAACGAAAGTGAAAAGGAGGGAATAGAGAAAAGACTGGACAGAAAAAAATACAAAAAAGCAAGGAAACAAACAAGAAAGGTAGAATGGAACGAAAAATAAGAGAAACCAAAAAGGGAAAACTGGAAAAAAACGGAAGAAATGAGGAGAACGGAGAAGAAGGTCAAACTGAATATAGAAGGAAAATGATGGACAAAATGGGAATGGGATTGGAAAATGGGACAGAAAAATAATAAAGGTAGGTACATTACATGAGGTAAAATTGTAATATACAAAAAACAGGAGATAAAAAGGAAAACCAGAAAACAAAGAAAAAAGAGAGCAACGGAAACAACTTGACAGAAAAGAAGAAACAACGGATTTTCTAAAAGAGGAAAAATAGAACAAACGAAGACGAGAAACGACGGATTTTCTAAAAGAAGAAAAATGGAACAAACGAAGACGAGAAACGACGAAACGGGGGAACGAGAGACGAAAAAGAACCGATGGATATAGAGAGAGTCTGTGATCTGCTGCTTCTGCAGAACGGAAACGTAGTTTCTTATGACAATGTAAATAAATGTCCTTAGCATATTCAGAGATGGATTACCGATGGATTTAAAGATTGTCCATCATGTGTTGCTTCTGGAGAAAAAAACGGAAATGAGCACGGGGGAAATCGTGACAAACACTGGACAAACGGGACAGAAAAAATGAAAAACTGGTATGACAGAGAGAAAAACCGTGATCGGAGGGTAAACGACGACACAAAAAGAGTAAAAAGAGATTGGAGATTGGAATAAAACAAGAAATAAAATGTGCTTAAGTGGACAACAAAAGCAATAAAAAAAGCGGAGTAAACGAAGAAAAAAAACGCGATAGCAAAGGGGAACAAGAACAGGAAATTTGAGAATAGAAAAGATTTTTCCTCTTCCTCGAGGGAAAATGAGGCAAACAGTATAAAACTAAATAAGTTTAATGGGTTAAACGAGACAAAACAGGATGAAACAATAGACAAACGGGATAAAACAACAAAAGAGCAAAAAGCAGAACTTAACTTAAGTCCATTTTTCGTCGTTTTCTAACCCTTCTCTTTCCCCTTTTTTCGTCTTTCTCTGTTCCATTTTTCCGCTTTTATTTGCTTCGTTTTTTCTCCTTTTTCTGTTACGTTTATTTTGTTTTTGTTTCCTTTTCTTCTTTGCTATGCGGTTTTCTATTTTTTCTCCCATTTTTCGTCTTTTACAATTCTACTTTTCTTTGATCCAATTTTTATGTTTTTCTTTGTTCTTTCTTTGTTCCATTTCATTCCCATTTTGTCTCATATCTTTCTTTTATGTCCCGTTTGTTTCTTTCTCCCGTCATTTTACCCATTTATGTTCCTTTTTATCTTTTAGATTTCCATTTTTCTGCATTTTGTTCATTTCAGCGGCGTTTTCTTGGTTTTTGTTCTCATTTTTATTCTTTTCCTTACGTTTTTCATCTTTTAGTCACATCTTTTTCCTATCCCAAACTTATTGTTTCATTGTTCCATTATTCTTCATTTTCTGTTCAATATTTTCTTACTTTCAGCCCAGTTTTCACTATTTTTTGTAATTTTCATTCGTGTTTTCTATCTTTTCTCTTCCCTTTTTTCTTTCTTTGTCTTTTTCTAATTCTTCTCCTTCTCTTTTTTCCTCTTTTAGATGCTTCGTTTCTCTTTTTCTGTCATGTTTGGTCTGTTTTAGGCTCCTTTTTTCCTCTGCTCTTTCGTTTTTCTTTTTTGTAATTCTACCTTTTTCTTTGGTCCGCTTTTTCTGTCCCATTCCCATTTCGTCCCATCTCTCTCCTTTTATATTCCGTAGCACCTCTTTCTCCCGTTTTTCTCGTTTTCTCCTTCGGTTCTTTTTCTCGCCATTTTTGTTTTCTGTTCTATCTCCCCTTTCTTGTCTCGTTTTCCTTTATTTCGTTGCGTACTTGCCCCGCATTTCCATTCCATCCATTTCCTCCTTTTCACTTTCGTTTTTCTCTTTTTATCTGCCAGCTGTTTCCTATTTCTCTTCTTTTCCTGTCCCATTGT
Source organism: Sabethes cyaneus (assembly GCF_943734655.1). NCBI lineage: Eukaryota > Metazoa > Arthropoda > Insecta > Diptera > Culicidae > Sabethes > Sabethes cyaneus. The sequence continues at coordinate 48,973,353 of NC_071355.1, forward strand.
ATACTCATTTGAATCCCAATTTTTCTCTATCATTTTCATGTCCGTTTTTTTCTTTTTTTCATTCCCGTTTGTTGTTAGCTGTCCAATTAACTCCATTTTTTGCTTTTGGCCTTTATTCAGGAAAAGTTTCCGATCGAAATTCAATCTCGCCGGGCCCGAGCTGAAACTCATACCGCGGGTTTATTAGGACCTCTCTTTCTTTTCTTTCTCTTAAGTTCTATTTTTTCTCAACAAAATAAAAAACGGAAGAGAAAAGACAGAGAAAAAGAGAAAAAACGGAAAGAAAAGAAGATAAGTGGGAGTAAAAACTAAGTAAACGGAGCGAAAATGAAAAAAGTGTGAAAACGACGCTGGAAAAAAGGAGCGGAAAAAGGTAAAACATACGCCAATCCTTAATAATTCAAGTAAAACTTCGTGTCTCATTTTGAATCCATATCCAAATTCACGCATAATTTTAAACCCTATTCCAAGTCAAACTTTTTTCCAATTTTAAGACAAATTAAGCACTGATTTCAAATCCAATTTCTAGTAAGACCATCACAAATATTTTAATATTTTAATATATTTAATATTGAGCAACTGAAGGGGGGTGGGGTCAAAAGAAACAAAGAGAGTTTTTTAATCGACCAAAAAATATACGTTTCAGGCATTTTTACTTACAGTTTAAGCATGAAAATCAAATCTATTCTTCCTTTTTATATGCACGTTATTATTTGTCATGCAAAAATGAACGAAAAGAGACACAAATCCAAAGAAATTTTTTTGCCGATTTTCGAAAGTTCCATTCTTCGAATTTCCATTTCTGTTTTGAGGTACACTCACTATACTCAATACTATACAGACAATTGATTTTATAAAAAAAATAACTTTTATCCCACAAATTATTCTTTTGGCCCTGAAAGCTATTTTCAAAGCGGGGGGGAGTGAGAAAAACTTTAAAAATAATTTATGGCCTAAACTTTGAATTCCAATTTCTTCTAATTTCAAATGTAATTCCAACTCTAAAATTAAATGCAATTTCAATTCCAAGTCTAGTCCAATTTCAATTCCAAATCCAATATTCTTCAAACTTCAAATTCTCTTTTAAGTCCGATCTCGTATCCAATTTATTTATTATTTATTATTCGATTATATCCATCCGACCTGTTTGGTCTTAATGGATTGGATGGGGAAAAGCCAAGTAGAGGCCATCCTCTTGGAGGCATAAAAACCCCACCAATTCCAAGCGGAACTTCCAAATTGTTCCAAATTTTAGTCCAATTTCAAAACCTATTTCTAGTCCAATTTCAACTTTGATTTAAATCGAAAACAGACACTGAGGAAGCCTGCAAGTCGTAAATACTTTCTCTTTTTCACGTTTATTCAAAAATTAATCTCCATAAATTTCCCGTAACTGGCGGTATCAACCGTTGAACCCACCAAAAACGAAGCACTAAAATCATATCCAGAATAAATCCAGCTAATGGAGACGCATGATGCTTTAACCCATAAACAAAAAAAAACCACCAAGCTTCTTAATAATATTGACATTTTTATTTCCCCAACGAACAAACAAAATGTCCTTTTTTTCGTCGTCCCGCTTCCCTTAACTGGGCCAATCCCGGTTTCGCATTAGCGAAGGTTCCCGTTTTTATTTATGGACATTTTTCACATATCTTCATTCTTTTTCCTTCAAACGAACGAGAAGGCAGTAAAAAATCCTACCACTTTAGTCTGCATTCCACCGCCGAGCCGACCGCGTGCGCGGGGCGGGTGTAGGTCTAGGAAAAACCAATTCTCTTCCCTCACTGCCCAATTTCACTCACTCACAGTTAGAAGCCTCAGTCGGCGGTCCATCCGTCGTCGGTGCTGTGCTATGGTGCGGTTTCGATAATATTTACGATTTGAGCAAAGAGCTGGTGGAGGTGACGGAGGAGGCAAAGTATCGAATGAAAACCGTACGGTGGCGTTTGTCCACTTGCCCTGGAACCCCGTAGCCAAGTCCGGAATCGAATGCAATCGTCATCAGCTTATGAACGAGGAAGGCTGGTTGGCAGCTGAAACGTTAAATTGTCGGCGAGAATTATTTGCTCCGTGGGAAATACTTTTCGCACCTTCCGAGTAGGGTGGTGAAAGAAATCGAATTTTGCCATTCGGCATTCACCTGTACCTGCCTACACTTTTTTTTTGCTTCATCGAAAAGTAAAACGGAATGAAAGTGTCTATCTTGATTTTCTTTTTTATTGCCGAAAAAATTCATTCTAATAAGGTACGAGAAAACAAGCTTCGATATCAATCATGAGGGAACTGTGCCGGCTTGATTAAAAGGCTTGCTTGTATGTATGTATGCATACATACGTGTATGTGGTAGCAGCACCGGCAGTTCACTAAGCTGGGTTGAATGCCGGAAGTCACCAGTAACCCGCTGAATGATTGCATTCCGTCGTAGCGCGTTGCGTTGGTTGCTTGTGTGGCAAAGATAAAAGCACGATTTACGAGGTGAAACTTTATGACCTGACCGGGTGGATGGGTGGCGCTGGGTGGCGCTGGGTGGAGCACATGCGTGGGTTAGCTTTACAAACACAAATTAAGAAAGCTTCGAGTGTGTCGGCACCGGCAGCAAGCGGGCTGAGGCACTTTCGTATCCGCCCGGTTACGGATCGCAGCTGAAGGAGCAAATTAATATTCGCGAATAAGTTGTATTTATTGTTGCTGTTTCGGTTTTTGCTGGCTCAGTTTACGAGCAGTACGCTTTGAAATCCTACTCGCAACGCAAAGGCAGTGCCTTGCGGCTTGTATGGATTAACAGCACGCCCCGTAGGGTAAGTGAGGATATTTTCGTTTAGCTTACTTTGCCGAATTCTTCCACCCGAAGGAACGCCGGCAATGACGGGTTGCGTTTAATACTTTTAATATACAGATTTCTGTTGGCTCGGCATCAATTACTGCAATATTTTCTGTGCGAGAACTAGTTTTACGCACTGTTGAAGGTTATAATCCGAAAATTACACACAAGTATGAAATAAGTTGTTACCACTATGTACAGTTGTGGGTGCTGTGGGTTTAACAGTAGGTGTTATTTATTAGAATGAGGGTACACTTCCGAATAAGAATATATATTAGATTTCGTTATGGAAGCAGCAGTACAGTTAGTTGGTTTGAGCACATGCTGAGCTTGCGAAGAATACAATTTCATGAATCACTTTCAGCTGTTGTTGCCGTGCGTTGTGGGATATACGGGAATGAAGTGATTCAGCATTCACTATAAGATATGTATTTTCTGCAGAGGAGGAGTTGTTTGCAAATATATCAGATGTATACTTTTCAGAGATCAGCGTATTGCTTTTTTGGCAAGCAATTCCTAAAGCAATTGAGCTTTGGTTTGTTTCACAGTGAACCATGGTTGCATTATTTATTGGTGGTTAGTAGAAGGAAGCAGTATAATCCAAACCATCAGCTAGGATACAAGTGTCTCTTTGTTGAAACTAAGCTATTGAATTCAGAGACATAGTTACAGAGCACTGCTCTCATACAAAAGATTTTATGTTTGTCAATCCAAAATAGTTCAAAGTCTGGTGTTAAGCTATTTGATATTAAGTAATATTGCTGCTATTAATCTCTTACAATATAGTGACTAGATAGGTAGCAAATAATTCAAAAACTACGCTTTTAATCGTAGTTGAGTAACGCGAATAACGCGAATAAACGTTGAATAATCGTTATCCTCATAATTTATTTGCTCAGTGATGGTTTAGGCTTCAAGCCCGTTTGCCAATAAAAAAACTTATAACTATGAACATTAACTATTAAAAAAACTCAAATGGGATGCAACTGTCCCCTAAAATACAAGCTAAGCCTATTTTTAATATTCGCTGGTGCCATGGTAACATTCACTATATGCTGTAGATCGTTGAAAGCTTTCATGAAACGGCAAGTTGGCTCATGTTGGGAGTAATTCCTGTTTCGATGAGGTGGACCCGGGTATTCCGAAGTGCAACTTGGCTGTGATTCAAGTGCAACCTTGAAGCAAGCATTTGACTGTCGGCTCGTCCAGATAGGATGTTTGTGAAGAACACTATATCGGCAATCTTATGTCTGCAGTGGATTGTGTCAATGTTGACTAGAGAGCATAGGTCGTGATACGGCGGTAGTTCATCTCCATTGCACCTCAAGTTCCGCAACGCAAAACGAACAAACTTTTTTTGGACTGTCTCTATCCGTTGTATATAGGTTACATATTGCGGACGCAAAACTACACTTGCAAAGTCTAATTTACTTCGCACAAGGCCTACATATATTGCTAGTATTGCATATGGATCCTTAAGGTCACGACCGTATCGTCTCACAAGAGCGAATAACTTTAAGCAGTCTTTAATAACGTTGTCTATGTGACTTGTAAACGAAAGTGAACGATCAAATATGATTCCTAGGTCACGAATGGTTTCCTTGCGTGGCAAAACGATTCCGTTGTAGGAGTATTGAAATTCGATTGGACGTAGTTTTCGGGAAAAAGTCATAACAGAGCATTTATCTGGGTTGATGGTCAAGCCGCTATTCGAACAGAATATTCCAATGTTATCCACGTCAAGTTGTAGCTTAAGACAATCACTGTCAGTCTTGATAGGAAAAAATATTTTTACATCATCTGCGTATATTAAGATTGTAGCATTGGACAACATATCCGGAAGCCTGTTCATCACTAGAACAAAAAGCAATGGCCCTAGATGACTACCCTGCGGTACTCCCGAATTAACAACAAATGAAGCAGATACGTTTTCCTTAATTTTCACATACTGAACTCTGCGCGAAAGGTAAGTTCTTAGCCAGTTGTAAATCGGTCCGTCGATGCCGAAGTCTGTAATCGCTTGCATAATACTATCAGTCTTAACAGAGTCAAAGGCTTTACTCATGTCAGTGTATACACAGTCTACTTGAAACTCCCTTGAGATATAGTCGTTTACCAGAGACGTAAATTCACAAAGGTTCGTGGTTACAGATTTTTTCTTCAAAAACCCGTGTTGAGCAGAAGAGATACGATCAGCAACCATTTCATATAGATGATCGTAAACTGTTTGTTCAAAGAGCTTCGGTATAGCCGACTGGATAGTTATTGCGCGATAGTTCTCTACCTCTGAGCGAGATCCTTTTTTATGAATGTTTGTCAATCCAAAATAGTTCAAAGTCTGGTGTTAAGCTATTTGATATTAAGTAATATTGCTGCTATTAATCTCTTACAATATAGTGACTAGATAGGCATAATGACATAGACGTGACATAAAAAGTCTAATACAAAGGTGGAAGAAGCAAACATTTTCAATGATTAAAAATGCCAAATAAAAATGCAATGAAAATAAGACTGTATTCGAGAAAAGTGAGAGGTAACGTAAAGCAAAGTAAAATCTGACTGAAAGTGAATCTTGACGTCCCTGGTGCGTTATCGACACGCCTCTGAAACTGAAACCATTAGACATAACTTTGTTTACATGTTTATGAATACCCAGCTAGCACCAACTCGTATATCAATGTACGAAAACTATCGTAAATATCTAATAACAAACTCGAAATCGTAACTAAAGCTGGATAAAGTGGGATCAAGTTGATTTTCTGTCGTATATAATGATAATGACTAACATACATTCGATTTTCAGCACAAAATCGTAGAGTAGTACGGAGCGATTCGCGCTTAATCGAATTTTATCGTATATAAATACTTCTATAGTCGTAACGCTCAAAATTATTCGTAATCACGTATATCGCCTCCAAAATAGTACGGATATGCCAATCTTGCGCATGAAATACGATTTATTTAGCATGTATATCTGTAGATAATGCTAATTTTTACCTTGTTTATACATATGAAAATGCTAGCTGGATAACAACTCATGCAAGTTTCGTCAAAATATTCCGCCACGTTGCAGAGCAGCACAGAATGGAACTCGAACGGTGAAAAAAAATCTTGTGCAAATACCTGAAAAAGTCATAGTGGTCTGCATAAAGTTGGATAAAGTGCTAAAAATTCCAAACTCAATAGTGTTTAATGTTCTGAAGGGTCATAAGGAGAACCTAGGTGTTGAAAAGCGGGAAAAAACTTTCAAGACAATTGGAACCAGGGACCGGGAGCTGGGGAAGGAAAATATTGAGGTGCGGTAAGTCGAATCCTGGCCTAAAAGGTACGATGCCAACTATCAAACCACGCAGAATATCCTCGCTCGAGAAGGCTATAGGTCTTACATTGCCATTAAATATCGGAATCGGCGCTTGAAGCAGAATTTGGTAACCGAAAAGCTTGTTAGGAGTTGGTACGAGCAAATTTTAATGAAATTCAAGGGATGTATTGTGATGAACGACGAAACTGACTTGAAAATGGATTCCAAACAACTACCCAGTCAAAAATTTTACTTTGCAACTGGGCGAGGCGACGTGCCGGGCGTGTTAGCTGATAAATTCGCAAAGAAGACTGTAATCTGGCAAGGAATATGTAGCTGTGGACTGAAAACTGAGCCTCACATCACTTCCTCAACAATGATATCAAGTATATAGATAGGAGAATGCTTGGAGAAACGAGCGTAACCATTTATACGTAAACATAAAAGTAACGTTATGTTCTGGTCTCATTTAGCTAGCTGTCACCACTCTAAAGTGGTGCTAAGGCAGTTAATAATATCGATCTCGTGCCAAATAAAGAAACCTTCCAAATTGTCCGGAGTTTCGACTCATTGACAAACTTTGGGCAATTTTCAAACAACGACTTCGGCGAAGCAGGGGACAGTCACCAGTGCAAAAGAAATACATACAAAGTGGAAGAAACATACTGATTCAGTCGCATCTTTAATTGTGCAAGAAAAAAGTTCGAGATTTTGTCAGAACCAGTGAAATGCAATGGTGCAATACTGTGAAACTCAAAGCTGAAAAACTACTGCAATCCAGCCTTGATTTTTGTGACTTGCCAGTCCCGAATTACACGTTGTGCTCTGCGTCCGCATAAACTTGTTGTCAGGTTTTAAAGCGTTGGACATAAATGTCTTTAAAAGCATGACCCTTCTTTATCGTCTGATTAAGAATGATTAATTAGATGAACTAGAAAATTGTAATATAGACCAATGACCATGACTAACTCCGCCTGCAAATGACGGCATGACTGTAAAGGCATGTTCGAACGAACCTGAAGTTACTAAGAACCAGAGCAAAGGGTCCAAAACCCCTAAAAGGAGGATGGTTTTATCAACTGTTATCCATGGCTATTACGGAAAAACCTGAATGGATAAACCCCTAGTCCCAGGTGTGACGCGATCTATGCCTAGGGATGAATACTGGAGGGGGTTCTATAAATACTCAGCCGCAACGGAGCCTGTGGAGTACCAGGACGCCCTCCACAGTAATTAGCCCTTGCTGCATTAAGCCGGTCACTGCTGCAGTGGACCATTTCTTACCGAGCAGCCTCTATCTCTCTCTCTGTCGGAAAACAAAGAAACAAAGGGGGCGGAAATCGGAATAGGGGCGGAACAGGATCTGAATGATGCACTAGCAGAAGTTCATTCATGTTCCTCGTCCAACCTCAACACGCCGACTCGAAGTGAGTCGACAGACGAGAATATGGCTCCAACTCTCCATTCACGGGCCCAGATTTGTTCTGCCTAATCCCTGACTGTGTGCTGAAGGCTGAGCTAAAACAATGGGAAAGCCGAACCGTCATGACGGGTCATGGCCAATTAGATAGCCGTACAATCGCTTCAACAATCAAAAACAAAAAAGCTAACGCCGAGTATTAAGGTTACTCAAAAGTTGAGTCTCAATATGAGAGTTCTCAATAAGAGAGGTCTCAGCACGCTTAGCGGTCTTGTGACAGGACATTGTTCGAGTAAATTCATGTTTGGAATCTCGGTTTCGTACAAGATGATATTTAACCTCGGAACACTTGCTCTGCAATTGTGAAGCATTGATAGGACGTGGACTGCAGTATCTCAAAGAGGGCCTACTAGAGCCAAGGGAGATTTGTTTTGCGTCGCCGACCAGCGTAACAACCCAAGCAACACAGCTTGTTATAGAACAGTATAATATTACATATATCAGAACTTCTCTATTACATAAAAAGCGCAAAAAATTGAAGTCTAATGAAACAAGAATTGAAAGAAGTATGTATCAGGTCATTTCAAACCAATTTAAAACGTTATTATAGCATAAGCTACAACTTGTTCTTCCAGTAGTTTAAATTTAGTAATGGAGACCATGAAAACTTGGTGTTGACATGTTGACAAAACAAACATTATACATTTGATATGAGCTGTCAAATAAATTCATTTTATCCCAAAATATATCAAAACCTTAATAATAACGACATATGTTTTCAAAGTACGTTTATAGTACTCTTAAGCGACTACTTTCCACGAATATTATTTTCTAACTTGTTTTGTGTGTTACTTGGGAAGGTTCGTAAACCAAGTCATCCCTGATTAGCATCTGTCTCGCTCCAGTTATCAGCCTATCACTTCCTCAATAAGTCATAGGTAAGCTTTAAGCTTACAGTAAAAGAAATAAACGGGGCATACCAAAATAGTTCAAACACTGGACGCAATGGTAAGAGTACCCAAGAGAAGAGGAGGAACGCAAAGGCAGGTGGGGCCCCCACTCACGCTCTTTTGGTTGGTACCCGACTGTTTTGCTCACTAAACTACTGCCGCCCATTGTAGTATAGTAGTATATGTAGTAGTATTGTAACAGATCAAAACAAACAACCGTCCGTATGATTCATTAAATCACATAGAGTCTAGTCGTACGATGCATTCATTCACAAGTGCACACAAAGTGCTGACTGGTACTTTTGATGTTCAGTGTCGACCAGCGTTCGCGTCGCGACCAGTGAGGATTCCAATTACATTAATTGACGATGGCTTAACCGTTGAATACACTAAACATAGAATGATTTTATATACAGTCTCAGTAGTTTATCGCTTTTTAACCTTAAGAACAGATTAGGATCAGTAAAATACCGATTCATAGTAACGATTATTTCGAGAGTCAAAATTAGTACAAAAGGAAACGTTTTGCTAAATAAAATAAGCCATTTTACGCGACCCTTCGGACTATGGCCGAACACTGATGACAAGTACTCAGGACAACCCCACACTCCTTTGATTGGTACGGGCTATTGTCAGGCTTAGGCTCAAGTAAGGGCCGTCCGCGGGGGGCTCCGTAGCCGCAAGGTTATTGAGTCTGCTTTGACAATCGAGTGGTCGTGGGTTCAATCTTGGTTGAATCGATGTCAAGTGACTTTAGCATGGATTCATTCTCAGGCCCCTCCCGGTCATCAAATGAAGAATACATGTCACATGTGTAGTAAAACAGAGTTTCCAGCAATTCAGCAACAAATCTATTGTGAAAGTACTGATGCAAATGAAAATTTTACTACAGTTCATAACTAATTGCCCGTTGTATTTCGTATTGCATCCCTTAAAGTGTACAAAATCTCACAAAATTACGCTTTTGTGTTAAATTATTTTAGCGCGTGAAATACCAAAGGAACAAAGAGAGCAAAAATGGATTTAAAGCAAATGTTGTGGAATAATGAAGTTATCTTGATCAGTAAATTATTACTAAAGCAGTTTGTAAATTACAGCTATCTAGATTCGGCAATGCAATTATTTCGGCTAATTCTTACCTATCAATTTACAAATCTATTAAAAACAAAAATCATATGCCTATTGACATCGAATACATATCAGAATATTGAATTGAATTTTAAATTATCAAGGAATCCCAAATGAGCCACTGATTATGATGAAGGAAATATGCTTGAGTGCCATCGAATTCACTTTTACAAAAAATAAGTTAACAATCAGTAGGGTTTATAAGACAAGACACGACGTAACTTCTACCAACACAACCGTTGGGTATTGGGAACTGACAAACCAACTTTTACACCAACATGTTTCCAACGTGTAGATGATAATAATTTTGGGATTTTGTCAAATTTTCATTTCTTACTAATGGCTTAATACGGTTGTTAGATATACACGTTCTCTGAAAATCAGATGTTTATCGACTACATCAAACGTTGGAATCCTCAAAAAATTACGAAATTCTACTTATACCGTTAGTACACTCCTTTTTCTTAAATCCAGCAGCCCTCGCAGTTCGTCGGAATTTTATAGTCTGAAATATTCAGTCTAATTTGTGGCAGTACGAAGTTTGCCGGGTCCTCTAGTTATCATATAAAGTCTCTATGTAGTCTGCTCTCCACGTTTTATTGGAAAATTGGAACCAGTTTTCATGGTACGATACTGATCTAACAAGCCGGTCGTCGTATGTTTGAATCTCAGCTGGGCGGTGCAGTAGGGTAGTTGCACTAACCCAGTAATTGTCTGTACCGCCATCCGGGGTGAGATTGTGCCAAGGGGGTGAGATTGTGCCAAAAACCAAAAATGTTTATTTGTGAAAATTTATTATATCTATAGAAACTGGTGACCTAAATTTGAAATGATGATGAACATAACATATTTATTCATAACTTAGAATGGAACACAGATAATATTAGCAAACTATTTAGCCTAAACATGGTTTCAAAGTTCGCGATCAAAAATACGCGGAAATAACGCTTATAAAAAATGTCCCGTATAAACCAACCCAAACAAGAAATCGAATCAACTTGCTATCTTGAAGCTATATAAACTAATCATTTACAATGTATTGAAAGGTTATTATGCGTTGGATAAGTATTGATTACGAAAATAATATTTTTCGAAACTTTGTACTTTTCGAGCTTCACGGGGGTGAGATTGTGCCAAGCCATAGTGAATTATCCAATTTGTGGATTTCACATACACAACAAAAATACGTCAGTATACACCAGCACACTGACATTCTTTACTATTGAACACAATTTTTTGACAGATTAGATTGCATCATCCATTTTGGAGCAAACAGTAGCATAGGTCTGCTAAATAATTTAAACTAATTTTTACTTTTTCTCTGGAAATTTCAGATACTTTGAATAAACACTCTAATATAAGACGACTGCCAGTTTTAAGAAGGGGGGAGGGGGGTGGGATAGGTCACATGTTCTGCGACCGCGTGTTCTCGAACGAAGTAATGGTTACTTTTGTTAAATGATCAAATGGGTATGCCCCCTTAGGATACACCCCTTCATATATCTCCCCCTTGTTAACCCTAGAAACGCTACAGGCAATATAAAGGCGTTCCATTGACTACGAACTCATTTTTAGTTATTTCAGACCTCTCCGGGTTATTTTCGTTCATACTTTTTGTATGATGCGTTGTTTTTGGTCGACCCCCTGCCCCTAATAGTCCACTTAGTTCATGGACGGCCCCATGAGAACTACTTTATACTGATATTTATGTGTATTGTTTATAAACATGCTAATATTCACTGTTTAGGTTTTTAGTCTAACTTTATGTTTTTGGCACAATGTCACCCCCTAGAAGGGGTGAGATTGTGCCAAAGTTCATGCACTTCCAGTAAAAGTAGGTTTCATTGTAACTAAACCATCTCTACGGTAGTTGTTAATTGAACAATTTAGTATATCTTGACAGGTTTGAAATCAACTTAGTTCCTAAATTGTGTGTATGCTGAGCTAAAGAACAAAAATATATGCTTTTTTGGCACAATCTCGCCCCAGATGGCGGTACTCTAATAACCGGCTGAGGAGTCTGTCGATAAAGAAAGGCCAAGTCTTAATGACGTTTATTACCCAAGCCTTTATTTTTATTTCTTCCCAGTGATGAACACTCGCTATAACGATGACGATTTTCTTTGCAATTATAGCAGGTTCTTATATGAAGACTCTTGTACTAGCTGCGTTGTTGTTGTTATGTACTTTTGCTAGACCTTTCTATGGTTTTCTCATTAGTTTTCTATTTTTCTTTACTTTTGCCAACATTTTCTTAGAGATTTTAAATGACTTTTGACTCATTTATGACTCATTTAATTGAATTTTTGTTCTGTTATCGTTAACAAGGTCGATACGAAATTTGTAATTAGTAACGCTACGACTACGATACTATCGATACTGAATCGAAATCGTTCCTGATTTCACGACTTGCCAATTTTGATTTGATGCGTGCTATTGGATACTTTCTAAGTATCGACGAATTTGGTCAGAATCGAAATATATCGCAAACTAGCTGACAATCGCTAAGTGTAGAAAAATGATCTAAATAACAGAAAAAAGAATTGAGAATCGAATCGTTGGCCCTGGGCTGCCATTCTCCAATCCACTCAAACATCAACAGTACTTGCATTGTTCTCAACTGCGCACATCGGGCGGGTGCGAGGTTTGCTCCGAAGTCTACGACATCTTCCTAGTTCTCTGCAGGAAATAGTTTTGGCTTCTTTCATCAGGCATTCTGGTTACATGTTCAGCCCACCGCAGCCTTCTACATTGTACCACCTTTACTTTATCAGCATATTTGTGTACTGTATTGTGGTTCATGCGTGAAAAACACACCATTTTACATTTTGCCACGTTCGTTTGTTTTGACGGTGGTAATGTTAAGTCCCAATCGCGCTGCTTCTATTTTAAAAAATCTAGAGGCCCCTTTCACTGCTCTACGGTTGATTCCAATGATATCGACGTTTGTGGATGAGGCCAAAAATCATGTGAGATTTTGTAATGATGGTCTCGTTCCTTTCCACGTTCATCCTCCGTATTGCACCTTCTAAAGCAATGTTGAATAACAGGTTAGAGAGTGTTCCGCTTCCAACCAGACCATGTCGTACGAATCAGCTTAATTAGTTTCGTCGGAAACCATGTTCTAGCATTATGTACCACAGCTCATTTCGTCTGCCTGAATCGTACACCACCTTAAATCCCCCAAACAGACAAAATTTTATTTTGACGTAGGACTACGTCTTACGGCAAGTTTTGAGATAGGGTGTCATTCCAAAAAATCGAAAAATGCGAGCGTCACGAAAAATGAAAGGTTTTGAGCGCTAATAGTTCAGCGGTTTTCCGATCGATTTTCAATATTCTTACACCAATCGATCAGAAAATCTTCTAAGAATTGACCCAAATGAAGAAAAGTATGGATTCTTGATGTTGAACTATTGAAAAATTGCAAATAATGAACCTATGTTTTACCAGAATTCTCGCTTCGTGATTGGTTGGAAGATTCTTTACGATGATCTAAACCTATACAAATTTGACATCTGTGCTTGGGAAGTAAGCCAAAACAAGTGACAAAGTTTCCTCATTTCAACAAGATTTCTTAACACCGCGGTTCAACCTAGACCATATTGATGTCCTTGCTTGGGAAGTACGCCAGAGAGAGTGACAAAACCCCCTCGTGCCAACAAATTTCTTACGAACGCGATTAAACCTAGTCCAATTTGATGTCTGTGTTAGGGAAGTGTGCCAGAAAAAAATGACACAAGTTCGTTGTCACAACAGATCGTAAATTCTTTACTGCGAGACGATTAAACCTAGGCGAATTTGATATCTGTGTTGGAAAAATGTGCTACAGCTGTAGTGTTCGGTTATAATACGACTCTGTATGAACACGCATGCTTGCCGTTTCATTAGAAGTGTAGTGAAAAGATGTGCTGTTGATAAAATAGGATTAAATTGGTAAAATCCCTTCAACGTGGGAAACCATGGATAATAAAAACAATCTATAATTTCAGTAAGGTAGCAGGATAACAATAGTTTGTGTTCTTGATTTTGTTAAATTGTTGTCAAATGCACAATCTTTTGAGAATTGAACGTATGCAATGTTACTGCTTTGATAAATGTTACATACAACGCATGTAGCATGTATATATGTTGCATATAGCATGTATACATGAAGAATCGAATGATTACAAGCATGAATACATGCTAGTATCAACACAAAGAGTCTTACGTAGTCCTGCGTCACCTATATTTGCGGTCGTGTCTTGTACACAACCCTTCTGATTTTTTCAGGCATCTTTTCTTCTTCTTTTTCATTTTTCTCAAGCTGTGTTTTATTTACGAAACTCAAAAGTTATAAAAGCCTTTGCCAAGCTACTACCAACAAAACAAAAAAAAGTTTGTTCCAATACGTTGTATAGTTTCTGAGAAAAAGGTACATAAAGTTTGAAAATCGTGGTTTTCCAGGAGCGGCGGTTTATTCCGCCGAAGTTGTTCCACGCCGCACTGGAATGCTTATGTGTATGATCGTTTTTCGGCCACTTCCCGTGGTCGGATCATTACAAATTTGATATCAAAATAAGCGGAAAAGACTGCAAAATCAAAATCTGAAATAGAAAGATAATGATTTTTTCAAAATTTTTGGTCGTTCATGTCCCCTTAATAGAAACGAGGTCTTGGTAACGATATTATTACGATATCGATCTTTTTCTTTGCCTTTTAGTATCGAATCAAATAACTTTGCTTTTTAACATTTGAACGTCACTATTTGTAATTATTTGCGTAGGACCATTGAAATATATTTCAATAAACTGAGTACTTTTTTTGCATGGTTTGGTTTTTCGATTATTAAGAACGAGGCAATAAAGATTTTAGTGTCATTCTCATGAATCAGGCTTCCTAATTTTTTCAATTCATCTAAGGTCTATGCCATTTTTATCAACGTAAAAGTCACAAAAATAGTATTAACTTTCTTGTATATCCATTATATTTTTATCCAAATGTGTAAAATTTCTTGAAAAACTCTTCTAGATTCATAATTCTTCAAGCTCGTAGTCATATGTTACGCGATTCCGACTCGATGAACATGTATACATAATTGTACGCACAAACATTTGTTCAATTTTGAAAACTGGACTGTTCTTTATTGTACTTCCCTAGTGTCCTTCATCAGCATGGAAAAGTTTTACTCTTGGCTCCAACGCGAGATTCCACTTAGATACGCAAGCCAAATTTTTATTCAAAGCTACCGGCTCCAAAATAAGGCAAAAGAAGTAACATAGAGTTGCAATGTAACGAGTCACCGTAGTGAAAACTGCCGGAAAAATAACTTTTTCAATTTGTTTCCGGCCCTGTTTCACTTTATTAGTTTACTTATACCTTTATAAACAGATAGTTTTCTACAAGTATCCGAGGCATTTATTTATTTTCAAAATATACAAAACTGGCATCCATTGGACTCCCAGTTGAACTCATGGTATGACATTGTGATTCAGCCAAATGTGCCAAATTCGAAATCTTACTCTCATTATATCGTTCTATTTGTTTCCTTCCATTTCATAAATAAGTTCTAGAAAAAAGTCTAGAAATTTCGAATCTGAAAAATAAAACAATAATAGTCATTGACTGAAGTTTTTGGAGCGTCTTAGTAGAATACGAAACCTAAAATAAAAAAATAAGAAAACTTATACAATTTAATTCTACTATGTGTATTTTATTCACGACAGATACGTATTTCGAGTTCGAAAACAGACACTGAGGAAGCCTGCAAGTCGTAGGCGAAATACGTATCTGTCCTGAACAAAATACACATAGTAGAATTAAATTGGATAAGTTTTCTTTTTTTATTTTAGAATAATAGTCATGTTGTTAATCATACAGTTACGTCATCTGGGCTTGGGTAGTAAAGAAGCCGTGGGGAAAAATGACTTCAAAGAAGAATTCAATTAAAATTTCAAAAATGAGAAATAACTAATGCGTTTGCGGCTGCACTGACAATGATCGCACTGATATCTGTGCTAGCAAAACGCTACGTTATCTTAGTAAATGCACTGAAAATGAATTTTAGAAATTTTCAGATCTGACAGCCTTACTTGCAGGCTTCATCAGTGTTTGTTTTCGAACGAAAATACTGACGAAACCGGCGAGTCGTAGGCGAAATGCATATCTGTGAAAAGAAAATGAATAGTAGAATACTATTCATTGTTTTACTTGTACTTCTTGGAAAATTTTCTACTTTTGTCTTCCCCTATAAATTTGAAAAGATATCATTATCAAATAATGATTGATCTTGTTCAAGTTCAAAAAATTATCTCTACCGTAAATGTTGACTTGGCCGATATATTATTTATTTATTATTTTATAGCGCTAAAAATATCAAAATCTAATTGGTTTGTTGGACATTAGAATTAAATCTTAATCTTGATTTGAACTACAATGTTGCTCAATTCAATTTTTCTGGTTAAACATTTCGGGTCGATGTCGAGTTGTTGTTTAGAGGTTGAGTTATTAAATCAGTCATAAAGAGTAAATGTAAATATGCGTCTATATAAAATCAAGAAACGATAAGCAAATTATCAACCCCTTGAATGACAACTGGTTCCCTTCCCACGACGTGGTACATTTATACGCGCAAACATTTGTTCAAAGTTGTAAACTTGGCTGTTCTTCATTGTGTACTGCCCTCCATCAGCAAGAAAAGTTTTATTCTTGGCATCCAACTCGAGACTCCACTTAGATTCGTAAGCAATGCAATGTGGCCATGCAATTTACCCCCTTTTTATTCAAAATCTAAGTACCGTAAAACGGGGTAACATTGATCAGTTTAGGAAAGTTGACAGAAGTTGTTTATTTTCCTTATTTGTGAGAAGGGTCTAACGGTCATTGTTAACCGGATGATCAATGTTACCCCGTTCTACGGTGGGTACTATTCCAGATTATTCTGCGAAAGAAGGTGTAGCGTTGGAATGGAAAAAGCCGAATGGTATAAGTTGCTGTGTATACTGAAAACTGCCGGAAAAATAACTTTTTCAATTTGTTCCTGTCCCTGTTTAACTTTAAAAGTTTACTGATAGCCTTTTATTCAGCTAGTTTTCTCCAAATATCAGTTTCAGGATGTAGACAGTTTCAGTCCTAATTTATTCTAACTTTTAGATTTAAGACCAATTTTTTCTCAACTTATGTTTGCGGTACGTTAACTATAGCGTTTGAGTTGGCCTACAGGTACGACAGGTCTAACAAACCAGTGGTCATAGATTCATATCTCGACTGGAAACGGCTGTAAAGGTCAATAGGATCATAGCACTAGCTTTCGGAACTGTCCTTTACTCCAGCAGCTGGCCGCAAAGTCTGTCAAATAAAAACAGGAGGTCAATATCGCCAATGTTGTCAGTTCGTAAAATGGTCTATTTAAGGTGAAATTAGTGATCATTAAGATATCATCATTTTATATTTGTATTGTTTTGCGAATAGAATAGAAACTGTAAGCGACAAATAACCAAACGCATTGTGTGTGTACATGCAGTTTGACGAGAAATGTTATTAAAAAACGAGAGTATTGTATAACATATGATGAACATTTCAGCTAAAGTCACGCGAGAGCTTAACACAAAATTCGCCTGTATTCTTTACCCAACGTAATGTTGCCATATCTTCCGTTAGATTTCTTTACTACATGTCGAAAAAGCCACAATCTTAGCATTTTGTATGGCACCACTGTGTTACTACGAGCAAGAGACAAAAGAAAGAATACAAGAATCCCCCTGCCGCATGAAATAGATGCACGCTGAAAAATCGATACGCTCATTTACCGGAATGATTTTGGAATCATCTGGTTTGCAGTCGGCATGCATTTCGTCTTATGTTTAAGAATGAAGTAAATAAAACCTGCCAGATTTTTATATGGAATGGCTTATATGAGTAAAAGTCGTTAAAATACAAATTTTTGGTGAAAAGTTCGGTGGATGAAAACTGCGCAAGTTTTTACGCCAGTTGTACATACATATTTTTCATAGTGCATGCAGAGTGTCTTTTGCATGCGCAAATGTAGATTAGCTGCTCGTGTGCTTTTATATTTTGTAAATTTTTGCCAGCTGCGGAGATATATTGACAGAAAGTGAGCCAGATATGGATGTGCTACAATTAAATGTTTCCAACTACTGCTTTTCAAGTGAAGTGAAGGGCCGGTTTTGTTTAAAATATGCAAGGAAAATGCGATACGCGATGAGGCTAGTGTTGTGTGTGTGTTTTATGCTTTATGTTTTATGCTGAGATGATGTTGAAGGGCATGTGCTCATAAGCAGTTTTTTCATCAGAAAAGCATTTTTGTCGATGGAACTGAGTTGCATATTAAAGATTATCGATAATGTGAGACAAATAAACATTTATCCTAGCGAATCTACTGTACTACATTTAAAAAATTGCAACTAAAGAGCCATTAAGACCTATTTACCAACACACTCAAAGCAATCAGGGTAGTCATGAATACATGATGAGGGCTAATTTCTCGTTAAACTGTTGAATTAAAATGAATAAGGTAGTTTGCCCGTAGTTTGAAGAGGAACACTGCTGGACAACACACTTTTGAGCCGTTTCCTTGAACTTCAATTTATGTCAATCGCGTTCGCAACATTTGATTAACAGGTAGTAAACAAATTATGAATTCTAATTCTATGCTAACAAACCTGCGATAGACGTCAAAGCAGTAAGGTTAAGTTCGCCGGTACAATAATCTATTGTGATCGGCGGTTTTCAGCGAAATCAACATAGTATCTTCCCGTTAATCCGACGACTCGATAATCCGGGAAATTTCGAATTAAAAATAGTTGTACTTAGTTTCTTTCAATCGAACACTGCCTTCATTGGAGGTCTCCCTTTGAAACAAGATGGTACTCATTCCAACTAAATGGAAATGGCAAATGGTGCTTCTTATAACTACGTGTAATTTTGCCAGAAGCTCATTTTTTCATCACTCTTTTCAAAAAATTAATAATCTTGCGGTTATTTCTAAGCTAACCAAGAATTTAAAAGTCAAACCTTTTCGAAAATTTCCGGAGATGTTTTCGTCTGGTTGTAAACAACACGCCATTTCATACCACTACTGACATTAGTCTGACTGCCGGATTATAGCGTCAAAATTCAATAACCCGGACATGAATTTGTCAGATTAGCGGGGTGGTACTGTATGCATACATCGAGGTAAAAACACTTAAGAATTTCATAAGTTACGATTATGAACATGCATAGTTTTAATTTCATTAGCCTCTTACGTGATAGGTAGGGTAATGTCGTTAGCGTCGGACCACTGTTATGATCGGGCCACCACGATTTTTTCAGTTTTAGTAACTCGTGATATCTACTTACAAACTTTGTGAAACTTCTTACTGTGACAACTAACTTTTTACAATATTGTAAGTTTCAATCGTGTATTCAAAACACGCGTACTGAATTCATTGATTGAATCTTACAAAAAAAGTTTTCCGGATGTAGTGAACTTTGCTTCGAGAAATGATTAATGAAATGCAATTATCGAGATGAATATTGAAAATGTATTAAATGCGTTGTGCTCCATACGAAGACTATAGAAAAATCCTGTCCAGTTAGGTGTTTGGGTAGGATAAGGCGAAATGCTACAAAAGCGCTTATTGTAAAGGTCGGGCCACTTGTGTAGTCATGGTTGGGCCACCATAATTTTAAGCACAGAAGCGCAATATTCGCTAAAGAACGTCAGACCGTGAAATGTGATGAAATAAAGCAAAGTTAATACGATAAAAACCTAGATTGTTGTTGATTTTTCATTGTAGTAATACACTTCGGAATAGGCGATTGTAGTATTAATATTGATTTTACAAGATCGCCAAACAATTTCGCAAAAATGGAATTAAAAATAGGGTGTGGACCGTTGTTCATGGAGTTTATTCGTTTCATGTCCCTATAAAGAATTTCAATACGTATTTCTTGTATTTTCATCGGTGACCCAACCTGTACAACATGGCCCGACTATGACAACATTTTTTGTCTTCACGTAAATGCCTATAACTTTATTATTTTTCATGTAATCAGTTCAAGATTTTCCAGGAATATAGCTTATTTTTAGACCTTTCAAACGATGTATTTAGATTTCCGAAATTCCTTTTGATACGGAAGTTGTCGGGGAATGCCAAAAGGCGGCCCAACCACGACGACATTCCCCTATGCAATCGTATGAAAACCATATGTACGTTTTATGCACATCATATACCTGACGTATGCAATCCATACGCGTAACTTGTGATTTTCATATACCTACGACATTATTGTGAAAATGTCAGAAAGCGCTAACTTTTTAAATCAGCTGTGTAGTGAAAATGAAGGACCAAAGCTGCATCGTGCTTCACGAAGGAAAGTTAATTGAGGACTTGATTGTTTGTACTTCATCAATAAAATAGTACGCAACAGACGGTGCCGAAACTAAATCTTTCAGCGCAAGAGAGCACTACAAGTACGGCAGTATCCTCTGGGGTGACAAGCCAAGAATCAGTAATGTCGGAGGTGGCATACCTTGAACTGGTGGATTTCGAGAAACCGAAGCCAGCATTTCCGCTGGTAGTGAGAAAGATGTTGTTTGAGCTGGAGATTAAAAACGTCAAAGAAATCTGAAAATGGGATCGGTGTCGATGCAAACTCGACTTGGAAAAAAGCAAAACTTCGCAGTGCTGCAGAAAGCTGCCAGCTTGGTGCAAGGGTACGATTTGTTTTATACCTGGTATAAAACAAACCCTAAACTTCGGAGATGGCGAATTACGTGACACAGTCTCGGAGTATTCAATGAGAGTCGGCGTCGGTATTCAATGGAGCATAAATCGTTTGAAATTCTACAGCACAATAAAAAAATTATTAGACAAACCGAGAAAAGTAAAAAACTATACACAATACTTTCGATAGAGTTGACGTCCTTTATGTAAATAATTTTGTAAACGTGTTGAAACTAGTCTGCCACTTCGATCGTTTACATTCGATTTTTTTTTGATAGATTATAGTCACTTTAACAACTTGGGTCATTCGTGACTTCTGCGGGGTTGGGATTTGAACCCGGGTCCTCGGCGTGAGAGGTGTGAATGCTAACCACTACGCCGGAACTGACCCCATCATTCGATTATATCGAATGAACCTGCACAAACTGCACACAATGTCCTGAACGTAAAATGTGTTCGTAATGAAGTGCAACGACCGCATCCTCACAACCAGTCGTTTCGAAATACTGAAATAATTTAAATGTAACTGATGTCTTGTATGTAAACAAAAGGAATAGTCGTGGATACAACTTGAAGCAGCAGTTCTTAGCAGGGACGTAAAATGTACTGGTTGGTGACAACAATTTGAAAACATTTATCATTCTTTCTTGCTACCAGTCTTGCGACATGTTACTGGTACAGAAGTACCGAAAAGGAACAGCGAAAACATCTCTTGGTTTACGTGTCATACACTCTTCGATATCGGGGAGAAAATGTCACCAGTCTTGGAAACACTTTTTTGTATTCTCCTTTGCTGTTGCGCACGTAAACCAAACATACAGCTTTCCCTCAAACACCAAGGTTTTAAATAAAAAGGTCCCCAATCCACCTTATTCTCTATCACTGCTCCATACTATTCTAACTACAACTGTAAGCAAAAAGCGACAAATGCGTGTCATTTCTACACGACATTTTGTATGAATGGTCAGCTGACGTACGAAAATGTTTGCTTATTATCACGTACGTATTCGGGCTAGTCTCGACGCGTGCAAGAGATAGGCACTGTCGATACAGAAACAGCACAGAGCGATGGTATTGGTTAGAGTCTGACATGGCATTACATGCTGGTAAATGTAAAGAAAAAATGTAACCGTTTCGGTCCCTGGTTCTTAGAGTGAAGAGTTATCCGCGCTCAAAGAATAGCAAAGGTGATGGACCCAAAAATGGGTTTCGGAGGTTTGATTTGCTGCTTTGCATTAGTAGCGAAAAGAGCAAAGCTAAGATAACTTACAAGGTACAAAAACGTTAACTAATTAATGAACTTTTACTTGGCACTATTAGAGTAAGGAGAGGTAAAAGTGCGATGCGGGTAAAAGTGCGATTCAATGATTTATCGGTGCAGATTCCGAGTTAATTTTCTACATTGGCATGGATGGGTAACTACTTTGACAGCTTGAATCTAACGAAAACTTTGGTTGCTTACGAAGCATAGTTGCTGAGTTATGTGCAAATGTTATTTTAGAGCGGTTTTGACGTAATTTTTCGTTATGCGATATCAACAGGAGGATATTACTTGTTGAAAATTTGTAGCAACGTTTTACTTCACTCACATATCTATTTTGAAAATACGATGAAAAGAATTTACAAAACATATTTCGCTTTTCCGTAATTTAATCTAACCCTGTCAAGCGCCTAGCGGGGTAAAAGTGCGATTCACGGACGGGGCAAAAGTACGATTCATGGACGAGGCAAAAATGTATAGCTAATTATATACAGCCTTAGGCACTATATTACAGATACTAGAAATGTAAGATCTGCAGAAAACTGTGTGGTCTACAGATGTTGACCGAAGGAAAACAATGTTTTTCCGCTGATGAAACAAAAAACAAACGTTTGGAAAACTTTCGATCTAACGGAGGCTGCAATACACCAGCGCAAAATAGGAAAGGTGCAAATTGAGAACATTCCTTACCAAAACATAACGCAGATTAAAGATAGTATGGTTTTGTTAGCTACTGGTGTGCTAGTTTCATGGACTCGAGCTTCGCACTTTTGCCCCGCGGTATTCGTACTTTTGCCCCCTAGTGGGGTAAAAGTGCGAATCGGCACTGGATCAGAAGAAAGAAGAATTTATTTTGCAAAACACTATTACCGCAGATGATTTATAGTTGAATGTAAAGACATTGAGTTAGTGCATCACTATAAAATATATTATGTTGTTAGCCATATCAAATCAATCTGTTACAATGATTGGTGCTTTCAACTATTTTCGAAAACGAATCGGGTTTGTAAAAGATAACCCAGCTGAATTCTTTATTATTTTCTGTTTTACCGAGAGTTGTGCGACCAATAGCAAATATTTTAAGTTTTAAGCAAGTTCCATAAGCAAGTTAACGTATGTCGTTCATCAACTGGTAAGCAGTTTTGTGCAAATTATTTAAAGGTGCTACAAAACACGCCTTAATCTTTAAAACACGACATCACCGTTAATTGTTCAGATTGTTATTTCTTACTAATGGCTTAATACGGTTGTTCAAACATTGAACTCCTCAAAAAACAACAAAATTTAACTTATAGCTTTAATACACTCCTTTGTCTAAATGCCAGCTGCTCTCTCAGTTTACTTGAAATTTACAATCTGAAACATTCAGTTAAATTTGTGGCAGTACGAAGTTTGTCGGGTCCTCTAGTAAGGGATGAAAGTTTATTCAAGGTTGCTCAAACAATTTATGGAGCAAGTTCAGAGCTTGCTGATTCAATCAGTTACCCACTAAATTTTAGTCGACTAAAAAAAGGAGTCTTCCGACTGTAAATTCTCGTCTTTATGTTTCTTATGAGCATCCAACTCCGCCATACCAATCTAGCTTTTCAGATAATTTCGCTAACGAAAGAAACCCCATTACGTTCTTCGTTAAAAATATTCCAACGTGGGTGGGAACGGGTCCTCCCGTAAATCGTACACAGTAGAAACCTTTCTGTGATCTTTCGAGAACAAACCCGAAATAATCGCTCTCTTTCTCTAGTCCGATGAATCCCTCCTTTTGACGGGAGGAGATAGATTTTCTTTCAAACGCAGTTCAAAACAACCGACAATCAATGAGCAGCTCAAGCCAAATTGTAGCTCACGCAGCACGGAGATGACGGTAATTTCTGTCGGGAAAACACATTCAGGTGAAGGTTTTCACAACGTGGAACAACAACACCCTCGGGCGTGCTCTTATGAAGCTTCAGAAAAACTCGACTACATTGTAACAGCCAACAACAACATAATCAAGCCGAACCGTGTAACGCGACTTTGTAGCTTCCTGGATAAACACAAGAAGGTAGCTCACCCTCACACAAACATACACACGAACACACGTGACTACGCTTCCGTAGTCTGTATTTTCAATTACGGTACAATTTCAGTGCTAAGCTCGAAACAAATGCAGAATATGTTGTTTACCTTGACTTGTACAAAAACACCGATGCGATGGAGGTAGGCTTCCGTCGCTTTTGTCGACTTTTTTGATAATTTGAGCAGACGTTTCACCGGTGCGGGTTGTTCCACTCTGCTGCAGTGAAAGCTTAAAGTGTACTTCAATTTTGTTTGCATCACCATATGCTCGTTATGTTTGTGTGAAACGCTCGTCCTGGATGAGTTGGGTCCTAGCAAAACCAGTAACGCAGTTTTTTGGCTTTTCAAGCACTTGTTTATTATTCACTAATGGTACCCTTTTACCACCTTTTTTATAATTTTTTCCCCGATTTTTTTACCAACCTCACTTAGCGTTTCAACTTTCTTCAGCAATCATTTTCGCGTTGAAATTTTTTTCCCGATACTGCTCGAACATTTTGTACTGCAGAAGAAGCGAAAGTATCAGCTGGGAGAAGGGATCTTCCTTTTTTCAACCACAATCTTCTGTAGCACATAAATAATAATACAAGCACGTACACTTCCTTTCCGAGCAGCAAAGATGATCTTTATCTTCCCCCTCCTACGAACTAGGATGTCGCAAGTTTTGCTAGCGAGGCTGTTTCATGCCTGGGACCGCTGTTGGGCCACTAATAAATCTTTGCCCCGCTGGAGAAAAACACTTTGCTTTTTGCACGATGTCGTTTTTTCTTCTATCTCTCTCTATTTTTCTTAGCCTCATTCAAAAGACTGACTGTTATTGACAACCATTTTATTGGCCCGAATAGCTTCCGCCAGCAAGCTTTTCACAAGGAAAATATGACATACCACACTACCGTGCACCACCACCCCGGGACCGATGATTATTGATTTTCATAATTCACGCACCTTTACGATGATGCGATCTCTTTTTTGCCGCTTTTATTGCGACCCACAACAACAGACGGTACGCAGGTGGCATCGATTTTCCTTCCGTTTACCCTCGGGTAGTCAGTTGGACAGTTACTGTGTTGTTACTGTTCGTCCATGTCATCAATTTGTTTACTGTGGAACTCGGTATCATGGGCACTGCTACATGGCTGTACAACGGTTCCCTACTAGGAGTTTATTTATATTGTTCCCGCTGCCTGGTATTCACTCCGGGACTAGAACTCTTCTTCTGCGTAAACAACTGGTGACTACGGAGAGCAACGACACCCGCCTCGTTACATAATAATTTAATAAAACCGGCCGTGCTAGTCGTTGGTACTTTCACATTTCACCCAAAGGAAAACAACACCCGTTGCCAGCCTCCGCAGGAGGCTGCTGCGGAGCTGCACACGCAAACACACACACTCACACTCTTTAATCATCCCACCAGCATCCGCGTGTGGTCTTTACCGACAGAGGCGGTGCGAAATTAAAGCTTGACCTTTACATGATAAAAATTGGCATTCTATTCTCCTGTCTGTTCTAGAAGATAGTGCATTTCCTCCTACTACTACTTCAGAAACGTGGTTTCAAGATTTTTTCCTTTTCTCCCTCAACTATTATACAGCCAATTGATAAAACACAAACCAAGCTAACCGACCGTCCGACCGTTGTTCGACCGACCGACCGCTCGAGCGAGCGAGCGACTAACCCGAAACCGGAGCACGGAGTACGAGAGCACAGGATATGAAACGTGTCCTCACAGCGACGCGGATTCTGGCCAACTGAAGCCACGGTCACGGTTCCTCGCTAGACAGACTGGCGGCTCGTCAAAATCCACGACATCGCCACCTACTGAATGGGAAAACACCTTTGAATATCCTCGCAGTGCGAATCGTGCGGTGATAACAAGTGGCTGATGAAAGGAACGAACGACGAGCAGCCGAATTCCGAATACCGACGGTCCGAAGTCGGTGGGAAGCTTTTTCTCCGGCTGCTCTCCGATTCTGCTGGGAAAAGCTGTGTTCCGTCCGAGAGAAGGCTTTTCCGCGTGAGCACGAATGAACTCGCAGACGGCGAAGCTTTTCCAGTTCATTCCGGTGGTTCGTCGATTTTCGAATAAAAACAGAAGCAACTGGTCGCCAGGAGATCGCAAAGGCAGGATCCAAACGGCTGGAGGCAGTCGATGAAAAGCAGCACACAGTGCGATGGAATTGACGATGAATGTGCGTTCTGCTGATTTGGTGGCTTTGATGGCCGAACAATGTCAATGTCAGCAAAACGGTATTACAAATTTAATGTGTCATGATGAGTTTTGTAACGACAGAAATGATTACTTTGCAAAAGGCTAATTGATTTCTTTATTAAAGACTTAACCGAAATTGAAACCAGACCCCGCCAGTCGGAAATCCGTAATTGCTTTCATCAATTCTAAAACTAAAATAGTTTGATCCTTGGAAAGAACTAGAATCCGACGACTGCATTATTGGAGAATAGTCTTCTTTTTTGCGTTCTTGTTTAATTTTTGCATCTCTTCCCTTTATCTGCTTTTAAGCCTTGCTTGCTATAGTGCTAGGATAACTTGGTACATTTAATTTTTTTCCTTTTTAATCTGTTGTTCTCTTTGCTTTAACATCATCATGTTTAATTTTTGTCACTTCTTTTAATAACAGTTTTTTTAAGTTTCCATATTTTTTCCATTTTATTTTTCTCGTCTTCAACTTTGATAACATTCTTTGTTATGCTGTATGTCCTTATTAATTTTCTGGTTTACGTTTTCGAAATCTTCCATATGATGCTCATTTTTATTTTTAGTTTTTCCTCCTTTGCCTTTTTACTAGCTAACAATTTTGTCATTATCGTGTTTTGCCTCTCTGACTTGTTTCCTATTTTGTCTTGTTGTCTATTCATACCTTTATGTTTATGTTTATTTTTGCCTACTTGACTTATTTGCCTTCCTGATTACTTGACTTGACTTTTTTACTTATTTGCCTTTCTACCTCTTTTACTATCTCTTTCATTTTGCTAGTTGCAAGCTATTTCAATTTTTATTTTCTTACCGGTTTAGCTTAGATTTTGTTCTAGTTTTTGCGTTTTTGATTCATATTTGATTTTCTCCCTTTTTCTTGTTCTACACTCACTTACTTTTCAACTTTGTTTATTTTCTACTTCTCACAAACTTTTAACGTAAAACTGCGATTTTGTTTATTATATTGAGGTTCACTTCACGAGAAATGAGCATTTAACGAAAAGTGACTACATTTTGCTCGCTTATTGCTTATTATTGCTGGTTCAGTAACAATTCCGAAGTTCCTCAAGGCAGTATCTTGGGCCCTTCACTGTTTATTAACGATACTAAACTGTAACTGTAGGCACACGATTTATATGTGCGGATATTCAATAACTCCTATCTCTACCTCTTCGTGGTATCATAAGGGATACGTTCCTTAGTGGAAATCGGACAACCGGTGGAAACCAGGGTCGTATGCGGACAGAGAAGAGGGTACTCATGCGAAGGCTGAGTGTAAACTCTCTGCCTGCAGGACGGTTCTTGTAGAAGGTATAACTACTAGAAACCAAAGCAGAGGGTCCAAAACCCCTAAAGGAGATGGTTTTATCAGCTATTATCCATGACTATTATGTAAAAACTTGAATGGATAAACCCCTAATCCAAGGTGTGACGCAACCCGTGCCGAGGGATAAATGGTAGAGGGGGTTCTATAAATTCTCTCGCCGCAACGGAGCCTGTGGAGTACCAGGGCGCCCTCCACAGTAATCTGCCCTTGCTGCATCAAGCCGGTCACTGATGCAATGGACGATTTCTTACCGTGCATGCTCCCTCTGCCGAAAAAAACAAAGACACGAAAGAAGTGGAGGGGAGAATAGGAGCATAAGGGAGGAACATCTAGCCCTGTTCCTCGTCTTTCCTCAATACGCCGACTCGTAGTGAGTCGAAAGATGAGATGGTTCCAACTCTGAAAGGTGAGCTGAAACTATGGGAGAGCCGAACAGTCATGGCCAATTGAATGGCCGTACAATCGCTCAAACATTCTAACCATCTATAACGTCGAGTATTAAGGTACTCAAAAGCTGCTGAGGCTCAATATGAGAGATATCAGCACGCTTACCGTTACCGGTCTTGTGACAGGACATTGTCCGAGTAAATATAATGTTCGGAATTTTGGTTTCGTACAAGAATATTTAACCACGGAACACTTACTCTGCAATTGCGGAGCACAAATAGCACGCAGACTGCAAAATCTCAAAAAGGGCAGATATGGGCTGCGTCGCCGATCAGGGTAACAAGGTTCAAAACCAAGTCACCTCTGATTGGCACCTGCCTCGCTTCAGCTACCAACCTCCCAGTTAACAATCCAAAAGCCTTTTGTTCTTATTCATTTCTTATAGTAGTTTTATCAGAGCATTGCTAAGTGTATCAGATTTTATAATGTTTTTCCCCAAGTGAATTTTATCTTATTTGATTAATATTTCTGAAGTAATTAATATTTCGGCGACGAACTAGAAGTGGTAGAAGAGTTCGTGTATTTGGGATCGCTGGTGACCGCGGACAATAACACTAGTAAGGAGATCCAGCGGCGCATCCAAGCGGGAAATCGGGCCTACTTTGCCCTTCGTAAAACGCTACGATCAGGAAGCATACGCCGCCGCACGAAGCTAACAATGTACAAAACCATTATTAGACCAGTAGTTCTTTATGGACTTGAAGCCGTGACGCTGCTTACGGAGGACATACGCGCCCTTGCCGTGTTTGAGCGGAAAGTGCTGCGGACGATATTTGGCGGAGTACAAACTGAAAGCGGAGAGTGGCGGAGGCGTATGAATCACGTGCTACAGGTACTGCTTGGGGGAGACTCCCATCGTACATCTAGCGAAAGTTAGCAGGCTACGGTGGGCCGGACACGTCGTAAGGATGCCGGACGACTGTGCGACGAAAATAGTCCTCTTCAACAACCCCACCGGCACCAGGAACAGGGGGGCCCAACGTGCACGATGGCTCGACCAGGTCGAGAGCGATTTGCGACTTCTGAGACGACTAGGAAATTGGCGACGAGTGGCCCAAGACCGAGTTGAATGGTGCATGAGACGAGTGCTTGAAACAGCACGAGCCACCCCGGCTCTATGCTGCTGAAGAAGAAGAAGAAGCAGTTTTAAGGGATACTTGATTTACGCTTAAAAACGACGCTTTTTAAAGTTTAGCATTAGATTTGAGAAAAATTTATGACATTCTTCTGCAAGATTGGTTTATCTCAACAATACTGCCATAAAACTCTCTTGAAACCGTGTATTCTTGAAAGAGAAATCATACTCTTAAGAAAGAACATTCTAGCGTAAACAACTGATCTGTCAAAACGGATGCCTGAACCTGAAGAAAATTGAAAAAATATGGATCTTTCAAACGGAAATTAAGCTAAAATCGGCCCAATATTTTGAAAACTCTTTCATATAAACAATCAGCGGAGTCACAAAATGAATGACGAGAGCAACAGAGCTGGGGAATGACGGTGCCGGTGATGATTTATCAGTAGTAGATTTGTACGTAATTAGATAAATTTGGTTCGATTGTGTTTTGCCGGAAACGGTGCGGGTTTCCTTTAGAGTTGTTTGAATTTTTTTAAACTGAATGACCTCTATGTCACTAGTATCTTTGTTTGGAAAATGATTGAAGGGATCGAAGTAATTGAAGCGTATTTTGTAAAAGCGATGGTAACGATAAAGTGCATAAAAAATTCTGTAGAATAAATTTTCCGCATGGAACTGTCGTGCAGTTTTAATTTTGAAAATCAATTTATATTGACAATCAACATGTCTGCTGTACTTAAAAATTATCGCGCTAAGGGGAAGTATATGAATCTCCAGCACAAACATCGACACGTCGTTGATGTTTTCTTTGTTTATACTAGAATGGTTGCGAAAATGCTTGGTTCCCTTAAGTAATTCTAACAATTCTTATTCAAGCGCAGCTTGTCTTCTTCAAGAATGCAATAAGTATAGATGAACTTATTGACCTCTTGGAAAAGTTTTCTTTGTCTTGTGCAAGAAATGTTAGTCTACGAATCGCTTTCTGGTTGATTTAGATAAAACCATTGAAAAAATGGCGAACAGGGCCATTTTGGACTACTTTTGAAATTGTAGCCAATTGCATGTAGGCGTTTATAAACATGGTGTTTTGCAATACCGTAAGTGATCTTATCTTTTTAAATAAATGTTTGAACATATAATAGGCTTTTTGCCGCAATTTGTTAAAAATTTGGTAGATCAACTTTTTAATGAAACTATTGAATTTTTTTAATTATTATATTTTTCAATAATCTAGCGAAAATAACCGGCGCGTTAAAATTTTCTAACTTTCATGTCACAAAACATCGACATACTGAGCGTGGAATGAATTTTTTTTTATTTATGGGCAACAAAGCAGTTGCTTTTGTCACCATTTTTATTTTCAATTTTCATCTATATCCATTTTGGAAAAGTAATATCTGTGAATGCTGTTTTCTCTTATAGCTCTCAGTCAATTAAAAACTTTAAGGCTGCGAAAAGTGTATGATGTCTTGCAAGCGTTCTTTGAGAAGACAACCATAAAATCAGCAACACTTGTGGTGGTTGTCTTTTAGTTTCAAGCGACTCTAGAAAGTCACTATAAATAGATATCGATAAAAATTACAAGTTTTAAAAGGACCTTTGGAATTATTCTTGAGAACCTTCTTTAGTGTGGGCCTCCCTAGTTTTGTAAGGGTTTTATGGCTGTTTTATCGCAATTTTGTAGAATTATAAGTTTTATGATCGGTTTTAAGAAGAAAATGCTGGAAACCTCTTCAAGTGCACCTTAAAATGAATTTTGTTACTTGGGATATCACTTCCTTAATAAGTAATAGGTCAGCTTGAAGCGTACAAAAAAAGTAATAAACGGGGCATACCACAATAGTTCAAAATAATGGACGCAGTGGTAAGGGTACTCAACAGAAGAAGAATATATATGCGGATAATACCAAGATCTATCAGCTTATTACTACGTATGACGTCTGTATTCTACTAGACTAGACATGACACGATTTAAGGTACTCCAAAGTGTAGTGCAATCAGCTTCCATTGTAAAAAAAGCCTTTAATGATTGACCCCGTATTAATGAGATAGTGTTTCAACGCTGTGAAGTTATCACTGAGCTCGGTGTTTTCTTTATTTGGAGTCATATTTATAAACATCTTACACTATTCAATTTATGTGCAAACTTGTACGACGATTTATTGAATTCAAAAAGGTTTCAACAGTGGAGAACGTTCGAAAGTAGGCATTTATTGGTTCGTGGGATTCAAAGGTTGTTCGGTGAAATCTCGGCTACAGTAGTCCGCTTGATCGGAGTGAGCGTTGCTACGCACGGAAGCCTAAGACAAATAGGATTGTCGGTGAATCGATCTCACCATTTAATATCTTCGCCACTCACACTGCGTGTTGAACCTTTCTACGACGCTCGAGTATTTGGGGACCCAGGAGACGACATCTATCGGGGTCCGACTGGACATTTGCTGGATCACGCCAAGATAAATCTCTCAACGCGAGCCTCACAAAACGTTTTTCAACTCGTTCGATGCGCAGTTTCCATGCTTGCTGGTAAGAGCACCATACCAAGCAAACATTTTCAGTGAGTGGACGTACTGAGGAACAATATAGCACCTTCAGACAGTGAGGATCATTGAAATCACGAGCAACTTTAGCGATGGAACCTAGTTTTTGGGAAGCTTTCGATATTGTTATGGTGCAATGCAAATTGAAGGTGAGTCTGGCGTGAATCAGTACGCCAAAGTCGTGAACCTCACCGACTCTAGTGAGTAAATGCTCATTTATTTGATAGTCATAGATGACAGGACTGACGATGCGGTGGAAAGTCATTACTTGATATTTCGGGAGGCTGATCCCAAGCCAGTTTTTCATGCACCAACCGACAAACAAATCCAAGAGCCTCTGCAGCTGTCATTTTAGATCATCAGCATACATCAGCTTGCGTCCAACTCCAAGGAGGGAAGCAATGTCGTTGGAAAACAATACAAACAGGAGAGGTCCCATGTTGCTGCCTTGAGGAACACCCGAGCAGTTGATAAACTGGGAAGAGAAACAGGAGTCAAGCTGTGTTGGATGCTCAACTAAGGGTTGGGCAACATTATTCTATGATTGTCAACAAAGCAAATTAGCAACTTAGTTTGATACTGATACTGTGCTTAGTTTAATACTGATAGAGGACATTGCTCGCTGGTGTGTACAATTGTAGAGACAACCAGCGTTGCGCGGGACTCATATTATAACTGGTAAAAGGCATTAAACTCGTACAAAAAGAGTGTGTTCATATGATATGCCTTGCACTGCCATGGAGAAACCCTGACAATCTGCCATCATAAGGTAACCTTTGCCTTCGGATAAGTATTACTACGTACGAACAAAGACGAAAGGATATAATGACCCAAACGGCTTACAAAAGTTTGATTGGTAGCTATGATTGTCAAGCCATCCTCTCAATGCTACAACTACAATGAAATTAAATGAAAAAAAGCTTTCCAATTAAATTATACTAGGCATATTTATTCGTGAAAGATACGTAACGTATTTCGCCTACAACTTGCAGGCTTCATCAGTGTCTGTTTTCGAACTAAATTAGCCAAAGCAATTTCACAGTTTTTATAGGAGCTTAAGATTACGTAACCTGAACCATGAACTCGCACAGCTCTATGACGAACCCAGTATCCAGAAGGTGGCTAAAGCTGGACGGATACGATGGGCAGGGCATGTTGCAAGAATGCCGGACAACTTCCCTGCAAAGATGGTGTTCGCCTCAAATCCGGTAGGAACAAGACGACCAGGAGCGCAGCGAGCAAGATGGTTAGACCAGGTGGAGCGCGATCTGGCGGAGAGTATTCGGTGTCCGAGGAATTGGAGAGCGGTAACCCTCAACCGAGTTACATGAAGAAACTTTGTTCAACAAGCTTTGTCTTAGGACGGCAAGCCACCTAAGTAAATAAGTAAGTAAGTAAGATTACGTAACCTATCCCAAGTAACAATTTGGGTTTTATTACAGTTTTATAATGGCATTTAAGACCAAAGAAAACCAACGACCAAGAAAACCGCCATAAAAGTACATTAAAACTGACATTGTTGCTTGGGATGTGTGGGTATATAAAATTAATGTAGGTAAACAGATGCAATGTGTAAGTTGATGCTGAAGACTTCATGACCTATGTGTAGGTAAGCTAATTATATTGTAGGTAGTTTAAGTGGTGTCTTTTTGCTAATGTCTTGTGCAAGAGTCTGAAATCTAATAAAAATAAAGGAAAGCCTGAAAAAGCCTACTGTGTTACCTGACTCATAACGAACCCCTATTTCCGAAATTCTAAAATCTCTAATACTCTTAGTTTTGGAGTAAACATGTAATTTCTTATGTTATATAGTTGATATTTGTATGCTCTATTCGAATTTATGATCAATTAAACAAAAACCACAAAGGAAAGGAACTAGTAAGATTCAGAGGACGTTAGTTAATTGATATTTCTACTGGCTGTCCACATATCAGTTGTGAGACAATTATACTTCAAATCAAATCAATCTATCACAATGAATGGTGCTATCAATAATTTCGTAGAATGTAGAAATAGTTATATGTCCGATACCACTTGGCACAGCTATGAATTAAAGTAAAGCCATTGTTTTTAGTAAAAAAAATGATTTCGTGGAAATTGACGAATGCGAATCAGTGTTGTAGATGATAACCAGAATAGTTATTTATTTATTCGGTTTAACCGTAGTTATAAGCAAGCTCCTCAAGTAAGCTTCGTCAAATGCATACCAGTTCTAAACCAGTTACTTAAAGTTGACTAGTGCTACAAGTCATGTAAAAATTGTCAAAATGCGAAACCATTGGCAATCATTAGAAGATGTGTAATTGTTAGCGGAACTCTTAGCGGAACTACAAACTCGAAGAATCTGATAAAGATGATATACAGAGTACAGACAGGGTCTGAAAAAGAAAATTTTTGGTTGTAGTTTGTCAAAACCCGAATTAATCCACCTAGCGGCGTGACCTAGCCTTTCTACTGCCACAATAATCATTATTTAATTTCTCAGGAACATCTATGTATAATTAACTTGACTATATTTTTAAATATCCGTTCCGTATTCCTCAAAATCCTTATTTGCCAGTAAAATTCCCAACGTATTGCGTAGAATAATTAAATTTTCTTTCCTTGGGTGTGTAAATACTTGTAACACCTTATTTAGTTTTATAATCGGTCAGCCTTAACTTTCGGGCTTCAGAGCCACATACGAAACTTGTTTTGAATTGACAATATGAAATATGTGTTCAGAACAGATTTTTTGATAATTAATTAATACCATGTGTTCAAAAGTTAGCATCTTTGAAAAACAAGAGTTCAGAAAAATTATTATTATACTTCGCCTTTGAAGACAAAGGATATCGACAACAAAATGATTAATCTCAAAATTTATTAGTACTCAAAATACTATTAGTTTGCTTGGCTTCAATTTTGCAATATATCTGAATTAGAAAAAATAACTGAATAGAGCATTAGATATGAAAAAGAGAAATTGAACTTTTTCTTAGCTGGCGCTCCTTCAGATAATTATTTTTGCATGAAAATCAAAACTTATGCTTCTTTTGAATATACTTTCATGAAAAGATAGTCATTAGCTTGATCGCATCGTTTTTACAATGTTGAAGGGTTAGGAAAACAAGAGGGTTGCAAAAGCTGCGCCTTAAACATGCTTGAGAATGGGAAATATGATCGATATGATTTTCAGTGCTTGTCATTTTTGATTTATTTGTTGAAACATGATACATGACATAAGACATCTGTCCTTTAAAATGTCACTAACGAAAATAAATCTTACAAAATTACTACCGTGCAACGTTTACTTCCTATTTTTCATATAACATTTCTAAGCTCTAGTATCTATTGATTGAAAAGAGCATATATTGATACGCAAAATATGTTTGAAACCACTATACCTAAGGAAAGAAGGAAAGCCTAGGTGCTACATTCCGTTATCGAAACTTGACCTTCTATTTTTATACGACAGAGTTCGCAGCCAGCTGTTAGAGTGCAGGACAATTGCAGGGCCAGTTGCTACGATCCTATTGACTCTAACAGCCTCTCCCAGTCGAGATTCTATACTATATCTGCATGCTTAAATTAACTGCTATTCTTCGCTTTTTGCTTTTCTTGTACAATTGTGAGTAACAGCAAGTGAAGAAAATGACAATTGAATTCTGAAACCAAAGAAAAGAAAAAGCTTTTCGATTGAATCCCACTATTTAATTTTTATTTGCAACAGATACGTAGTTCGCTTACGACGTGCAGGCTTCATCAGTGTCTTATTTCAAAGCGTATACGTATCTGTCGCGAAAAAATATCAAATAGTGGAATTTAGTCGTAAAAGTTTTTTCTTTTCTTTAATTTCAAATTTCGTATTCCACTAAGAGGCTTCAAAAATTTCAGACTATTGATTCAGAAAAGTGAAAAACATCTTTTCTTGAATTTCAATGCAAATTGTCATCCCAAGTAACAATTTAAGTTTTATTACACTCTTATGATGGCATTCAAGACCAAAATTGGTCATGAAAACCACCATAAGAGTACAATCAAACTCACATTGTTGCTTGGGATCACATACATACACATACATACATACATACATACATACATATATACATACATACATACATGCATACATACATACATACACACATACATCACACACATTGAATACAATCAACATTTGTGTTGAATTCACACGTTTTCACGGTTTAATACACGGTGCTTAAGTGTTAAAGTTTAAATAACTTTTGAATGAACCGTCCGATTTTCAATAACTCGGTTTTGTTTGATAGATCTCAGCAGTAATTTTCAAATAATAATAAAATGTGTGATGTTTTTCATTGAATTAATGCTTATATGTTACAAAAATATGTTTTTAATACTGTTTTTCACATTTCTTTATGTAACTTTCAAACTACAAGCCCAATCGTCATGAAATTTGGAAGTTAAGGGTTTGCAAGGCTCCTCTTTCATATGCAATCAATTTTGTTCAAATCGATTAAGGGACCTATGAGATAATGAAGTCCCATATTTTTCATATTTTTATACATAACTTTTGAACTAAAAGTCCGATCAGTATGAAATTCAATAGCGACCAATGGGACACCTAGACCTTTCATTTGACACTAAGAACATTAAAATCGGTCTAGCCATCTCCGAGAAAAGTGAGTGAGATTAAAAGCGTCACATACACACACACACACATACACACACACACACACACACACATACATACATACACACACACAGAAAATGCTCAGTTTTCGAAACTGAGTCGAATGGTATATGACATTCGGACCGCAGGACCTTCTTTCCATTTCCGGTTTTCCAAGTGATTTCTATACCTTTATACTATATATTTATATAGTAGAAAGGCAAAAATAACTAAATAGAGCATTAGATATGAAAAAGAGAAATTGAACTTTTTCTTAGCTGGCGCTCTTTCAGATAATAATTTTTGCATGAAAATCAAAACTTAAGCTTCTTTTGAATGTACTTTCATGAAAAGATAGACTTGATTAGCTTGATCGCATCGTTTGTACAATGTTAGAGGGTTAGAAAAACAAGATGAGGTCGAAAAATAGTGCAAGCTGCGCCTTAAACATGCTTGAGAATGGGAAATATGATCGATATGATTTCCAGTGCTTGTCATTTTTGATTTATTTGTTCAAACATGATACATGACATAAGACATCTGTCCTTTAAAATGTCATTAACGAAAACAAATCCTAAAAAATTACTACCGTGCAAAGTTTACTTCCTATTTTTCATATAACATTTCTAAGCTCCAGTATCTATTGATTAAAAAGAGCGTCTATTGATGCGTAAAATTTGTTTGAAATTTGTATAAATTTATTTGGAAAACTCATTAGTATTTTTAATCCTATACACCACTATACCTACATGCTTAAATTAACTGCTTCTTTTCGCTGTTTGCTTTTCGTGTACAATTGTGAGTAACAGCAAGTGAAGAAAATGACAATTGAAATCTGAAATCAAAGAAAAGAAATAGCTTTTCGATTAAATCCCACTATTTAATATTTATTTGCAACAGATACGTAGTTCGTCTACGACGTGCAGGCTTCATCAGTGTCTTATTTCAAAGCGTATACGTATTTGTCACAAATAAATATGAAATTGTGGAATTTATTCGGTAAAAGTTTTTTCTTTTCTTTGATTTCAAATTTCGTATTCCACTAAGAGGCTTCAAAAACTTCAGACAATTGATTCACAAAAGTGAGAAACATCTTTTCTT
Source organism: Sabethes cyaneus (assembly GCF_943734655.1). Lineage (NCBI taxonomy): Eukaryota > Metazoa > Arthropoda > Insecta > Diptera > Culicidae > Sabethes > Sabethes cyaneus. The sequence goes on from NC_071355.1 coordinate 49,010,339, forward strand.
GAATTTCAATGCAAATTTAAAAATTGCAAATTGTCATCCCAAATAACAATTTGAGTTTTATTACACTCCTATGATGGCATTCAAGACCAAAATTGGTCATGAAAACCACCACAAGAGTACAATCAAACTCACATTGTTGCTTGGGACCACATACACACACACATACATACATACATACATATATACATACATACATATATACATACATACATACATACATACATACATACATACATACATACATACATACATACATACATACATACATACATACACACATACATACATACATACATACATACATACATACATACATACATACATACATACATACATACATACATACATACATACATACATACATACATACATACATACATACATACATACATACATACATACATACATACATACATACATACATACATACATACATACATACATACATACATACATACATACATACATACATACATACATACATACATACATACATACATACATACATACATACATACACACATACATCACACACATTGACTACAATCAACATTTGTTTTGATTTCACGCGTTTTAACGGTTTAATATATGGTGCTTAAGTGTTAAAGTTTAAATAACTTTTGAATGAACCGTCCGATTTTTAATAACTCGGTTTCGTTTGATAGATCTCAGCAGTAATTTTCAAATAATAATAAAATGTGTGATGTTTTTCATTGAATTAATGTTTATATGTTTCAAAAATATGTTTTAAATACTATTTTTTCACATTTCTTTATGTAACTTTCAAACTACAAGCCCAATCGTCATGAAATTTGGAAGTTAAGGGTTTGCAAGGCTCCTCTTTCATATGCAATCAATTTTGTTCAAATCGGTTAAGGGACCTATGAGATAATGAAGTCCCATATTTTTCATATTTTTATACATAACTTTTGAACTAAAAGTCCGGTCGGTATGAAATTCAATAGCGACCAATGGGACACCTAGACCTTTCATTTGACACTAAGAACATTAAAATCGGTCCAGCCATCTCCGAGAAAAGTGAGTGAGATTAAAAGCGTCACATACACACACACACACACACACACACACACACACACACACACACACACACACACACACACACACACACACACACACACACACACACACACACACACACACACACACACACACACACACACACACACACACACACACACACACACACACACACGCATACATACACACACACAGAAAATGCTCAGTTTTCGAAACTAAGTCGAATGGTATATGACATTCGGCCCGCAGGACCTTCTTTCCATTTCCGGTTTTCCAAGTGATTTCTATACCTTTATACTATATATTTATATAGTAGAAAGGCAAAACATATATTTCCTTGTACCTAGTTAAGAAAAACACCAAGCGTCTCCATTGCATTATCAACTCTCATTCTCTTTAAAAAATTGCATTTCATTAAAAACAGCTATACCATAATAATAGCTATACCCTTGTCAAAGGTGTTTTGGTTTTCTGTATCAAATTGAATATCAAATTATGTAAAAAGAAATTTGGTATCAAAACTTTTACAATCTAGACAGGTAACGAAACTATTCTCATTTTGTTAACGATCAATTTGCGAAGTAAAACTGTACTTATCAGTAGGAATAACTTTGGACGGAACTTATTCCAAACAAGGAAAATCACTTTCCAGCATTGCTACTATTTAGACGCTCAAAGCTGCCGAACGGCTGCGGTCGGAATGACGACCGCAAAAAAGAACTTCCCGTTTCCGTTTCGCACAGCTCGATGTTTGATTTGTGATCCTCGAATGTACTATTTCGCGCGCATTGGCGAATGGCGATGACACCGAAAGCTTTTAAACCGTTTTTCAACGCACACGCGCTGCCGTTCACGATCACATTCACGATTCGAAATCGAAATATGTGGGTAGGTACCAGGGAGGAGCCATTATTTATCGGTATTAATGTTCGAATTTCCTGCGGAAATTAATGCGAAATACGTGTTGTTCAACTCTTGGTCGAAAGATAAAAAATATAAATCATACAAGCTGGCACTCCGATAGCCAGCTTCTGCTGTGCGTTTCATCGCAACAACTAAATGACTAAATGGGAGAAAACAATATGGCGTGAAAGGGATGCCGGCTGGATTATCTTGATTTCTCAGTAACACAGCGAGGCGGCAGCAGCAGCATCATTCACAGAACCACAAATTAAAAAGTTTTACAAGCGGTTTTGAAGTGCGTGCTTTAGTACGAGCAGCGGGGTTTTTCGTCACTCAGTCGCTGGCGCTGAGTCACGCCAGGAGTGCAGTGCAGTGGGAGTAGTTAACGCGAATAAAATTAATTTTACAGACTTTATCTGTAGATGTTGTGAAGTTGGGCAAAGTTTGTTTTACGAACAGTTGCTTTCGGGAGCAGCTGGTTTTGCATAATCAGAAAAACGCAAAAGTTAAGAGGTCTCTTAAGGATTCATGATTTTATCATGAACAATTTGAAGATTTTAGGTTCAAGTTGCCGCAAAAATAAATCGTCGATAATGATGTTTCAAACTAAATTGATCTGTATATGTGATCACGGTTCTACGAGTTAATTCAATTCGAGTGAAATAATAGCCTTTCCCTTACGATGAGGAAGGCAAAACCCAAAAATAATATCAATTCGAGCGAGATTAATCAGTACACGGTTCGGAACTCAGGTGGAGCGATTTTTTATACTTCGATTGAACTGGCTGTATGAATAAACATATCCCATTACCGAAAAAGAACGAATCGTATTCCCACGCACGATAATTAGTGGATCCGGGCGAAATTCAACCAATGGATAAACGGAACCGAAGCTATCGATGGGCAGCTTTCCATTTGAATGGCGATTCAATTAATATCTATGCTCTAATCAGATTTATCTAAATAAGCGAGATAATAGCTCATGCTTCAGTTTGCCGCGATTGGATCTATTTTCGTTCCATGAATTTATCGCTCTGGTAGGAAGGGAAGGGAGAATACGCGTTGCCAACACAGCTAACCGTAGACCGACCTAGTAGACGGCCATAGTTTTCCATCCAATATGGAAATGCCTCCAGCGAGTAGAGAGACTCTTTAAGTCTGAAGGTTGTATCTCACTTGAATATGAAATTCAAAGTGTGGTTTCTCATGCAAATTGAGCGGATAATATCCTCTTAAGGATGAATATTCAGGGAGCGAATGGTGCGATGGTGCGTATTATAAGCGTTAATCAAATTTCGTCTTTATTATGGAGTAAAGTAGTATGATAAGATGTGGTGTTGTGTTTTGCGAGTATCAGTCTCGACTTCAAATGTACAACCGAAAAATATACTATAAGCTGAATTGTTTCTTTGCCACTAACCAATATTATTACTCGTGAATTGTGGTGCTCATCTAGGAACATACTTTGAAAATTTCGTTTTGTCAACTCTCTTGTCTTATTGTCTTGTTTGTCTTGCTTGTTTACTGAAATCACAGGTAGTAAGTGAACATTTTTACTAGGAAAGTGCGAGGCTTAAGAAATTCAAACGGATCTTCGAAAGAATTTCGACTAAACTTTTTGCTCTACTGATTTACTTCACTATTTACCGGAGAAAAAAGTGGTTTCCTATGGACTGTCAACACTTTGTCCTACACCTTTTGTCAAAGTTTAGGCGCCATCAGTGAGGCTGAAATGACCTAGACCGCACTCCATCTCTAAATCATATTATTACTACTTGCTTAATTTCAACATCTTAGCTACTAACTTGAATTACTTTGTCATTCCACTAACGTTATAAAATTGACAGCACATAAAACCTCAAAGCAGCTTTCAGCCATTAGCCAACACCAGTCACGACTTTCCCTCCTCGCGTATGCACCAATTCAACCAACCGTGTGATGTCTAGTGGTGACTGTTACACTCTATTTACCCTAGAATAAACACCAAAAATAATAAAATTCTTGGACCTACTAATAGAAACTCCCCCGAAACTGCTCCTTGTGCGGCTTGATATGGCACATATTAAAAGGATCCCTCCCTACTTTTGCATCATTTAATATCTGTTATCTCGGACCGCACTGTGCACGGTTGGCTTTTCGGGGACCGAGCACACCACATTTCTCCCGCCGCCGCCAAAAGTTTTACACGTAGGCATCCGGAACATGCGAAACGGCGGCGGCATTAGTGGCCTTGCCCTACTCCTCCAAAACAGTACTCGTTTGGGAGGAAATTCAGTGCACCACGTGCGAGTATGTATGATAAATTCGTAACATGATCCGTCGCTCAAGGCACGACGAGAATGGTCAGTTTAGCGGAGTCAAAGGAACGCAATAAGCTGCCACTGCCAGTTTCTAGTCGACTCTAGCGACCGACCGGCCAGCCAACATCAACCGCAAAACGCAGCTTAGCTCGGAACTCGGCAAGAACCGAAGCAAATCACATTTCGGTCACAAATTTCTGCTGCCGATTTGCGGAAGAGCGAAGAAAAACGTTTATTTTCCCGTTCGACATTTGATCCGGTGTGAGAAGACGAGAGACGAGAGGAATCCACTGCAAAAGCATCACGCATGGCATCCAAAGGCCATACCAACGTGTTTTGGGCCATAAAAGCTGCATTGTTCCATTAAGCATGCATAACATAGCTTTCAGGGGACCACTCTTTTCCGACTGTAATCATAAACATTCCGGTTTCGTGATTCCCGTTTATTTGAAACTGCTGGTGTGTGATCAGCAGCAGTTGCACCGGCGGCTTCGCAAAATTAAGCGAACATAGTGGACTATTTTGATCTACCAAAATGCGAAACAATAACACAGCTTTTTCCGCGTGCAAAGTTTGTTTCCTTTTTTGCACAGATTCTCGATCGCAGGCGTCTGGAGATTTCACGTACATACGGCTCAGCACACGACTGGTCAACTCTCATGACTATCACATGTTGAGTTCGTGCGTGAAGTAAAACCCTCTCAATTAACATGAGTTTCGCTCTACTCTCTCTTTTCTCAACAGCTGGTAGGGATTCTCTAAGTAGGAAGTTTTAGTACTTCTTACTAAGAACATTTAACGAGTGATACCAAAACCGGCGGCAACACCGCGGGCAAGGGAGTGAAGTTAGATTCGTTTAAAAGAAAGAGTTAAGTCAGATTCGGGGAAAAGGGTTGACTAGTTTATTAGTGATTTAAGTAGGGTATAAGTAGCTAAATAAAGGTTAACGGTACATTAAGCTACAGTTTAACACAGTTTCTAAAAGCAAATATTAAAATGGTTGGATAAGAAAATTAGCTCGATTAACTAGTTTAAAGGTCTCCAATATTTCTATTTACTTCTCACAGCTCACTTCTTACTTCCCATTTCTCATTTCTCACTTCTCATTACTTACTTCTCGCTTATTACTTTTCACTTATCACTTCTCAATTCTCATTTCCCAATCTTCACTTCCTCCTTCTAATTTCTCATTTCTTACTTCTTCTTACTTCTAACTTCTTACTTCTTACTTCTTACTTCTTACTTCTTACTTCTTACTTCTTACTTCTTACTTCTTACTTCTTACTTCTTACTTCTTACTTCTTACTTCTTACTTCTTACTCCTTACTTCTTACTTCTTACTTCTTACTTCTTACTTCTTACTTCTTACTTCTTACTTCTTACTTCTTACTTCTTACTTCTTACTTCTTACTTCTTACTTCTTACTTCTTACTTCTTACTTCTTACTTCTTACTTCTTACTTCTTACTTCTTACTTCTTACTTCTTACTTCTTACTTCTTACTTCTTACTTCTTACTTCTTACTTCTTACTTCTTACTTCTTACTTCTTACTTCTTACTTCTTACTTCTTACTTCTTACTTCTTACTTCTTACTTCTTACTTCTTACTTCTTACTTCTTACTTCTTACTTCTTACTTCTTACTTCTTACTTCTTACTTCTTACTTCTTACTTCTTACTTCTTACTTCTTACTTCTTACTTCTTACTTCTTACTTCTTACTTCTAACTTCTTACTTCTTACTTCTTACTTCTTCCTTTTTATTTTTCACTTTTCACTTCTCACTTCATACTTCTCATTTCTCATTCCTCATTTCTCATTTCTCATTTCTCATTTCTCATTTCTCATTTCTCATTTCTCATTTCTCATTTCTCATTTCTCATTTCTCATTTCTCATTTCTCATTTCTCATTTCTCATTTCTCATTTCTCATTTCTCATTTCTCATTTCTCATTTCTCATTTCTCATTTCTCATTTCTCATTTCTCATTTCTCATTTCTCATTTCTCATTTCTCATTTCTCATTTCTCATTTCTCATTTCTCATTTCTCATTTCTCATTTCTCATTTCTCATTTCTCATTTCTCATTTCACATTTCTCATTTCTCATTTCTCATTTCTCATTTCTCATTTCTCATTGCTCATTTCTCATTTCTCATTTCTCATTTCTCATTTCTCATTTCTCATTTCTCATTTCACATTTCACATTTCACATTTCACATTTCACATTTCACATTTCACATTTCACATTTCACATTTCACATTTCACATTTCACATTTCACATTTCACATTTCACATTTCACATTTCACATTTCACATTTCACATTTCACATTTCACATTCTACATTTCACATTTCACATTTCACATTTCTCATTTCTTATTTCTCATTTCTCATTTCTCATTTCTCATTTCTCATGTCTCATTTCTCATTGCTCATTTCTCATTTCTCATTTCTCATTTCTCATTTCTCATTTCTCATTTCTCATTTCTCATTTCTCATTTCTCATTTCTCATTTCTCATTTCTCATTTCTCATTTCTCATTTCTCATTTCTCATTTCTCATTTCTCATTTCTCATTTCTCATTGCTCATTTCTCATTTCTCATTTGTCATTTCTCATTTCTCATTTCTCATTTATCATTTCTCATTTCTCATTTCTCATTGTTCACTTCTCAATCTTTGCCACTCGCTTCTCGCTTCTCACTCCTCGCCACTTGTTGCTTCTCATTTTTCACTTTTCATTATTCACTTTTAACTAACTGTCTAGTCACTATTGTACTTTTTCCTGCTCACTTCTGAATACTCACCAGGAAATTTTTACCTAAAACCCATAAATTAAAACACCTTAAAATTTTTAAAAATGGTCAACAAGACAAAAAATAAATCTTTCCGTGCGTTTTTCGTAGTTTGCTTTGAAATTTGATACACTTTTTCCTAGTAATTTTGTATGTATATATTTTATAATTTTCGAAGAATTTTAGGTTTTGTGATTCCTGAGAGCGTGCGCGACGTTTGTCATACGGACGATATGCATACGGACATTGGGCGTAATGCAATGGACGTTAGGCATAACGAACGATAGACATAATGGATGATAGGCATAATAGACATTAGGCATAATCATCAAAATTTCAATTGAATTGAAATAAATTCGATTGAATTCAACTGAAATTTCAATTGAACAAAATACCATTGAGTCAATCATCGCTGCGTCACAATACAATAAGAACCGGGGCCGAGCATTCAACATAAATTCGGATTAGCTACGAATGACCGAAACACAAATGGTCGAAATGACAAATGGCATAATATCTAATGGCCGAATCACAAATTACCGAATCACGAATGGCTGAATCACAAAAGGCCAAAACACGAATGACAGAACGATTATTCGGCCAAAAATAATCACGCCCTTCAGCCTGCACAAATGTTGGGTATATGCTGTCCTTACTCACTGCCGCTCGTTCGGACTTAATTGAGGGATAATACCTACTAGTCAGTAAGCCTAGGAAAATGCGTGCACCTAAATAGTAGTGGTTACCAACGGCGAGTCACCGGCGCACACTCGCGGCTTTCGGCCGTCTCGCCCTGAATCATCTAGGAAACACTTACTACTGACACGGTCAATAGGCCTCGCACCCTATAATAAACATAAATCAATCGCGCTTAGGGGAAAAATCAACTATCAATTACACAGGTCTGCAAAAAATAATTTTTTTCCAGATGCATGAGATACTGTAGGTGAATTATATGTTTTTTGAGGTGCTGAATCCAAAACTGATTTCCGTTTCTCTCCATCACGTACAGATTTTTTGAAAATTATACTTCTTATATGGAAAAGTCATAAATTGGGTGGAAAAATTATCATCACAGATTCGTAATAAATACCCCAAATAAGATCTTGTTTAGTATTTTTGTAAATTTTTACTTAATAAATACAGGAAAAATACTACTGGACTGAAATATTTTACCTTTACTATTTTTACCTTTGTTATACTATAACAAAGGTTTAAAAATTGGTCGAAAAACACGAAATTGATCTGGGGCCCGGAGGGCCAAGTCACATATACCAATTGATAGGGTTCGACGATTTGAGCAATGTCTGTGTGTGTGTGTGTGTGTGTGTGTGTGTGTGTGTGTGTGTGTGTGTGTGTGTGTGTGTGTGTGTGTGTGTGTGTGTGTGTGTGTGTGTGTGTGTGTGTGTGTGTGTGTGTGTGTGATGGCTGAACCGATTTATGCGCTATTAGTCTCATTTGAAAGATAATATATCCTAATAGATCACTATTGAATGGTTTTTTAATTGGACGTTTAATTTGAAAGTTATGAGCAACCGTATACACCACACCAAAATTTACAATAATTTATAATGATTTTAACCAAGATAATTTACCTAATTTCAATTATTTTAATATCAAACGAGAGGTTTTGACACTACGAATATATATGCAAAATTGCATAAAAATTGGTTTCACCGGTTAAAAGATATTAACCCTCGAACACTCGCGCCAACTTTTGTAACACAGTTACTCGCGCGCACAATAGCCCCAAACCAAAGAAAACGTGTGCACTAGAGTTTTGACTGGGAAAACTTGGTTTTAGGTTTATCGAACCTTTAGAAGAGTTTCTTGAAATTGAAAGCTCTATCGTCTGGTGGAATTTAAATTTTGATTAATCCCCCTAAAAGTGAAATAACAAAAGTATTTTTCTTCAGTGTCAATATAACACATTGATGTGTTCTGCAAAGTTATAGAGCATATTATTACAAGAAATTTTGCTAAAGACAGTAACCTTCTATCTCTGCAGCGAAGATAGAAATATCTTATTTATTGCACATGAATTTGTAAAATCGATTTTTCTATTTTTGCTCTTTTTGTAATTGTTGTATGACTTTTTCATGTACTACAAAATTGTACAAATAGTAAAAATACACAACTTTGCTGAAAATAGTATACCTCTATGTTTGCTTGTTTAGGATCTGTGGAACTTTGATTATAAAAAATACCCTAATTTTGACTCCGCATTACTCGACTACCAGCAGACGGATACATTTTAAACATTTTACATTTGCTGATAGTTTTGCTGCATAAATTTTCCCAACAATTTAAGTTATTAATGCATTGAATAATTATGATATTTTGCTCACAGTAAGTTTGTTGAAGAATATACGTTAGTTAAACAACGATTTGTAACTTTATAACAATATGGCGTTGAAAAACCTACACTTGTTGTATAAAATACAACAGCGTGAGTTAATAAAAATTGATGAAAATTATTCAAGCAAACTCTATTGATGTGATTCAAATAGAATGGCATTACAGGAAACTATGCATAGTTCAAAAACCTATAAACTAGATCTTTACTAGACAATGTATATGCTAAATTTCCATTTACAACTTACTTTTATTTGCATTTACTAAGATTAATAACAACTTACTTATCCTTACTCGGCAATTTCATGAAAAAAGGATCTATCAAAATTTAAAAGTGTTCCTATTTTGTTCAAATTTTGTAAACTTATTCAATTTTCAAAAATTTTATGTAAACCAACGCACTACGCAACGATAACCAATAGATGAATTATGTTTCCAAGACGTGTCGATTTCTATCTCAAATAGCAAGTAAGACCGTATAACAAAGGTTCCTTTCACCACTAGGTGGATTTAATCGGGTTTTTTTCTCTTCAATACAGGGTTACTTTACTCAGGTACGCTAACTTACGAACATTCAACTGCAGTGCCTCATAGTAGCAAAATCTGTAACAAACATTTATCTAGCTGTAATCTACAATTTTGCTGAATAGAGTAGTGCATTATTTTTTCCATTTATAATAGACCTTATTATATAAACAGAATGTTTGTTCGCGTTAAGGATAAAATTGCAACACTATTATTGCGTAAATACAACAGATAAACAAATTTTTTGATGTAAATTACAACCGGGATATTTCTGCTGCTTTATGTCTAAAACCAACTTTCAAAATTATTCAACAAGTATTGCATAAAAACGTGACGTGCTGGACAATTTTTATTATTTTTTCTGAATTCAGTGGACAAAAATCTATAAGAATCAGTTGAAAAATCCTATGTAGCTTTTTTGATGCAGACCTGTGTTATCTATACTCTATCTACCAAAAGAAAAAATAATACGCAGAGTATGTCTTGTTTTTACGAAATTAAGGTACAGAATTTTACGAAAAGCTTTTTTTCTTCACCTATCGATGACGCTGATCATCACAGAGCTGCGAATGGAAAAAAGGCCTTTTTTATTTATTCAAAATGTGTAAGGTGTCACAAAATGAGCAATAAAATTTTTGTTGAGTTAGACATTCCGGGAAAATTCGACCTTTCGTAACTCGACCATTCGTCATTCGCTCGTTCGCGATTCGGCCTTTCGTGATTCGGCCTTCTGTGACTGTTGTTGGATTTCGGCCATTCGTGATTCGGCCATTTGTGTTTCGGCCATTCGGTACCAGCTCATAAATTCATTTGGCATAATATTGTTTAGCATAACGCCGTTTGCCAAAGAAACATTGGCATAAATATAAGGGACCATTTGGAAGAAAAACATTTAGAATAACGATTTTATGGTATTTTTCCGTGAAAAATGTTTTAAGACTTTTCATAAAAGACTCAGGGCGAGATGAGACCCCGAGGGTTGCCGGTGACCCGTCGTCAGAAATGCCTGCCACCGCGGGGGCAGTTCCTCCCGCAGAATTCACATCTGTCTAGGTTTAGTCGCTTTCGTAGGTCTACCGACTCAACGAGGACGATGCACCAATAGTATCGAAGCTCTTCGGCTTAACAAAATTAGATTTTTAGCTGCTTTCAACAACATAATTAAATGGACTTGGTCCCGCACATGAGTAACAACTTACTCGAAACCGGTCGGCAAAAAGGTAGTTTATACTTATTGCAAGAATGAAAAGTAAAGTGTCCTAACTATTTAAGATACCGAGTGATAGTCTTGATAGTTTTCCCTATCCCTCGCAACGACGCACCAACTTGGTACCGAATGTCCTAATAACAAATAGCCGAAATTTGAATGGCCCAATTTCAACAACTGTCACAAAGAGCCGAAATGGTATTTAGCCGAATCACGAAAGGCCGAACTCCTATTTGGCCGAATCACAAAAAGCCGAAACACGAAAGGCCAAGCCCATATTTGACCGAATCTCGTCAAAAACTATTTGATCGAATAATATTGATAAAAATAATGTTTTATAGTCAATGTTGAGCTAGTTAAGCTATTATCAAAATAATTAAAAGATATTTTAAATACAAAGTTGAAACGTCGAAAAGAATTAAAAACCTGTTCTGAATTCCATAACAGAAAGCCAGACAAAAAGTAAAAATCAAAATATGTTCATGCGTTTTGGAAAAATGTCAAATTATGTCATTTCGTAAAATACTGGTACCTTAGTCTCAGATCAACAAGACACAAACACACAATCTGCACCTAATTGTTTATTTTGGTAATCGTTTGATAGTATCACAATTTTTCGTCCGTTTGTAGTTCGGCCATTCGTGTTTTGGTTTTTGATTCGGCCATTAGATCTACCACGCCATTTTCTTTATTGTCAATTTGAGTTTCAGCCATTTTGGTTTCGGCCATTCGTATGTAATCCTACTCACTATATGCGAAATGCATTTATTATCTAATGTCCATTACACCTATCGTTCATTACGCCTATCGTACATAAATCCTAACGTCCGTACGCCTATTGGGTACATTCTACTGAGATACGATTTGCAAGATATGATATTTTTTTAAACGGTGCTCCTACAATTGATGAAGGGACGGTAGGGGAAAGTAATGAAAAGTTTTTGAAAGATACAATGTAAGGAAATGTTCAAGAAAATAGCAGCCATAACTCAGGAACAAAAATGTTGCTGAAGTGAAATTTTTACCGCTAAAATTAATAAATTGGCAAATAAGAACACGATTTTTCTTCATAGCTTTCCGCCACCAAGGGTCCATATGGGAATTCGAAATATTCTTCGAAGAGTCTGCTGGAGAAATGGAAGACTTCGATTTTTTAAAAACGGTTTTTGTTCATAAGCCCATTAAATTAATGTCATGCATTGACATTAACATTAACATTAATGCATTAACAATATCCGTGGATAAAATTTTATGGCTGAGAAAGAAAAACCCGGAGCGCGGTGCTCTGGTCTTCGGCACTGCACCGACGTGCACGGTGCCAGCGAACCTTGCACGATGGCGTTTTTCGTTATTTTCTGTTCAATAAAATTCATATTTTGTGCACGTGACTGCGTTAGCATAAGCATAGGATACCGCCCGTGTGCTGCTACTCCGTTATTGACCAGGACCGATGAAAATTGCAAAATGATGGCTGGAAAAAGTATGCTTGGGACAACACACTGTTCCTCATTGTGCAACCTTATCAGGTCCCTGCATGCTGATCAATACCGACGCCGGCCACGTCCGAATGCGGGTCCTGGTGGGATGGGAAGGAATGTTAATCCAATACTTGTTGCTACTAAAGACCAGGGAATCCTCTGCATCTTCACAAGCATTTCGGGAAGGGAATTGTTGTTAGTAGAAGCTAGATAAAGATCCAATTTAATTGATATGTCATTTGTCGAAAACTACTCGCGATTTCGGTGTGGAATAATGCAACAAACGAGGCACAAAAACAAACGATGCTAAATTGCCATACGAAACGATGCTATGTGAACACCATTTATTTGAAACTAACCTGGATATTCAATAGTTTTCTTGTCGTCAGTAATTACGAAAATTAAAATCACAAATACACCTTTTTTGTAAATTTAATATAATGTAATGGTACTACGTAAATAACCATGATTTGTTAATTTATATCGAAAAATACTATGCACATGCAAGATTCACGGTGGCTTGAAATCCACCCGAAAATAAAAATCAGGCACAATAAAACGAGCCAATATAGTCCCTAAGTTGATAAGCATTTCCTCTTATCAACGCTAATATGCAGAGATATAGCGCCCTACACGCTTATTTTGTGCACGTGACTGAGTTGTTAAAAAACGCGGGCATGGTACTCAGGCTGCATACTTGGACTCCATGTCTCCGTAGCTCGCAATGGCCGATTAGGCTGACACTATTTATGAAAGGCATTAGGTGGCTTAGACAAGAGTATACGAAAGAATCAGCTGCTCGACCGCCGCACTCCAGCATAGAGCACCGCAACATACAACAGAAGTAGGCTCCAAGATGGGCGGTGTCATATTCGTTTCAGTAGAATTTCGGTAAAATGCACCGAAACCGAAACCGTGTTAGCTATGAGCAGAGCAAAATATTTTAGCACGGCTCGCAGTGCGGTGCGTACTTTCACAAGTCTGATTTGAACGCCACCGAAAACAGACATCATAACCTTTAGACAAGTAGGTACTGACGCAGGCTTCTATGGATTTTTGCACGTCAAACTTGTTTCGAAAAAAGATATAACAGCACTAGATGATGATCAGCATGCATGCACATAGTAGCTTCATTGATCTTTAAGTAGAATTATAGACAACTCGCATGTAGTTGAGTAGCATCTGTTGTGCAAAATAATCACTAGTGTGTCCAGGCTGGGGCACACTGGGGCATGTGTCCCACCTTCTTTGACAAATTTAACGTATAAGAAAATCATTTCTCAATACGCAACTGGGAAGGCCGGAGTTGTCAATTTAATAAGCGATAAAAAAAATTAATTAAAATTCTGCTAGAATTTCAATTCCAATTTAAGTCAATTTTCAAGTAGGTACGATTTGGAGTTTAAATTCAAATCAATTGTCATGTTCAATCACAAGTTCAATTTTCAAGTCCAACTTTGTTCCATTTTAAAGCCAATTTCTAGCTAATACCTAGTCTAATTTCAAATCAAAATTCAGGTTAAATTTCAAAGTCCACTTTAGGTTTTTTTGCATGTTCAATTTAAAGTGCCATTCTAAGTTCAATTCCGAGTCTAATTTAGTTTCAATTACATCTCCGGTTTTCGGTCCAATTCCAAGTGCTATTTATTGTCCGATTTTGAGGCCAAATAGAATTCTAATTTTAACTGCCATTTGAAATTCAATTGAGGTCTAATTTCAATGCCCCATTTTAAAGCCAATTTCTAGCATATTTGAGATTCTATTTCACCACCGATTTAAAGTCCAATTTCAAGTGCATTTTCAAGTCCGATTAAGATTCAATTTTATATCCATTTGCAAGCCTACTTTCAAATCAAATTTCAACGTTAATTTCAAGGTCCAATTTACGATTTCATGTCTAATTTTGAGCCTAATTTAATTTATTTCACCTCCGATTTTAAGTTCTATTTCCATCTAATTTTAAGTCCAAAGTAATGTCTGATTTTAAGTCCAATTTCATGTCTTATTTAAATCCAATTTCAACTCCGATTGGAAGTCCAATAAAAAAACTAATTTGAAGTACAATTTCAATCCCGATTTTAAGTACAATTTGTCTAATGTCAAGTTCAATTTTATATCCGATGTTCAGCCCAATTGAAAGTCAAACTCAATTATGATTTCAAGTCCAATTTAGGCTCAATATTCCAATTCAATTTCATTTAACTCAAGGTCCAATTGCCACTTCCAATTCAGGTACAGTTTGAAGTCCAATTGTTAGTTCAATTTTGATCCAATTTTAAACAAAACGTCAATTCCGAATTCAAATCCACATGCTAATCTAATGTCTAATCCAAGGGTCGATTTTAAGTTTGATTTCAAATCCAATTTAAATTTCACGGGTGAGCTTAGATTGATACACACATCCCGTCTTTTCTATAAAATTTAATGTAAAAAAGTTTTAATAGTGGAACTCCGAACTTTGGAGTTGTTAGCCTAATCAACCCAAATTTCTGCGATAAAAAATTAATTACGTAAAAAAGATTTGCTATCCTACGATTACTTGGTAATTTTCCTTCCAAAATTAGCTTTCGAAAGGCCAATGTCCCTTTTTCTGTTCAGGTCTGGGCACGTCGGTGAAGATAATTCACCTTCAATACAACTGACACATTAGCGCCACTACTAGCCTAGGGATTATGAGGTGCGTACCAATGAGTTCATTGAAATGAATGAATATGAAATAAATGAATTGATCGAGAGCCAGTTGATAAGAACAGAAATATGATGTACATCAAGAATCACAGCGGTCTCAAATTGCTGCCTTGCCAGGTATACATCATCAAAAAAGTTGAAACAGAGAATTCTATTTTAATGTAGCTCATCTGTTAATAATGAAATGCATCAGAGAGGTAAGTTTTTGTGTAAAATGGAATATAAGCGACGAAATACTTGAAAAGCGTGGAATTATTATTGTTATACTTGTTCTTTTACCCGTAAACTTTGAGCACCTAGCTGCTTCCACTCATCGTCCGCTTTGTATTAATTTCATGTTTAAAAATTGTACGAGTGATTATATCGGTG
The DNA here is from genome assembly GCF_943734655.1 of Sabethes cyaneus. Taxonomy (NCBI): domain Eukaryota; kingdom Metazoa; phylum Arthropoda; class Insecta; order Diptera; family Culicidae; genus Sabethes; species Sabethes cyaneus. The sequence goes on from NC_071355.1 coordinate 49,025,992, forward strand.
CTTTACTCAGCAATACGGTCAGATGTGAAACTCTATTCGTTACCGTTGAAGCCAACAGTAACTTCAATTGCGTCCACTCCATCATACGTAATTACGGCCGGTAGCAGTTCGTTGTTATTAACCGGTGCAGTCACAGCACCCGACTCGCGCCACTTGTAACGCGGAAACTTCATTGTGCCAAGGCGAGCTCTCCAACAATGGTAGGTACTTGCGGGAACAAAGCTCAAACACTTTCTGCCTGCCTGATCCCGAAATCCGCAATCGTGCTTCCGGGACGCCGACGACGACGACGGCCGCACATAGTCCTGTTGCTTGCTTGCTTGCTTGCTTGCTTGCTTGCTTGCTGCAATACATATTGGTATATCTGTCAGTAAAGTGTGGCACGGGAGTCTGTACAAGCAGACGGCATTCTTCTCAGCGACCTAATCCATTAGAGCTGGCAGTTTAAGACGCTGGAATAAAAATGTTTTACGAGTTTCTTGCAGAGACAGAGAGCGCGGCAACAGCTTTATCCAGCCGATCCCGTACAGATCAGCAGAGCAGCTGCAGGCAGCTACGGCTCGAAGCACTCCGCGGTTCCGGACATGAGTTCCAGACAGGAAAGAAGTTATGATACGATGGGCAGGGAGGTGGAAATTCTATGCTTCTGTAAAGCAATGAAATTTGCCTTGAAGAAGAGTCTAAAAGTGAGCCCGAGTGGGCCTGTGCGATATGCATGACATCAAGCGAGGTTTGCTTTTTTTTTTGTTGCACAACTGACAGCTGTTCAAAAATCTGAAGTAGATAAAATGCTTTTGTATTCATAGGGTTACATAAGAGATCTCTTGTAATGAACACTCTGACGGGTTTTACAGAAATGAAATAAACTTTTTATCTTCTTTTCAATTTGTAAGCTTTTTATTCGAGTATTTGCAGTTTGCAACTGTTTGGAGTTAGTCTCTTCTAATCAGTGAAATGCAACAAAGAAAATCCTTTTTCAGCTGGTTGTTTCCCTCTTATATTACTATTCTACCGTCGATACAATGTCAAACTGTAGGAATTATATTGTTCAAAACGTTGAAGTAATGCCAAAATCTCGAATGCAGCCGAAATTTAAGTACCGTTTCCCTCCAGGTGGCAAGCGATTTGATGCTTCAGTTCGCATCAACCTAGCTCGCAACCTGGGTTGCATCATTACTCTCTACCGTTGCACCCATTTTTCCTTTGCCCGATTGTGAGAAGTGCGTGCTGTTGTGCTTGCATACATGTTTACATATTTTTCATGCATGACTGCATGGGAAAATCATCGTTCCCGGTGAGCTCGTGTGCTGCCGAGTGTATTTTTTTCCACTCATAGCCTCGAAGAAGGAATTGCAATCAAGTAGAAAAATATCAACCCGTTCCGTTCGAGGATTGTTCCCGCCGAGAATACCACCAGCGCTATAGACCATTAAGTTGTTATAAAAAGCATTTTTCCCACAGTTTATTAACTGTGTACCGATTGCTGGTTGTTACTAATAGTAGAAATATTAAAAGAGAAAAATTTACTTTACGAACTTAGCACCAGTAATTGCTTGCGTATCCGGACGATCGAATCGAAGCTCCCCAGTAAGTATACAACAACACATATGCGGTTGGTGTTCGTTAACTGCAACCCCCGGTGATTCGCTCCGGAACGAACGAGAGGCCCTGAAACGAGATTGCTTTTTGATCGCAGATTTTTTTCTCTTTTCTGCAGCTTTTTGCAATGAACCAGCTGGAGCTGCACTACGCTACGCTGCACTGCAATGCAATGTCGTTGGCAAAATGTAAGTACAATTGTTCCATTGTCGGTGAAATATCAACAGCCACATTTGTGCGCGATTTTGCGGGTGTATGTGTGAGAAAAGTTTGATGTTTTTCCTTTCGTCGTTTTTTTGCGCTCTACAGAAACTACTTTCAGATCCTCATAAATAGAGAATACTTTCCCATTAGGCGGAAACTTGCGGAATTAATAAGTCCTTTGTGATTTCTTTCTTCCGTCGAAAGGCTGTTGATTGGACGTGAAAGAGAAATGTTTCTCTGTTCAGCGAACATGTACGTTTTGAGGAATAATACGGCAAATCAGGGCGCTCAATCCCTATGCTTTCAACGTTGATTTAACTATTCTCCAACAGCGCGCGCCCGTAGTGATCTAATTATTCGCTTCGCTACCATCATGAATGAAACGAAAGAAAGTACACTTTTTCAACTCGATTTGATGTGCTGCCAAGTTTGGCAATCGAACTGTTTACGATGTATGAAGCCTGTTCAGGTACTCAATTGAAGTGGGCACTGGAGAAAACTGTTTCGGAAATCTGACAAGAAAAATATAAATAAAGTTCGAAAACCATTATTTTAGCGTATAATGAGCTTTTCTATCATCGACCACCATCCACCATCGGTTAACCTGCTACAATGCGTCTCCATTTTTTTTTTTTCAAATAACTGTAAATAACCACGCGCCTCCCTCAAAGTAAATCGAATCAATTGCCGTGAATGTTTGACATATTTTCGACCAACATGTTTTTATCAATGTTTTCTATGATGACGGTCAACCCGAACGTAAAAATTCTATTTCATCTGAAGTCGTACTATTGCTTATAAATTTTTGCCTTTGGGCCCCAAACTTTATAGAATACTTACAATGATGGTTGAGTGCTGCAAATTTAGATAAAATTTCTTTTTCAGTTGAACTAATTTCCCTGCTTATGAATTTTGAGTTGATGTGGCCCGTGATTTAAAAAATTATTTAATTTATAAATTGAAATGCAATTCTTGCTGCCTAAACTAAAATTGAGCTGTTGGAGTCCAAGCACCGAAAACACTCATATTTGCAGTTTGGATTCAGCGAATTTGAAAGTAAAATTTGAAATTCATCCAACGTCATTCTACTGGTCATTATTATTTAAGTGTTAGGATCCAATCATTTATTAAATTATCTTAAGTGATACTTGAAAGTTCACATGTAATTAACCCTACAACTTAAAACCTGAGTAATTCTCGCTGAAACGGGGCCACTACTGACACGAGATCTTCAAATATTGGAACTTTTGCGCTTAATTGGTTGAAAATGGTTGAAAAAATAAGAATTACATTTCTAATACCTCGAAATAGTGGACCCTCCTTTCGCCAAGGGGTCTAACAGTTTCAAAAAAAAGTTGCATTTTGAGCAAACCTTGATATTTCATTTGCCATGAAACAACTAACGAATGACCCGGTTCTGTAAAGAAGAAGAATAGCGCTTTCAAAAGGGGTAAAAATTTTTTTATATAATTATTATAATATTTCCAAAATTTGCTATGAAACAAACTACAAACGACACGGTTTTGTGAAGAGGAGAGATAGGGCTTATAAATGAAGTGAACAAAAAATTGGCGGCCATCTTGGATTTGGTCACCATATTGGATTTTATCAAAAAATCGCCATTTTCACCATGAGTTCCCCAACCGATTTTCATTTTAAGGCCACCATTGGAAAGCTGAGAAAAAATTCTATAAGAAACATCCATAAAATTTGGTATGCAACGGCATTAACTGAATCAAACAACCAGTTATTTGTAGCGAGGTTCATAATTTTCATATAATTATAGTAATATTTTCAAAATTTGCTATGAAACAAACTACAAACGACAAGGTTTTGTAAAGAGGAGAGATAGGGATTTTTTTCCTGTGTGGACTCATCACTGCGACCAGTATAGTTGATCTATTGTGATATCGCCCGGGTGTTCGCTGTATGACCTGCACTGCATTTCTTTTTGCTATAATCGCTATTGAATGGGCGATATGCTTATTAAATTTTATGCGTGCTTGTGTGTATTGGAGTTTACCCTTCCTTCAAAGCTTGATCTACCTTACCCACCTATTCCTCACTGCCAGTACTATCCCATATTATAACCGTCCCTGCCGAGGACTTATTCGTTCCTCTGACCAGTACACTTAACTATAAGAGGGACTTTTGCTCTGTCAAGAGGCTTCAGTGGGAAAATATAGAATTCAGCATGGAGGAAGGGTAAACGAAGAGATAGGGGTTATAAACGAAGTGAAAAAAAAATTGGCGATCATCTTGGATTTTAATTTTCTGTAGCAAGATATTCTATTACATGAGAGTTGGAAACCTTGAGATAGATAATTATTTTTTTCGTTTATTTAATGCCAGTTCACATGTAATTTGATGAATGTTCCTTACAGCATTTTTTCTCAGCTTTCCGAAGGTGGTCTTAAAATTGAAATTGATGGAGGGATCATGACAAAAATGGCGAAACGGCCCCCGTTTTTTTTTCACTTCGTTCATAAAGCCTATCTCTCCTCTTTACAAAACCTGTCGTTTGTATTTTTTTTCCATAGCAAATTTTGAAAATATCACAATAATTATATGAAAATTGTGAACCTTGTGAATTGTGAACTGGTTTTTTAATTCAGTTAATGCCATTGCATACCAAATTTTATGAATATTTCGTGTAACATTTTTTCTCAGCTTTCCAATGGTGGTCTTAAAATGAAAATCGGTTGGGGGGCTCATGGTGAAAACGACGATTTTTTGATAAAATTTAATATGGTGACCAAATCCAAAATGGCCGCCAAAAAAATTTGGTACATTTGAAAGCCCTGTTCTTCTTCTTTACAGAACCGGGCCATTTGTTAGTTGTTTCATGACAAATTTATGAAATACCACATGATATAGATCTCATGGTTTGCTCAAAATTCAACTGTTTTTGAAATTGTTAGGCCCCTTGGCAAACGAGGGGTCCGCTATTTCGAGGTATCAAAAGTGTAGTTCTTATTTTTTTAACCATTTTCAACCAATTAAGAGCAAAAGTTTCAATGTTTAAAGACCTCGTGTCAGTAGTGGCCCCGTTTCAGCGAGAATTACTCACCTGCAGGAATGAGTGAGGGTCACAGATGAGAAAACCGCTGCTTTGGCGATAAAAATGCGCAATAGCATTCATCAGAACGCGGAAAGACACAGAGACACGCTGCCCGGAAGAGTAGAGGTATCCAAAGTTGAGGCAGTTTCATCTGGAAACGCGAAAGTTCTGCCAGAAACTCAATGCACCCCGCAAAGGATTTCTGCGGATCATTACAAAATTAGTATCAAAATAAGCGGAAAAGACTGCGGAAACAAAATCTGAAATAAAAAAATAATGCAATTTTCAAAAGTTTTAGTCGCTTATGTTCCCTTAAGTTGGTCTGGGATAGCTGGGCATCAATGGCTGGCTGGCTGACCGTTGAAGGATAGTCAGTGATGGGTCAAATGTTAACGCTGCGGAAGATCCTCCAGTTAGTCCATGAATATAGAGTTTCCACGTACAATTATTTTATTGACTAATCTCAAGATTTTTAGTCTTGACCTTGGAATGAGGTCATACATATATTAATATTTTTTTGAAACGATGGTTCTACAATTGATGAAGGGACGGTAGGGGAAAGAAATGAAAATTTTTGGTGAAGGAGGGGGAAGAGCGGAAAGGAAGGGGGGGGGGGTATTGGTAGCTATGCTTGACAAGTCAAAATGACTACTTGTCAAGCATAGCTACCAATACCCCCCCCCCTTCCTTTCCGCTCTTCCCCCTCCTTCACCAAAATTTTCATTTCTTTCCCCTACCGTCCCTTCATCAATTGTAGAACCATCGTTTCAAAAAAATATTAATATATGTATGACCTCATTCCAAGGTCAAGACTAAAAATCTTGAGATTAGTCTATTACATAGGAACGGGGCCTTCCCTCGAAAAACCGCGCCGAGAAACGCGGCTAACATACGCTGACGGACGAACAGCGTCACGTGCAGTACCTTGCAAGTCGTAAGGAACGGCACAGTGTCGTCGTCCTGAAAGTAAATAGTAGTTAGATTAAAACTTCTCGCTCGGTGGTAATCTGCAATTGATGCAGGAAGCGGCACAATATGTGTCGATAACACAACCAACACGCGTAGCTATCCTTGAGAAGTGGATTTTGCGGTCTCCTTTTGTCCAGCGCCTCTATGGTTTAAAGGTACAAGTACCAGCGAACCACATGCCCTGGAGGGTGTTGTGGGTTCGAATCCGGTTATAATCTCAGATTACAGCTTGGTTCGACCCATGCACCTTCCAGCATTGGACAAAAGGTAGGAGTCAAAATGACTACTTGTCAAGCATAGCTACCAATACCCCCCCCCCTTCCTTTCCGCTCTTCCCCCTCCTTCACCAAAAATTTTCATTTCTTTCCCCTACCGTCCCTTCATCAATTGTAGAACCATCGTTTCAAAAAAATAATATATTTTATTGAGTTCAAAGCTGCGTATGATACCATCGATCTCAAATAATTATAGAAAATCATAGCCGAAAACGCCTGATCAAACCAATTAAGAGCCAGTTGAATACTACGCAGTACTGTGTACGGATTTCGGGTGGATTTTGAAGTTCTTGCGAACCCCATAAGGGGCTTTGTCATAGTCTCTTATACTTAGTATTTAACAGAGCACTACATGGTGGTTATGAACCGAGCAGATAGCGAAACGCAGGCATAATATTCAGCATATCTAGTTTACACGTCTGCTTTGCCGATAACATGGATATTGTCGATACAACATAGTACATGCTAGCCGACGGAACCGAGGCGGCTTCAGCAGTAGTGTAACGATCGACGGCCGTGAATTCGAAGTAGTTGATGAATTTGTCCATCTTGGTAATGCGAAGGCGTATTATTAGTGGAAGTCTTGCTTACTATGGTATTCATAAGACGTGCATTATATCAGTTACTTTCCGAAGTAACATGGTTAGAATAGCTTGAGCGAGTCCAAGAAACTGAAGCGCGGTAGGTCACTACCGAGGAGCAATTTTGTTAATTAGGCAATCTGGTTGTGTCTTAAGGCAAAAAGTGAATAACATAAATAATAACCTAAATTAATTAATTAATTAATTAATTTACCATCTTTGTTAGGCTATGATATCTGTTGAGATGCCAGATTTCTGTGTAAATTTACTGTCATGAGACTATTGCAGGCTGGGCCTCTAAACTCAAAGGCCCGGGCGGTGGACCCTTTAACTCTCAGTCCGCCCTTGGGCAAGCCATCGCAACTTGCAGTAATGCGAGAGATGGAAAAACGAGTGATTGGGTGGTGACCAATTGCTCCTCAAATGTGCAAGTTGAATATCAAGAGGGACCTTCACCATAAGCGCAGGAGTGCCCTGAGGTTGCGCCCTAGCAGAATAAGTCGTACTTAGGCTTAGGCTAAATCGGTATTTTTGTGATCAGTCAAGTTATTGCGGTAGAAAAACACATATTTCCAATAAAAATTTCAGGCATTTCTACATCTAAACTAGTTATCTAAGCTGGGTGCCACACCTATAGGTATAAAAAGCAAAGCCGTGGGCTTAAACCGTCATTAGACATTACCATTCTTTATCGACAGATTTCGCAGCCGGCTGTTAGAGTACAGGAAAATCACGGGACCAGTGTAACGATCCTACTGACTCTATCTAGCAAGCACCGCCTAGCCGAGATTCGAACATACGACGACTGGCTTATTAGGCCAGCGGCTGGGAGAGGCTGTTAGAGTCAATAGGATAGTAGCAACTGGCCCTGCAATTGTCCTGTACTCTAACAGCTGGCTGCGAAGTCTGTCGTATAAAAACAGAAGGTCAAGTTTCGATAACGGAATGTAGCACCTAGGCTTTGCTATGCTTTGCTTTTGCAAGAAGAGTATTGGATTAAAAGCCAACAGTTTTCATGATCATCTTTTGTGGCAGACATCAAAGTCATCATCGTGGATTTCAACGCACAGAAGAAGAAAACAAACCGATGATTGGAGAGTTCAGCGCACTAATCAACAACTATCTTACAACGTAAAACCCTACACTAGTACACTTGATGGTCACCAAATCAGACAGAAACACAGATTCACTTCCGGTACTTCTCAGACATCATTGAAGTCAAATTCCATCGAAGCGCTAACGTTGACTCGGACTCATACCAAGTGATGGTTAAGATATGCCCGAAACTCTCCCCTTATGAACACTACTCGCTACCGACGCCAGCCTCGGTTATATTTTGCGCGGCTGGAGTAAACTACGCGTATTCACTCGAAGCTGCGCCGCCGGAAGTGAACGAACCGAACTACTGGAATACCACTAAACCTGCCATTAATAGTGTGGCAGATAGTATCATCGAGTACGTGGCTCAGAATTTAGCAGTAGGATACCACTGGAGGATCAGATGTAGTCGACGACAGTAGACAGCTGGTGCCAGTGCGTACTGCAATCAGTGCTTGAAAAAATGGACAGCCATGCATGAAGGCGAATAAAAAAACGCATCCAGTGCATATAGTTTTATCCCTGGTAGTATTCTTATATCTGACAGCCCATGGACATGACTACTGAGCTACCGACAGTGTTTATCTTTCTCAATTTTCTACCCTTCAATACAATTCATTCATGAATTGCAGTACTGAATGAATGCTCATCTAACCTTGCTCCTGAAAATTCTTGCTCTTGGCTAAAATTTTTTTAATTGTAAAAAAAGTCATCGGACACTTGGTCGTCTTCATGATATAACCACACACAACAGTAAATAGATACAATAGTGCAATTACAAACTTATCATCTACGATAGAGTCGTCGTCGAAAGTTATTAGCCATCAAATTGAAGTCGAATTCATCATGTGTCAGCACTTAGCAGGCATAACCGACTCAATACTTTGATCGATTTTAGCATACAGAATCTTGCTGTCCATCTTGCTGCGTCTAGATTTTCGAATCTGGTTTGGATGAAGAAACTCTCTGAGTAGCTTCAGGAGTCGATGTGGTAGGACCCAGTTGATTACAAAAGCTGTTTACAGGTGGCAAACCAGGCAAGAATAGAACAAACTGCGCTACACCCTGAAAGTTAGTAATTTGGTGCGACCGTCGAAGATGCTTAAATATCGGGAACTTGCTTCGCAGTTGTTCCATTTGGGTATCCTCTTAATAGACGACAACGAGCTCGTTTAACCGAAGTAGCGCAAAGTACTGTAGGGAGCATGGTAAGCCGGATGAAACAGCGTAAAAATAAATCTTTAATTGAAGCGGATTATTTGCTTCAATGTAATTAAAATTCATTTACATATTTTTAGAGAATTTTTCATACGAAGGATAAAAGACAAGGTGAAAAACCTAGAATCGTTCAGTATGAAACTGGTTGGAAATAACTGACAAACACAATAAGTATTAGGTAATCCGAGGTTCTGTGGTCCGCTCAAACTCTGCGAAGGAGATCAAAACAGACCTTCTAGTGACAAGGGTCGTTTTGAAACGACGCTACCGCCCATCCATGGCCAAGAAATGAACGAGCGATTGAGCGATTACTTCGCGCTGTAGAGTACAGGAGTCACTGTTTCTTCGACAAACTAGAGCCCGGGAAAGACAAACGTACGAATTGAATTCTTGCAGGAGACGGCACAACGAACAGAGGATGGATGCCTCAAACTTCGGAACGGGATAACTGTAGAAGGTAAAGAACCTGACTTCCCCTATGGCAATTCAAAAACTGGCATCATTGGAGCAAAAAGTCCAAATGTATATAGTTTAGGCTAACAGGGTTAAGCAGATCTGGAGAGCGGCGGCCAAAGTAGTTAAAACTCCAAGATCCTAGTAGGGCCAGACCTACTGACTTCATTGCCGAAAGTCTTGTGTCGGTTTCCGCAGTTTTCTGTCATTATCTGTGGCAGTTTGATTGAAATGTTTCAGCACACTAGAATTCGATTCCATGACTGAAAGTTCTAACGATTCGGGTTCCGAGAAATTCACCGATTGTTTGTGACTACAGTTGAATCCACTTGATCTTCAACCTCCCGCTTTCGAGGCGATTGTCAACAAACACTATATAGTGACTATTGTAAGGACAGCTTTTCGACAGTCGACGAGATGATAATGGTGGTGAACAAAATCATGAAGCTACGTATGAAGGTTTCTCACTGAAAATTCCGATCAAATATACCTTGGCCAGAGGTACAGACCCATATGGTGCTCTTTTCGTAGATCTGTACGAACGACGGCAACAGTGGTCTAGTCTTTTCTTGAAACTATGGACCCATACTGCGATAATAATCGATTATTATTCATCACTATTTTCAGTTCGAACAGTGTTTCACTGGATTCAAAAACCAGAAATAATTCTCAAATATGAAAAGATGCTGTCGTAAGCTCTACGGTAATCAAAGAGCAATCCGGTACGGTCAGCTATTATTTCAGTGTACATCTTGCTAGTAGATTTTTTCCATACAGTTTCTTTCTTATTCCGATCAGCATTTTGCATAGACAGCGGCTAACCATTTTGCAACCAACAGCGGCTGGTATAACCCTGCCAAATCTCGTGAATAGAATCAATAACGAAGCATATTTGGGCTACCGTTCAAGTTCATAAGCGTTATCCTGCCGATGAAATCAACTTCCTCTGTGCCGATTCAAATTTTAGCGGATCGTACCTACTACTAGGCTTCACCGGTGTTGAGCAGGATACAACATCCGCATCCACACAAGCCAACTACTAGACGATGCACGTGTTGCGCTTTTTTTTTAGTCCGACATGGAACCACAGTACTAGTACTAATAAAGGATAATAACAAAGAGGAAAATTAGTAAGTGCATTGAAAATTCTAGAAAGGCTTTCTCCATACAGGAGAAAGTCAATCGCTAGAATCGAACAATGATGTGGTCAAATGATTACAGAACTGACGTTAACAATTGGACGGGAACTTGCACAGTACGGTTGCCATTCACGGCGAACTCTGATCGTATGCACTTTCCAGTTCAGTCTATCAGAACGACTGACACACCGGCCGCAAACTACCTTAAAAAAAGAACTTTCCTGTGTGATAGAAAGCCTTGGTGCTGTTGGGCACTGCGAAAATTGCTACACAGTGGAGCAAAGCGGCACTTAAATACATAGCGTTCTTCAATCGAAAATTTGCTCTCTCTGATGATGCACACCTCCCAGTAGGGAAAAAATAAATGAAAAAAATGTGCAGCCTGTAGCTGTTCCACTAAAGAAAGCGGAAATTGTTCTGATAAAAGTGGCTCGTTAAACAAACAGGAAAATAGTTTCCTCGTAGTGCATAGAGCAAAAGTGCCGGAAAATACGATCATAAACTGTTCCGGGTCATTCATACTACATTCTAGAGTAAACGATTCTGGATAAAACTTTATTAAACTGTAATATAACACAGTTTTTAAAGCCAGTACAGTTTGCTTTCAATATAGCCTGTCACTTGTGGTGATAAACTGATCTGTCAATATTAAACTTCAACGGAACATCGGTTCGTGTTTCAGATATATTATTTAAACCGGATTGAAGTACGAGCGGGTAGGTTCAATAAATCCAACATCAACTGAAATATGCAATCCCCATACATCCGATCCGAGGCCCATAAACAACATACTCGTCCCCCAGTTCAATGGAAAATGGAAGTTTGAATTAAATTTTCCCGCTCAGTTTACTACCGGTTTATTCAGTTCGCTCTAAATTCTGCGAATTCTTCACATGTCTGAAATATGCAAATATATAAAATCAATGAAGCATTCGCAGCACGCAATTGCATCAGCACCCCAAGGACAAGACCATCGCTCGGGCAACCGTTCGCACACCCCCCTCTGTACTGACCGACCACCCCGACGAACAATAAAATCTCCTGCCCATAATCCGGTTAAAACACAGGAAAAATGAAATTCTTCCACTTATCGCTACTATCCGGTGCGGTCGGTGGTGTGGAAGCAACCGGGTGACAATATCACATCTTTACTTTCAACCCGGCAGCAGAGTCATAGATTAAATATAAAGAGATTTAAAACAAGCATAAATTCTGTCGTAACCTTCTACAGAAACCTTTTCATATTGTGTACCGACGGTTCCGCCGACGACGGCCCAAGTTTCTTTCGATTCTCCCCCCGACACAGGGCACAGGAACAGGCATAGGCGGAAGCGCTTCTCGGTAATCGGGATTTCGAAACGGAATTTTACTTTTCCTCGCTTGGCTGTTACTGATACTGCCGGTTATATTGCTATCTATCTGGTCCCATCACATCGGCAACCATCGGGGTAAGTTTAACCCTTCGTACGAATCTCTAACCTCAAATCTCACTCCTTTTTCTGCATTTATTGAATTTGTTTTGGCTTTCATAGCGCATAACTCGACTTATCTCGATGCCAGAATATTTCAAGACGTATCGTTCTTCGCTTACGGACGGCTGCTGCTCCTCCTGCCAACCAACCGAGCGTGTGAGTAGGTATGAAAGACATAAATCATTCCTGGTATTTCGCTCCCGATCGGTTGGTAAAAATCCATCCCGATTGCTACCGGAGTGAAGTGAAAGGGTTACAAAATCAATCGATCAAACCTCGAAAATCAATTCATCGTTCCGTGGAATGTGTGGCAGCTTTGGTAGCACAGTCCGGGAAAGTGGCAAAGATTGACGGAAAGGTAAAGTATCAAGTGACACTCGAATTCGAAATATTTTGTAGCGAAAGAATTTGCTGAATTTGTTTGTGAAACAGAATTGGAATTCGATCACGTTCAACAGTGAAATGAAAATATTTGGACATTTCTTCTTGTCAATGCTGCTGTTATATTCAATTTCCTATCCTAATCTGAGAAATCTGTATACATATGTATCAGTTTATGGAAAGACTCTCCATTCTAGCTTGTTGAAAGTTTTGTACAACTGGTAGGTCAACAGTTGCTAAAAACAACGAATACGCACTTTGAAACGAACTAATTATACCTAACTGAATATGATTACATTTTAGTACGTTCTTTTTAAGGAAATTTAAAACAATAATTCAAAACTAATAAATTTTCAAATGGTATGAATTTTTTGTTTTTTTATCGGCGTAGGTCAATCTACTATTTGTTTTGTGGGAAAGAGTTAATACTTCATGTGAATAATAAAAAATTGAAAAAACTGAAAAATTAGATGTCGCTTAGTCGATATTTTTGGTCTAACATCCAATTTTTGAAGCATGAAGCACTTACTCTTCCACACGAAACAAATTGTACTGAAATATTTATAATAAACAGCATTGGATGAGATTTTATGAATGAACTTCTTTGTCACAAGTTTCAAGTAGGGGAGACTTTAGGTTGAGACAAATTTTGTTTCCGGTCCATAAAACTTAATCAGAATGTTTTAATAATGAGTGTTATACATCATTGGAAAGGCATTTCTATTGTCTATACAGAAAAAATTGCAAATTATTTGATTTCAAAAATATAAAGAATTTATGACCATTGAATTTATGTCCGCGAAGGTCCTAAAAATTCGCGAAGTTTACTGACTCACTTAATTGGCAACGGTCCGTCATCGATCCTGTGCCGAACGAATTATTGTCCTCCAGTATTGTTAGTCCTGGTCCTCAAACGCTTACCGTGCGTCATCCTCGACAGCTCATATCCATCGGGGCGGGGTCTACCGCGAAGTCTACGACCTCTTCCTGATTCTTTGCTGAAAATAGTTTTGGCTACTCTTTCGTCGGGCATTCTGACCACGTGCCCAGCCTACCGCAATCTGCAACATTCATTGTGTACAAGCTTCATTATAGCAGCATATTTGTTTACTTGATACAGCTCGTGGTTCATGCGCCATGTCGGTCAGCTTCCTTTAGCGTCCATGATTCATATCCGTGCAGGTCCAGCAGGGGGATTAGTGTTCTGTAGAGCGCCAGTTTTGCGCGAATTTCCAAACTACGGAACTTTAGTTGACTACGTAAACCGTACAAAACCCGATTCGCGGCTTACATCGTAGTCACTTGTCACGAGCGTACCAAAATATATGAATTCCTCTACTACTTCATATCGTTCCCCATTCAACTCTATCTCGGCACCATCACCGTTTAGACTCTCACGTTCCCTGCCAGCAACCATGTACCTTGTTTTGGCGGTGTTAATGATTATGTTATGTTAATGGTCCCAATCTCGCTTCTTCCCGTTTGAAAGGCTTAAAGGCCTCTTCCATTGCTTTACCGTTGATTCCGTTAATATGGACGTCATCTGCAAAACCAAGAAGCATGTAAGATTTCGTGATGATAGTTCCGTTTCTTTCCATGTCTGCTCTTCATATGGCACCTCTCAAGGCAATGTTGAATAGCAGGTTAGAGACTGCATGCCTTTGTTTCAGTCTTTTCAACGTCACGAAAGCGGTTAAGGTCTCACACGTTATTCGGACGCATGATTTTGACCAATCCAGCGTAGCACGAATCAGCATAATTAGTTTCGTCAGAAAACCATGTTTCGTTTGATTGAATCGTACGCCGTCTTAAAATCTACAACTTGTATTTCCGGAGCTTGTCTAATAAGTGACGCAGAGTAAACATCTGAACCGTCGTCTCATGAAAAACAGCTTGGTACTCGCCGACGAAGTACTCCACTAACGGTACCAGTCTACAGAACAGGATCAGGAACAGGATCCTGTCCTTTTTAATGTCCTTTTTGAAAATTCGGCAAATGAGGCCATCTAATCACTCCTCCGGCAATTGTTCTTCCTCCCATATCCTAATAGTGATCCGGTGGATTGGTCCGTGAAGTCGTTCACTCCCCATTTTTACAAGTTCAACCGGGATATCGTCCTTTCCAGCTGCCTTACCGTTTTTCAATTCACCAATTGCTTTTTCCTATTACACTGACCGAGTAGATAACAGTCTACCTTCTTGGGGGTAGAAACAAAGAGCAGTCATACAAAAATAATATCGTTGCATAGGAGTGTGTGGTTCCGTGCTTATACGGGAATGATAGAAGCTATTTATATAAGAAGCGTATGTCTGTACCGAAAACCAGGTCTCTGACAGGACGTCATAAGAGGCTTATCGGCAACTAAAAACAGGTCCCTGCGTGAGGGCGTCATACTTTCGTAGCTACGAGTTGTATTCTCAGTCACCACACTGGTCGACTGCTGGACTACTCGATTGCTCAACTGGTTGGCTAGACTGCTCGACTGGACTGGTCGATTAGACTGCTCGATTTGATTGCTCGACTGGACTGCTTAACTGAACTGCTCGACTGAACTGTTCGATTCGACTACTCGACGCAACTGCTTGATTAGACAGATCGACTTGACTGCTTGACTGAACAGCTCGATTTAACCGCTCGAGTGGACTACTCGACTTAACTACTCGATTCGACTGCTTGACACATTTGCTTGACTTACTACTCGACCCGAATGCTCGACTTAACTGCACGATTGAACTGCTCGACTGGACTGTCCGATTCGACTGCTCGACTGGACTGCTTGACTGGATAGCATGATTCATCTGCTCGACTAGACTGCTCGACTCAACTGTTCGATTCGCCGCTTGACTCAACTGCTCGATTCAACTGCTTGATACCGCTGCTCGACTGGAGTAGTCGACTCAACTTCTCGACTCGACTGCTCGAATGAACTGCTTGTCTCAACTACTCGATTGGACTATTCGAATCGGCTGCTTGACTCAACTGTTCAACTCGATTGCTCAATTCTACTGCTCGACTAGACTACTCGATTTTATTGCTCGACTCAACTGACAGCTTGATTCAACAGCTCGACTGGACTTCTCGACTCAACTGCTTGACTTAACTGTTTGATTCGACACCTCGATTCAACTGCCCGATTGGACTACTCGACTGAACTGCTCGACTCAACTGTTCGACTTAACTGCTCGATTGAACCGCTTGATCCGACTACTCGACTATACTACTCGATTCAACTGCTCGACTGGACTGCTCGATTAAACTGCTCAACTCGACTGCTCGGTTCAACTGCCCAACTCGACTGCTCGGCTGGACTACTTGACTGAATAGCTTGATTTAACTGCTCGACTAGACTGCTAGACTCAACTACTAGACTTCTGCTTCATTCGACAGCTCGACTTAACTGCTCGATTGGACTATTCGACTTGAATGCTCGACTCAGCTGCTCATCTAGACTACGCGACTCAACTGCTCGAATAAACTGGTCTACTGGACTACTCGACTTAACTGCTCGAATAAACTGGTCTACTGGACTACTCGACTTAATTGCACGATTAAATAGTTCGACTGGACTGCTCGACCGGACTTCTTGACTGAAAAGCTTAATTTAACTGCTTGACTAGACTGCTCGATTTGACTGCTCGACTCGACTGCTCGACCCAACTGCTAGACTCGATTGCTTGATTCGACTGCTCGACCCGCCAGCTCAACTCGATTGCTTGTCGCGATATCATATGGTCGATATTAAATCAGACCGAACCAAGTCGCAAAATTTTAAAAAATGAGTTAATGATAGCAAACGATCAAGAATTTTCTAAGCAACATTTTACTGTAATCAGACTACATAAATATTGCAAACAGCCAGAAATTTTTATTCAGTTAAATAAAATCCAATACGACCATAAAAACTATTTGTTTCAATTTCCGGTTATGACTCTTTTATGTACAACACCTTAGAGCTATATTTTGCAACATAAGAACTGAATGAACTAATACAAAGATTAAACATCTTCGCAAACACTGGCCAATGGAATGGATCCGCAGTTTTCTGAATTCTGAATAGACATTTATATTTTTCGGATCGTAAGATTCGGGCCCAGGGGGGCTCCGTAGCCGCAAGGTTACCGAGTCTGCTTTGACAAGCTAGTGGTCGTGGGTTCGAATCTTAGTAGAATCAAGCAATTCGATGTCAAGTGACTTTAGCATGGGTTTATTCTCAGGCCCCTCCATTTACCCTTCCTTCGTGCTGAATTCTATATTTACCCTCTGAAGCCTTTTGACAGCGCAAATGTCCCTCCTATAGTTAAGTGTACTGGTCAGAGGTACGAATGAGTCCTCGCCAGGGACGGCTATAATATGGGATAGTGCTGGCAGCGAGGAATAAGTGGGTAAAGTAGATCAAGCTTTGAAGAACGGGTAAACCCCAATACACGCAAGCACGCATAAAATTAAATAAGCATGTCGCTCACTCAATTGCGATTATAGCTAAAAGAAATGCAATGCAGGTCATACAGGAAACACCCGGGCGATATTACAATAGATCAACTATACTGGTCGCAGCAATGAGTCCACACATGGAAAAAAAAGATTCGGGCGCAACTAGTTCGAAGATAAAAACAGAACTATTCACGAAGACTATAGAACACAAAACTAGGTATAGTAAAAGGTTCGCATATCCACAGCAAAGGTCGATACTACTAACGCACTGTGCGATGGCACTATCACTTTGACTCAATTCACATTCATTTGACAGTACCGTCTCAGTCAAGCAGAGTTTTAAAACGTTATACAGTGGTAATCCGATTTTGTCACTCCCCGATTTTATCACTCCCCGATTTTGTCACCCCCAATTTTGTCACGTTTTTGACCCGATTTTTGTGTAAAAACACTGTGAAAAGAACTGTGTTTAACAAGTTGATTATCGTGGAGTGTCCAAAAAAGTTGTTTCTTATCTCCACAACTATAATAGCTAGAAGATTACTTTCTTTGGCAAAGTTCTTTATAAAAATTTGTTCAAAAATTTTGTAGTACATTGTTTTGCTTTATCTCTTACTGTTTGAAAAATAAATTTTCTATCTTACTTTTAGGGGGGTTAATCAAAGAAAGGTTCATACCATAAGAAAGAGCTTTTTACGCTGTGAAATTTCTCTGAACATAATTAACCAGTATAATCAACCATTTCGGCGCAATTAAAAAACGCGTGTTTTCATACCTTTGGGGCCTGCACACTTAAAAAACTCAGCGAAATTTGCCGAGATTTGGACAGCCGAGCGTTCGGTGAAAATTTCAGTTTTGCAAATCGACGTTTACGGATCTTTACTAACGTTTGTCATCATAAAAAATTTTACCGAACGCTCGGCTGTCAAAATCTCGGCAAAATTTTGCTGACTTCGGCACTTTTTGCCTTTCTACTATATAAATATATAGTA
Source organism: Sabethes cyaneus (assembly GCF_943734655.1). Classification (NCBI taxonomy): domain Eukaryota; kingdom Metazoa; phylum Arthropoda; class Insecta; order Diptera; family Culicidae; genus Sabethes; species Sabethes cyaneus. Next base: position 49,043,866 of record NC_071355.1, read on the forward strand.
TAAAGGTATAGAAATCACTTGAAAACCCGGAAATGGAAAGAAGGTCCTGCGGGCCGAATGTCATATACCATTCGACTCAGTTTTGAAAACTGAGCATTTTCTGTGTGTGTGTGTATGTATGTGTGTGTGTGTGTGTGTGTGTGTGTGTGTGTGTGTGTGTGTGTGTGTGTGTGTGTGTGTGTGTGTGTGTGTGTGTGTGTGTGTGTGTGTGTGTGTGTGTGTGTGTGTGTGTGTGTGTGTGTGTGTGTGTGTGTGTGTGTGTGTGACGCTTTCAATCTCACTCACTTTTCTCGAATATGGCTGGACCGATTTTAATGTTCTTAGTGTCAAATGAAAGGTCTAGGTGTCCCATAGGTCGCTATTGAATTTCATTTTGATCGGACTTTTAGTTCAAAAGTTATGTATAAAAATACGAAAAATATGGGACTTCATTATCTCATAACTCCCTTAACCGATTTGAACGAAATTGATTGCATATGAAAGAGGAGCTTTGAAAACCCTTAACTTTAAAATTTCATGACGATTGGGCTTGTAGTTTGAAAGTTACATAAAGAAATGTGAAAAAATAGTATTTAAAATATATTTTTGTTAAATATAAGCATTAATTCATTGCAAATCCTCACACAATTTATTACTATTTGAAAATTACTGTTGAGATCTATCAAACGAAATCAAGTTATTGAAAATCGGACGGTTCATTAAAAAGTTATTCAAACTTTAACACTTAAGCACCGTATATTGAACCGTTAAAACGTGTGAAATGAAAACATATCAATCAAATGTTGATTGTATTCAATGTATGTGATGTAAGTATGTATGTATGTATGTATGTATGTATGTATGTATGTATGTATGTATGTATGTATGTATGTATGTATGTATGTGTGTATGTATGTATGTAAGTATGTATGTATGTATGTATGTATGGATGTGGATATGTATGTGTGTATGTGATGGCAATTTGCAATTTTTAAATTTGCATTGAAATTCAAGAGAAGTGAGAAACATGCCAATTGTCTGAAGTTTTTGAAGCCTCTTAGTGGAATACGAACTCCGAATTTAACCGTTATGTGTGCGACAGGGTACCCGGGTACCTTTTCAGTTTTAAAATAGTTATAACTCATTCAATTTAAAACATACGTCATTGAAATTTTGCGACATCGTAAAACTCATTGATCTTAAGTAATTGAGGCTTTTTTGGTGCATATCCATGAAGGGGTTTAGCAATGAGAGTCACTTGAATTTTTTTATTACGTAGGAGGGCGACAGGGGTACCCGGGTACCCATGATTTAATTCGTACATTTATCTAGTTTTGATTAGATAAAGCATTTTGCCATCAAATGACAAGTAGTTCCCGGGAATCGGTAATTCCGGAGCAACATCCGGTAAAACGTGGGAAGCCGCATGTTTTGAAAGAATATCAGCTTTCAGTAAACCTATTAGCTTTGAACTTGACACTGTGGACGCTTTTTTCATCTAATTATATAAATTGGTGACTTTAGATCGCATTGGCCACTCCAGAATTTGGTTCCTGTAGGGATACAGATGGCGAGTTGGGTGCCTAATCCAATATTAGAATTGGTTTAGCGGATCTTTTAGATGTTTGGAACTGATATGGCCAGTTTAGTACTGAATAATAATTTCGGAACTGGTTCCAAATGTATAACGGATGGTTCTACGTTTTGAACGGTTCTGATAATGCTAAGCATTATCTTGAATCCTGCGGTATCATCTGTGACCCCGTAGAAACCATTTTCGAAATAACCAATCAAAATACTATTGACCAAACTCGTGACATTAGTCATGACCTTGAAATGCGGTCAGTCATATATTAATATTTTTTGAAAAGATTGTTCTACAATTGATGACCCAGCCAGCACCAACTCGTATATCAATGTACGAAAATTATCGTAAATATCTCTTAACAAACTCGGATTCGTGAATAAAGCTTAATAAAGTGCGCACAAGTTGATATTCTATCGTTTATAATGCTAGTAGCTGACAAACATACGATTTTCAGCACAAAGTCGTATAGCTGTATGAAGTTTGTCGCGCTTAATCGGATCTTATCGTATTGAAATACCTATATAAGTGTATCGCACAAGATTATTCCTCAGTGCGTATATCGCCTCCAAAATGATACGGATAAGCGGCTTTTGCGCGTCGAATACGATTTTGTTGGATACATATTTGTACGTAACTCTTATTTGCAATCTAATTATACATATGAAAATGCTGACTGGGGAAGGGACGGTAAGGGAAAGTAATGAAGAAGGACTTTTTTTTCGGGAATGAAGGGGAAGGGTGGAAAGGAGGGGGGGGGGGTAATAGGTAGCTATGATTAACAATTGTTCAATTCATCAATTGTAGAACCATCGTTTCAAAAAAAAAAAAAAAATCAAAATACATCGAAATGTAAAAAATATCACCTACCGAACTAATTCCAAGAACTTTGATACCCATATTGCTAGGTTTTACCTCCAATCCTGGACTGGCCACCCATGACCCCACAGGAACCTACTCCGGAATGGCCAACCTGATTCATCTCATTATATGAAATAGTACATTGTATGAATTTTTAGAATTTTTATATCCGCATGACTGATTTTCCTGCAATACAATCATTTCTCTTCCTCACAGCGGACACTCTGTCGGAATACCGGATTTTCGGGCCCCGTATGTCTTTTAGTGGCCAAATGGCCAAATGATTCAAAACTAGATAAATAAACGAATCAAATGACACCTATTTCGTCGAAATCGATTTAAAATTGTTGATGTTATAACAATATCAATTTTGGGTACCCGGGTACCCTTGTCGCCCTGCTAAAGGTGTTTTTTTTGTCGCACACATAACGGTTAAGGAAAAGATAAAACTTTTACCGAATAAGTTCCACTATTTAATATTTATTCGCGACAGAAACGTATACGCTTTGAAATAGGACACTGATGAAGCCTGCACGTCGTAGGTGAACTACGTATCTGTTGCAAATAAATATGAAATAGTAGGATTCAATCGAAAAGTTTTTTCTTTTCTTTGATTTCAGATTTCAATTGTCATTTTCTTCACTTGCTGTTACTCACAATTGTACAAGAAAAGCAAAAAGCGAAGAAAAGCAGTTAATTGAAGCATGTAGATATAGTGGTGTATAGGATTAAAAATACTAGTGAGTTGATTTTTCCAAATAAATTTGTACAAATTTCAAACAAATTTTGCGCATCAATAGATGCTCTTTTCAATCAATAGATACTAGAGCTTAGAAAATAGGAAGTAAACGTTGCACGGTAGTAATTTTGTAAGATTTGTTTTCGTTAGTGACATTTTAAAGGACAGATGTCTTATGTCATGTATTATGTTTTAATAAATAAATCAAAAATGACAAGCACTGGAAATCATATCGATCATATTTCCCATTCTCAAGCATGTTTAAGGCGCAGCTTGCACTATTTTTCGACCTCATCTTGTTTTTCTAACCCTCTAACATTGTAAAAACGATGCGATCAAGCTAATGACTATCTTTTCATGAAGGTACATTCAAAAGAAGCTTAAGTTTTGATTTTCATGCAAAAATAATTATCTGAAGGAGCGCCAGCTAAGAAAAAGTGCAATTTCTCTTTTTCATATCTAATGCTCTATTCAGTTATTTTTTCTAATTCAGATATATCGCAAAATTGAAGCCAAGCAAACTAATAGTAAAATTTTGAGATTAATCATTTTGTTGTCGATATCCTTTGTCTTCAAAAGCGAAGTATAATAATAATTTTTCTGAACTCTTGTTTTTCAAAGATGCTAACTTTTGAACGCATTGTATTAATATCAAAATATCAAAAAATCTGCTATGAACACATATTTCATATTGTCAATTCAAAACAAATTTCGCATGTGGCTCTGAAGCCCGAAAGTTAAGGCCGATTATAAAATTAAATAATTAAGTAACATAAATGACGCTTACAAGTATTTACGCACCCAAGGAAAGAAAATATAATTATTCTACGCAATACGTTGTGAATTTTACTGGTAAATAAGGATTTTGAGGAATACGAACGGATTTAAAATTATAGTCAAGTTAATTATAGATGTTCCTGAGAAATTAAATAATGATTATTGTGGCAGTAGAAAGGCTAGGTCACGCCGCTAGGTGGATTAATTCGGGTTTTTTAGTGTGTGTGCTTTGAAAAGGTGACAAATGTCCACAGAGAGGTAGAAGGAAATGCGAAACATCCTAAAAGTGATTAGTATGAAATATATGTAGATCGTTTTAAGTTATCTGCAAAAAATAAGAATTGAAAAAATACCCGATTTTGTCAACGTCCCGTTTTTGTCACCCCTAAATTCATCATGGGGGTGACAAAATCGGGTCATTACTGTACTAGTTAGTAGCTCATTAGTAGCTAAGTGAACGTTCACTTGACTACCAATGAGCTACTAGCATTGTAGCACCGTAACTACAAAAGATACAACAAAACTTTATTCAGCAAATTGTAGATATTAGCTAATTCTAGAAATGTGCCATAAAAAACTTTTTCAAATTTTGCTTGGCTGAGACGGTACAGTCAAATGAATGTGAATTGAGTCAAAGTAATCGTGCCATCCCTGACTACTAACGCCATCTCTTAACTCAAGGGAGTTACAACTGGGAGTCACTAGCACTTTAGTGATCGCAACCAACTAAAAGAATGTATGCTTGTGATGTTGATGTACGATGTCATTCAATGATGTCAGTATGGTAGTGATATTAGAGTGATGGCACATACACTAGCTTACAGTATGGAGGGAAAAAATGGCACAATGAAGCAAAACGAATCAAATAGACAATCAAAGGGTGCTATTGCGCAAGCAAAATATGTTTGGACGGTGGTTTTAAAGGATTTTTCTCAATGTGTCATGTCAATGCAGTAGGCGGTCTGCAGATCATGTTCTTCAATAAAACATTTACCCACTTCTTAATAACTCTTCCATAAGATGTGGTAATTATAAAATAACTAACAAATATCTTTTAAGAATGCAGGCAGCCTTCAATCTTTCTAAATATTTTAGAGTTTCTTCGGCCTTTTAGGTAAAATTTTACAACATTTCTTCATTATTCTAAATTGGGACAAAATCTGCTAATATTGCTAACATATTTCCCGCTAAAGTTTACGAATAACGACAGTTCCGAGTGTAATACCCCAGCCTGTAGTCAAACCGTAAAATCAAAAATGACATAACATAGGTCGTCCAATTTGTAAAGCCAGCATCATACGTCACTTCTAGTTACCTAATCGTTTACACCAACACATGTGATATTTCATCATCTTTTCATCATGTGTATTTTCAGTCTCCCGGAAAATAGAACCTTCAGCTATCCCACCTCATTCAATGGAACGTACCGAAAGGAATTAGCTTTTTCCATTTTATTTTTATCAGCAACGTTTACTTTGTACGCCTCAACAAACAACCGAAATCAGCAACTGTCAGGGTATAAATGTTTCTAAACTTTGTCAATATCTTAAACAAACAACTAACGAAAGTAATATTGTAACATTCCGCACGACATCCAGACGGTCACGACGAATGAAACGGATGCCGATGTCGAAGTGAAACGGAGGAAAGTACCTAGAAGAGAAAAAAATTCGACCCTCCTCCCTACCTGATGACAGTATTACTTACACCTTCGTCGGCGCACCCCCACCCCACCCCCCACAAAGCTTTTATCGTATCACACAGCAAACAGAGCGTGTAAAATTCGAAATGATAGAAATGATTTTCTCCGCAAGAGATAAATATCAACGGCCATCAATTTCCCTCGGTCTGATGATTTGCGCAGGCTGGAAATAGGGGACGATGCCGTATCCAAAGACGGTTGTAAACTATTGATGTTACCAAAATACTTGTAAACAATCTACACCGGATCATAGCTCAGAACAAATAGTACAATTACTACCTACCTAATCTGGGAAACAAAATATATCACATTCAATTCCGCATTTTTCCATTTCCGCTTGGTACAACACTCTCACCTACAAACGTTCAAAAGAAATCGGATTTTGGCAGCACATTTTTTGAAGGCTTTCTTCTTCCGTTCTCGTTCGCTGCATTCCGAATGTCCATTGAAGCGCTGTAACTTTTCGCAGTTTAGACCATTGATGACACCAGCCAGCCAGCCAGCACCACCGCCACCGACGAAGGCTTGATGAATGCGAGCGGAGCCTTGGGAAACGCAAACGGAATGGTTGGAATCGTCTCCGCAATTTGTAGTAATAATGAAAGCATGAGGACGGCAAATAATTATTTCATTGCAGTGTGATTTGATAGATTGGGCCGCGCATGGTGCCAGAAACTTTGAAATATGTGAAAATGCTCGGTCTAGGAGGAATATCGCTTTTTCGCATTCGTCCTTTCAGAATACGATTTCGAAGCGTTGCTGGAAAAAAGTTTAATTTGAGTTATTTTTATCAGCATAACTGAAAAGAATTTTAATTATCATAGTCTACTCAGTTAACCCTGAATTATTCACAGAAATGATTACTCTTCTTATCCTATTGTTTATGTTAGTTTGGATTCTGGTCATAGTGATGTCAATTCCTCTGCAATTTTGATTATAAAGATGCTTTTCCTTCCTCCAAGAGCGACCTCTGCATTTCAAACGCATAACCTTCTGCATACACGATCGATATTAAGAGAGTCCACCAAATCAATTCCAGACCAAATCAATTGTCGCGGCTTTTGTGGTTCAAAGTTCCAAGTTCCTGTTCTGGATATCCTGGGCGAGTACGAGCGAACTCTTTTTTGGATGTGCAATGGTTGTGCTGATTTATTCTCCAACGAGCATTTTAGAAACATCGCTCTACGGAATGAAAACAGCTGCCTCATCGACCAGTGAGATGAAGACCATGAAGACCAACATTGAAAATCTGAGCAACGCAATCAACATACTTGCCTCTAAGATAGACGTCAAAATGCAAACCCCTCTGCCGGTCTCTCCGATGCTTTGAGGCAATCGCAACGACTTGAGCTCGACGTCAGCAATTCTAGCAGCCACCTCATCGAAATACTACCAGAACATTGGTGGTATTAACAGTTCTCTCGCTGAGTACCAACTAGTTTGCACTGACACATGCTACGATATCTACGCTTTCACGGAAACTTGGCTAAAGAACGGCACACTATCAAAGCAACCGTTCGACGACACGTACTCGGTTTACCGGCACGATCGGACAGCCTTAAATTGTAACAAGAACTCTGGTGGCGAAGTCCGTGCGCTCCTGCATCAAATCCTGGCAATTGAAGCCTCCCGAAATAACTATGGTCGAGCATCTGTGGGTAGCGATATCAAATCAATCTGGAACGGTTTTTATCTGTGTCGTATATTTTCCTCCTGACCGCATCAATGACAGTAGCGTAATTGACAAACATGCACTTTCCCCCGAATAGGTTGTCTCATAAATGGAAGCTAGAGATAGCATTATTATTGTAGACGATTACAACCTCAGCACGGTTTCGTGGTTCAGCAATACGAATAATTTTCGCTTTCCTGGATTTGCTCACTCCTCGTTTCGTCCAGCTTCACTGTCCTTGGTTGATTCATATTCAACAGCCGGACTGAGACAGCTGAATGGCATTTTGAATGCAAATAACCGTTTGCTTGATCTGTGTTTTGTAAGCGAAGAATTAGGGCAACGTTGTTCTATTCTACAAGCCCCAACACCACTCGTCAAACATTGCAGGCATCATCCACCTCTATTATTGGTAACTGGATTGGGAACCCTAGTACCGCGTCTTAAACCATGCTGAAACCGTCTATTACGATTTTTACAGAGCAGACTTTGAGGTTATGAACAGTTTTTTGGCTAACTTGGACTGGAATTCGTTACTCGATACTCACAACGTTAACTTTGCCACGTCGACCGTTTCTGGCATCATACTTAATGCCATCGATCAGTTACCACCCAAACGCAAACCTGCTAAGCCCGCATGGTCTAACTCGGAACTTAAACACCTGAAACGACTGAAAAGAGCTGCCCTTAGGAAATACAGCAAATATCGCACGGACCGTACCAAAGTTGACTGTGCACATTTTGTTTATTGTCCATAATTCGCATCTGCATAACTGTCTTAGCGAATCCCAAGACCAAGAACTTTTGGAACTTTGTAAACGAACAACGGAAAGAATCTGGACTACCTTGCAATATGACTGACGGCGTTAAAGTAGCGAATTCAGTCGCAGATATTGCCGACTTGTTTCGCACGCAATTCAGTAGCGTTTTCTCTGATGAGATCGCCAATACTCATGACATTGTAGCCGCCACAACCCACAAGTAACGTTACTCGCTCAACCGTTTCCAGTTCGTTTAACGTAACTAGCGATGTGATGATCTCTGGGAAACACTTGAAATGCTCAACAGTATGCGGCCCAGATGGTATCTCTTCCATAGCCTTGAATGGCTGTCTTAATACTCTTGCATTACCCTTAGCTAAAGTTTTCGATAGATCATTGACGACGGGAATTTTCCTCGAGTGCTGGAAAAATTCCTTTCTTTTCCCTGTGCACAAAAAGGGGTGCAAAAGAACCTTTGCTAATTACTGTGGTATTGCTGCCTTAAGTGCTGTTTCTAAACTAAACTGTTTAATAGACCAACCTCGTGTTTTAGTCTTGACCTTGAAATGCGGTCAGCATATATATTAATATTTTTTGAAACGGTGGTTCTACAATTGATGAAGGGACGATAGTGGAAAGTAATGAATTTTTTTTTGGGATGGTGGGAAAATAGCGGAAAGGTGAGGGGGGGGGGGTTATTGGTAGCTACGCTTGACAAGTTGTCGTTGTGACTCTTACCTTTTGTCCAATGCTGGAAGGTGCGTAGGTCGAACCAAGCTATAATCTAAGATTATAACCGGATTCGAACCCACAACACCCGCCAGGGCATGTGGTTCACTGGTACTCATGTACTTTTGAAACATAGAGACGCTGGACCAAAGGAGACTGCACAACCCCCCTATTAAGAGGGCCACCGACCGAGAAGTTTTAATCTAACTTGTTTTTACTGGCAGGACGACGACACTACGCAGGCCCTTGCGATTTACAAGGTACTGCGCGTGACGCTGTTCGTCTGTCAGCGTGTTAGCCGCGATTCTCAGTGCGGGGTTTCGGGGAAAGGCTCCGTTCCTATGAAATAGACCAACCTCGCGTTTTTAGTCTTGACCTTATTAAGACAAGGCCAAATCTCCTTTGCGTTTTGTTAAAAACTTAGTCTCGTTAGTAGTTATAATAACAAAAATTGTGACAAAATGATATAATTTGATCTAGTTTATATCAAAATGTGTCATAAAAATCAAAATTCTGCCCTGCCTCATAACTAAAATGTCACAAAGCATGTTATAAGTAACGGAACGAGATAGAATCTATGTAAAATATTTTGCGGGTTGTAAGTTTTTTCATCAGATTTATAACAAACTGATAGAAATATCAACTGAATATCTACAGCTGAGCAACCGCTAATGAATGAGGACGATGCTCCAATAATATCGCCGCTCTTCAGTTTGACCAAGTTAAGGTTGTAGATGTTCTATCTCTCCAAGATATTCAGTTGGACATCACCTCGTTGATGAGAAACATATTTCCCGAAACCGGTCGGTTTAGCATAGCAGCAGCATAGTTTGACCGCCCGTGAGTTGCCCGCGATTGATCTAGATCAGCTGAGATTGCACAAAGGATCTTCAGAACGATGCTTGGGAGTAGCAGATCATTCTCAGTGTGCATTTTCTGGTGATCTAATTCTTTGTGATGATCAATAGCAAAGCTGGCCACGCCCATGCAGGTCAATTTGGGAGGGAAAGGAATGTTAGTCCGACACTTGCTGCTACTAGAGACCGAGGAATCCTCTGCATCATCCACAAGTATTACAGGAAAAAGTTGTCGTTAGTAGAAAGGAATTGATCTGGATCCACCGAGGCAGGTAGTGCGATCACTGTCATTCGAGCTCGCGTACGATTTGAGGACGTTTTTGGTTACGTGGCCATTGCGAAACAGGTTGTGGAGATCCGACATACCGATATAGGAAAAAACTATGAGAAATCATCAGTTTACCGCACCGAAAGTTATATGCTATCAACATATTCGATTCGTTCGAAATCGCGCGCGGTCAGTTATTAAATACCGATAGACATTTGTTGCTATGCACGAAAGCTGTCCCGAGCCAAACGGGTTTATTTTGGCAATTAAATCGAAAACATTGACTGCGCGAGATACCTTTTGGCATCCTTCGATCATAGAACTTGCTTAAAAACTCTGACTACTTTATTAGGGAGCTGTATAAAAGCTATCAAGCTTTTGATATTTGATATTCATATGATAGAAATAACGCGCGATGTTCCTAAGTAACCGATTTTACGATTAAAATACACGTTAATAAGATTTCAATAAAAGTTCCGGTTGGTGAACGCACCATTGCTAAGTGTGCTCAAATGAATTCAAAATGGCGTCCTAAAACAACCGCTGTCGGAAAAATGTTACGAGCGAGACACGAAAGCAAACGATGCTAAATTACCATACGAAAAGATTCTCAGTATGTAAGTACCGGTTGTTTGAGACTAACCTGGATATTCGAAAATTTTCGTGTAAAGCCAGTAATTAAGAAAATTAAGATAAAAAATACAACTGTTTTATAAATGAAATATAATGGTAATGGTACTACATAATGAACCAAAGTTTGAAAATTTATATCGAGAAATATTATACACATGCGAGATTTACGGTGGCTTGAAAACCTCGTGACAAATTTAAATTTATTATAGCTGAAATTAAAAATCAGGCACACAATGAAGTGTACCAATCTAGTCCCTAAGTTGATAAGCATTTCCTCCTATCAACACTAATATGCAGAGATATAGCGCCCTGCACGCGTATATTTCCCGAAACCGGTCGGTTTAAAGGTAAACTATCCGTTTTGTAAGAACTATTAGTGTTGTGTCCCGTTCACTAAATATTCTTACGTACGTTACGTTCTTACGATTCTTACGTTGCATAAAAAAGTTTTTGTAGTGAAAATATCAACTGGAGCTACGATTTTGAAATATTTTTGGTAGAATCATCTGATCGGGATACCACGAATTGGGTATTCACGACAATCTGTTGACTTGGCTTCGCTCCTTATCGGCAGAACTATGGCTATGACAACTGACTATGGCTATGACAACTATGTCAGTCAAAATCGGGGAATGCGTATTGTCACCCGTCGCAGTAACATCCGGCGTTCTCCAAGGCAGTCATTTGGGGCCGCTCATGTTTCTGCTATACATGAATGACGTGAACATGATCCTCAATATTATCCTCCTTTATGCTGACGATTTGAAAATGTACTATGCAGTAAAAAGCCCTAATGACGCCCATCTCTTGCAACAGGATCTGGCAACCTTTGATGGACGGTGCCGAATTAACAAGATGTCACTAAATGCCCAGCTAGCATTTTCATATGTATAAAAAAGGTAAAAATCAGCATTACGTACAGATATACATGCTAAATAAATCGTATTTGATGCGTAAAATTGGCATATCCGTACTATTTTGGAGGCGATATACGTGATTACGAATAATTTTGAGCGTTACGACTATATAAGTATTTATATACGATAATATTCGATTAAGCGCGAGTCGCTCCGTACTACTCTACGATTTTGTGCTGAAAATGTCAGTCATTATTATTATATACGACAGAAGATCAACTAGATCCCACTTTATCCAGCTTTAGTTATGATTTCGAGTTTGTTAGGAGATATTTACGATAGTTTTCGTACATTGATATACGAGTTGGTGCTAGCTGGGTGTGTCCAAGTGCTCGGACATCTCCTTCGGTCACAAACGTAACATGTATGTGCACGATTACGCCCTTCGTGAGACGCACCTAAAGCGCGAAACCACTGTTACTGTTAAGACTTTAGGAAACTAACTTGAAACTAACGTTCAAGGACCACATTTCATTCGTTGTATTCAGGGCTTGCTCGCGAGTAGGATTTCTGTTTCGCTTTGCTAGAAGCTTTAAGGATGTAGGGTACGGGAGGGTATTTTCAGCAGGTTTCTAAATTCAGCCTATTTGCCTCTTCTGTCGCCAATAAAAATACTTTGTCGACAAACAATTTTAATATGCTATAACTTTTTTCTCAAGACTTACAGTCTACTATTTCTACTATTTTTTATTCAAAGAACGTCAAAACCACCTGTTCTTCCACTAGAACTAAGCTATAGGCCGAAAAAATAGATGCCATCGCTTAATGGGCTGAAAATACACTCCTCAGCCCTATATTGCTTGAAATCTCTATATTGCTCGCTGGTTCGTCCTATACTGGAATACTCCGCCGTTGTTTGGTCACCTTTTTACCAAAATGCAATTCATCTGATTGAATCAGTTCAGCGGAAATTAGAATTGCCCTGCGACACCTACGGTGACCTGACCCTCGTAACCTTCCGAGTTACGAAAGCCGTTGCAAGCTGATTAATTTAGAATCGCTGGAAGGAAGGCGCAATGTGGCTAAGGCGTATTTCGTCGGCGATATCCCAAGGAAATATCGATTGTCCTGCATTACTTAGTCGTCTAGATATCAACACTAGAAGACGTAATCTTCGTTTGTGCGCCTTCCTCGTCAATTGGCATTCAAGAACTAACTATGGGTTACACGAACCAGTGCTTAGTATGTGTCGGGTTTATAATAGCTGCTACGAATTGTTTGATTTTAATGTGTCTCGTAAAAACAATAAGCGTTGCTTTAAAAGATGTTTGTGCTAGGTTAGTTCATATATGTGTTAATTAGATAATTGTTAATTGTTAATTAGGATTATATTTAATATTTTTCGAGTTCTAAGGTTATGACAAAAATGAAAAGAAGCAGCCGTAGGTAGGAACCCTGGGGAACCCCAGAGGTTACTCGAATAAGGTCAGAAAGGGTATTTTGAAAGCGCATTCCGTTAAATATGACTGAAACCGTTTCAGGAGTATGGGGTTTATTCCAATTTTTGCTAATTTGAAGAGTAATCGCGAAAAATGTATTCTGTTAAATGCCGTTATTAAGGCTTAGTAAATAGCTCCTACGTTGCCATCGTCCATTGCATGCTGGGTGAAAAATCCAAATTCCTAAAGATTTAAGGAAGTCAAATGACCTTTGAAAATGCCATCTTACTAACTTTTAATTCTGTGTTTTACTTGCTAAAAAAATTTCTTTTACAATTGGTTCAAATACTTTAGGAATGCTATAAAAGCAATTCCACGGTAGTTGCAGATGTCTTATTTTTTCAGATTCTAGATTCTAGATTGAAGACAGCGATAAAAATAAATGGTGTGGTGAGTTCTTCGGTCAGGATTTTGAAGATCTTCTCTAGATACTATGTTCACTCTGTATGAAAAGTCTACTGATCAAAATAACAAACGAGACCCATTAATTTTTTTAATATGCTTGATGTCGGTTTGAAAAGTTTTCTGGTTATCGTGCTGTAGATTAAGGCAATTGAGTCACGGGTACTGATCGGTGGAATAAAACTTTATTGCAATAAATTTCTTCTGAGCACTACTGATTTGCAGCCAAAATCCAATTAGTTCCGGCTTGGTATACGCTCCACAGAGTCATACTTTCAGATTTAAAAATTCAATTTTCAAAGCCAATAAATAGCATTCTGAATAAAGCATGGCAGCGGATTGTAACTTTTCCTCGGTTGCGAACTGTGGTGGTACACACGATGAAAGTTAACAAGGATCCATTTTTCTCCGGCATCCATCGCGTCGTCGGTAGCACGGTAGGCTGAAAGGGGTGCCGAATGAGGCACGGGAAACGTGTTAAACTGCCAGCATCTGCCACCCACCGCGGTCCTCGGTCGTATACCATACGCTGTTGTCTCGTTGTTCGCTTTTGCCGCCGAACGAAACTGTAAAGCTGGAAAGTTTTCTCGGAACAATCCTAATTTAGATTCCAGCATGTGAGGTTGGTACCGAAACACGCGCAGCGAATCAATTCGGCTCGGCGGCAGGCGCGCAATGGTGACACGGTGTGATGTTAAATAACATATGTAAGTTGTACAGAGGAACAGAACGGCAAAAATTCAGACACTGTAAAATTTTACGGTGGCATTACCGACAGTGGAAAACTATCCGTCTGGCATACCAAACGAAAAGATTGAAAATATCTTGTGTTCTTGCAGCAGATTGTTTGAGGATAGCGCGGAAAATGTTTATGCTCGACAGGAACATCGGTTGCCCGGTCCAAGCGCTGTCAGTGTTTGATGAGACCACTGCGCCAACAACCATCATCACGATCGTTAGAATCTTTATTTCTGTAGGTACGTGCAATAGCTTGAAATGCAAATATAAGCAGAAGAAACTGCTTAGATTTAAAAAATATAAAATCTAATTTAAATTTAAATTTGAGAAATGCTTAGTTAATCCGTTAGAATATTGTCGAAACTTTATTAAATAAAAAACTTTGAAGTTTTATTATTCTGACAAAGTGGCTTTCTAGTTTTGATTGTGCCAGTGCAATGCGAGGAAATGAAAATGCAAATTTTTGTGTGACAGCTAATATGCGTACTAAATCCCATTGTAGTCGAAAACAGAAACTGATAGAAAAAGAGGAAATATAATAAAAATCCTATTTAACCACAATCCGTTTCTACTTGTTCGGTGGAAATTTAGCATCCAACCAACGTTTGATGACAACGATGCACATGCACAGCCATAAACTTGCACTCTATGTATAGTTGGCTTGTTAAATGTACTCCCAGCTTCAGTTTGTTTGCTTACCATGGTTACCGATTCACTGTGTGCAACATGCTGTCGTTCTGTTTCATCATTATTCGGACAACCCAAGCGGAAACCATCCATACTGCTGCTTAAGAATATCGTTCTAACACTAACAGAAAATTTGAATCCTTCAGTATTCGGATAGTGGGTAGCTACGGGGTACGGTAAAGAACCATGCGGGCGCGGGAATCGTTATTTTTCGCTTGTTTGCATTCCATTCCAGCAAGTATAATTTGTCTCCTCCGTCATTCAGTGGAGCGTCCGTTTTCAGACTCCGGACAGATTTCAGTGGGGCGTAAAATCTGACCGACTCATGACTTTCCCTGTGCCCCGAATAGATTGTTATTGTCCGAAGAACAGTTACCCGGAGAAAGGATTCGTCGTAAGCGTGTGTCGTTCAGTTTTATGCAGATGCTGTTGCTGGGCTGGGTTGGGAAGCATTTATCTGCTCGGTCACCACCGAAGAAAAAATAAACCAAACGAATGAAGTACATGTGCTTTTCGCACGACAGCTGGCATCACTGATGATCCTCAATCTGTCAGAGATAGAGTTAGGACAAAATAATTTCCCTTATTTGTAAACGGATGTGCATGAGATAAGATATCAAATTAAACCCTTTTTTCTCAGAATCAAAAATGGCTGCGACTGTTTTTTGACCCTGCTCCGCCGGTGAGTTGGGTTCTGAATTTGGGGGGGGGAGGGGCAAAACAGAGCTGATAGAAATGTATGATTGGTGGGCAGCGCATTATCTATCAGTAGGGAAGCCGCACAATTTGATGGTCAGATGGTCAGACGGTGATGATTGTGATTATATTGGAAAAGGAAAAATTATTATTAAAACGCTGAATGGGTTGAAAAAGGCAACGAGCATATGCACATCAGTATTCAAAGTGCGAAGGCAGAAGGTCGGACAAACTAAACATTGAATGACCGGAGCCAGATTGAAATCGTAGTAAGTAATGTTAACTGTATGGATACAACATGGACTTTAAATGTTTGGATAGTTATTTCACTGCAGGCAAGAAAGTAAAGAAGGTTAGAGAAGTAAAATAGCTACAGAAAGGTCAGAGAAAGAAAAGAACACAAAAAATGAAAAAAAGCACAACACAAAAACCTGGGTTAAGCAACTAACAGCGAGAGAAATTGATATTCTGACAAATCACTTATGTTCAATCAATCCTAGACACTAACCTACCTTAGATTATTAAAAGAACTAGATATGCCAGTCTTTGATTTCGTCATACATGAGCAAAAAGTATACCTTCAGCACTATCTACTGGTGGCAGGGTGTACTACCTTTGAAAACGCTTTAGGAAAACTATAACAGGTTAGTAAACCCTGTGCCGTCCGGAGCCACTTTACTGACGTTTGAATCTGCAAAGAGTGGCGTTTCTATATTGTTTAATAATCTAAGCCCATGCATATCCTTTTCAAACTTTGCTTGACCAAATCCTTACGTTACCAATAATTTATAAAGTATTTGTCCTTTGGTCAGCTGATGGAGAGTGGGATAAAAAATAAGATATTTTTTTCAATCGAGAAAAAAATATCAAGCTTTTTAAGCACTTTTACTTCTGATTCATGCTAGAATCGCAAACAATTTATTTATACAAAAAAATTTACTTATATCCGACAAATTATTTTTTATAGGCATATACAGTGAACTCGCGGAAAAGTTAAACTATTGGGGAATGGGTCGATTAACTTTTCCGAGAGTCCACTGCTACACAAACTAATTTAAAAACATAAAATACAACAATTATGTATTGTATTACAAAGTTTGGACATTTTTTTCTCCCATAACATAATGTGAAATGAAAAGTATGGAAGGGCAAGAACAATGAAACGAAGTGCAAATAGAGTACAAGAAAACGAAACCAGTAAAAAATAAAATGGAAAAAAGAACAAAGGAAGTGAAAGGAAGACATTTATTAGAAACAAGCAAGCATATCCAAGAGTCAAAAAGCTAAGAAATCGAGCTAAGAGATGACAATAGAAGATAGTGACAAAAAAGACAGTGAATTTTTTAATCGAGTAAAATAAACAAAATAAGCATTTTTATTTAAAGCTTAAACGTCCGAATCTATTCTTGCCTACAATATATACGCTATTAGTTTCTATGCGAAAAACAGACAAAAGCGAAGGAAAATTTTTTTGGACGATTTACGGAAATTTCGTTGTTCGAATTTCCATTTCTGTTTCGTGCTAGAAGCGTTAACTCAATTCTACACTCATTTTTCGAGTTTTTCAGACTGTAGAGCCCACAGACAATTGATTTTTTTTATTTGACTCATATCCTTCAAATTAATTTTTAATCTCCCTTCAAAGAATTATTAATCAAAAATTTATTGCTGTCAAAAGTTGGCATTACAACTACAACTTTGCTAATTTTACTGTAAATTTATTCATGTTTTCATACTGCATTCTGCTATCTGCCCATTCCCAAGCACATAGCCTCGCAGCGTCTTTCTGCACAGCCGGGTCACGCAGCCAACACCTCGTGAACTGTCAGCAGTGCGAGCGGCATACCAAGATGTACAAATTCTGCTTTAATTATTCTTTTCTTCTTCATCTTAAGCATTCGTCACGTGAGTAATAGTGCGGGCCCTCACGAGTGGTGAGGTATTAACTGCTAGGTTGCAATGATGATATATATCTATACCTATAAAAAAGGATTTCTGTCTGTCTGTCTGTCTGTCTGACCTAGGGCTGTCGGTATTGGGCGCTTTTGGTGAAAACCGGTATTTCGGTATTGACGTAGAAAATACCGGTAATACCGGTAAAAAACCGGTATTGGCAGATTATTCGAAATCAAGAGAAATGTCGATGTTTTTCAGTAAAACTTATCTTTTTGAAACTTTAGCTTCAGTATTGTTGCTTAGCAAAGTAGAATTTAAGCAGATATAATACTCTTAGCGATTTAGTTCCCTTACTAGAACGAATTTTTTTGCCAACACTTCCAACAATTGAAAAAACTTCCGCTTTCATCGATGTCTGGCGAACGGCTCTAAGCACATCAGGAATTTTCCTTCCATTTCTTCAAATTTATATTAGGGAAACCCGCCTTTAATTATTTACAAAATATCTTGTATTGTAGCTTCCAGCATAATTAATACCCCGGTCTCCTACAGCCTTCTCTATCCCCAAACCGGAGCTCCTGCATAACGTCATCCTCTTCATAATCGTTTACAAATACCTTCTCATCTTTGTTATCAATCCCACTATTCGAAGATAGTGAGATGCAGATTTCATCTCCTTGTTTAACCCTCTAGTTCCCAACCCTGCCAATTGGCGGGCTTTAGCAAAATCGTCATAAATCTACTATGCTTATTCGTTTTATGTTGAGATCCACATATACCTTCTCATTATAGTCTAATCTAACTATTCGAGTGGTTTGTTTGTTTTATTACGTTAATTTGAAACAGATATTTCGTGCGAAACTTGAAAAATGCCAAAAAACTGAGAAAAAAATTATTTTGCTCTGCAGAGTCAAATTCAAATTGTTGTAAATTGCTTATTTCTTGGAATAAACGAACAAAAAAATTATTGGTGAGTAGCTGATAAGTTGTACTTCATGGTAAAAAAGGAAATTTGCGATAAAAAGTGTAGGAACTGGCCGATTTTTATCAAGGAACTGACCCCGCCAATTGGCGGGGTTGGGCATTAACGTCAACTTTTTTTTGGTAATTTGACAACGTGTTGTTTTCGTTGTATTTATTGATTTTTTTCGAGTTTAAGCTATAAATTATTATTATAGGCCTTGTTAGCTTCTTTTATATGCCTTGAAAAATACAGCATGCAGTGGCATTAATATGGAAGGGGAATTTACAGGACTTATCACCTAATTTTCAATGCGCCTTTTTGACGAGCTGCAATATAACGCTTTATAGCTATATCACAAAACATTTTTGCATTTTATGGTATTTGAGAACCATAACCCTATAACCAAGAAACAGATTCATTGAAACCCGGCGAATTTGACTGCTTAACGACAAAATCTTGATAAGCAAGACAATATTATTCAAAATGGGATCTACCATAGACCATTTTAAAACCGGAAATTTTAATCTATACCGCTTAATAAGTTTGTGTTAATGAACAAATTGAATGAATTACCAGTCGATAAAAGATTATAGTGAACAAATGTGTACTACAAAAATGAAAAACCCAAATTATCAAACAAGTCACATAAATGAGGATTTAAGTTTCATGTTCTATCAGACTCTAAAGGTTTTTCAAAGGTTACAGTTTCAAAGCATATTATGGTGTAGGCAATCCTGACTTGGGAGCAGCTACTAATGTTGTTGTTCGCCTTTCTAAAATTTTGCCGGATTTTAAAAATCATAGTTTTCGATTATTATTATACGACAGTATCATTGATTTTATATCTCCACTCGAGAGGAACGAGAGGAATATACGACTGGGAACTATTCGGAGTAATAGAATCCCCAAAAGCAAACTGCTTACTGATAAGGACATCAATAGGCAAGATCGTGGTGATTCTGCTGAATTCATTGCCAAATTTGAAAATACAACTGTTTCTGTGTCTGTTTGGAAAGATTCGCTTCCCACGGGCAATGACTATAGACAACGATGAACTGGAAGTGGTTGATGAGTTCATATATTTGGGATCTCTGGTCACCGCCGACAATATTACGGGTAAGGAGATTCAATGATGCATTCAAGCTGGAAGTCAAGTCTAGTTTTCACCCGCAAGACGCTTCGATTAACCCCTCTAGGGTCTACTTCATTTTTAGCACTGCAAAATTCACTAAAATGGCTTTTTTATCTTTAAACTTTTAATGGCTTTTTATCTTTAACCTTTTTTATCTTTCAATATTTTTTCACCAAATTTAAGAATTTTTCCGGAAATATTTTCTATTTTCATAATATCTATAGATCTATATCTATAACCATATGTCATATGGTCCCGGAGTTATTCCGGAGTTCCTTGGGCGGCCGTGACATGGCTTTTTTAGATAAAGTTGCCAAATATTTAAAACTTATCTGTTGATTTTTGTAAGCATATCATCGACTGTGGACATATCAGTTACTACTTTGCCGCAGTTATGAGCCATGGTGCCCGCCATCCGTATCCGGGGGGTTATTATAAATCCGGAACCGGTTCCCATTAAGGGACATTTCAGCATCAGTAAATTATGTCGTGTCGCATATCAAAAAACATCAGCGCTCGACAAAAAAGCGATTGGCGATCATCTCATGTCTCACAGAGGCCGTATGACCGGTTCCGGGCCCGGGGAGGGTTTCTTTTCTGGTTCAAGCACGGAACGAATTTCGAAGGAACTTGTCCGGGACCTGGAATCGGCCATATGGTCAGAAATTTCAGTTGAAGCTCATTATAACTAGTTTCATAAATACTAGCACTGTTATAGATGTTCTGAAATCGATGTCCCGAATTAAATCGAAAAATTTGATTTTGCAACTTTTTTGCGCCCAGGTGCCCAACTCTGCCAATTGGTGGGTTACGAATTTTTATAAATAATCAAACTATTCCTGAACTTAGTAATTAGAGAATATTTTTTCCATTATTCTGGCCACGAAATGGGCATTTTAAAAATTTTTCAAGCAAATCAAAAATTTGGGCACTAGAGGGTTAATCATTGTATCACTCAAAAGACTTGAAAAAGATTCCAAATTCTTTACTCAAAAAGCTCAGAAAGCGCAAAGATCCCCGTATTCTGATCAGAATCCGGCATCGTCGAAACAAATAAATGAAGCTAACCCTTACCTTCGCTTCATACTAAAGCGACTTGTTTCATTTGTTGAACAGAACGTTTCGAATAAGAAACAGAAACTTTCAGCTGAAGCTACTGACTATGTCAAATGACGACGATTGACAGTCAGGCACCATTTGTCGATGTTGTGTAGATTAATCATAATATGCGTTAAATTGTAGGAAATGTTACTCAAAATCAATTCAATTGCATTCAAAGTCTAGGCTGACCTTTTTCTGACTATTTGATAGAGAAATACAAATGAAACTTTAAAACCGGTCGTCATGATTAAGTGAAAATCGTTTCAATGACGCTGATTGAAGCCAGTTTTGAAACGAAGCGGCGCTGCTTCTGTTGAAACTTAAACTTCATTACTTCATTGTTGAATAACAATTTACTATTGTAAGTGACGTTTCTGGGCCCTGATCTTGTTTCCTAAATTCGTTATTTGAGAGCTTCGAATAATTTGGTGGCTTTTGAATATCAAGTTGTTCAAAAATATATTGAAACGCGATGTCTGGCTCACACAATAAAACATTTTTACAGCAAAGTTACTCTACTGTACCTTAAACGGGTTCAAGAGCTATAATTATTTGACCCACAATTTCACTCTCTTCATTGTTAGTAGTCGAAGAATCTCGTCGGCATTAACACCAAGTTGTTTTTCTAAAAGTATATTTTCTTTTATCAAATTTAGTTCTTATTCGAATAAGAAATTGGAAAAAACAAGCAGGTTAGAAAATACCGCAAATACCGGTTTTTTGCTTTTCCAAAACCGGTATTTCGGTATCCAAAAATTGGCCGGTATTACCGGTATCGGTACTACCGGTACTACCGGTTAGACAGCCCTAGACCCTATGTTCCTTATAGAATCGAAAACTACTGAACCGATCGGAGTGAAAATTTGCATGTACAGGGATACCTCGATATAAGACAATTTATAATTTAAAAAAGTTGTCTTATATCGAAATTGTCTTATATCGAGGTTGTTTTATAACGAGGTTGTCTTATATCGAGGTATTCCTGTAGGGGTTTTTGGTGCCACGGAAGGTTCTCTCGATGGCAAAAGACCCCTCCCCCACTAAGAGGGGGGCTCCCATACAAATCTATACCTATAAAAATGGATTTCTGTCTGTCTGCCCGAACGTTCCTTATAGAATCGAAAACTACTAGAGCGATCGGCGTGAAAATTTGCATATAGGGGTTTTCGATGCCAGGGAAGGTTCTCATGATGGTTAGAGACCCCTCTCCCCACTAAGAGGGGGGGCTCCCATTCAAATGAAACACAAATTTCTGCATAACGCGAGAACTAATCAAGCAAATGGAACAAAATTTTACATGTGGGTGTTTTTGGAGACAAAAATGGAGACAAATTTTTTGGACAAAAATATTTCTCTTTAAAAAAAATTCGAGTTTTTAATGATTACAAACGTCATTTTTAGTCAGATTAACAATGTTTCAATCATATCGTGTACGTGTGCATGTATATTTACCCTGATATCTGTATTTTAACCAAAAATTTGAAATTTTACTACAAAATGCTCCACTACTGGCACGCTTACCTTAGTAAGTATTTTCAATACAGTCCAAATACGAACCAATAAGCATTTAAGTCACCTTAAATGACACTTAAAAAGTATTTTGGCAAAATATACGGCTCCATTACTGCTAACCCTCTTATAGTGCTGAAACACTTATTTGCAGCTGATTAGCGACAAAAAGAATTTGAATAGAATTTTGGATGCCGATTTAAAACAGCTATGCAGTCGAAAAGATAATAAATAGCAACGTGCAGTATGAAATGCCAATGATGTCATGTCAATATGCTAATGTTGATATCAGTAACCAATAATTACTTTGAGAGCTCTAATAAGCTTATAGGGGCCATCCAGATACCACGTGGACAGAAAAATACCAATTTTCAACCCCGCCTTCCCCCTTCGTGGACAAGCGTGGACATTGGCTCAACCCCCACCCCCTCCCCTGTTTGTCCACGTGGACATTTTTTTTCTTATGTCAAATTTAACAAAACAGGAATGCATTGTGCTAAATTTTGTTTTCAACTTGATTTATGCAGTATTTATTTAAAAAGCTTACGTGAAAGTAAGCTCCAGTCTAAAAGCCCCAACACATTGTTTATGGATTTTCAGTCGTTGTGAAAATTTGAGTTTTACCATGGATTTGCATGTAGGGGTTTTCCCGTCAATTTTCCGTAGCGTATTAAAATCCGTATGCTAGGTGTTAGAACCTTAATTCTTGTGATCTTGTCTAGTGCAAATTATTATCGACTGCAAAAAAGCCCGTTTCAGTTTGACTATCGCTTGACGATTCATCTGTGTCCAGAGTATCTTTGTTTAACCAAAGCACCTCAGCTTGGCCGTCTACTTCAACACAATACAAGACCTTTCCGATGCGATGTGATTCATAAAATTTTCTGGAGGCGAATCGTTTTGGAAATACGTTGCCCATGGATGCCCTTGCATTTGATTTTGAGGCAAAATACAATCCACATTTGGTACAAGCTACTTAAATGATAAATGAGTCACGTGACTGGTGAATATTCCTGGATTCTTCCGTTACCTTTATCATTTTCATAAGGGTGCAAGAATTGTAAAACAATAATAATATCTTTATTACTGCATTACATCAAATGTTAGGCTCGGCAATCAACATGTGTACTAACGCAGGCTTAATCTTTTCGATAAGATTTATGCCAGATATGTGCCCTCGTAATGCTCGGTTCAACATATGCCTCAGAAGATAAAACTTTATTTGAGCTCAAAAACAATCACTGATCAATGGTTAATGCTAATACATATGTAGAATTAATTCAACATTGCTGTTTCTAATTTCTATTTTTTGTAGGAAAAAAAACTTGTCCATGTGGACATTTTCCATACCCCCTCCCCTCCTTCCGTGGACAAGCGTGGACATTTTCATACCCCCCTAAGCTGTCCAAGTGGTATATGGACGGCCCCATATTACATTAAGGTGAAATTAGTCGTCATCGATTCTGCGCAGTTTTTTTGTTTGAAACAAAAATTCTGTTCAAGAAAATATATTTGAAGTGTTCAGATTCGCAAGAAGAATGCAGCATTTACAATTTTACGAACAAAACTCCGTTTTTGGGCCCAAAAACTGCTTCCAAAATTGGACTTTCCGACGAAAAGTTGATGACTCCTAATATCCCGTTAAGGAAAGGCAACCCAATTTCATTTCGGTTTTATTTTCAATAGTCGGCCTAAAAAAACAATATAGCACAAACTGTTGAACTGTAATAAATTCTAGAATCTTGACTCCTATTTAGTTGGTTGTTCGCTTGTCTGCCGATGGCCCCAAGAAACAGCAGCAGCGACACCGTCATCGATCAAGTAACTGCTGAATTATTACTAAAATGAGAATAACATGTCCAATTTTTGGTGCTACCATGCCACTCGCACGCTGGATGTCATCTCGAGAAAAAAAATGTGTGTACACATTGGCCATTCAACGTCGCGAATTATGAGTAGTCATAACTCACTCCAAGACGTGGATCTTCCTTGGAAGACTCGACTGCCGCGCCGGCAAGATAGCAGCACAGCACAATGGCAAACATGGAAAACTTTCCGAGCAGCCGTTAATTGTACACAAGGGATGGAAAATCGTCTGCTGTCATATTTTCCTTCTTTTTTTTTTGGCGGTGTCTGAGATTTCAAAATGAGCCAAATTTCTCCTTTTATGCTTGATTCTCGGAAATTTTTCACCTACGTTGGAAAAGTTATGGAACAATGTGAACATCATTAGATAATCAACGCATTCCACTGTGAGTACCGTTGATGGGATTGTTATGAGCTGACATCTATAAATCTTCGTCCCAGTTAGAGAAACAATGTAGCATAACTTAATGTTATTGAAACAAAATGAGATATTTATGGCCGTCGAGTCAAAAAAAACTGTGATGAACTAACATAATGGAACCAATCATCAGCATTAAAGACAACGATCTGCGCTCTATGTAATACGATAGTCGATAGAGGTTGATAGTACAGCCCATTTGGAAATGATTATGTAACACGAACGCCAGATGCATCAAATTGCCGCCATCCACTCACCCCCCACGAGCTAGGAAGCTGGGGGTTACTCGTGCTAACACGAATTCGATTTGCGTTAGTTACGATGCAGCCGTCTAGTCGCTGGTCTGGAACGAAATTGGGTTCTATTATGTAAACGATATACCCATTTTTCTGCCCCCAGCGCAGGCAGGGGAGAAACGAACACAAAACATCCATTGATAGTCTTGAGAACGAAACGAAAAAAATCGGCCAGTTGAATTAGTCTTGGATCGTTTTCGTTTCGCGACGATGTAAAAACAAACCCCGGTGCTAAGCTTCACACACAGCACCGAGCCTGGCGTTTCCTCGGTTGATACTAATGTCCAATACGGGTAGGGAGAAGAAAAGAAAAATCATTTACCACCCACAGCTCAGAATGCTGATTTCGTTCGCTCCTAGCTTGCTGGCACATCCTCATCATTACCTCTCCCATAGCGTACGCTAGCCTAGCAGGCTTGCTAGGCTGTGTATATGTTACAAGGTTTTTTTCGTCTCCTGCCAAAGAGCTTGGCTTCAACTTCATAACGCATGAACGAGTGAAATTTAGAAAGCGATTTCCCCCAAGATGTTCCCATAAAAGTAAATTGCTTCTGACAATCAGCGTGCCAATGGGCGCTAGCAGGCTAGCAGTGATTGGAACTTTTTGAGGGGCAACATCGGTGAAATATGCAAAAGTCGTGTGTGCGGTTGGATTTACGTGAATTAAGTGAAGCTTGTGAGCCAAACATTACAGTGCAACCGCATTTCACCAAAATGATTGAGCGATTATTTTATGAGAATTGGACGGCAGTAAAATTTATATCTAAGTTTGAACCATTCTAACAACTATAAAACAGCTGCTATCGAGAAATAAGATTAAATGGCTGGATAACTCCTGCATTGTGTGCTTATTTCTTAATCATTTCATTACAGTCGGTCAGTGCAGACTGCCTAACGACAGTCAATTTGTCCACCGGTGGAAGCTTGCTTTTTACAGGACGTTCCATTATGAGCCTGCCTGCCTGCTAGTCCGTAAGATGGCCATTTAAAATTAGAAACTCACTACATAAAAGAAGTACGGGGCTGAGCTGCGGTAATTTTCATCCATTGTGCTCAATGTAGCAATATTCTTCTTCCCAACTTGTATACTATAAAGGCAGGTTCGGTAACAAGCTTCATATTTTACAGTGTCATGTTGCATTCTCGTTCACTTGCGTCTGCAAAGTTGTTTGCAAAAGTAATAAAAATCTGTTATTACTTTCCAACCACAAACAGGTTACCCGTTCTTCCGAAACGTTCGCCCATCTTCGTTAAATTATAACCGTGCTGGTTTGTGATAGCTTTTGCCAGATCTTCCCCAACATTGTACTTTCTGAAGCCAATTCCCTCCGGTCTGAACGCGGGTCCCAGTAGTAGTGCCACGTTATGTAATTTCATCTTAATTGGAATGCATGACGGGTACCTGCCAACACTTGTTGGCCATTACCCTTCGTGTGCTAAAATTCACCCAATTTACCTCCTGCTTCATGCTCCTATCGCGCCATCTTAGCACGATGGGAATCGGGGATGAAATGACACATTGTTCGTATCGGATTGTTTGCACTAGCTAGGTACTAGTCCTACTGGTTCCCGGGCCACGACAGCCGGATACATGTGCATTCAATTCGCGCTCTGGGGTTACCCAATTGATCGCAAAGATGAAACGAACAGCGCGCGTAGAATTCTAAACAGGCACATCCGATCGGGGAATGTACGTGTACTTAGCTTTTGGCTTCTATTAGCATCGGCTAATCGAACCTCATCCCGAAAGGAAATTGGAGGCCTAAAATTACTGGAAGGCAAGGACCAGAAACCATCCTTGTTTGAGCATTCTATTTCGAGAAATTGCGCAGCAAATTGGTGGTTACTGCCAATAGGATTTCTCTGCTTAATTTTGAACCTGTGACTACTGATATCGAAGTAAATGGCATTACCTTTACATCACCGGAGTGGGGCAAATTGAAGTTTTCCTTATTAGCAGGCAGAGGCATATATTTTGGAAAGCACCTTAAGCTCATGGATTATCGGTTAAATTAGTCCAAACGGCGGTACGATGCTGTGGCGCAGTTGTTTCTAACCTTTCTTGACTGTGGTCGTGGGTTCGAACTTTGAAATGGTGATTCATTCATTTTAAATTCAATTAATACAAATAACAAGTGAAATATCCAATGGATCCTATTTGTGCAATATGCCATTTGATAGCGTAAAGATACCACACCGTACTCTAATCGAAATTCGGCCTGACTAATTGGACGAGAAAACGATTATCAGGTTAGAGGAAGCTGCTGAATATTAACTGGTAATCTATTCTACGGTGGGTCTAAAGATCAATATCTTCCTTGATTTTGCCGAGCATTCATAAACTGACTAAATATTCAGATTTAAAAGAGCTAATCATTGTACTAAAGTTTTACCTTTGACAAAATTGTTAATACAATTAGAAAAATCAGATTATGCGTGTTCATTCTAACCAAGCATAAATTCCGCATCGAATGAATTCTTTGGTTTTCAGTTTTATGTGTGGATCGCTCCAATTTTGATTATTTACGTAACTCTTGAGGTGCTTCTATGACAAGCAGAGATGCCAGAAGTGAAGACATGTCTTCATTTCGAAGACATTTTCAAGACAAAAAAGTGAAATGTCTTCGCTTGAAGACATGTGAAGACATGTCTTCACAATGCAATTTAAATGGGCGGAAAGCCAAAGGAAGACAAATGAAGACATTTTTCCTTGGTTCGTGAAGACTTTTCAAAAAATCACCTGGCATCCCTGATGACAAGCCAAGCCATTTAAGCAAAAAATATGGAAATCATATGGATCGATATCGTTATAGTTGGCACAATTTCCTGAGGCATTTAAGCCCAAATCTGTACCAAACGTTGCTTGAAAGTGTCCACTGCCTATTGGTGCTCCCAAGTTGGTATAGCATGTAACCCCATGCATAAAAGTCGAGAGGATTCAAATCAGGCGAAGGGGCAGGCCATCCCTTTGAAGAAATAAAATCCGGAAAAACGACCTTACACCAAGCCCGTGTTACTTTCACCTGGTGAGACGGTGCAGAACCTTGTTAACAGCTTAATTCGTAACTTCTGCGGGGTTGGGATTATATCCCGGGTCCTCAGCGTAAGAGGCGTGAATGCTAACCATTGCACGGGGACTGACCCTTTACTGTGTTTTTTGACTTTTGGGAGGCAAAAGGTTCTTCAAAACATTATTGATGTAAAATTTTGTGTTAAAAACCATGTCCGCTGATCAGTAATGGAATTTTCAAATTTTCGAAGAAACATCTCCATACCATCACCCTGGAAACAAAATGTATGGCATATAACCGAACCTTTTGTTGGTTGTTGTGATCCTGTCTCAATAACATTTTTTCGTCCGAAAACAGAATTTCACAATTACCGTGCCGCTTGAGCAGCTGCAGATATCTTTCGATTCGTGCAACCTTTTACCTTTCAATCCAACCGTGCATCCGTTGATTTTTGTATGAAATAAATCGGGGATCATCTTTCAAAACAATACGAAACTTTCGATAACAGAATGTAGCACCTAGGCTTTGCCTATGGAGCAAAATTGTGAGAGAGAATTTTGTATACCCAGATGAGGAGGCTCATGGGTACCTCGATAATTACTGCATTCGAGCCGATGGGATTTACTGCAGATAGGGTATAGAAGACCTTTGCAACCAGTCTGCCTCGTCGAATCATCCCCTCAATATAACTCGACGGATTGCACAATTTACCCATTTGCTCCCAACTTTCAAATATTCAATAGGAATGCCTACTCAATAGGATTAAATTTCCCTCACTTCTCTCGCTACATTTTTTGTATTTCGTCCAAAGTGGTAGGACACACAGCTTGTTCATCGTCCTCCATCTCTATTCTGTCAACATTTGTGACTCCGAGTTCTTAGCCGTTCGACAGCGAAACGGTCACTCCACAGACTTATTATCGAATTCAGATGCCCTGTCGTTATGCATTTTATACCCAGCTAGCATTTTCATGTGTATAAAAAAGGTAAAAATCAGCATTACGTACAGACATACATGCTAAATAAATCGTATTTCATACGCAAAGTTGGCATATCCGTACTATTTTGGAGGCGATATACGTGATTACGAATAATTTTGAGCGTTACGACTATATAAGTATTTATATACGATAATATCCGATTAAGCGCGAGTCGCTCCGTACTACTCTACGATTTTGTGCTGAAAATCGTATTTATGTCAGTCATTATCATTATATACGACAGAAAATCAACTTGATCCCACTTTATCCAGCTTTAGTTACTATTTCGAGTTTGTTAGGAGATATTTACGATAGTTTTCGTACATTGATATACGAGTTGGTGCTAGCTGGGTAGCCAATACCTTGTCTAGTAAAGCAAGTCGCCGATTCCGCAAGAATGCTCTTCCAGATGTGACGATTCTTACGACGATAAAGTCTACTTACTTACTTTACTTTAGTGGCAACGGTCCGTTACCGATCCTGCGCCGAACGAATTATGGTCCTCCAGTACCGTCGGTCCTGGGCTGCCGTTCTCCAATCCCCACGAACACCAGCTGAACGTGCATCGTCTTCGACAGCACACACCCACCGGGTACGGGGTCTGCCTCGGAGTCTACGATCTCTTCCTGGCTCTCTGCTGAAAATAGTTTTGGCTACTCTTTCGTCGGGCATTCTGGCCACGTGTCCAGCCCACCGCATTGCCACGTTGCACTACCTTCACTATATCAGCATATTTGTATACTTGGTACATGATTCATACATCTGCGCCACACACCACCGGGCCACCGGGAAGATTAGTGTTCTGTAGAGCGCCAGTTTTGTACGAATTTGCAAACTACGGGACTTCAACTGGCTACGTAATCCGTAAAACACCCGATTCGCGGCTGCAACTCGTCGTTTCACTTCGCGGCTTACATCGTTGTCACATGTCACGAGTGTACCAAGGTATTTAAATTCCTCAACTACTTCATATCGTTCCCCATCTAACTCCAACTCGGCACCACTTGGTCTCCCACGTTCCCTGCCAGCAACCATGTACTTCGTTTTGGCGGTATTAATGGTAAGTTCCAATCTCGCCGCTGCCCTTTTAAAAAGCCTGAACGCCTCTTCCTCTGCTCTACGGTTGATTCCGATGATATCGACGTCATCCGTAACACCAAGAAGCATGTGAGATTTCGTGATGATAGTTCCATTCCTTTCCACGTTTGCCCTTCGTAATGTACCTTCCAAGGTAATGTTGAATAGCAGGTTAGAGAGTACATCCCCCTGCTTCAGTCCATCCCACGTCACGAAAACAGCTGAGGTCTCACCCGCTATTTTAACGCATGATTTGGATCCATCCAGCGTCGAACGAATCAGCGTAACTAGTTTCTTTGGAAAACCATGTTCTAGCATTATCTGTCACAGCTCATTTTGTTTAACTGAATCGTACGTCGCTTTAAAGTCCTCAAACAGATGGTGTGTCTGCAAGTTGTACTTCCGGAACTTGTCTAGCAACTGACGCAGCAACTGATCCGTCGTGGAGCGATCTT
This sequence comes from Sabethes cyaneus, assembly GCF_943734655.1. Lineage (NCBI taxonomy): Eukaryota > Metazoa > Arthropoda > Insecta > Diptera > Culicidae > Sabethes > Sabethes cyaneus. Next base: position 49,074,013 of record NC_071355.1, read on the forward strand.
CACGAAAACCAGCTTGGTACTCGCCGACGAAAGACTCCGCTAACGGTCTCAGTCTGCAGAACAGGATACAATTCCTACCCTGTCCCTGCTGATCTCCGCATTTACCTCTCCATTCAACAGTGCCTGTAAGTGCTCCTTCCACCTGGCTGCTAACGCCGTTTTGTCGGTAAGCAGGTTGCCAGCAGTATCATTGCACAACACAGGCATGGGAAAATTCCTGCATCTCACCGTTTTATAGAAATCAAACCAAACAAATGCCCCATTTACGACAAAAAAAAACAATATAGAATAACATAAAAATGGGTTGAGCCATCTCATCCCAAGCAACAATTTTAAAGTCAGTAGGTTTTGCTTGAATTTTATAGAGGTTTTAATGGCGTATTGATAATTACCTATAGTTTTACCTTGATACTAGCTGATGGTTTGATCTTTTTCGGAGCCCCTTTGTCTTTCAATCACTTGTACATTTGTTATTGTAAAAAAAAATACTCATATTGCAAGAAATAAAACCATTTTTCTTCATTTGAATATGTCTACACATTGTCAACTCCCCCTCTCGTTGTCACCCAGCTACTTGTCATTAGTCTTCTATTAGATAAATCCTTTAAGGCGAGATAAAGCCTTTTTTACATTTTCGACCTTGCCTCTTGTCAATGGTCACCCCTATTGCCCCCTTTCGTAAATCCTCTTTTGACATGCAGCTACTTGTGTATTTGTTTATTTGTGATTTGGTTTTGGTTTTGGTCGCCGCAACCTCATGTGAATGTATTTAGATTGATCACGCTCGGTGAAATATTATATCTCGATAGGCTTTACTTACTTTTTATTGGTCCATGCAGATCCCCCTCGCTCCCTTCCTCAAGGTGTGTCGAATCCACTTCACTTATGTTCTCGTTTCTGTTTCTCTTGCTGTCAGTCCTTGCTGGCTGGTATAAAGTGAGCATGTGCAAATCTACCTCCTAGACAGTGCACTGCGGAAACAGCGGCTCCCGCCCTGACAGCCTCATCAGGGGGATAAGGACCTTAACAACCTACTGTATCCCAGAAAACATTCCGAGTTACAGAACATAAAGATGTGGACCGGCTGAAGATAAACGCTGTACCGAAGACCACCAACCCTCTCAACGCAACGTCCTCCAGCTGCAACCGATAGAAAGTTTTTGAGTGAACCCCAAACGGAGGATCTATCTAATAATTTCGCAACCAAACCGAAGACGCATCTGAACTTCAAAGCCACAGGCTAAAATACATTTTTTCATCGGCCAAGGCTAAGGTTCCAGCCAACTGCCGTAAGACTGCCTGGCAGTCGAAGCATTTTTGTAGAAGGCCTAATAAACGTAGGATTTAGGAAAAAATTGTTCCACTGAATTATCTTTTGTAGATTTTTTTCGTCGTCATCCGAATTTAGTTTATTTTTATAAAGCATACATTTTTATTTATTTATTTATTATTGAGAACTTCATCCGACAGAAATGTCTTAATGAATATATTCATACGTTAATCGAAGTAACGGTAATAGCGTATCAAAATGTTTTGCCAGCGCTAAATATCTATATCTAGCAATAATTTATCTACATTCATTAGCTTGACAATGCGATTTCCAAATAGATGTGGCCCCCTAATACAGTTTTTCCTTTAACCAAATTCATATCAAACAACCTTTTCGACAAATCCCGAAATTAGTTTTCCCGCAGAGTATGGAAAATTAGTCTATATTTCAAACACCGAGTGTAAATTAACGCAGTTCAATTTGAAAGCAATTAATTAACGCATCGTCGAAATACTGAGTACAAACACCCAAGCACCGACCAGAGACTGTGTGGATCATTTACATGTGCATTCATTCATTCGTAATTTTCATTCCAACTGGTTCTATAAATGATTGTGTTTCCCATTTCCAAACAGACCGGACGCACTGTCCCAGATTAGCCGCAGGCGAGAGTCGAGCGTACACAGTTGATTGGGAACCGTCCGTGGCGAATCTAGTCAATCCCATAGTCAGTCAATTTCAAACGGTCCGGTACTTTGCTTATATTGAAATATTAAACATCAACCTATTACACATGTTCAGCTGCTGATTTGATGACACCGTTCACGCCAAAATGGTTCGGATCATACATAAATTATATCATTAGTATGAAGTACCTGTGAACAGATCCGGCCTTAGGGTTCGTTGTAAATTTCACTACATTTCTGGGACAGTGCCTTAGGAGTTGAGGATTTGAAAACGATTGTTATCTTTGACCGGACTGCTATAGCATACTGTGAACAGCTATTACAGCATGTCCCTACTGAATTCCCTGATTGGATTGTTCGTTTTCTCTCCGATGAGATCCATTAACACTTCCCTTCCTATTCCATCCCTGTCATACTCAAATCGTTGATTGTAATTTTATTCTCATTGTCTGTAGGCGAGTGTAGTGTTGCAACGGATGCATATCCTTTGTCGCTTCCAGTTGGATCCCTTTATTGTGGCTTTGCAATGTGTATTCCTCATTCATGGGTGAATTGCATTAGTTTCTTGGTCTCTCAACGGTTGTTGTTTCAATGTGACAGATTGAATTATTCGCTTGATTTGCAAAGTCCTTGCACACAGTTAGAGTGCATTTGCCTCCGTTATTTGACTTGCACTTGATCACTGTCGTATCATCCGGCGAGGCTTGAATAAATCAACAGCCTTTGGGCCGGAATTGCTGTAATCAATAATCAATTAACAAGCTGCCCAGTTCAAATATTCAATTGCACGTACCGACAGACGTTTCTTTCTTCCGACTTTTGTCTGCGTCGATTGAAGGGCATAATTGAATGTGTCATCATCGTTTACGTGCATTAATTAAAGACCATGTCACTGGCAAGCCAGTCGACTGGAATGTTAAGCAATTAAGTCCGGCGAATGCTTGGGGATTTACTATAAATATATATATTCATCGATGCGAGCTTATCACGCGTTGGAAGCTATCCTTACGACGGCGATGATGGAGTGCAATTTACTCATCATTTGAAATGCCGTTTACTGGAACGCCATCGGGTGGAGGTAAATGTAAGTCCACTCTTATGCAAACAATCGTCGGAAATTGAAAAATTAATTGATTAGACGGAATATGAGGTTAAAGTGGGTTGTAATTTAACGGATGGCATAATTGAAATAATATTATACTCATTGCACGATTAACACGAGAACAATTGCAACAGTAGTGTAATCAATTATTCACATTTGCACTACACTTACGTAATTTCAGCAATTGAAAGCATGCATTACGTTTGCCATACTATAAAATATAAAATTTCAACATTAATTGAGTTGGCTCTTTATTAAGGGGCAGAAAAATTTTTCAATGATAAAACATCGAATTTTTTATTGGTTATTTCGAAACATTAACATTTTCATCATTGAGTTTCTGCGGCCGTTTGGATAAATACCAAAACTTTACAGCTATTAGAGCTATTAGTACCGTCATTCCCAGCAGCAGCTGTACCATTTTCAGCTCAGTAAAAACTGCGGCAGTAGTTTAATTAGACCAACCACGTGTTTTTGTCTTCATCTTGAATTGAGGTCTGGCATACACAATTATTTTTTTGTTTTTTTTTTTTCTTGAAACGGTAGTTCTTTTACAATTGACGACTGAATCGTTGAGAATCACACCGAAGCTCCGCGTTGAGAATCGCGGCTAACATGCTAACGGACGAACACCGTCACGTGCAGTGCCTTGTAAGTCACAAGTGCCTATACAGTTTCGTCGTCCCATGAGTAAAAACGAGTTAGATTAAACTTCTCAATTCAGTGGTTCCATAACAATAGATGGAGGAAAATGCACAATTTGTGTCTAAAGAGATTGCTGACACTTGTCATACGCTCGCCGCATATACGTATACGCGTTTTGTATTCATCGGGAATTTTTTTTCCATAGCGAATTCGTTTCGCGATGCACACAAACCACCAATACACACACTAGCAACCCTTATAAATAACTCAACCCAACTGACGGTGGAGTTTGAAGTTACGTCACTCGCTTAACAAGGAGGTTGTGCAGTCTCTTTTTCTCCAGCACCTCTATGGTTCAAAGGTACATGAATACCAGCGAGCCACATGCCCTGTCGGGTGTTGTGGATTCGAATCCGGTTATAATCTCAGATTATAGCTTGGTTCGATCCATGCACCTTCCAGCATTGGACAAAAGATAGTAGTCACAACGGCTACTTATTAAGCGTAGCTACTAATAACCTCCCCTCGCCCCCCCTATCACAATTTTCCGCTCTTTCACCTTCCACCTTCACTCTAAGAATTGTCATTACTTTCTTCTGCCGTCCCTTCGTCAATTGTAAAAGAACTACCGTTTCAAAAAGGTAGTTTAATTTCAAGAACACTTGGGTACCAACCGAGAGAGTATGGTTTGGAGTCCCACCTGCCATGGACTGACCCAATATATTTTGTCCTCATATCGGAATTTCCCAGTTGCATCCAGTTTATCATGCTCCACACCAAACGCTACTTCACTTTACAAAAAAAGGTTTTCACTTATTTCAATGAAGGTTTGGGTGAATAATTGATTAGTGGCTTTCAGGAGCCACTTTTAAAAATGTTACCTACGATAAAAAATAACAACTCGTTAGGTACAAGAACACGATGCATAACGGACGCAAGGTCGAATGAACGTAAGGTCGCATGGACCTGAGGTCGAATGGACATTAGATCGAATAGCCCCTAGACCAACAAGAACCGAAGTGAGACCACAGGATTACTTACCTATTATTTTCTATTTTCATAATTTTCATTTCTCTCTACTTAAATACATTTCATTATTCACAGCGGTGAGTGACGGAACCTCATGTCCCGGCAAATAGAGAGCAGAAATGAAGTTGACTGCAACAGAAAATTTCTTGCCAAAATTCGCCTCGAAAAACAACACATCTACGATAGTATCAAATTGTATTTCAATTTGCTATGTACTCTCAGAGAATGATATAAATTATTTTATACCTCTGACGATAATATTTCTGCATATAAGCTAAACTGCCACAAAATTTAACCGTTTTAGTTACAATAGAAAGTGAAGTGGCCAAGTAACGGCGGGGCAATAAAATCATGTGACGATAAAAACCATTTCAAACAACACTTGTGTGCGTTTCCATTCCTGCGGGCAAGCTGTTTACCCAGTAGCATAGTACACAATAGTGATATGAAAGCGCTTGCATAAAATAATTTTATGGACCAGTCATTCTAAAGTGATATCTTCTTGCGGAGGCTTGATACCAGAGTTCCATCAAAGGACCCAAATAGCGCAATAATTTCTAGGTTTGCAAGATCTTCAATAACTATAAATTGAACTTTACTAAGAAGGTCCTCCTCAACAGCTGAAACAGCTACCCTTGATTACTTAATTACTTGATAATTGGTATAACAAATTTAATTACGTCATAAATAGTCGGTGGTGGTCGGTGTTTACTATTTATGACCTATACTTACTACACAACTATTACCGTAACAGTGATTACTTTAGTGTGATTTAGTGATGGAAATAATATCAGGAAATAAACTAACCTAAATTTATTACGACATTTAAACATTACTACATTGTATCTCGTTTTAATACGATAAAATGACATTCAAAATAATCTCTGCTTTGAACAAACCACAAACCGAAAAACTTTCGAACACTTTACGAAAAAGCTCCCAAATGAATTAAACAATTAAAAGCTACACACCCAAAAGGAATCGTGCTCTCGCCCGTTGAATTCATTCCATTCGACCGTCGGTTCATGCACAATCAAAAATGAGAGAGAGAGCACGAAATCCAAATGAAACAGCACCAAGGGTACTTTCGAAAGCTTTCGCCAAAATAAGAAAACCGACCCGAGTCGGTCGGCAAACGCTCGAGCCACCCGATGGAAGGCTGGATGGAAGGATGGGCGGTCGTGGGCTACAGTTGTGTTATTCGATCAGTCAGTCGAATAAGAGCAACATATGGCCCGGTGTAGCTGAAGTAGCGAACGGAACGGTAAGCCAAGTTTAACTGATGATGGTCTTCTACGACGGTCGCGGGGCGATCGGTGGGATGGGGCATGGAACAAGCTGCTGTCAGAATGCGTGAACGAAGTTTTAAAGAGATAAAAGCTGCCTTCGCCATCCGGCACCTTCATACGTTGCTGTGCTGTGTGTGTGTTACGATGGATAGGTAATTTCGGTGCAAACACAGTTTAGCGATAAAAAGCGAACCGAAATTCTTCTCTTTGATGGTGTTGACATCCAAGAGAGTAAAATTCATGGAACAGACGATAATGACACCGTTGGACGACACACCGTGGTCTTGGCGACGAGGACGATGACGAGGACAACGGTATCGCACCGTAGTTAGCCTTTGTTCTACGGTACGGTACAACGTACAGTACTGAAGAAAACGCGAAGAAAAAAACTCTCTTTTAGGAAAAGTTGAAAGACAAACATTGGCGAACAGCGTTGGTCGAGGACAGTGAGTTGTAAAGTGCAAAGTATCAAAATGCATTGCGCTATTTTCGGCACGTCTGGGAATTGGAAGCAGCTACGGTTGGAACGAGAAAAAAAAGTTCTCCAGAAAACGTAGAACTCAAACGTGCGATGGATGGATCCAGCGTTCGGCACTACTGCAACAGAGAATACATAGCACGGAAGAAACTTTAGCAGATATCCGAAAATAGTTTTATTTGCCGTTGATGAAATACATCGATATAGCGGTAGATACAAACAAAGTTGTGTAAGATTTATTGAAGTTAAAGATTGCATAACTTCATGTATCGAAACAATTGACAAAATAGCTGGAAAATGTTCTAGACAATGTTTTCTCTTTTGTTTTTTGGTATATATTGAAGAGTATCCATTTAAATCTAGGTAAAGTGCATCAATTGTTATCATCAAAGTGCATCATTGCATAGAAGATTTTAGTACATATGATGTACAATCTGTAGATGTACATACACCCATGGGTCACCATTCTCCATTCTCTAATCTCCATTCTTCATTCTTCATTTTCCATTCTCCATTCTCCATTCTCCATTCTTCATTCTCCATTCTCCATTCTCCATTGTCCTTTGTCCTTTGTTCTTTGTCCTTTGTCCTTTGTCCTTTGTCCTTTGTTCTTTGTCTTTTGTCCATTGTCCATTGTCCATTGTCCATTGTCCATTGTCCATTGTCCATTGTCCATTGTCCATTGTCCATTGTCCATTGTCCATTGTCCATTGTCCATTGTCCATTGTCCATTGTCCATTGTCCACTGTCCATTGTCCATTGTCCATTGTCCATTGTCCATTGTCCATTGTCCATTGTCCATTGTCCATTGTCCATTGTCCATTGTCCATTGTCCATTGTCCATTGTCCATTGTCCATTGTCCATTGTCCATTGTCCATTGTCCATTGTCCATTGTCCATTGTCCATTGTCCATTGTCCATTGTCCATTGTCCATTGTCCATTGTCCATTGTCCATTGTCCATTGTCCATTGTCCATTGTCCATTGTCCATTGTCCACTGTCCATTGTCCATTGTCCATTGTCCATTGTCCATTGTCCATTGTCCATTGTCCATTGTCCATTGTCCATTGTCCATTGTCCATTGTCCATTGTCCATTGTCCATTGTCCATTGTCCATTGTCCATTGTCCATTGTCCATTGTCCATTGTCCATTGTCCATTGTCCATTGTCCATTGTCCATTGTCCATTGTCCATTGTCCATTGTCCATTGTCCATTGTCCATTGTCCATTGTCCATTGTCCATTGTCCATTGTCCATTGTCCATTGTCCATTGTCCATTGTCCATTGTCCATTGTCCATTGTCCATTGTCCATTGTCCATTGTCCATTGTCCATTGTCCATTGTCCATTGTCCATTGTCCATTGTCCATTGTCCATTGTCCATTGTCCATTGTCCATTGTCCATTGTCCATTGTCCATTGTCCATTGTCCATTGTCCATTGTCCATTGTCCATTGTCCATTGTCCATTGTCCATTGTCCATTGTCCATTGTCCATTGTCCATTGTCCATTGTCCATTGTCCATTGTCCAATGTCCATTGTCCATTGTCCATTGTCCATTGTCCATTGTCCATTGTCCATTGTCCATTGTCCATTGTCCAATGTCCATTGTCCATTGTCCATTGTCCATTGTCCATTCTCCATTCTCCATTCTCCATTCTCCATTCTCCATTCTCCATTCTCCATTCTTCATTCTCCATTCTCCATTCTTCATTCTCCATTCTTCATTCTCCATTCTCCATTCTCTATTCTCCATTCTCTATTCTCCATTCTCTATTCTCCATTCTCCATTCTCCAATCTTCATTCTCCGTTCTTCGTTCTTAGTTCTCCGTTCTCTATTCTCCATTTTCCATTCTCCATTCTCCGTTCTTCGTTTTCCGTTCTCCATTCTTCATTCGCCCTTCTCCTTCTCTTTTTCACGCTCTTTTTCAGTTTCTTTTAACGTAAGATTATGTCTTACGGCAAGGTAAAGTGACTCCAAAAAAATAAAAATTGCGAGCATGACTTAAACATGCAAGATTTTGAGCGCAATTAAATGTAAATCTGAAATTTTGAAAGGATTTCAGTGGTTTATATCGATCCAACCGATCCACGAAATATCCACAATTATGCGCAGCGATACCCTCTTTTCGAACGATTGCATGCATATACTGATGTAATATGTAGAACTAATGTCTTGTAAGAAAAGGTGATGAAAGTAGTGTAAATATTTTATTGTCTTTTCGCGTTTTCTGATTTACTGATTTCTGATTTCTGATTTTTACTTATTAAATGAAATGAACAAAGTTTCATCTAATTAAAATGCACAGTATACAATGATACATATTACGTTGAACGTCCACCAATAGACATATTTTTTGCTGAATTGACTGAGCGTCAGTTAAACAGCAAATAGAATTATTCCATAAAAATGGATAATGTCTAAAATTTTTATGAGTAAACGCTCATGAAAGAAATTTTTTGTCACGATTAAATTCCACTATTAATTGTATTCACAATAGCTACGTATTTTGCCTACGACTTGCCAGCTTAAACCGTGTCTGTTTTCGAACTACTTTTGAAGACAGAAACTGATAAAAGCTGCAACCTGCATAATGTGTTTGAATCCTTATTGTTTTGAGTATCGCAGAGATGAACACAATTCAATTCTAAAAATGACAGTGAAAAATGAAATTGAAAATTAACAAAACAAAACTTTCAAGGTCAAATTTCCCTATACATTTTCTTTGAAATTACCTTGCCCATACCAATCTGTGCTTGGGAAGTACGCCAGAGTGCAAAGCCACCCCTCTAACCGATTTTACCTTTAAACATTGCATCTATTCCAATTTGATGTCTTGAATGTCAAACGACATAGAACATAGAAAAGTGAGCAGTCATCTTTTCCTTTTGCTAGATTGCATCCATATATTGCAAGAATTTGTTCGGAACTGTTGTCTTGCACGGAAACAGGGCTAAAGGCATATATGTGCATGTGACGTGACGCAAGAATTCTCGATGCGGGAAAAAATCAGCAAGTGTATATTATTCGAGAATAGTTTTTGAGTTTTTGCTGCTTTGCGTCAGTTAGTAGCTTGCCATTCTTTACATGAAACTATTGTACTTCTGTCAAGTATGCAAACAGAGAGTATCGATAGGCTGCAGGAAAGACGTAGAGAACGTTAGCTAATTGATATTTTAAGTGGCTGGCTATCATTTAGTTGTAAGCCAACTATGTTTCAAATCAATCTACCATAATGTATGGTGCTATCAACAATTTCGTTGAAATTGACGAATGCGAATCAGGATCTTTAAACTTAACTTCATTTAACAAACTATATGTAAATGTGTAAGGACAATTATTACAATACAGTAAATTATAAATTTGCGTAATAAACTGCTGAACATTCTCAAATTGTCAAGCATAGGGGTTGGGATTGGGATTGGGATTGGGATTGGGATTGGGATTGGGATTGGGATTGGGATTGGGATTGGGATTGGGATTGGGATTGGGATTGGGATTGGGATTGGGATTGGGATTGGGATTGGGATTGGGATTGGGATTGGGATTGGGATTGGGATTGGGATTGGGATTGGGATTGGGATTGGGATTGGGATTGGGATTGGGATTGGGATTGGGATTGGGATTGGGATTGGGATTGGGATTGGGATTGGGATTGGGATTGGGATTGGGATTGGGATTGGGATTGGGATTGGGATTGGGATTGGGATTGGGATTGGGATTGGGATTGGGATTGGGATTGGGATTGGGATTGGGATTGGGATTGGGATTGGGATTGGGATTGGGATTGGGATTGGGATTGGGATTGGGATTGGGATTGGGATTGGGATTGGGATTGGGATTGGGATTGGGATTGGGATTGGGATTGGGATTGGGATTGGGATTGGGATTGGGATTTCGTTACTCGCGCTAACTTTGATTTGTAGGCTTGCTAAAATCTAACAGATTTCACTCGAATACTAATGCCACTCGGTGAAAAACTTATGAAACTTTTTCCACCGTTTGAAAGATCCTGGTCTGCGGATCAACTTTGCTGAAAACAGTATTTTTCTTTATTGCTGGAATCCCGAGATATACCGTTATACAAAATACAACAGCGCGAGTAACGGAGGGTTAAGTTAAAAACTTAGAATATTGACGAATAGTTTATTCAAGACGACCTGTGCATAGTCAAAGAAACTTAAAAGGAGAAAAATTAATAGCATGAAGCAAGCAATCGACACTGATAAATTTTCTTCGTGTCTGTAATTAATTCATGAGTTTTTGTACAAACAGAACAAATATGTTTTACTGTCTGCATTTTACTGTCTGCTTTCTTACCTCTGAGTTGAAATAGCGACCTCCAAAGCACCGTGCCGTACTAATAATATTACACTTGTTTGCTCTCTTATATATCATTCAACGTACTACAGCAAACAACACTAGTCGTTATTTCGATGTATAGAATGCCTGAAGTATATAAAACAGTTTTGATAATTTACAATTTATAGATAAGAAATAAGTACCAACATGTAGGAAAAAATATATTGAAAGTCGAAAGGCTGCATGAAAGCAAAATATTTATCTTGCCTAGTGTTCGCAGGAATATTAGGCAGATTAGAGCAGGCTTGTTTATCGGCCAATACGTCGCTATTTATTTGGTAGTAAAATTAAAATTAGTCAGATAAGCTACGAAGCACATAAACAGGATTGCATCGTTTCCACGAAATATTGGATTTCGTAGGCTAATGAGAACCGATAATTTATTCCATCTCCTTTTCGCTTTTCTTATGAAACTGCCCTCCGCTTCCGCCGCTCCCCCGTCCCAACGCGTTTATTGTTTTTGGAAGGAAATAATACCCGAAGACTGTAACTCAAAGTCAACGTAATTAAGTTGTCGAAATGTGCCCATTCGTTCAGTAATGAATTGCTTCCGGGCGGGGGTGGCGAAGTGAATTGGTCTCACCGGTCGCGTCATTAATCTCCTGTCGGAAAGTGTGGCCAACCTGCCGGAAGCTGGCACAAGGCAGCCTCAAATCAAATCTAAATTAATGGCCATTTTACCCATAGCACTCAATCACACCGGACAGTTCACTTTCGATAACGTGCACCTTTTCCCGGCAGAACTTTTCGTTTCCTTTGTTCCCGCCCAGTACCTTGTTCCCATTTAAATTGCAATTAACCGGCACTTGTTCGGGGAACTTCAAGAAAGCGCTCAGTTGGTTGGTTGCATGTGCTTTTCCTTGCACTCCATTCCGTACCGTGGTTGCCGGGTTTTACGTGTGGGAGAATATCAAAAGATTGGACGGTCAAAAGGGAATGCCATTCTACTACGTACCTTCTGACACTGTTGCGAGTTTCCCGCACTTGGTCAACAAATTGCGTTTGCTGGTCACAATATTCTTCATAACGGATTCTAAGCTTGTATACGTTGTTATGTCATTATATTCTTTGAAATGTGGTTTCAAATATGTGAATAATATGTAAGAATGAAACAGGACATCTGAAAGATAGCTTTGCGTTGATGTATATACTGTCTCGCATAAGGGAGAAAAGTACCGTAACAAGCAACTTTCACTAGTGGCACGAGTCCTCTTCCGTATGCACCCGTTGTGAAGCCAAAGCTCCTATTCACGCTCGTTTGGCATGAAAAGGATAATTAAGAACGAGCTCTCCTGTCCGGTTTCATTGCAAGTGTTCGTGCACCTTAGACTGACTCCATTGTTGCTTACCGCAGGTAAAATTCAGTGTAGGGATGAGTTTCCTAGTTTCAATTCAATGTCTTTCTCGGTTCTCGGTTGAGTGCAACAAATTTTCCTCAAAATAATGCAATAATCGAATAATATACGGTTGCCATGGGTTTCAGTGGAGGCGGTTGGTGGATTGAAAATGGATAAGACTGCAAAATTGAACAAGGTTTATGTAGCTTTGAAGCAAAATAGATTATTTAATTACAACTTTTATTTTTCCGCGCAAACAGGGGATAACAAACTTTATTGGCCAAACTAACCTTCAATTAGCTACGGGAGCAACCCAACCAGGGTTCACAAAAACGTGTGGTCTAACTATTCCCCGGAAAAGAGGAAGAATTCTAGAAATCTGGGTCCTCGCTCTTCTGTTGGACAACCTGAAATAATTTCAAATTGCTGTCAAGCCTTTTTTTATACAATTACCTTCTACCTTCCCCGGTGCCACTTAATAATAGCCTTTCGAGAAAAAAGTCCAATCCGTTTCAACAACGGATTGATAGTTCACAGTAGTTCTAAGAGAGAGACAGATAGACACAACACATTTGAAAATATTTTACCTTGAACAATCCCACATTTTCCGGCTCTTAATTAGATATGCTAATCAGGCTTAACTGACACGAACATGCTTCGTTGCAAATGGTTGGAAAACGGCTGGCTGGTAGGAAAACCGGCATGCGGGAAAATAACAGATGATGAACGTTTAATCCACTTTCACCGGTATTTTTTTTTTTTTTTGGGTCGACAACGACCTACGATGCGAGTGAAAAAAAACTGCTGATTTTTGCTAAATCCGTTTTGAACTGGAGTGCACTGCGTTATCCAACCGGCATTAAGTATGTTTTAATGTTAGAGCTCCCATGCTTTACTGTAACTCAACTGGAATAAAAATGGCTGCGTTGAAATATAATTTAGAAGCGTTCCATTTTTTTCCTATAAATCATCCGTTAGTAATGCATCTCACTTGTATCCCCGCTGAGATGAAGCTAATGGAAAGCGTGGTTGCTGACCAAGTGTGCTTGTCCTGCGTTGCGAGCTTTAAAATCGACCCTGGCCCACACACACACACCCAGACACAGAAGAATGGACCGATACGGGGCTTTCCGCTCGATGTGAGCGACTTCGATTTGATGGGGTGTTGAAAGGAGCTTGCAATAATTGAATAAAATCCATTATATTGAGTGTTTTCAAGTTTAATGGGAATTCAATGGTGTCCATGACCGTAACTGTTGCCAGAAGAGGGCAGGGCAATTTTGCTGCATTGTGCTCTATATTGGCGTTGGCATGGGATTCGTTGACAGAATTGATGCGGCGTTGAAACTTCGCATGTGGATGTGTTGGGCCAGAAAAATATCAATAAATATGTTGCGTACGACTATGACAGATCTGTCTTACAAGATACCATTAACTCATAGAATTTATAGAAGTCTAAAACTAAAAAAGTGAACAAATTTTGAGTTTACTTTCATTTTTTCGTGGACAACATTTTGCAGTTTAATCGATCAGAATGCCGTTTATTCAATTTTTCGTCTTTAATATTCGGCTTTGCTGTTCAGCCTGCTCGGTCTTTTTTATTTTACTTTTTGTGCTTTTCTCCTTTATCATATTGTTTTGTTTCCATTGACTTTTACAATTGTCGCCCTTTACCTTTCTTACATTGTTATCGATCTTCATTTTATAACCTTTTTTTGTCTCTGTGATGTTTCTTTCCATGGATGGATGGATGGATGGATGGATGGATGGATGGATGGATGGATGGATGGATGGATGGATGGATGGATGGATGGATGGATGGATGGATGGATGGATGGATGGATGGATGGATGGATGGATGGATGGATGGATGGATGGATGGATGGATGGATGGATGGATGGATGGATGGATGGATGGATGGATGGATGGATGGATGGATGGATGGATGGATGGATGGATGGATGGATGGATGGATGGATGGATGGATGGATGGATGGATGGATGGATGGATGGATGGATGGATGGATGGATGGATGGATGGATGGATGGATGGATGGATGGATGGATGGATGGATGGATGGATGGATGGATGGATGGATGGATGGATGGATGGATGGATGGATGGATGGATGGATGGATGGATGGATGGATGGATGGATGGATGGATGGATGGATGGATGGATGGATGGATGGATGGATGGATGGATGGATGGATGGATGGATGGATGGATGGATGGATGGATGGATGGATGGATGGATGGATGGATGGATGGATGGATGGATGGATGGATGGATGGATGGATGGATGGATGGATGGATGGATGGATGGATGGATGGATGGATGGATGGATGGATGGATGGATGGATGGATGGATGGATGGATGGATGGATGGATGGATGGATGGATGGATGGATGGATGGATGGATGGATGGATGGATGGATGGATGGATGGATGGATGGATGGATGCATCAGTCAAGAGCAAAAAAATTGACTGACAGGCTAGTCGAGCAATCATTCAGCACTGCAATTTATGAATTGTTTTGAAGGGTAGAAAACAGAGAAAGACAATCACTGTCAGCAGTTCAGCAGTCATGTCCATGGACTGACAGATAAAATAATGCTGAATGCGTTTCAAAGTCGCCTTCATGCAGGGCTGTCAATTTTTTCAGAGAACACTTTCAGACACCTCTGCTGGTAAATTTATACGAAATCGTGCTAAATTCTCAGAAAAAATAATAACGCGTAAGGTCATTACGAATATTTAATAATTTTTTCTTTGGGTCGCTGAAAGGGGGACGAAAAAAAAACAAAGAGATTAATCGAGTAAAAAAAATATGGATCCAGGGCGTTTTTATTTAAGATTTAAATGTGAAAACCAAATCTATTCTTGCTTTTAATATATACGTTATTATTTTCCATGCAAAAATCTACGAAAAAAAGACAAAAATGAAAGAAATTTTTTTTAGCTGATTTTCGGAAATTACATTGTTCGAATTTCCATTTCTATTTCGTGTTACACACTTTAAAAATAGCACCGAATTCGGCAAAATTTTGCCGAAATCTCAACAGCCGAATGTTCGGTAAAAATGTCGATGGTGTATCGACGTTTACGGATCTTTAGTAACGTTGTTAATGTTGTTTGTTCGCGAAAGAGCGATCAAAAAGTTGTAAAGCATATATTTCCAATGAGATAAACTATAACATCGAAATACAGTTTTCGTTAAGAGCACAATAGTAGGAAAACGATCGAAGATAAATTATTTGCAACTCGTGGCAATGTTCGTTATTAACAAACCCAACTTCGCAGATACAACCAAATGTTAGAGTTTGCCTCAGGGTCGCCACATTTCCTACCAAATACGCATTCTAGTGTTGTAATTTATTGTACGTTATAATTTTATGAACCTTAATTGTAATTTATTAGGGTAACGAAAAATTAAAACTAACGAAGTACGAACCAAAGATATAAGTTTCGTCCCGCATTCGTAACGTAACTAAATTATTATGACAAACTGTCGTACCTAGTTAGCGGAATATTCTACTCAGGTAATGTTCAGGTCGTTGCTAATAAAGCAGCCCGCTTGTTAGCTGTTTCCAAAAAGGAAGAATATAATAAGGGAACCACGGCTGGATCTGGCGTCTGCAACTATCAGCTGAATTGAGCGAGGCTCCCCACCGCACCGCAAGGATGACGAACTTTTTCGCAGAAGTTTATTTCATCACTTGCCGAACTGCAAGCAAACTGTTTCGCAATTATTCTCCAGCTTTTTTTTCTTTGCACCCTGAGCCAGCCGTTCCGTATGCTCATTAGGATTGACATAAATAACACCTTCACTGATGAATTATATCTGTAGGTATGACACACACAAAAAAACTGCAAATCTGAAAAAAGGAGGGGAGGCACATGTGCAAGTGAATTCCAGTGCATTCAAGAACATTTTTTCTTTTTTGTGAAAGGACAACTTTTGTCAGTCCCATTATTTTTCGTGCAAGATGTAATTTACGTGAAAAGAAGGAACTTCTTGAATGTGTCAATTTATCAGCCCTAATGTAAAAGGGTATTTCTGTTCAATGGTTCACTATTGTGCAGTAAACTTTTTAATTATTACTAAAACTGCTCAGATAAATTTGTTACTGAAATAGTTATCGGGTTGTTGAACATACACAACTTATGTTCGCTAGTTGTGAAGGTCGAAGAAACGGTGCTTACCACCGATCAATAAAACTTTATGTTTCAATCATCCATCGTATCAGGAATCTCAACGTTTTCTGTTCTGAGCGCCCGGTACAAGTTAAACTTGCGAACTACTTGTAAAGCGCCAAGGAAACATGCATTAAGCTGTACTACATTAATCTGATAACATCGTCGGGAGTCAAGCATCATTGAAAGCTATATTTTCAGTAAAATTCTAATTAGTGGAAAAGTTTGATTCTGCAACACAACCACTCGTCAAGTTCATTTTCTCATGTTAAAATTATGGTTGATTAACTATTCAACGGTGGTAATGTACCTCGCAGCTGATCGTAGTTTCGTCTTTACCAGATTTTATTTACTCTAGATTGTTTCAGAAATAGTTTAGTTTAAAATTGAATATGCACTCACAATCAGTCCGCAAAATTCCAACTGTTATTCCACGAGCTCGTTTCCACAGCTGGAAACTCAGCTCAGTTCTAAACGAAGGCAAATATTAAATAACAAAAACATAAACAATTCCACAAAAAAAATTGCATTCTTCCGCCAACGCAATCACAGCTGTTGCTGAATGTTGTAGATCTAAACTACCACCGTCATCATCATCATAACCATCCGGGTGGTGGTGGTCCGATTATCCCGCTTTGAAACGAACAAACATCAATTGGAGCGGTTGATTTGCATACAACACATTTCGCACAATAACGACAAAAGCAGGCTCACAGCATCACCCCAGCAACAGCCCATGTTCATATGTACGTGTACGTGTATGTACGGGGTATGATGGGAAAAAAATTTACATACCCGCTGTTGGCAGCTAGTGTACAATTTGAAAGCCGGAAAAATGATTCCCTGATGAGGTCCATCCAGCACCGGTCCAATCAACTCGCTCAGCCTATCCTAGCCAGTTACCATCGTACCGGTGCGGTGTGGTGCATAGAACCTTCCGCGCTCATTTCCGGGCCGGCCAATTCTCCACCATCAGTCGTCGGACTTTTGTGAACTCAAATTGAAAAACTTTTCTAATTGTTTTGTTTCACATTCTGTAATCTCATTTTATCATCATTCTTGATGCTTGTCATAAATTGTACTGTTTTTGTTTGTGCTTGCATATTTGCATGTCATGCATGCTAACCGGATTGGATGCATGTTCAAACTTTTCAACATGATTAAATCGTTATTCGGACAGCTAAATCCTCTCCTAATACTCTTTTATTGAACACAAGCAAACGTACTATGCACTCATGTTTCTTTTATTGATTTTACCCACTACATCGTATTTCTTGCTTCGGAAAGTAGAAAGCCTTCGCATCGGACACATCCTGCTGACATCGAGTGCCAGCAAGAACATTTCTCAAAATAGAAACCCTATAATAAAATGTTTTTACCATCCGCTGCTGGTGCCACATCCAGAAACTGGTCAGTTGGCAAAAATGCCATGAAGCCTTCATCGCCCCAAGCTGCAGTATCGCGTCTTGAGACTTTCGAGAGAATGCAACCTTGTACTTGAAATAAGAACCAGCCCAGCGCAGCAGCGGTAGAAACTAAGCCGACGGAGGATCACCAGTAAATATGAATCTCTGCCAACGAGAAGATTTTCTTCTATTCAATTTTACGACATGAGCTTTCGTTTTGAAACGTCCAGCAGAAGGCAAAAAAAAGAAGATATCATAAAAAAATGCATCAGCCAAAGCTATTATATTGCAGTGAGAAGCGCAATAGGGTGGGCCCAGTGCGAGATAACCCACAATTTTATCATTTTGGTGCATTTTGATGCATTTTGATGCGTTGTAAATAAACTAAACCTTACTAAATGTTTGATTTTCTTATTTTAAAAATTTGTCTAGCCTTTTTACCTAAATTTTTATCAATGAAAAAGTCGAATCATTGACGCCTTAGGATTCTCATTTGTTTGATTTAGTAATTTGCCTTTTAATTATATTGAGTATATGCTTATCGACTGTGAAACTATATTTTTTGGATGATTTTTCGGCTTTGCAGTCGTTTGATAGCAGCTAAAACAACGTTTTGCTTCTAAAAATCCGACGTTTCGGTGATTTTATTTCACCTTTATCAAGGAAACTAAAAATATTTCGACAATTTGAGCAACTTTTACATTTTGGAGAAAGTTGGTTTGACTTACAGAGGCTGTGTTTTGTTGTCATATGTATGTGTGTATCTTTCATTAAATTGTCCACGTAGTTTGCAAATGGCTTCCTACTAGTATGGTTATATAATGTTTCTAATAATTTTTCTGTCCTAGTTTATTTGTTTAATTACTTACTGCATTTAACTAAATGTTTTTCATCAGTTTTACTTAAAATTGTTTCATTTAGTTTAGTTTAATGCAGTAAGTAATTAAACAAATAAACTAGGACAGAAAAATTATTAGAAACATTATATAGCCATACTAGCAGGACGCCATTTGCAAACTACGCGGACAATTTAGTGAAAGATACACACATACATATGACAACAAAACACAGCCTCTGTAAGTCAAACCAACTTTCTCCAAAATGTAAAAATTGCTCAAATTGTCGAAATATTTTTAGTTTCCTTGATAAAGGTGAAATAAAATCACCGAAACGTCGGAGTTTTAGAAGCAAAACGTTGTTTTAGCTGCTACCAAACGACTGCAAAGCCGAAAAATCATCCCTTTTAATTATATTCTTTTTTTTTCTTGGTCGTCTCTCCACTCTTATTACCTATCCTGCAATTTTTATATTTGGATAGGTACTATATTCATTAGAATATTTTTTACCGTTTCTGTATGTCTACATTTTTTACTTTTCAAATCACTTGCTCATTTGCTGTATAGAATCTTTTCTTCTCTTTTCTATTTTTAGTTAGGCCATTACAATTAGGCCATTATTTTATGATCATGATCATCACCATCATCATCATCATCATCATCATCATCATCATCATCATCATCATCATCATCATCATCATCATCATCATCATCATCATCATCATCATCATCATCATCATCATCATCATCATCATCATCATCATCATCATCATCATCATCATCATCATCATCATCATTATCATCATCATCATCATCATCATCATCATCATCATCATCATCATCATCATCATCATCATCATCATCATCATCATCATCATCATCATCATCATCATCATCATCATCATCATCATCATCATCATCATCATCATCATCATCATCATCATCATCATCATTATCATCCCTAATTTGCCCTAATTTTCAAATTTAGAAAATGAAATCTTGTTTATGCCTTCTCTTAATATCCTGACTACTTTTTAGTTTCTCCTCACACGGGTTTTCTCAATTATCATATTTTATATCCATGTCATGTCATTTATCATATGAGCCTTGCATTCCTGCACCGGGTTCCATGTTTTCTCTCTATTCTCTCTCTCTCTAACTTATGTTCGGTGTCTCCTTGGGCTATTTGTTATTTCTTCTCATTGCTATAATAAAAAAATCTAATTCATCTGTCTGTCCTTTTTTATCCATTTCTTTTTAACATCAAAATTTTAGTTTTATTCTTTTATACATCATACACCGTTTTCTTATGATTTATGTTGCTTCTCTGAATTTCACATGCTCATTTTTGTCTATTGATATTTTGAATCCTGTGTTTTCTTTCAATCATTTTCATTTCTTATACAATTTTCGTCTTTTTCCCATCTTTTAATCCCATTTGGCTGTTGTTGATTACAAACTGGTTTATCTCCTATATATCTACTAACTTTTCTATGTTTTCTGCAGGCGCCTTTTTGTTTTAACTGTTTTTCATCTCTCTATACCTTTTACCCTCCTTTTATTCTCTCTCACTGTCAATTTCTCTTATTACTATAAAAAATGGTTTTTTTGTCTTATGAATCTGTTCGGCGCTTTCCACTGTTTTCTGCCATGTGTTTTTGTAGTTCCTAATGATTTTATCTATTCCATTTTATATTTTGTTTTTTTTTTGGTACAGCACTCAATTAATTTACTTCCTGTTATCTTATCGTTTAGAGCTTTTTCCTACTCGACTTGATTTTTTTGTTTTGTTTTTTTTATTTCCAAACCTGTTGTTTTGCCTGCATTTTCTGGTGCATAATCAAGGATTAAAAATTTTCCTGTTTTTTTTCTCAATATTTCTCTCTTTAACGATCTTTTCTGTGTATTTTGCTATTTTCTATCTAACCGTATTTGTTATTTCTCTATCTGTTCTGTTTCCTATCTCAGGTTCCTTTCATAACATAAATGGACATATTTAGACTATTTAGATTTTTTTATCATTTTTCAATTTTGAATCATTTTTTTTCTTTTTAAATTTTTCCATATTTTGAATTTCTCTCTTTTCGGTTCTATATTTTCCCTCTTTTCTTTCTATTTTTTCACACTCTTGTCCCTTTCTTGATTAGTTCGCCCGCATCTGGCCTCCCGGTCTTTACTGTCGCCCTTTCTGCCAAGTTCAGTTTAATTTTGATTTTCATGAGCTCTATTTTCCTAAACATTTATTTACTTTGAAAATGTATTCTTGTATTCATATCTCAGGGAGGAAACATTACACAGTCAATATTCTTTAATGCAAATGTTAGTAAATATTCTTAGCTATGCTTTGCTTCTTAGCTAAAATATTATCTGGAAAAAGTTTTCCACGAAATTTTCCATGGTGATGCAATATTCCAAACAAAAGTCGTAAAAACTATCTTCTATTCATGGGATGTTCTGTCTTTCCTGTCTCTTCTGTCTTTTCCATTTTTTCTATCTTATCTGTCTTTGCTTCTTTCCTGTCTTTTCTGTCTTAATTTTTGCCTGTTTGTTCTATCTTTCAACCTTTTCTGTCTTTTGTGTCTTATTTTCTGTCCTTTTGTTTTGTCTATATTTTCTGGCTTTTGTGTCTTTTTTATCATTTCTGTCGATTTTATCTTTTTCACTTTTCAGTCATTTATTTCTTTTTTGCCATTTCTGTCTCATCTTCTGTCTCAATTTCTGTCTTTCTGCTTGATCTATCTTTTCTGCCATTTCTGTCTCAATTCTTAATCTTAATCTGTCTATCAATCTTCCTGTTTTATCCATCTTTTCTGTCTTTTCAGTCTCTTCTGTATTTTCTATCTTTTCTGTTCTAATTTTTGTCTTTTCTATTCTAATTTTTACCTTTTCTGTCCTAATTGCTATATTTTCTGTTCTTATTTCTAGCTTTTCCGTTCTAATTTCTATCTTTTCTGTTCTAATATCTATATTTTCTGTATTTTTGTTTGTTCTGCCCTCATTTGTGTCATTTTTTCTTTTCCGTTCATTTTATCTTTTCTGTCTTAATTTCTGTCTATCTAGTTTTTGCTTAATCTATCTTTTTTGTCTTAATTTCTGTCTTCCCATTTGATCTGTCTTGAGTCTTATGCCTTTTCTGTTTTGTCTATCGTTTCTGTCATTTTTGTTCGCTGTCTTTTCCTTCGTAGTTTCTGTCTTGTCTTTCTTCTCTGCTTTTTTGTGTCTTTTTTGGCTTTAAAAATCGAGGAGCAAAAAAAATTAGTTAAACTAGAGTAAACATTTTTTGTATAAAATCAATTATCTGTGGGTTTTACAGCCTAAAGAACTCAAAAAACGAGCGTACGGAGTCTTATCGCTTCTAGCTTGAAACAAAAGTGGAAGTACAAATAATGTAATTTCCGAAAATTGGCAAAAAATAAATTCTTTCCATTTCGATTCTATTTTGGAAGGTTTTTGCATGGAAAATAATGACGTATATATAAAAAGCAAGAATAAATTCGGGTTTCACGATTGAACTTCAAGCAAAAATTTCTAAAAATCTTGTTTTTTGGGTGATTAAGAAAATCTTTGTTTTGGCCTTATTCTGTTTTAATTTCTATCTATTCTGTTGGTTTTATCTTTATTGTCTAAAGATATAAGTTTTCTGTCCTCAGGGATGGTTCGATCGCTCTGACTCAATTTTGATTCATTTGACAGTACTGTCTTAACGGGGCCAAATATGACAAAGTGACAAAGTTACAAAGTAGTTACGGCGCTACAATGCTAGTATTTTGTTAGTGACTAAATGAACGTTCATTTAGTCACTGATGAGTTACTAGCGTTGTAGCACCGTAACGACAAACGATACAGCAAAACTTTGTTCAGAAAAAATGTAGATTACAACTAGTTCTACAAATGTCCCATACATAACATTGTCATATTAGGCTCGGCTGAGACGGTACAGTATGGTTTCGAATTTGGCATGGTTCGATTTTGGCATGGTTCGATTTTGGCATGCCTCGATTTTGGCATGCCTCGATTTTGGCAACAAAAGTATCCGTTTTTGACAACACAAAATATTTCCCTTACAAAAATATGCTTGAATATCTGTCAGTTTCCGCATATATGCTTTAAATGACGCAAAAATGTTGCTCTCAGTGTGTTGATGAACAAAAGATTGCTGTTATAGAATGTTTCGAACAATAATATTTTTATTGTCGTAGGACTACGTCTTACCGCTGGTTGCGAAAAACTTACTTGCATCGGACGGAAGTGCTCTTGGTGGACTTTTCAAGCATAAAATGATTGCAATCGTTGATTAAATTGACGTAGCGTAAGCCTACAGAGTAAAAGTTCGAGTTCGCTTGCTTTTTTGCCCAGCCATAGCGAATGCCTATCGTTTCCGTATTTCTGTTTTTATATACCACAAGTTTTCTGTTTCTCTTGCATGTTTGATTTTTTATCCTGGTTTCTATAATGTTTCTATCATCTTGTTTTTTTCTTGGTTATTTTTTCTGTCTCTATTCTTTTATTCGGTATTCGTAAGTGTGGTTTTATGATCTTCTTCGTCATTCTTATCTACACCGTTTAAACGCTTTCTTTCTTGTCTGACTTTTCCATGGTCGTTCGGCTATGTAACAATCATTTGTTACTTTTATGCCTTTTCAATATCCGCTGTACTAATGTTTACTTTGTTTTTTATATCGTTTGATATATGCGGTTTTCTGCATTATTGTTTTCATTGCCTTTTTTATTTGATTTGATTATTTTGTTTCCTCTGTTATTCTCACCATTGCCGTCTTCTGCAACTATTATGATTATTCTATCATTGCAATCTATTTTGTTTGTTCTTTTTCTCCGTGTCTGTGTCTCTTATGTATTTTCTTTTGATTATTTTTTTCAATTTAATATAGCTACTATTATATAGTGGTTGTTGTTGTTGTTGTTGTTTTTTATTAACGACACTTTACACCTGTTAGTGCATTCGTGTCGGACTATTCGGTGGTATTTTTATTTATATTCTTTAGATTCTTTTATTTACATTCTCTATAGCCACCCTAGCCCGACAAGAAGCATTCGAAAGACAGCGTCCGGTCTTTTACCGATCCGATGTCTTCGTCCATACCGGTCCGTCGCCGCCATCGTCGTCATCCTCTCACGTAATCGAAATGGAAGCTTAAATGAAACCCCTGGGGTAATCTAGGGCATCTAGAGAGCTTGAGCAGTGAGACTGGGTGCTGCACTTTGAGAGGAGGTGAACGGCTTCGTATCAGAAGTAGGAGCACAGTTTCAATTGCATTATGGTTTGAAAAGAAGTGCTTTTTTGTGTACACGTGGCTGGCCGACGAGAATCGAGAGTCAATAGATGCTCGTAAATTTGCGACAATCGTTTTTTGTTTTTTTTTCTTTTGTAAGTATATCCATTTTTATTACATTGACCAGCTTTTTAGCACTTGGAAATTGTAACCAATAAATGCCAGTTTTCAAGAATGAGCCTGATTAGTCCGTCGATTTATCGCATCCATTAATTAATGCGTAGCCTGTCAGCCAGGGTAGAAATCTGTTGATTGAAAATTGAAATTGAATCTGTCATTTACAAGCAAAGTTTTATTTCTAGACGCTAACGTCATACTAGAGAGCCCACGTCATACTCAACGAATTACCTTGAACCCGAAACCTACACTCAGCCATCCAGTATGAGCTTCGAATAGTACAAATGGGAATCATTCAAACTTTTTAACGCATATCGAACCTGATTATTACGATTCGGGACGCGCACAAGCTAAAGGTCAAATGAGCTTGACCTTTTTATACTTAATTGCAATTAAAATGTACTTACTTAGTATTTAAAAATGGACAGAAAATGAATACGGGTATGTAATTAATTGCTGCATACCCTTTTTGTTTGAATATCATTTTAAACATCCCTTGGAAATGGAAAATGCACTGCCAAAGTGCTGGGTGCCAAATTAAAAACTCGCCAAAAGACGCAATGGGTCGCCATTCGAAATTATTTTTAAAAATAACATCCTGCGTATGCCGCATGCTAGTAGGTACCTGGTTCCTATAATGCATTTGCCGAATATGGAATTGATTAAAAAACCAAACAAGGGTGGAAGTGAATAGATTGAAGCTGTCGAAGTCAGACGACTACTCGTTTTTGCTCTAATTGAACCCATGTCAAAAATAATGTCTACTATTTTGGTCCTTCTGGCGATTCTCATTGAATCAAAACTGCGAAAAGCCGCTTGTGTTTCACCAGTTTACTGGAAGTCAATATCTGGCCCGCTCTGAAATATCCGCAATTTATGTTTTTTTCCGCTGTCGTAAGCATAGTGAAGCGACACGTTCTGTTCATAGTTTTTAACATTAATGAAACATGACATTTACTGCGGACTATTCCCGAGAAAAAAAAATCCAACCGCTGCAAACAAAAAATTCATTTTTTTTATCTGTCGCATCCTGTACCGCATTTTTTCCCATTCTCGTCCAACTTCACAGGACATTCGCCGTGTGTGCATCTCTGTAATTCTCCATACGAGTCACATAGGTTTTTAATGAGTTACGGCCACAATGCGGCCTGGCAGCGAAACCGATTTGGTCCAGCGGACGGTTAATCAAATTTCAAATTTATCAGCACGTGACATTCCGCGTTGCCTGCCGGTTGGCCGACGGGAAGCCGTACGTTCTTCGAATGCGGGAAGAATGCGCGAAAAAAAGAACGAACGGCCTCCCTGTCCTATGAATATCCTATGTAGATGTCACTGACAATTTATCCAATTTGAGTTCTATGGGAGTAATTTAATATATGATGTAACCGCAATCCGATGCAATTGTAATTGTGTTAATTATTATTTTCTGCTGTTGATTGACGAAAATTAAGTTTTGCCGTATTTAAATTTATCTGATACAGTGGGAAGTATAATTGGCTGTCTCGTTATACATTAACCAGTAAACACCAGTGCGCTGCAGCGACCGAAAAATTCGATTAACTCACAAATCAAAAAGATTGGTTCTTTATCGCATAATGAAAAATTCAAGAACTGTAATTTACGACACATTTGGATTGTAACTGGCACTGGAATGGTTGAATTAATAAACTGGTTAATTTGATAAGGATGGGATCAGTTGATCAAAGATCGCTTAGCAGAGAATGATTTTTTTTGCTGGTTGATATCTATGTAAGTGATTTAGGAAAAAAAACTTCAAAAATATGATTATCAGAGTTGCTTTTGGATAATTATAAAAATGTTATCTTTTCGAAACCTTCTAAGAAAATATTCTATTGTTTACTATCGGTATATCAATATATTTCTAGTACCCTAGTCCTCAACACAATATTACAATAAAAATTCACTAAAACAGTCATTACTTAATTTATTATAACAGTAGTTTTAACAATCGTTAGAGGGGACGGTAGAAAAAAGTAATGAAACAGAGATGTTTCTAGTGTCCAAACAGAGTGGGACAAGCCGTGACGGGAAAAAAGCGAAAAATTAGGTAAGGGAATGCCATTGAAGCAACGCTTAATTAAGTATGCGTTTAATTTGTTACTAGTAACCCCCTAAACGGGGTAACTTGCAACTAGCAATATTTTTTGGAAATTGAACGAATTTAAAGATTTGTATGAGTTTCTTTTGACTCGAATATGCAAATGATAATCCAATTTTTAATGCTTTTGCTATGAATATACGCATGAATGTCCTATGTCACGTTGGTGATCCCCGTAACGAAAATTATAGAAATACCTTTTTATATTATTCATGCAGTTGATATTCCTTGCCTGGATCCGATAGAGCTGCCTTCTTTAAAGACCATTCACATATTACGTAACGCACTTAGGGAAGCGGGAGTTGTGTAACAACGTATTACACGAGTTAATGAAAAGACATGGTGAACTTAAGGAAAAAGGACTTACGTCCTCTTTATTCACTACCGAGTTACAAACTGATTTTCCTTAATTCTAGCACTCTTAACCTAGCCTAGCTGCTACCTCTAAGCGGTTATTCCTACCTCCCACGCTGCATCGATCGGTGCACTGGAATAGTGGAAAGCGGAGAGAGTGATAGCGTGGTTTCCCACGGTTTCCATATTCTACTTTTCCCACGCTGCGCTGGGATGCGATCTTGCCAGATGTGCGTGCCGGGTGTTTTACGACAGGAGTGGAAAACAATATTAAGAATTTCCACTCCTTGATGGTTTCGCTTCTATGCGGGAGGGATATTTGTTTGCTGTGTTAACTCCTCTCGTCTTAAATGACTTTGTCCGCAAAGTCGATTGGATGTCGATGACTGCTGTTCTTTGGATGGTTTGACTTTGATGCTGGTCTTTGGTTTGCTGGAGCGATAACAAAAGATAATGATAATTATCAGGGTCACAATTACCGAAGTTCCAATGGATCCGAATATATTGAATTTCCAATTAAACAAATCGTGTCCTTCGTGCAGTAACTGGAGCTGCTCGCGGTGGTTCAGAGTGAGCTGTTGCAAGTATTCGACCGGGAGAGCGTCTATCAGGTGGTGCTCAGCGATGTGAAGTCCAATAGTCGGGTAGAACGTGTTTCCTGGAACGATAGTCTCCAAATTTGCGTAATATTCTCCATTGATTCGTAAACTGCAATTCACGAACTGTATTAGGAACGAATTTGATGTGACATCTGCGACAGCATCATTTATTAGTACTGTGGCTTCATCTATTCGTTTTATTAGACCGTTGGAATAAGTTTTTTCGACCATACAATTAGAGTGGATGCACTCTGGGGTATGGCTTAGCATCGATTTGTCACACAAGAAATATTCACCGATATCTTTACAACCTTGATTGAGTTCGCAAGTTTCAGCATCATTTCTTAAAAGGTAATTCTGTTTCATGGTGATTCGTTTGTCGTTTCTAATAATGGAATCAATGTAGTTGTATTCAAAAATTGTTTTTGTTAACTGTGGATCTTTTAGTAAATAAGCTAGGTGAGTTGAAATCATCGTTACTTGTGCGGTTGATCGAGAGAGTAGTTGCTCGAATGATACGATATGGATGTCGTGTTTGTTTAACTGTGCTTGTATATTTTCTTTTTCCATCCTAAGCAGTCGGTTGGTAATGTCCGTTATTGTTTCTATACGGCGACTTATCACCTCGTTGATCACAACATGATTATTGTTTTGTTGAATGAGCGCATTGAGATTTGAGATGAGGATTCTTAGATCATCGGCGTCGGGTGTTCTGGATATCAATTTCCATGCGGTTCCTAGAGCATTCAATCGTCGAGAATGTCGTGGAGTGGCTGGTTTTAATTTTACAAAGGTTTCTGACAATCTATCTTTCTTAATTTCAATTAGCTTATACAGTGGATTGTATATGTTATGATCTTATTTTATCTTAATGGGGTAATATCTACTTGCACGTTTATTATTAGTGTGCGCTTTTTCGTATATGTAAGTATTTGTTTCGTATGGTTGGTAAGTTTTTGGGATAATCTTTTCTTCTTTCTCTTTAAAACGTTTCAAACATTTTTTTATTGTTACGGTTTCTAATCTCTGTTAGTGTTTCGTTTGAAAAATTATTTGTGTTCTCTCCTAGATAAATATTTCTTGGTGTTTTTTATAAAAGAGTGTATAGAGTTTTATATGTGTGTGTTGCTTCTTGAATAAGACTTTTAACAGTAATGTCAGGATTGAATGACTTTATATATCTAGCTATTTTCCTAAGTGTAGAATGGCAACTCTCTACTTGACTGTTAGTCTCAGATTTATTAACGAGTGTTTTGAAAAGTTTTCTAAAGAAAAATTGAATATAGAAGCAAATACCTATATCTATATGTATTATTTCTTCAGGATGATTATGGGTTTTGACTTGAAGAAATTGTTGAGGTTTTGTTTATTTTATTTTTATAGTTCATATTTTTTTGTTTTAAAAATCTAATATGTTTTAACATGTTGCATGCTTGTGCATTTGTGAGAAGTATTTTTAATTTGCTGTGAATTTTCTTTAGTGTTTCGATTAACGAAATTGAGTGGTTTTCACTTCTTCTAATTGTTCTTCTTCACTATTAAGATCTATAACACTGGTTTGGGAAAAACTTTAACTTTAGCTTAAACTATTTTTGAGTTACAATGTTCTTTCTAGATTTCCTGAA
The DNA here is from genome assembly GCF_943734655.1 of Sabethes cyaneus. Taxonomy (NCBI): domain Eukaryota; kingdom Metazoa; phylum Arthropoda; class Insecta; order Diptera; family Culicidae; genus Sabethes; species Sabethes cyaneus. Next base: position 49,102,762 of record NC_071355.1, read on the forward strand.
TATTTCACATAGTTGGTTCGTCTGTAAAAATGCCATTCATTATTGCGGTATTGAAAAATTGTTTTAATTTGCTTTAAAGAACTGCTTTGGGAAACTCGGTTCCGTAAGGATGTGTCTGTTATGTCTTTCGAATGGGACGATGTGCTGATCTGTTGATCTTTTTTCAATTTGAAAAATTAACTGGTTACGAAAAACGTTTATGGGAGCTTTAGTTTATGGACAACTATCGTCGTCATCAGCCGAGTGTTGAGTTGGAGTTAAGGATTTGATTTGGATTCGGGATAGCGTGTCAGCTACGACGTTGGATTTTCCGGGTTTATAGAACATTTGATAATCATGTTCTTCGGGAAAGGATTTTTGTTAATTTTTGGAGAAAGTGTGAATGTTAGTGGAAGATGATCCGTGAAGATGTTTTGTTGGTAGCGTAATTTTCTTCTGTCCTGGAAATAAAAGTTATTGGACGCTCACCGTCGTAAAATTGATGAGAAAGCACAGATCCTAGTGCTTTATCGCAAGTAGTAAGGAACGGTTTTCTGAAAAAGCTAGAACATCATTAGATTAGTTAAATTTGTTTTTTTTTTTATTCGGCTGTGGCCATCCTCTCCTCTTAAAAGTTTTGTCAAAGGCTTCTTTTACAAAACGTCTATAATATCCGGATAGTCTGAGGAATCTTAAATCTTTTTCAAAAAAATTGGTTTTGGATATTTTGAATGCATTTGACATACATGAATAGAGTTTGGTTTAAGAACTTTCTGGAACGATAAATCCTAGAAATTCGATTTTGCTTTTCAAAAATTCTAATTTATCAGGCTAAATTTTGAATTTTCGCAGTGTTTTAAGGATAATTTTTAAAATTTCCAACTGCTCATGGAACGCTTTTCCAAAAATAATGAAATCATCAATGTGAGCATGACAATATTTTTCAATATGTTCTCGTAGTATATCACCCATTACTCTTTGAAAAATAGAAGGTGCGTTTATCCGTTTAAATGGTAATCGAATGAACTCGTATGTGCTGGAAAAAATCACTTTATCGAAACTCAAAATGATTGATTTTGAGTTAATACAATATCAAAATTCTTTTTTCTAGAAGGAATATGAATATCATTGGAATAAAAATTCATTGATACTAAGCCGCTGAATTTCGATGTTGCTGTGTATTCGTTTTGAGAAATTCATAATGCGTATTCATAATATGAATATCAGTTTCAGCGCATTGCACTGAATATTTATATTCTAGTGGATTGGGACGCAACAGATTGCAGAAGGCTTTGTGATGACAATTTCCTTTAAAGTTGAGATAATTGTTTGTGCGATTTGCGTTGAAATCAAACGTTTATGGTGAAAACAACGCTTAGTGAAAATATCAACACCTCGAGATATAACTGACATTTTTGATATTGAGTATCATTTTCAAATTCGTTGATACTGATATTTGATATTCAGTTTTAGAGATGGAATAATGATTATCTGTTCCAATAATATCGTGACTGGATATTGAAATTGATTTTCATGCTGATAAATATCAGCTACATGGAGAGCGAGTTGATATTTAATTTTATGAGTATCAACTGATAATTTTAAGCACTGAGTCGTATTTGCCATTGTTGACGGAGAATGTCATTTTTTCTATATTTTATTGTGACATTGGGATCTGGTGAAATCCAGATGTTAGGGCTAACGTTGTGAAATAGTTATTGTTAGCTAAAACAGTTGAGGTATCAGGGATAGGATATTTATCGCTGATAGTCTTTGGATTGACTTCTTGGTAGTTTATAACTAGTCAATACCTCTTTTTATTTGATTGATCCAGTCGGGATGGTCTTATTATGCTGTCATTTAGTAGTTTTTCAATCTGTTTATTCTTAAGTCTTAAGTCAGAAGTTGAGTGATTGAGGGTATGAATTATATGGCAAAGGAAATGTTTGTACCATGACGAATTAAAAATGTCTGTATTTTGTAGGGTCTTGAAAAAGGATATATATTATTTAAAACGTTGATAGAAGAGAAAAAACACTATTGTTCTGTTATTTTTTGTGACTGTAAAGCCGAAAAAACAAACTCCATACAATCATATTCTTCAACTATCCTGTAACGCTTCTCATATTCTGTTAAACTGTTTACAATTTAAACAATCTTAAAAAATAATTTGAAGATGTTTGATGCATTTGTATTTGTATTTGTATACTAGTTCAGTTTATAAAGTCGTACAATTTGTCGTCAGAGCAAAACTTCGATTCAGTATTAATTACTGAAAAATCAATTAATTGAAATTAGCTAACTAGATTAGTCCGTCAGTAGTTCTGGTTTCTGCAATCATCTTAGTGGTGAAAGGCGATTTGTCGTCAGGACTGAGATAGTCAAGAGGTATTTTTTTAAATTTTGCTATTTTTGCTGGGTTATTCAACAGCTGTTTTTTATAATCTGGCTAGTGATCGTTGCAAATTTGTATTTTGTTTATTTCGTGAAGTGTATGTTGATGAATTTTGATATGTCAATAACTACTTCTAGTTCTCGTAAAGTATTGCAAATTTCTCACTCTTTCGAATGCGATGAATTATACAAATACGAATACTTCGCCAGAATCGTCGCGAATGTAAATTTCATATATTTTGTCAAGTAAACTTAACTTACGCACGGTCAAGCAATTTATGTCAAGCAAAAGTTAGCACTGCGTTTTGTTACCAGTGAAACACATGATTTAATGTCGGAGGATTTTAATTCTTCTAGGTGTATGAATTTAACCAGAATGTTTGATAAAAATAATTTAAATTCACTTCACTATGTTGTTATTAGTTACTACTTTGTTAATTTGTTATTATTTTTTATTTATTTTGATTTTCACTTGTGTTTGTTTTCTAAATAGATTTTTGATTTTTACTTACAATATAATTCTGAACATCTCGTGGGTATGCCACGGAGACTGCGGGACACGTAGACTCCGTTTCCAATCCTCTTCCAGTGGAAAATCTGGAGATCCTTTCAAGCGCGTGTTCAGAGTGTTGACGGGTCCTATTATCTTGTTGATCTCGACCAATTGCCGGGTTGCAATTGAAACCAGGTCGAGGTGGAACCAGCGTGTGACTTTCTGTCCTCCCAGTACGACCGGTAGTTTTCCTTTTCTCCAGATACGAGTTTCTAGCTGTTCTGGATACTCCGGGACCTGACTCGTACGGCTGCAGAGTGCGGTCAGACCAGATTTTGTCAAAGATGACAGATGCGGAAATCCTCTTACAGTTCCGCTATCTGGTGCAAGATGTTTTTCCAAGCGGTTGCGAAACTCTAGCGTTGCAACTCTACTTGGCGGTTTCACTGCACTTTTCACAATTTAACTTAATTTCACACTACTGGTCCCTATTCGGGCGCCAGTTAATAAAAAGACATGGTGAACTTAAGGAAAAAGGACTTACGTCCTCTTTATTCACTACCGAGTTACAAACTGATTTTCCTTAATTCTAGCACTCTTAACCTAGCCTAGCTGCTACCTCTAAGCGGTTATTCCTACCTCCCACGCTGCATCGATCGGTGCACTGGAATAGTGGAAAGCGGAGAGAGTGATAGCGTGGTTTCCCACGGTTTCCATATTCTACTTTTCCCACGCTGCGCTGGGATGCGATCTTGCCAGATGTGCGTGCCGGGTGTTTTACGACAGGAGTGGAAAACAATATTAAGAATTTCCACTCCTTGATGGTTTCGCTTCTATGCGGGAGGGATATTTGTTTGCTGTGTTAACTCACGTCGTATATCTACTATGCAAAAGCGCGTCATGAAGTGGAGCGGGAGAGTTAAAAATCATCGATATCTTGGTTACGTAATATATGAATGTTCATTACGTTACGGGTGATCGAATTAGACACTGTCACATTCCTGGTCGATCCTCTCAGTAAGGTTATTTTCTTTTTGGCCTCTTCTACGGGCATTTTCAAGATATCCAGAGAAAAACTGGCATATTTCCAACTTACCGAAAGTATCTTCCACTCTTCACGTGTGCTTTAGTATTGTTTGATGCAAAATTTAATAATAAATTGCCTCTTGAAGCTAGCGGAACACAGCTTTTTATATCTACCAGCTGTTGCAAGTTACCCCGTTTAAGCACTTGTTTTACGAATAATGTGGTAACAAATAAGGTAAACAAAACTAGTCATCATAAATCGATTATTTTGTTTCCTTAGGCGACATCCATTTAGTACGTCACGCAAATTTTGACCAAAATCAACCCCCCCTCCCCCCCTTGTCACATTTCGTCACACATTCGTGACCCCCCCTGAGAAAGTACGTCACGTCACGGAACCCCCCCCCCCCTTCACAACAAAAAAATTTTCATTCATTTTCAAAATATTCATTCCAACCTTTTTATTTAAAGCTATCAAATGAAATTCAGCGAATAAAAAAAGGAAAATTTTCGAGCTTATAAGTCATCGATTCACGGATTTTGAAGATGATCTTCAATTGCTACAATCGGATAGGCTTCAGAAGTCGCTGATGTGCCGTCGATTAATGTTTCGCGCATATCCACGCCCTTTACATTCATCCACTCAAATTCGTCTGATCTAGTTGAAAGAATCAGGACTTCCTGCTGACGTCTTGCAGCAACACACCTTGGAAGAACTTTTCTGACGGATTTTGTCATTTTGTGTATTTCTTCAATCGTGTAATCATTCAACACTAACTTAGATGCGAAATTTAATCCGCAAGTGGCTTAAACTCTATCTTTCAGAGAGCTTTTGAGTGAGGGGCAGTATAAATTATACCGAAAAACCTTAAAAGCAGCCGTGGAACTTCGGTATGAGTTTTTGTTCTTCGATTGAGTTCAGCACGAATATCAAGGTAAAACATTGCCATGGGTCTCTGGCAGCTTCCAGTAACCCTTCAGGAGTTTGTACGACTGCTATTTGCGGTTGCAAAAATCTTTTAGGCAGGACGGTACTCAAGCAGCTCTTCAGCGGTGTACTGCATATTCTGTAAAGCCTTAATGGAGAGTTCATACTACATAGAATAAATGAGAAATGAGAAAAATGAAAAAGTGTTCATTCAAAAAATTTTACTATTTGTTTTAAAATCCATCAGTACGTTAATTTTATAGAAGCCTTCAATAGTTGTATCTTAAAATGAAGGCTAAATAATAATTTCCCGAATAAATTTTCCATATGATTTTTTTTCATGTGACGTCACATAACTTCATACCCCCCCTCCCCCCTACGTCACAAATCGTCACGATTAGGTCAACCCCCCCTCCCCCCTATAAGCGTGACGTACTTTATGGATGCCCCCTTATTGTTCATTTTACTATAAAAAATGTATGTTAGGCTTCATTTATTTGAAGTGCCTGAGGGCGACACAAACGTTTTACTGACGAAAAATTGACGATGAATTTGACACCATCTTGTGGGATTTTTTAAAAATTACCAAAACAGCAGAAAATCAACATAACAGTATCTAAGGTTTCTTTAAACTGTTAACAACAAGATTCAGTGACTGATATAGATTAAAAATTGATGTAACAGATCAAAAAGTACAGTAAATTGGATCGATATAGTGTTGTTGTATGTTACCCAGCTGTTGCAAGATACCCCGTTTAACGGTAATTGGCTCTCAATATAGGATCCCCCAGCCTGGGTAGTGTTTCATTGGCCCTCCCTTACCTAACTTACCGTTCATTCCCCTTCACCTCTTATCCCATTTTGTTTGGATACTATAAACATCTTTGTTTCATTGCTTTTTATACAGTCCCCCTCCGTTGATTGTAAGAATTAGCGTTATAAAAATTAATTTAATGCATGATTTCATAAAGGTCAAGAAAAAAACACGAGGGGGGTCAGTCCCGGTGTAGTGGTTGGCATTCACGCCTGTCACGCCGAGGACCCGGGTTTAAATCCCAACCCCGCAGAAGTCACGAATGACCCAACCTGTTAAAGTGACTATAATGTAACAAAATAAATCAATTTAAAGTTTTTTGTTAAGTCCGATTTCATTCCCATTTTCAAGTAAATTTTTGTGACTTTCAAACTAAATTTAATTCCGGACAACCTTTTCACACTAAATTCAATTCTTTTTTCCTAATGTATTCTTTGTCATTTGAATGTAAAATTCTTTATTTAAATGTAGATTTATTTAAATTCTATACTTTTAATCTTTTAAAAGTTAAATTTTGATTTTAGTTGAAATATAAATTATGTTTTTTTTAGTTTGCTTTTTGAGTTTTGATTTTTGATTTTGCACACTTGATTTTTAAACTTCGAATTTAGAACTTCGCCTTTTTATTTTCAAGCTTTTACTCTTAAATAAATTTTAACATATTGCTCTCTGTTTTTGACTTTTGACTAATTATTTTTAACTTATGACTTTTTGACTTTCTGACTTTTGATTTTTAACTTTTGACTTTAAGTTTTTGATGACCTTTATTTTGGCTGACTTTATTTTTGATGTAACTTCCAAGATTTGCTTGTTGACCAACGTTTGATTTTTGGCTTTTGATTTGACTATATTATCTCTTGACTTTTAAATTGTGACTTTCTCACTTTTTGATTTTTTGATGTTCTGACTTTTGACATTTGACTTTTGACTTTGGACTTGAGACTTGGAATTTGGGACTTGGAACTTGAGACTTGGGGCCTGAGACTTGAGACTTGGCACTTGGGACTTGGCACTTAGCACTTGGCACTTAGGACTTGGGACTTGGGACTTGGGACTTGGGACTTGGGACTTGGGACTTGGGACTTGGGACTTGGGACTTGGGACTTGGGATTTGGGACTTGGGACTTGGGACTTGGGACTTGAGACTTGGGACTTGGGACTTGGGACTTGGGACTTGGGACTTGGGACTTGGGACTTGGGACTTGGGACTTGGGACTTGGGACTTGGGACTTGGGACTTGGGACTTGGGACTTGGGACTTGGGACTTGGGACTTGGGACTTGGGACTTGGGACTTGGGACTTGGGACATGAGACTTGGAACTTGGGACATGGGACTTGGAACTTGGAACTTGGGATATGGGACTTGGAACTTGGGACTTGGTACTTGGGACTTGGTACTTGGGACTTGGGACTTGGGATTTGGGACTTGGGACTTTTGATGTTTCTCTTTTGACTTTTAACTTTTGAGTACTGAATTGTGACTTTTGAGTTTTATATTCTCGACTTTTGAGTTAAATATTCAACTTAACTTTTGATTTTTAGCTGTCAACTCTTGGTTCTTACATGGTGAACTTTTGTTTGTTGACCTCTAACTTTCGACTTCTAGGTTTTGATTTTTGACGTCTCTAATTTTGGTTTTTGACTTTACTTTTGATGTGTCTTCCAAGATCTAATTGTTGATCAACTTGTAATTTTTGACTTACGGCTTTCTATTCTTGACCGTTGATTTTTTTTTACTTTCGCCTTTTCATTTCTGACATTAAACTTTTCATTTTGGCTTTTGGCTTTTGACGTATGTTCCTAGTTCATTTGATCTTTGACTTCCGTTCTGACATTTTGTAATTTTATCTTTTTATTTTTAACCTTTGGCTTTGATTTTTTTTTCGATTTTTGATCTTGAACCTTGGATCTTTGACTTTTGAACTTTTTTTGTTTTTTAACTTCTAATTCTTGATTTTTAATGGATTTGAAATGGAGAAGACAACATTAGGCGTCTAGCATAGTTCTGGCTGTCTTAAATTCCTACCTAGCAACTCCACGTGACCATACCCGGTAATACTTCATCCTTGATATGGAGTAACCGAACTAGGAGGTGGTACCTGTTGCCTACAGACCTGAATGACCAGATATGGTTAAGTTGCTTGCTTCTATTCACTGAAACTCTAGATCGGCGAAGAACACCTCTCGGTGATGAGTGATTCTTACGTAAAAGAATCTAAAGAATACGATGGAGTCGTAATTTTTGAAATCAAATTGCACTCGTTGAGAGAAAAACGCAGAGTTAGTTTTTAAATCGAATTTAAAAATAATTAGCAGCACTGCCGCTAAAAACTAAGAGCAGGTTGCAGGTGCTGGTTGTTTCTCGTCGGATTTCCGTTTTTTTTTTCGCCAATCGACAGTAAATGGTATCTAGTTTTGGGATAAAATATGAATTTTATTAAATTTTCATGACAGAAAAAATACAAGCGATGAAAAAAATCAGTTTTTGACTTACCCCTAGATAACCCGGATTATCTCCGGTGTTCGCTGACTATTGCAAATCTTGAAATATTTTAGAAAAATTTGAAAAACTTCTTCGTCGAATGCAATTGGTTTTATCTAAAAATGTCCAATTTTGTAGAAGTTAAGACCGTTTGAATTTCATCAAAATTTTGCCCGTCCCGATCATGTTGTCTAACTGTATATTTATATAGTAGAAATGCAAAAAGATAGAAATCCGAATTACGTACAGATATACATGCTAATGAAGCGTATTTGATGCGCAAAATTGACATATCCGTACTATTGTGGAGGCGATAGACGTGATTAGGAATAATTTTGAGCGTTACGACTATATAAGTATTTATATACGATAATATCCGATTAAGCGCGACTCGTTTCGTACTGCTATACAATTGTCTGCTGAAAATCGTATGTATGTCAGTTATTATCATTATATACGATAGAAAATCAACTTGGCTCCTGTTTATCAAACTTTAGTTACGATTTAGAATTTGTTAAGAGATATTTACGATAATTTTCGTACAGTGATATACGAGTTGGTGCTAGCTGGGGTTCAGTAATAAGATTTTCATTTTTGCATTGCGTGGGATGCTTGTTTTAAACACGGTTTAACAAACCCAGTTTTTAATAACATAAGCTGAGAAGCTTAATTGCTAAAATCACCGTAAATTTACTATTAGTTTCTTCCACTATTAGTCCAAGCAGGCCCAAATTTCTTCATCAATGCGAATAGTGTTCATATTATGATAAGAATGGTTTGTTATAGAAATATAGAAATTCGCCTTATTCGCAAAATAATCCGTTGCCAGTTGTATTAAAACATGTTTTTCGGTATATGGATACCTTATGGCTGACTCGGAGTATCAGCATCTTTGGTTCGAGCAGCACGTTGTACTCGGTCCTGGGCTACTCGTCGCCAATTCGTTGAGCGTCTCGACATCCGCAAGTCAGCTTCAACCTGGTCAAGCCATTTAGCACGACAGGCCCCTGTATTCCTGGTAGCGGTGGGGTTCTTGAGAAGAACAGGTTTCGCTGAACAATCATCTGGCATCTTTGCGACGTGACCGGCCCAACGTAGCCTTCCGACTTGTGCCAGGTATACTGATTGAGATCTCTCCAAGTAGTGCCTGCAGCTCGTGGTTCATATGCCTGTGCAAGTTCAATGTTCGAACACGTTCGGTAACAAACGAAACCGTAGATGATTGCTAACGTGGCGAATATTGTCTTCCAAGGACTAAATCGTACGCGGCTTAGCGGCGTAAACTAGAGACTTAACATGTCCCCATAAAAAATATCTTCTTGGAGGCTTAGAGGCCAACTTACGGTTCCAATATGCGAAATTTTTGTACGTTTCGATAAACCAGTTGTTGCATGCGCGGTGTGGCATGTAACGCCGTCTTGTTGGAACAAAAGCTGCTCCACAATAAGGGCACTCAATTGTTGTAAAAAAAAGTCGGTGATCATGGAACTGTACCGGTCATTATTAACTGTTAGTTTATGGATGGCAAGAAGAACCCTTTTTTAGAAAACAGCTTTTCAAACGGTTGTTCCACCAGCTCGTATAGTTTACCAAACTGTAACATATTCAAGATGTAACGGTGTTTCAACAATGACATGAGGATTCTCTTCACTCCGATACGAAACGACTTGCACAATAGTAAAAAACAATTCTTTGTACAGTTTTAGTTCAATATAATGTAGTTCTAAACGACAAAAATGTGCATATAAAAAAATATAATGCTACATATGAAACCCATTTGAATAATACTGAATAGCCTGCTTTCAATTCTTTCGAAATTTGTCTTATGAATTCAAAGTAATTAATTGAAATTAATATTGAAGCATTTCAAAACTATACCTCGAAGAGGCAAAATTGTATAATATATAAATGTTGACAGAATCCGCAAGCCAGACATCCTTCGCTACAAGAGTATCATTTTGCAGCACTAGCTATTCGTCAGGTAGGCCATAAATAATGTGGTTCAACGGAATGTTTCGGATAGTTCGCACGTAAACTCCACAGCAGAAATCATACTCATGATACCAGAAAGTTTATCTTCGCCTCAGTAGTGTCCTGAAAGCCGACCGGCTATTGTGGATTCGTGCAAATGTGAAAGTATAATAACGAGGTACACAAATAACATGACCGAGCGGTTTTATGCCGTATGGAAATTACTCCTGGCTCAAAGCAAGCCACACTATTTATGTGGAACCTCTCGGAGCACCGGAATGTACTTCCGTATCTTTACCTGCATTAGGCACCCGATGAGACGATAAAGTGTATAATCACAAACAATGCAACACCTCAGGCTTCCCGAATGGCACACTGCAGCCCGTTTTGTTCGAACTTCAATGGCACCGACCGGTGTGTTATTCTGAATTTAAGATATACGAGTACTTCAGGCCAAACTGGCCCGGTCCGGACCGGACCGGACCCGTTTATCGAACAAAACCACATTTGTCCCTCTGGTGAATAGCTTGCTGAAAGCGGTTTGCCGTATCACAGCATGACGATCAGGTCAAACATAATCCCATATCGGATGCATTTGCACGTCCTCTGGCTTTTATGCCATTCTAAATGACTTCCCGGATAATGTGATATTTGGAAGGAAGCACAATTGACCAATCGGACTTTTGAAAGTACGTATGTATATAAGTTCAACGTGACACTAGTAAAATCATGCTTGAGAAAGTACGAGAAAAAGCACAAACCAAATCGGAATTTTCAATTTGTCAAAAGAGATAGAAAGTTTTTGTCAGTTTTCCGATGATTTTCTTGAAATCTGGTCAAACAATGTGGGTGTAAAAATTTCATCTAAATTAGAAACTTGTACATATTGCCTTTCTAAACATGATTTAAAGAGAGTAAAAACGTGAAAAATATCAATTATTTTAAGAACAATTACTGCCAGTAATGTCTAGCAGCAGAGTAAGAGGCACAGACCTAAAATGGTAATGGAATCGAAACCACAAATTTACTAATACACGATGATTAGCGGGAACTGAAATAATCCTATCCTTGATCCGTTTTCGGATCAAGCAGGAGTCCCATTTCCGCACTTACTCACACCGTATATTCGACGAAACACCATTCATTTCCAACAGGGGTTTCCTCCGCTCTTTCACTCCGGTGAGTCCGCCTTCCGATCGACCAAACGAAATGCACCGATGCAATCGAATTTGTAATATTGGCAGAGTATGATACATATATCTCATATTTCCACGCGAGAATCTGCTTTCCTTTCGCTCCGACGGACGACCGCAGAGTAGATGCTACGATTGGATTTCCTGATGCCGTGGTAAAAGTATCAATTTCCACTTCCGCAGCTGACGTACGCCGCAGTAAGGCTTCCCGGTCTGCTAACGTGACTGGCACCCCGGTGACCCTCGGCAAGGCCGGAACGGGAAATGATGGAACAGCATCAGGTAAAAGTGGTATATCACGCTCATAATTTATTGGAAGTGGCTTGCGAAACTGTAAGCCGAACCAACAGAGAGTCTCAAGCTAATATGCTTACGGCTTCCGAATGGATACCGCTCGCTTCTCCAACGCAACGTTTTTCTTCGTCGTAACGCAACACCCATCGTCAGGATCAACACCAACGCCGTAGTGGAAATGAAAATCTGCTTTAGCAGATTTTTACACTCATATGATGTGAAATAAAGCATGGACAAAATGGATCGAATTACAACTCCGATAGATGACTTAGAGAACAGAAATCGGCCGTTTTTAAGGAGTTTCCCATTGCATCAAAAGAATCACATAATAGTCGATTTCGACTTTAGCCAGAACTTCAAAAGTGACTCATTTTTGACCAAACACCATTGCAGACAGATCTCATATGCAGGAATCAGGCTGAGGTTGAAAAATACTTTGCGTGTGCAGTCCTCAACACGGGCCCTTTTCAGATCCAACCATGTGCAAGTGAAACTCACCAGAGTGACCAAATGACATATGTAAGCCTGTCGCAGAAACGTGATTCTCCCGAGTGAGTGCTCTCGGGAATCGAGTTAATGCATGTTTGAGTAGACGCAAATGCCGCACGAGCGACCAGCGGAACCGACGCAATGGTGGAAGGCGTACCCAATTCCCTCCGGTTTTCGTTTGAAAGTGGATTTACTTACGCTCGGTTCGAACGATGCAACCGGGGTACCGAAGATATCTGTCAAAAATGCCCTTGCTGCTCGAATTAATGGCTCCCTTTCAAGCAGGACATAAATCACCGCCAGTAATGCAATTGCACAAAGGAGTCCTTCCGGATAGTGAAGTCCTGCAGAGGGCTGCCCAGCTGCCCGGTGTGAAGTATGGCACACGCACTGGATTATCTGTTGCACAGGGAGTGAGTTAATTGACGTAAGTCAATGATTTATTCGTTTTTCTCTTAAATCGAGCAATTTTCATCTAGATGATGTTCGATAAGCTGGGCCTTCTTAATATAAGGTAAAGATAATAAGGATATAATGATCTTATCATAAAGCTTAGCATACCTTAAAGTGAAAAAAATCTATTCGTTTTCTCAATAAATTAATATAGAAGAAGCCTTGTGCGGGTTTCCAATTGATTTGCTGAACTAAACTAACATTTTTAAGCATAAATTTCAAAACAAAAACTTGTTCAAAATCGAACTATAATAAAGCCGTCAAAAGACATTAAAAAAGGCATAAGGCCGAGCCTAAATAGATTAGCATTTGAATTAATAGTGTCAATGCTATTGCAAAGTCCTAGCTAATTTAAATGTCAGCCTTCTCTCTAAGGATTTTTAACTGAACAGTCCTATATTTCTAAATAGTCAAGAAGATCGAACTACTTTTGGATCTACTATGGATTTGTTTGATAACCTGCAATCTCTAGGTCGATTGGAAAACTGAGCTGAAAGGAACGGCCATGATTTATAAGCCTCAGGATTAAAACATTGACTACTGCATATTATAGCTGCCGGTTTATTTATTTTTGTTTTCCAGTTGATTCCCGTTCGAATGCAGCTACTGCTGCTTGTCATGCAAAACCCTTACTAAAGTACCTTGCTTAACCGTACAAAAGGGTGTTTTATTGTTTTTATTTCTCAACGTATCGGGTATAAATTACTCGGTTTTTAAGCATATTGTAAAACCATTGTTTTAGTTTTGTTTGGCAGCTTCATTCCATATTCATTTTAAAACTTTCCCATCGCTTGCCCAAGTAGCAATTCTTAGGCCGCTTGGTTTTATTTGAATTTTATAAAAAACTAGCTGACCCGACAAACTTCGTATTGCCACAAATTAACCTGTGTTGTACATAAATCATGAATCTCGGATGGTCTTTGTCACAATCTCGAGTTTTGCAAGTTTCTGAGGAGTTCATGGGTGTTTTAATATACAAATTTTCCTCACAGTAAAATAGAAAACAACTCCCCCCATTGCTTAGCCTGATAAAATAAAGCGGATAGCATTTAAATATTCGCCATCATTACAAACCATTTCGCCGAATACTATTTTGCGGAACACCAATTCTCGGTTGACCATAACGCGGAATATAGAGTTTCGCAGAATACCATTTTTCGCGAAAAACCTTACGCGGGATGTACCACTTCACGGAAAATCTTTTCGTAGAAAGTAGGGGAAACAAGGGAGACTTGATCCCCATTTTGTTTTATGTATATTTCTCAAAAGTCTACTAGAAAAAAAACCTGGGTTTTCAATTTTTCGACAGTTTACAATACAGCTTACTACCTACAATTTATCAATTAGTGATACGTAGCGCTTAACAAAAGATATGAGATATTTTGGAAAGTACAGAAAATTGTACGTATTCAAAATATGCAGGAGACTTGATCCCCCGTTTAGGCACAATTGATCTATTTGCAAATATACATTTTTAAAGCTCAACTTTCATTTGAAAGTTTTATTAAAATAGGCCTAATTCATATAGTGTCATTATTTAGTGTACAACAGTTTAATTTAAAAGTATAAAAAGTATTTAGAAATCGTTAAGTGCATCGATCTGTAAAAGTATAGCTTTGGACATCTTTTATAATTTGCGACGAGAACTTTTTCGTTGGGTTTTAATTTTTGAAGCATTATATTTTTCCTGTTTAATAATCAGAGCGGCCTCCAGCTTCAATTTCGTTGGTGCATCTGTAAGGATGTGTATCTCCTCGTTTTCTTACTCTTCGCATATTTTTACGTGGTGATGCCTTTGGAAATGGTTTTATATTTACAGGTGTTTTGATAATTGTATTGTACGCAATCATCGATTTTGGTACCTGATTAATAGCATTCTTCAAAGAAGATGAGTTGTTTTGTTCAGATGAATTCTTTGTCCGAGCAGTCTTTCTTCATCCTTGGAAAATGCACAGGTTGCTCCTCCGTAGTCCGGTTGGTAGATGAACTTTTCAGAAGCATTTTTTCGCTCTCTCACATATCGCTTAAGTGTCATTACATTCAAATGGAACATTTTTGCAGTCGTTCTGACCGGATTTTCAAACTATTCGTGATTTTTACATAACGAATGTTTACGATATGGAGAATTGTTCATTTTATTATTTACGACATAACGGCCTCCAAGCTCTTCATTTCCTAACAAAAGGATCAAGTGTCACTGAAATTATGTGGATCAAGTGTACCTGTCGTAGTAAGTTTTACTGAAAATTAATTTTGTAAAATATATACAAGTTTTATTGTAAAATGTATACAGCATCAATGAATAAACATGTTTAGCTAATTTTTTGTTTGAAAAGTAATTCAAAAATTTTAAGGCAGTTTTCCGTAGCCAAAAAGTTGGACTTCACTAAAAAAAGAAGTATAGAGAATTATTCCGTTGCAAATCTTATTATATTATATTTTCTTTGGAATGTAAAAATTTATTACATTTTTGTTTTGCAATTTTGTTAGTTGAATGAAATGTACAACTTTGTTTTTTTCTGCATAAAAACAACATTGTATTTATTGAGAAACAATGAATGGATCAAGTGTCCCAAGGGATCAAGTCTACCTGGTCTCCCCTACCGTTTCGCAGGGGTGACCCAAATGAAGGAAAGTAATAGAGGTCGGTAGATCTAGGAAAATAAACAAACCTAGATAGAGGTGATCTCTACGGGGGGCTATCTCCCCGCAGTGGCCGGTGCTTCCGACGGCAGGTCACCGGCAACACTCGCGGCTTATGGCCGTCTCGCGCTGAATCATCTAATGTTACTATTGATAGTTTTTGGTGGTCTTAACTGACTAATGTTTCATGAAAGAGTCTAAAATTTCTCGAGTTCGATTAGTTTTTAGTTAGTTACGCAAAAATTTTTGTTTTATTTGTATGAGAGTCCTTACCACAGGGGTGAGGGGTCTCAAACCATCATAAAAAAATTCCTGCCTCCAAAACCCGCCACATGCCAAATTTGGTTCCATTTGCTTGATTAGTTCTCTAGTTATGAGGATATTTGTATTTGCATTTCATTTCACAATTGAAGGGGGAGGGGTCATAATTCCCTCCTAAAGAGGGGAAGGGTCTCAATTGACCATAGAAAAATAATTGCCTACAAAAACACCCACATGCTAAATTTGGTTCCATTTGCTTGATTAGTTCTACAGTTATGAGGAAATTTGTTTTTCATTTGTATGGGAACCCCCCTCCTAAAAAGGTAAGGGGTCCTAACTCATCATAGAAAAAATTCATGCCTCAAAAAACACCCACATGCCAAATATGGTTCCATTTGATTAATTAGTTTTCGAGTTATGAGGAAATTTGTATTTCATTTGTATAGGAGCCCCTCCCCTCCTAAAGTGGGGAGGGGTCTCAATTCACCATAGAAAAAATTCTTGTCTCCAAAAACACCCACATGTAAAATTTTGTTCCATTTGCTTGATTAGTTCTCGAGTTATGCAGAAATTTGTGTTTTATTTGTATGGGAGCCCCCCCTCTTAGTGGGGGGAGGGGTCTATAACCATCACAAGAACCTTCCCTGGCCCCAAAAACCCATATACGCAAATATTCACGCCGATCGGTTCAGTAGTTTTCGATTCTATAAGGAACATACGGACAGACACACAGACAGAAATCCATTTTTATAGGTATAGATTTCTCTCTACTTACTACTCGCTACTCAATACTCACCTTTCACTACTCACTACTCACCACTTACTACTCACTACTGAGTATTCACTACTCACTACTCAGCCGGTTAGCTCCAGGGTACGATGCTGGCCTAACAAACCAGTCGTCGTATGTTCGAGTCTCAACTGGGCGGTACTGCTTATATAGTTAACCCATTTCCTCCCAGCGTTGCGAAAACGCAACGCACTTTTATTCGATTCTAGAGAAGGCCCGGTTTAAGATATCAACTTGGATCAAATTAAGGAAAAATGCTCATAAAACTCGATTTAACCTCTATTAACGCCTGACCTATTAATCAGTGTTAGTAAGAATCGGTTGCTTGCCAAAAAAAAACTTTGTTTCATAATTTTGATTATATTTGTAATTTTAAGATAGGTTTTAAGCTTTGCGTTGCGAAAACGCAACGCCAGGAAGAAGCGATATTCAAAATTTGCAACGGGAACGTTTGTTTTCGGTCGTTAGCTGCGGTGTTTCATTTGATGTCGTTGCTTTTTAGTAAATAAATGAATGTAAATCTTATCTTTCGCTTGTGCAAAATATCCCAGAAACATTATAAAAGTTTACATAACATAGAATTCGCAGCTTCAAACACTGATGGCAGATGGAGCAGCCGTTGTGATAAGAGCGTAATAAAATTGTTGAAGTACCTTTGCCTCTGGAATATCTGGAGGAATTGAGTGACAGCAACGACAGTTTCATGGAGCCAAATTTAATGTTACAACCTTTCCGGAACGTGTTGGTAGACATTTAATCATCTGCGATGACATGCATTTAGCATTCAGGACTACTATGCGTCTCGTGCAAAGATGTTCTCGAACACAAATGTTTCGATATCTATCATGCAACATAACATTTAATACTCTAAGTTGTTCATTTAATCTTTATTAATACTCAAAATCCAAAAAAAATGCCAAGTTTGATTTAACAGTAAAAAAGTATGAAGTATTTATATGCATAATAATGAAGGTATGCAAAAACGGTATACCCTTAACGCCCAGCGTTGCGTTTTCGCAACGTAGCGTTGCAAGACACAGGGTCAAAATTGAAAATACATGTCAGCGGCTTTTTCTTAGTTGACCTAAAAGAGAATTTTCCTGAAAGTTTCAACTATCTATCCCTACTGGGAAAAGTGTAGGGCTTAATGGGTTAATAGAATCTTTGCACTAGCCCCGTAATTTCCTGTACTCTAATAACCGGCTGCGAAGTATGTCGATAAAGAAGTTCTTAGGGACGTTTACACCCATGGTTTTTCTTTGCTTTTTACTCACTACTGACTGCTTTCTACTCACTACTCGCCACTCACTACTCGCTACTCATCACCCACTACTTACTACTCACTACTCACTACCCGCTAATCATTACTCACTACTCTCTACTCTCTATTCCCAACTTTCTACTCTACTACTCTCTACTCTACTTAATGGAATTTACCTCTGCATGTATTTCGGAAATAGTGGATAAAAAGCATGTGGACGCAATCCACACGGACTTGAAAGCAGCTTTTGATCGTATTGGCCATACAATTTCATTAAAAAATAGCCGAATAACTGTGCAATGGCTCAGCTCGTACTTGCGTGACAGGGTATCGCACGTGGAGCTTGGCTCATGTATCTCAATTCACCAATACCTCAGGTGTTCTGCAAGGTAGTAATTTGGGACCATTTCTTTTTTCACTTTTTTCAACGACGTCACGGTGCTATTGGATATTGTGCTCTGGTTCGACCGCTGCTTGAAAATTGTAGTAGAGTAGGGCGGGGCATAAGTGTGATGTTTGAAATAGTCATTTTTCATGAGATATAAAGAACGACACCAACAAAATATATTTTTAGTGATGCAGTAACTCAATGTCTTCACATTCAACTATAAATCATCTGGAATAACAGTGTTATGCAAAATAAATTCTTCATTCTTCTGATCAAGTGCCGATTCGCACTTTTACCCCACTAGCGGAACAAAAGTACGAAACTCGAATTCATGAAATTAGCACAGCAGTAGCTAACAAAACCATATTATCTTCAATCTGCGGTATGTTTCGGTAACAAATATTCTCAATTTGCACCTTTCCTATTACGCATGGTGCATTGCAGCCTGCGTCAGATCGAAACTTTTCCAAACGTTTGTTTTTTGTATGGACACAGTATGGTGTCCTCAGCAATTAACGTGGAACCTGCGCATCGAACGAGTGCAAAGAAAATTCGTCCGGCTTCGTGCTTCACAACGGAATCTACGTTCTATTAGCCTATTGCTTGTACCATTTCATCTTCATACTATTTTTGGATACGGGTAATTTCACGTCAAGTGTCCGAGTGCCATGTAATCGACCTTCTCGGATTTGAACCAAATTTCGTCAAATTGTTCGTTCAGGTCAGCAAGAAACAATCCTAAGTTTGGAGCCGATTGGACGTCCCCTCGATCAAGGGGTTATATACAGTTAGGAGGCTTAAAAAAGTGGATTTTTCTAGAGGTTTTCTACAGAAAACCCTTTAAATGATTCAACTAAAAATTTGTATACATCTTACAGTAGCTTTTGGCTGTATTTTAACATATTTTATTTTCGAAAAAAGTTAAAGCTATTTAAAGCTGCTATAGTAAATCTCCTGGAACTCTTCTAAAATAAGACGTCTTGCGGTGAGCACGATATCTTTGGACTGAATCATCGAAAATCGAAAAACCAAAAAGGAATCGGTGATAAAATATATTATCTATAGATTGATTGAAGGATTTAGCAATACCTGTAATCATTTTCAACGAAATGGCGGCTTGTTAAACATAAAATATCGAATTTGGGGGAAAATTTACTCTCAAATTGTCCATAAAATAAGAAATACTAATCGGTGAAGAAAAACCTTCGATTAATCTGTAGAATATATCCTTAGAACACTTGTGTCATAATTTGAAGTGGTTCGTTTTAGCCGTTTTCGAGAAATCTTGCTCACCGACTTTGAAAATACGGTTTTGAGAAACGCGCGTTCAAAGTTACGCGTTCCTTCTGCAATTGCTCTGACACGTCGTTACAAATATGCGTTTAACTTCGTTAATATTTGCCGGATCGGTATGAAATTTTCTGTGTGCATACTTTAATATATGTATACTACGATCATAATATAAACAGAAAATCGATTTTTCGATGTATATAACCCCTTAATAGGAGTATCTCCATTTTTAAAGAAAAGACACGTTTTCGTCAAATCCTCTCATTTTCTTTTGCTTGTAACTCTGGAAACAATATGTTCAGAAAGACAATTTTATCATGTTTCCAAAGGAAATTGCTCTAGCAATCCGAAAAAAATATTAATTTTTTATGGCAGTGCTGCTAAATATTTTTAAATTCGATTTCAAAACTAAATTTGCATTTTTCTCTCAATGAGTACAATTTGATTTCTAAAATTCCAACTTCATCGTATTCCTCAGATTTTTTTACATAATAATCACTCAAAACCACAAAGTCTTCTTTGCCGATCCAGAGTTATCACGATTTGAAGAAAGAAACCAGCGATTTTTCATAAATGGGGGAACTTGCCTCCCAGTTGGCTTCGAGGTATGACGCTGGTCTAATAAGCCAGTCGTCGTATGTTCGAATCTCATCTGGGAGAGGCTGTTAGAGTCAATAGGATCGTAGCAACTGGCCCTGCAATTGTGCTGCACTCTAACAGCTGGCTGCGAAGTCTGTCGAATAAAAACAGAAGGTCAAGTTTCGATAACGGAATGTAGCACCTGGGCTTTGCTTTGCTTTGCTTTTTTTGGGGGGAATATGGTGGTCATTGACAAGAAGGAAGTTCAAAACCGTAAAAAAGGTTTTGTCAGGGTAGACACTTTAAAATGAAAAACCTGAAACAAAAAATAAAAAGTCCAAAACTTTTAGAAAAGGAATAAGTACACAACGTTTGAAGGTTACAATTTTAAATTTGGAATCAATTTCAAGAAAAAAAAACCCGATTTTATCGAGAAGCCTTGAGGCTGACGAAATCGGGTCATTAGTGTATTCATAGATGACTCAAGGAGAGACGACCGTAGAACGCGAGTATTCCGCCAGTGAATTTCAACTGCTGTATTAGTTTAAAAATTCTGTTACAGACGGGGAACGATTGCCAAGGAGGCATTTTGCATGCCTTCAGTTTTCGAATGTCATTCTTTTCCGGCAGCATGAGCTTTAAAAAACCAATTTCACCCTTGGCGAGCCTAAGTGATACGATTGGCCGCTACCGTATCATGTTTCCGAGCGTGCCTTTATTATTGCTGACTAACTTCATTTGCCTACCGTTATCGTAAACCGTTTTATTTTTGAATGCAAGAATTCCGTTTCCTTCGTTGATCCTGAAGTCGCCTTCGAATGACAAAATTGGCTGTTTCATTGTTTTTTTTTTTGCCCTCAGTTTGTTGTGTTGCCTTAGCGTGAAATGTCACTGAAAATTTTATGTTTCTTTTTTTGTACCTACCATCTAATAGTGAGTAGTTGTTGCTTTATAAAATAAATAGATACATTCTGAGAGAGGAAAAAGTAGTAGATAGCTATAATTCATTAATTCCATCGGACTTTGTTGCAAGCATGAAATAAAATTTTAAAGTCACATTTTATTACACTTTTAAACCAATAGTTCGTCCTTTCTGTTTCTAGATGTTGCGCAAGTATAAACGGAATAGCGCACTGCCTTTCCTCTCTCTGTGTCTAGTGTCATTGTGACGCATCCTGTTTATCGCGGTGACATTCAAATTAACACCTTTCTCTACAAAGGCAAAAGGTGTTGACGGTTATGGTTCTGCGGCGTGGATTTCCCACCATAAAAGACTGCAGTGGCAGGTTGCGCATATTTGATATTGCAATTTCCATAGCCGCACTTATGTGCTGTTATGAAGTTTACACTTAGCAACTTTAATCACGCCGATCGCGAGCTTCGTCTGACGGGCGGACGAGGACGGGGTGAAAACCAGCCAGATATTTATCCAGCATCCAGCGATGAATATAATACTGCAACATTGCCCTCGTTTACACTAACCGTGCATACAACATTCGTTCATCCCATGCCATATGGAAATTTCTTTCCCGGTGAATGTTTTTCTGGCGCTAGGAAAGATGCGGATGCTGCTTCTGTTGACGACTCTCGCACCATTTTTATCGTGGTCTTCGCGCTGTCATAGCGGGAGAATTTTATGAAAAAACTCCAACGCGGGAGTAATAAAAGTGTCGTTAAAGATTTTTTTTCTAACTTTTTCGCTATGCATCACAATGAAACCTTCTCAGGTGGGCAGTTGCGCAGGTTTTTACTATCGTAGAATACCTGCAAATAGGACAGCAGGATTTGCAGGATATAAAATATGAATTCGAATATTTATAATTACACTGTGTAGCTTTCTTTAATATGGGAAACAAGCATTGACAAATGTATTATACCTATTTTGAAAAAGAAAAATTAATGACTAGGAATCCAAATCGCAAACATCATTCATAACACGATACCTAAACAAATCATGATCATATATCAGTGCTCCATCGGCATTTGCAGGATATATTATACGGGCTGTTCGCTCCTATTTCACTGATATGATCCAGATCTTAGTCATCGCTTGGAATTAGGCCAACAACGGTGAAATATTTCTCCAGTGCTTTGGCGCTTCCCGTTTCACACAGCGTGCATTGATTGTTATTTATAACAACGCAACCCTAGGGAATGTGTTTTATTAAAATTAACGACAGTTTCTCTCCCGACGGGATATTGCTTAGGTGGCACTTTTTCGTCACATGTGTGCTCTGGATTTCGATTAAAAACTCCCGGTAAACTCCTGGCCTGGCTGGCAGGAGAATGGCGCTTTTACGCGACGTTATGCTTCCCACGGGCAATAGAGCGTTTTCCGGGAGACCGCCCAGGAGCGCTGAGAGCATGTGTGAGGAAAATTTGCATGCAGCCTGATTTACGCTATCGGTTTATTCATGTGAACTTGATGTTACTTTTTTATTATTATGCTGTCATTTAAGTTCCCGTGGGTTACTTTTTTCTTGCGTGGTTTGGAGAGCTTAGACGCTAAAGCTTATCAGTTGATAAAAAAGTGTAGGGCAATGGATTTGAGTGTACTTTGGTATGGCTCTTACGACCAGTGAGTGTTGAGATATAATATGACAACAGAGTAATTTTAGTTAGCTAAAGTGAAAAAGTTTTAATGCCTTGAAGGTGGCTTTGAAGGTGGCGAACTTCGTTTTCAATGATTGCAGTTTTTGCATTGCATTAGTTCAGCACCGAAAATTAGTATTCATATTAAGTTCAAAAGAATATTTACATGAAAAAGTATAAAGCTAAAGTCGACAATTCTTGAACGACTCAAAAGTCTTGATTCTGGATGAACTTTCAACAAAGAAGCAGAAACAATTGGGACTTTTAACTGTTGCATACTTTTTTTTAGAATTCGAACGAGTAGTAGCAACTCTTGGGAAAGTTTACTTTGGGTTGCAGATTTCTAAGTATTGGTCGTTCAATTTGGATATATCCTCGGGCTTTCAAGAGAATGTCCAGTTCTCTTCGGCCATAAAGGTTGTGTCGGATTTACTAGATAACTAAATAATGTCATATAAGTCCTAGGGTGCTGAAATGGCGATACCGGTCTTTCCTCCTCCTTCTCCGTGTAAGCAAGCTTAGAGTGTTCTGCTAGCAACTACTAGCAATTATGGCAGAACTCGTAGAACCGCAAATCCGACGGAATCTGTTTGGTAAATTGAATCGCCCAATCCCAAAGTCCAGTAGGTTCTTAACGGCCAAACCAGGATCACTAAGCATATCGCCAGTCTCTGATTTTTGGGAAGGAGTGAATACAAGCCGCAATCTTCTTACAAAGGGAGGAGGAAGGTTCAGATGGATGAAGTTTCTCTTGCATTTAAACCGAAAGCAGTTATATAAGTGGCTGGATGACACGAGGGGGTTGCTGAAAAGGGTATATGTGGCTATACAACAATTCGTTACGATATTGATTTGATTTGAAATTATAATAATACCTATGTAAGGGCATTACAAGGGGAGCTCCGCAGCCGCAAAGTTACCGAGTTTGCTTTGACAAGCGAATGGTCGTGGGTTCGAATCAGTGATGGTAAAAATTCGAAATCTCCAAACTCATCAAAAATCAAAATCAACTGTGAATCATGTCAGCTTGATCCTATGCAGAAAAAAATCAGGCGTGAGTTTTTCTGTTTTCATAGCAAGAAGCACAAAACTCACACATACAGCTTCCCGCTTCATAACATTCTGCTTTGTTTCAACTGCTACCTGGAGATGTGCACATATACATACAAATTCCTTGTTAAACAGCATAGGCATTTTCTCGTACGATACGTAGCTGTGAGTGAGCGTGAGGGAATGAATCTCTAAATAAATCGTAAAGTTAAACTAAAACGAACATTTAAATTACATGTTTATCTAATTATTATTAGGCTTGTTACTTTCTAGTTAAGAAAATGTCTCGTTAAGAATTCCGCTCGCGATATCTAGTTAAGAAAGAAAAATGTAAATTCCGCCAATATGTTTGCCATCTTAATTCATGAATGTGTGCTGCGTTTTTCGCTGCTGCTGTTTTGCTCTCTGGTTCGTTGTATGAAATGCCAGCTGTGGAAGAATGAAGCAAAATGCTCACAGCTGAATTTGGCTCACATCGCATAGCAACAGAGACATCGCGTATAATAGCGAGAGAAATTCATATGTGAGTTTTGCGCTTGTGATCAAGGTTGAAATTTCTTGTAGGGGAAGGGCGGTAAAGACGGACACTGCGGGAAAGACGGACACTTCTCATATTTCATGAACAATAATTTTTTGAAGCAAATCAATGATGGGAAATGTTTCTATAGATTGAATTAACACTTTTGAAATAAACTGCCGATTTTTAACAGCGTAGCTGACAAATGTATAAGCAAAACAAAGAAAAAAATGCGTATATACGCTAACCGATGTAATTTTATGCGTGAAGAAAATAGCTGATAAATCGTTAAAAAACAACATATTCATGCTAAACCGACGACATTGCGTTAGTTTGATCTTTCACTGAATATCCATTGGAAACCTAGTGAATTTTTGAATATTCAGTAAAAAGTTATTGAAGTTTGAAAAAATGGTATCCAAGTCGGGAAAGACGGACACTCAACGGTAGGGAAAGACGGACACACAGATTTTGAACAAAATGGGTTCTCAACAACGCCCAACAACGATTTAACATTGCAAATACTTCCATATTATATATGTAAAAGTAACCAGAAGTCACATAACAGTTGGAATGAGCCAACTTTTAGAAACGATTAATTCGTCACCAATTAAAATATTGAAGGGAACCATTCCATTTTCACGCTCAAAGGGGGGATCGGGAAGGGGGTTTCCCAAACCAATTCTTTCCTAAATACATTATGAAATATGTTAATTTTTCTTAATACTGATAATTCAACGACGCGTGACACCTTTTTGCGAGTGTCCGTCTTTCCCATATCAAGTGTCCGTCTTTCCCGCCCATGCGCAGAAACTCTGATTTATACATGATGTTTATAATATTAAAAAATGCATAAATTTTGGAAGAAATTTTCCAGCACACGTTGTAACTTTATTAGACAGAGACTTAAAGGTTCAGTTTATACGAAAATTGGGATCAATACAGTTATATTTGAGTAGATATTGAGTCTTTACCTTAAGGTGTCCGTCTTTACCGCCCTTCCCCTACCTACTTGAAATCTCATTGAGTTTTTTGCTGCTATGAATTTTTCAACACTGATTCGAATCTTAGTAGAGTCAGGTAACTCAATGTCAAGTGACTTTACCATTGGTTTATTCTCAGGCCACTCATGGCCACATATATCCCTTCCTTCATGCTGAATTCTATATTACCGCGATGAAACCTTTAACAGTGCAAAAGTCACTCTTATAGTTAAGTGTGCTGGTCAGAGGAATGCAATGAGTCCCCGCCGGGGTGGCTGTGATTGGAGGTAGTACTGACAGTGAGGAACGAGTGGATAAAGTAGAGCAAGCTTTGAAAAAGAAGGACAACCCGAGTAAATGATTATAACAAACATTTAACAAAAAAATATCTCAATTAGATAGAAATAACAGAACTTGTTATAATTTTGATCAGACAAAATAATGAGGCTAACAGAATTATTACAAGTTTTGCTCTTATATCAAAATTTGTTATAATTTTGTTACAGAGCAATTTCAGCTTGTTCCAGCTTGCAAACGGTTTGTCTCGACTAGTTTTGATTGCAATGAAGTTTTGCTAATTACAATCCCGCACCGAATCATTTTCCATGAAATATATTTTTTCGTCAAGAGTAACTTTTAAAAAGAGCGTATTTAGAAATTGGAATATTTTTTTCAAAAAATTCTATCTCGAAAACTATTTATTTTATGAAAATGACGTCAAAGCAAAATTCGTAGTAAATCAAGTGCATTTTCAGTAAACAATTACACTGAAAGAAAAAGCTTTGCAAATACGCGATAAAAATCATAAATTGTGAATTATCTTAAAACATGTCTTTTTTTAAAGATTTTTTAAGCGCAAATAATGCTCTAAAATCTGGTAAAGAGCTCTTTCGGAATTTTTCTAATCTTTGAAAATTGACAAATTTTTATAAAACTAAAATAAAATCAAGTTCTACGCATTATATCATATAAACTTTTTTCTTAGGTCGTTCTCAAATTATTGCAAATTTAAAATCTAAAAGTCACGTATTAGGGCAATTCTACGCGAAGTATCCGAGATGTAATCGACCTTGACGGATTTGAACCAAATTTTGTCAGATTGTTTGTTTTCGGTCAGAATGTAAATATCCTAAATTTGGTGCTGGTTGGTCCTCCCCACGATTAATGTGAGCAAGAACTAGCAACATGTCGCATTCTACATGTTGCTAAAAAATTGCCTAATCTAAATGCACCTTAAGAAACATACTCGATGCAGTAACACGCCGCTCCTGTCAAGTCGCGCTTGAGGAACCTCATGCAGTTTATTACTAGAAATTAAAGAACGTATTGACAGAAATCTTTGTTTAAATAACCTAAAGTGTTATTTTTGAATGTCATTGTAGAATTTCATATATGAGAGAACCAGTTTTTTTAGTTAATGCTACATGCTATATGCTTGGACTGAACATAACTGAGATAAAATAAAATCTTATCATATTCTCGGTTTATGTATGTTTACAAAGTTTAAAAGTAGTTAAAATTTTCTCCAAACCTTTACCAACAAAACAAAAAAATCATCTAAATAGTTCGCATAATTACTGAGAAATAGATTCTTCTACACATCATTTATTTATTTATTTATTTATTTATTTATTTATTTACTTTTTAATTAGGCTTTCAACCGTTCACATCATTTAAATAATTAATTTCATGGTTGTTTTTAATCTTTTCTGTGGCTGAATCTTGCTAAAATGAACAGAAAAGTTTACAGACTCGAAAACTGAAACATAGGAGTCATTGCATTATTCAGGCTTTATTCTCGGTTTTTTGCTCAGTAGATGCTCATTTGACTACAACGCCTCAACTAAACCGAATTCGAAAAAGTAGTGTAAAGGGCGATTGTGGAGCTAATTATTATCTACATTATTGTTGAAGAAAGTATAGTTCTATCGGTTGTATTTATGGCGCTATGTGGCTGCTACCCCGTTGGTAGCAAAAAGAGTACTCATTTGTAGCAATCGGGGTAGCAATCGCATAGCGCCGTAAATAAAAAAGATAGAACTATACTTTCTTCAACAATAGTGTAGATAATAATAAGCTCTACATACGCCCTTTACACTACTTTTTCGAATTCTGTTTAGTTGAGGCGCTGTAGTCAATTGAGCATATACTGAGCAAAAAACCAACAATGCAGCCTGGCATTATTTTCTTATATGGTAGGTATTAAATCAGACCGGACCAAGCCGCAAAATTTTAAAAAATAAGTTAATGACAGCAAACGATTGATAATTTCCTAAGCAATGTTTTACTCTAATCAGATTACATAAATGTTGCAAACAGCCAAAGATATTAAATGATTTCGAATGATTGATAGCTTTAAACTACACAGCAGCAGCAAACTTTGAACGTGTTTTTCTCGAAATCACTCAGTTGGTTCGATCTGACTTAACACCGATCATATATGGTCGTCGTTAAGTCAAACTGAACCAAGTGACAAAACTCTTCTAGAAAAACGTGTTCAAAGTTTGTTGCTCTGTATGTTTAATACCTATCAATCGTTCGAAATCATCTGATAACTATGGCTGTTTGCAATATTTATGATAGTCTGATTAAAGTAAAATGCAGCTTAGAAAATTGTAGCTGTAGAAAATTGAGCTATCATTAACTCATTTTTTGAATTTGCGACTTGGTCCAGTCTGATCTAATACCGACCATATTTAATGGCAATTCGTGCAACATTCTTAACCGTTATGTGTGCAACAGGGTATCTTTTCAGTTTTAAAATAGTTATAACTCATTCAATTTAAAACATACGTCATTGAAATTTTTCGACACCGTAAAACTCGTTGATCTTAATTAATTAAGGGTTTTTTGGTGCATATCCATGAAGGGGATTAGCAATGGGAGGCACTTGAATTTTTTTATTACGTAGGAGGGCGACAAGGGTACCCTGCTACCCATGATTTGCTATGTTCATAACTTTGGCTATCTTGAACCGATTTGGATGAAACCAGTGGCATTTGATTTGTACATTTATCTAGTTTTGATTAGTTTAAGCATTTGGCCATCATATGACATGTAGTTCCCGGGAATCGGTAATTCCGGAGCAACGTCCGGTAAAACGTGGGAAGCCGCTTGTTTTGGA
Organism: Sabethes cyaneus; assembly: GCF_943734655.1. Classification (NCBI taxonomy): domain Eukaryota; kingdom Metazoa; phylum Arthropoda; class Insecta; order Diptera; family Culicidae; genus Sabethes; species Sabethes cyaneus. The sequence goes on from NC_071355.1 coordinate 49,130,756, forward strand.
AGAATATCAGCTTTCAGCAAAGCCATTAGCTTTGAACTTGACATTTGGGATTCTTTTTTTTATCATAAATTGGTGACTTTAAATCGCATTGGCCATTCCAGAATTGGGTTCCTGTAGGGTTACAGATGACCAGTTGGGTGCCTAATCCAATATTAGAATTGGTTTAGCGGATCTTTTAAATGTTTTGAACTGATATGGCCAGTTTAGTACTGATTAATAATTTCGGAACTGGTTCCAAATGTATAACGGATGGTTCTACGTTTTGAACTGTTCTGATAATGCTAAGCATTATCTTAAATCCTGCGGTATCATCTGTGACCCCGTAAAAACCATTTTCGAAATAACCAATCAAAATACATCGAAATGTAAAAAATATCACCTACCGAATTAATTCCAAGAACTTTGATACCCATACTGCTAGGTTTTACCTCCAATCCTAGACTGGCCACCCATGACCCCACAGGAACCTACTCCGGAATGGCCAACCTGATTCCTGATCCATCTGATTATATGAAATAGTTCATTGTATGAATTTTTAGAGTTTTTATATCCGCATGAGAGATTTTCCTGCAATACAATCAGTTCTCTACCTCACAGCGGACACTCTGTCGGAATTCCGGATTTTCGGGCCCCGTATGTCTTTTAATGGCCAAATGGCCAGATAATTCAAAACTAGATAAATTAACGAATCAAATGACACCTATTTCATCAAAATCGGTTTAAAATTGTTGATGTTATAACAATATCAATTTTGGGTACCCGGGTACCCTTCTCGCCCTGCTAAAGGTGTTTTTTTTGTCGCACACATAACGGTTAAAGTGGCGCAACATATCATGATTCAATTTCTTCGTCTTCTTGATTGTCTTTGGATTGAACGCTTATTTTCTATTTATAGACAGCTCGAAGCAAAAACTGACAACCCCGAATGAGCTATCGGCCAAATCATATAAGCATTTAATCTACCTTCATTAAAGAGTAGTTCTAGCACAGAGGTTAAGACTGTTGCATTCTGTGCGATGTGTCGTGAGTATCAATCCCGGCCGTGGCCGGAACGATTTTTCAAATGTATGAAAGTTTTTTTCTGTGCTATTTGTGAATGTTCCTGATAAATAGTTGTACTATTTTTGGCAATTTAGCCGAAATAAAATGTCGATATAGCAGATAAAGGCAAAGAAGTTTTTGTTATATTTTAACAAAATTATAACAAAACCTGTTATAAATATCATAACAAATTTTGATATAATTTTGTTCAAAACATAACAAATTTTGTTACATTTCTGTTACTGCTGCTAAGAAGTTCTGATAGAATTTTTGTTATTTTAACTACTAACGAGACCAAAATTATATCAAATTATGTTAGAAATACCGTCATAACAGAATATCATGATTTGTTATAATTTTGTTATGTTTGTCTGATCGGGAAACCCCCGAGCGAAATCACAATACATCAAAATACTGGTCGCAGTGATAAGTCTACATATGGAAAATGGGTAATTCTCGTTGAAACGGGGCCACTTCTTCTGTCACGAGGTCTTCAAATATTAGAACTTTTGTATTTGATTGGTTGTATATGGTTAAAAAATGAGAATTACACTTTTGGCACCGCGAAACAGTGGACCCCGCGTTCGCCAGGGGCTCGACCGTTTGAAAAAATTTGAAACTTTTAGTAAACCTTGTGATGTATATCATGTGATATTTTACAAAACCGCTATGAAACAACCAACAAATGATACAGTACTGCAAAGAAGAAGAACTTCTGTAACAAGATTTAGCATTACACAGAAGTCGCTTTTTACGGATATGCTCAATTAGTCTAGTTTTTCACGCACCGTTGAAATCCACAAATTTTTCCGCAATTTTTTTACGCGAGTTTTTGTTTTTTTCGCGAATTTTGGAATTTACGCGGTTTTTTACGCGAATTTCGGAATTTACGCGGTTTTTTTACGCGATTTTGATTTACGCGGAACGTATTGAGAAACAACCGCATCACTGGTGGATGATAATAATGCCAATTTGAGTTATATATTATATATTATATTATATTATATTATATTACATTGGTTCAGTACATGATAATGTTTAAATCATTGAATATGTTATGCTAATTATGGCATTCCCAATATTATTAAAACACTTGAGAACCCCTAGGGTGGCGAAAACTGGTGCCCTGGAGAAAACTGGTTCCGTTACCCTACGTTATAAAGTTTTTGTCCTTTCGATGTTGAGCATCTAAAGGGGAAGCAACAAGAACAATGAATCTTTTTTTACACAAGCAAAAAAGTTAAGCATTCCATGCACTTATACTTAAAGTTTAATCGTGAAAACCAAATCTATTCTTGGTTTTCATTTATTCGCTGTTATTTACTTTCTTTCTCTTGTTTATTGGCTTACTTTCTTCTTGGGAATGAGTAAATGTTCGATGTTGAAAATGTAAATTTAGCTTAGCTGGAAAATTGAAGAGAAAATTGTTCACATCAAACGTTATTATTTTCTATGCAAAAACCTGCCAAAAAAGGGACAACATCGAAAGTTTTGCGTTAGAAGTGTCACTCATTTTCCGAGTTCTTTAGAGTTTTCTGTGGGCATAATACCAGAGATAATTGATTGAATTGGATTGATTTATCAATATGTAGCTAAATGATCTTGAGTGGACCTATTCAGCGATTTTTAAGACCACCATTCACACTCCTGCTTAATTTACTCGTTATTTATAAATAACTAGCTGACCCGACAAACTTCGTATTGCCACAAATTAAATTGTGTTGTACATAAATCGTGAATCTCGGATGACCTTTGTCACAATCTCGAGTTTTGCAAGTTTCTGAGGAGTTCAACCTTAGGTAATTCATTTTGACAGTTACTTAACAGTGAAAGCATGGGTAGTTTATTATACAAATTTGATATTTTTCCACACAGTAAAGTAGAAAACAACTCCCTCCGTTGCTTAGCCAGATAAAATAAAGCGGGTAACAATATCCGCCATGATTGCATAACATCTCGCCGAATACCATTTCGCAAAAAATCTTACGCGGGATGTACCATTTCACGGAAAATCTTTTCTTAGAAAGTACCATTTCGCAGGGGTGACCCAACTGAAAGAAAGTAATAGAGGTCAGTAGATCTAGGAAAATAAATAAACCTAGATTGTAACCGTCGGCCTAGTCTCCGCCCAAGATTAGGAGACTGTCGCGCGTGTAAAATGTTTAACAAATGTCACAGAATAAATTGTCAAGAAAGTAGTTGGAACACCCTATTGCGTACAGCTTTCCTCGGCGACGAACGCAGCCATACGTCAACGGCTTCCACCCACCCACAACCAGGGGGCAGAAAATGGAGCAAAGCAAACATGGATTGCGGGTGGCAATTAAGAGACAAGAAAACGACAAGCGAGAGGCAGTGGAAGTTTTAGCGCGCAAAGATCATAGGTCGTTGGACAAAAGATAACCTGAGCCATTACCTTGCCTGAAGTCAAAGAGAACAGAGACAGTGAAGAAGCGAAGACAAATCTAAAACAAAGGTCTGAGCTGTGTATGAAGCTACGTACCTTAGTGAAAGACAACTACCAAGAGTAAAAGTTTCAAAGGAAAACTAGAAAGACGTGCGGAAAGAAGCAAACGGATCCGAAGCTGTACCTGAGTGTACCGAATTTGGTCCTCACGTCCGCCGCTGCCTCCACGATCGTCAACCCCGAAACTGAGAGAGCGTCTCTGCCATCGACGCCATCGAAGTAACGTCGCGTCGTCGCCATCGCGCTTGACAGAAGCCCTGAGTGAGCCCGCAAACGGAACGCCGGAGGTTAGCCGCCGAACCCCGTTCCAACGTCGCCGACCTGACCGCAATTGGATCCCGGTCAGCATCGAAACCGGAAGTGAAACTCCGAAGCCAAAAGGTAGGAGTTATCGAAGGGAAAAGTCGTGAATAAACGGGAATAGTTGAGCAGAAGGTTTTCAAGTGTTTTCTTGACAGTAAGTCGCGAACGTTTGCCGTCCCTGAGGCTTGATTTAGGGGGTCTCGTAAATGCTGGGTAGTTACGACCCCGTCAGTTACACTTTGGCGCCCAACGTAAATTTAGAGTCGCGATTATTGTCACACACACACACTCACACAGATAACACACTTGAAGGCCAGTTACCTGTCTGCAGTAGTCTTTGGGAAAACATCCAAAATTTTTGATCACGATTAACCACTTTCACTAAAAAAATCTATCGCTGTTAATACAAAAAAGCTTTTCAGAAAAAAATTTCAGGGGTCCATGTTAGTTTGCTAACGCGGAAAATTACAACCCAACACAGATAAAGCAAATTTTATTACCAAGTCACAAGAACCTTTGAACTTACCATAACAACCTGAAAATTAAAACAATACTGCTGAAACAATTTCATTTTTCGGATACTGGGAATAATACACACGGCGCAGAGAAACGATACGCCAGCAACGGCAGACGAATTTTCCACAAATCGGTGAGATGCAGGAATTTTGCCATGCCTATGATGTGCAACGATAGTGCTGGCAACCTGCTTACTGACAAAACGGCGCGGTAGCAGCCAGGTGGACAAAGCACTTCCAGACACTGTTGAATGGAGAGGTAAACGCGGAGAACAACAGGGACAGGATGAGAATTGTAAGCAATGGCCAAGCTGTGAAGCCACCAACACAGGAGGATGTTAAGAAGGGAATCAGTGAGCTGAAAAACGGTAAGACTGCTGGGAAGGACGGTATCCCGGCTGAACTTTTAAAAGCGGGGACCAAGCGACTGTACGGAGCAATCCACCGGATCATTGTCAGGATCTGGGAGGAAGAACAAATGCCAGAGGAGTGGTTGGATGGCCTCATTTGCCCAATTTTCAGAAAGGGGCATCGACTCGAGTGTAAAAACTATCGAGGAATTACATTGCTGAATTCTGCCTATAAGGTGCTCTCCCGTATGCTGTTCTGCAGACTGAGACCGTTAGCGGAGTCCTTCGTCGGCGAGTACCAACGGATCAGATGTTTACCATGCGTCAATTACTATACAAGTTCCTGGAGTACAACCTGCAGATACACCATCTGTTTGTGGACTTTAAGGCTGTGGCAGATAACACTGGAACATGGTTTCCTGACGAAACTAGTTACGCTGATTCGTGCGACGCTGGATGGGTCCATATCATGCGTTAGAATAGCGGGTGAGACCTCAGTCGCTTCTGTGACGTTGGATGAACTGAAGCAAGGGAATGCACTCTCTACCGTGCTATTCAACGTCGCTTTGGAAGGTGCAATACGAAGAGCAAATGTGGAAAGGAATGGAACTATTATCACGAAATCTCACATACTTCTCACATATCACATCTCATCTCACATGACTTTGCGGATGACGTCGATATCATCGGAATCAGCCATAAAGCAGTGGAAGAGGCCTTCAGGCCTTTTAAAAAGAAAACGGCGAGACTGGGGCTTACCATTAACACCGCCAAAACGATTGCTGGCAGGAAACCTGAGAGACCGAGTGATGGTGTTGGTGCCGAGGTGGAATTAGAAGGGGAACGATATGAAGTAGTGGAAGAAATTATATACCTTGGTACACTCGTGACATGTGACAACGATGTAAGCTGCGAAGTGAAACGACGAATTGCAGGCGCTCTACAGAACCTCCCGGTGGACCTTTTTTGGTTTTTGAGCGCAAAATTCTGCAATCCATACTTGGTGACAACATGGAAGATGGAAGCGTGGCGCAGACGCATCAATCACGAGCTATACCAAGTATACAAATATGCTGATATAGTGAAGCTAGCACAATAAGGCAGGCTGCGGTCGGCTGGACACGTGGCCAGAATCCCCGACGAAAGAATAGCCAAAACTATTTTCAGCAGAGAACCAGGAAGAGGCCGTAGACTCCGAGCCAGACCCCGCACCCGATAGGTGTGCGCTGTCGAACATGATGCACGTTCAGCTGGCGTTCGTATGGATTGGAGAATCCCAGGCCAGGACCGACAGCACTGTAGGACCATAATTCGTTCGGCGTAGCATCAGTAACGAACCGTTGCCACTAAAGTAAGTATGTTAATTTAGCGTTTTAAACTGCTTACTTTTTAAAATCAACCAAAACTTGGCTGAAGGAAATGGATTAATGCTTCAGAGCAATTAATGTTTACGTTCATTGCAATTTCGTTTGCCGTTGTCGGCAGTTCAAAATGAATAAATGATTCACATTTGATATTATTCACTATTGTCGAGAATAAATAAATGTAGAGAAAAACACGACCAGGAACGCAAGTCATTTGCTCGAATAGTTAATTTCAGGTTGGCAATGCACAGTGGTCCAGTTTCGAAAAAAAAAGACATTAGCAAATGGGAAAAAATGCGTAATTTTTCAAGGGTGGTGTCTTCGCAGAAGTTATAATAATAAAATATAGCGCATCTTTCTGCACTATTAGGGTGACCGTGAATTCATCTATTGGGGTGATACAAACTTTTGTTTTCTTAAATAATTTCCGAAAAAAATTCTTCAAAAAGTTGCAGAACATACTAAAATAAGCAACTTTGCTGAATATAGTAACTATCTATCTCTTACCGGTTGCGAAACAAAATGATGAGTTAAAAAGGAGCACTTAAAAATCAATTATGCTCAATAACTCTGCACACAACTTTTTTATTGCTTTCGAGTGTTCTATAAAGTGGTTCAGTATGTTAAAATACACATTTTCTCTAAAGACTGTTTGTCGCTAGAACACCTATTTAATAAGTTATAAAATAAATGAAAAAAATCGCATTATTCAATTTTTTTTTTCAATTTCGGGTAACTTTCCGCAAACCAGACAACTACTAGGTGAAAGTACTATATTCTGCCTATGGAAAAACATATTTCCATCAGGAGACCTCCAAAGGAATCTCAGAAAAAATCAATTTAAAAATGAGTTATTTTTTGATAAATTTTTGAAGTTATTTAAAAGAAACAAAAGTTTTAAGCGGTCACCTTAATAGTGCAGAAAGATGCGCTATATTTTATTATTAAACTTCTCAGAGTTATTACGGCCAAAGAATAACTTCAGACAAATTTGCGAGTGAAGTATTCCAAAAGCAACCACAATAGGGTAGATGTACCAGTGGTTGTGGGTGTACCAGTAATAGTGGAAACTCGAAACATTTCATAATTTTGGCGGATTTTAGCATGATTTCGATAGAATATCAATTTTCGATTGTTAAATGTATATTTGTGAACAGTTTTATCTAACGTATATAGTTAAAATTTAAGATGTTGGTGCAGAAATTACAAATTCCTTATGAGTAGACCAAAACGGTGCAATTACTTAAGAAATTCATAACAAACCATAGCATTTAAAAAAGCCTACGTTTTTACCCACCAGCTGCGATGCACACTACAAGCGTTACTAAGGGCGGTAAATAAAATTCCACTATTATAGGCAAATTTTCCACGATTATAGGAACATTGCCACTACTTTAGGAGCACAGGCTAATGTCAGTAAAAGCAATATTTTAGACATATTAACCAACAGAATGGTATAATTTTGGTATGTATATAAAGCCAACATTATGGCGCACCATATTGTCATATTGTTCAATTGGAAACTGGTAAATTGAGCTTTCTAATTGTCTTTAAATACTATCCCCTGACATAATCCCTCCATTACTGGAGCATCTACCCTACTAGTATCTCAAAACTGTTTTGAGAGACATCAACTGAAAAAGAAAAAAAAACAAAATATTAATCCACAATTGTTTTTATATTTTAGCAACATGCACAATTAAATAAATAATCGACACTAACTTAAACTTATTATTTTTGAGTTTCATATTCGAATGTTTATACTAGCATAATTTACACAACTATTAAATAACACTATCACAATGTAGTTATAATCCCTAATTGATCATCCAAACACTCCAAATCCAGAACCATACCCGTACTCATATCCACCCCCGTATCCACCGTATGGCACTCCAAATCCTCCATAAGGACCATATCCACCGAATGGTCCGTATCCACCGTATGAACCATATGATCCGTATGATCCATATGATCCATACGATCCATAACCACCGAACGGACCGAATCCACCATACCCTGGTGGAGGTCCATATCCGTAAGGTACTCCACCGTAGCCTCCTCCGAATCCTCCGCCAACGAGCCCAACTCCGATTCCGATTCCTCCAAAGTCCAGATGTCGTTTTGCTCTAGCTGCTTGCGCACTTTCTGTTCCATCACCTACCGGTATCGTGACAACTTCACCAGCAACAGCTGCCTCCTTTGGTGGTACGATAATAATGGCTGCTTTTTGCAGACGAACTGAGTACACGGCACTGATGCACAGTAACGTGCAAGCCAAACATATCACTCGATCCATTTCGTTACCTACGTTGAAGTGCAGAGTAGAAATAACTTGCGCCACGAATGTCGTCAATTTCTTATATAGATTCTGGTAACCAAAAAAGTCTCTATCAATACCATCCCATGGAGCGAGCTCCGGAGTGGTAAATTTCCATAATAGCAGGCCGGACAATCTCACACCTTCCGCCTAGATGTGTCCGATGAGCCGATCATCTGTCAAATTTTGCATAAATATGATGATCCACATGGGGCATTCCGCCCCAAGCATATGTAATTCCACACGGATCCATCCACATATGTGCTTGCTAAGTATATCGAAGAAGATCTTACAAATGGAACAGAACAGAACCCGATCTACGCTACTAGCTACTCATTGAAGAGAAGCGGCTAGAGTTCAAACAGTCGAAGTCGTGAATATAACCCGATTGAGTGAGGCTAATAAAAAGTAAGCCAAAAAGAAGCGACTTTTAGAATAGGTGGTAAGTAAAGTGAACATTTCACCTAGAATAATTTCGAATAGATCGGGTGAAATTTTTTTAACCTGCAAGGGAACAGAAAAAAATTAACCTAATTTTTGAATTATCTACCTCTTGGAAACAGCATTGGCAACATGAATTTACCGAACTCTCAAACCCAGGCCAACTTCACGGTGATGACAACAACTGACGCAGCGGTTTTGAAAACCAGTTTCGCAAAACTACGTGAATTCCCACCGGCAAACCAGCGCAAAATTCATACAGAACAGTTGAATTTGAATAATAGCTCTTCCGATGGACGCGACAAATATTGTTCGTTTTCAGTGTGTTTAATTCACCACATTTATTTATTTCCGCATCTCATCCGAAGTGCGTGGGAGAACCGGTTGGTGCTTCCTGATGTAGATGCTGTGCCATGCTGGTGCTATGCTGCTGCCGCTCCGTCGTGGGTTTGGTCTTTGTACAGTTGCTGGATTCTAACCAACCTGCCAGTTTATAACCTACCGGTGGAAAAATCTGTAGTCCTTACATCTAGTCTTTGGTATCACAAGAAATCAATGACCCACTTTCGCGATAGATAAACCTGAATTGGAGTCAGTAAACCATAAATTAGAATTTATTGATTTTTTCTTCAAAGATTCCTTCGAAGCAATGATCAACAAATGCAGGAAATTAGACTCCCACTAAACTGAGGAAAGTATCGTCATAAAAGTAGACATTCTTCATTGTGTCGCAGTCAGTACATTCTCGATTTCGTGTTTTCGAAGGGTGGAATGGAAACCCTTCCACCAGGACAGTAGGTGTTGACCGGGGAGTGCAGATAAGAACCATTTCTTCTTTAGCACAATGTTCCGCTTGAAACCAAAATAATGAACATAAAAAGCAGTAAACGAAACATAACCAATCTTCCAGCGTCCGCTATAAATCATAAACAATAACCGTACGAAATCTACCACTTTTATTGGTTGGACAAAACATGGATTCACGTGTCATTCCGAACCCTTCTAGAAAGCCCCCCTTCGGCCCTATCGAAAAAACCCCCGCACAAAACATTGCACACTGCCATTATTGCGAAGCAAAACAAAACGTCAGATAAAACATTATTGCTTCACCAAGCGATAGTTATTTATGGCTGTCGTAGGTCCCGATCCTACCGGGCGGTCCATTGATTTGGTGCTTACTGACTGTGATATTGCCAACATTTTTTTTTTCGTTCCCGGTCGCCACCGTACAGCCAGTCGTCATCCTGTGCGGTGCTAAACATGAACAACAGCCAAATTCTGGACCTCTTCTCAGTGATAAATACCGACCGCTTATACGTGTGTTTGTTTCGATTTTATTGAAAAACTTTTGCAATAAACTTCAAAATCAATAAATTTCGATAAATGAAAGATGAAACTGGACCATCTCGGGAAACTGTGAATAGAACATTGTGTTTGCTAACATTACAACGTTGTTTTTTTTTTCGCCAAATAGAAAGTTTTCAGTCAACTATTTTGAAACACGAAATATGATACCTGTTTGGAGAACAAAAGAAACTTTCAGAAGATAGGTAATCCATCGTCTGCCATGACTTATCTGCTGGGAAATCAAGCATCGAACGGGAAACGTTCTGCCAACGGTTACGATTCAAAAAAAAAAATCAATTTCAAACTAAACTTGATTCAACCGCTGGCATGTTGATTTATTAGAACATTTTGAGTAGCCAGGTCATTTTCCAACATTATGTCATAAATTTTAATTTCTATGGTACCATCATAAGTGTATGAAAAGCCATATATCACACAATCATCCGTCCGAAGGGTCGAATCGTTTTTATGCCTTTTACAACCGGCAGATTTGCAGTCGTAAAAACCATCTCCTACATTACAGAGCGATAAAGAGATTTATGTCGGCTTCCTGCCGGTTCGGGCTGCAATCGCCACCCACTTTCCTAGCAGCTACTACCAATTCTGATTACGGATTTATCTAAGTTTTCACCTTTAAGCCATTCTAGTTCGGCTGAAGCTGTTAACGGTGGTGCATTGCCAGTGGCTGTCACACAGTTGTATCGCGTGACAAAATATCTGACCAAAAAAGGGAAAACTTTGTTCCAATAATTTAAATTTTCCTTCAGGAAGAGTAAATGCTTAATGTGACAAATGAAAATTTAACTGAACTGAAAAATCTTGATAGAGTAGGGCGGGACATAAGTGCGATGTTTGCAGTTGTCATCAATTTTCGTGAGATATAAAGAAGGACAACAACATAATATATTTTATAGTGATGCAGTAACTCAATGTCTTTACATTCAACTATAAATCATCTGGAACAATAGTATTATTCAAAATAAATTCTTCATTCTTCCGATCAAGTGCCGATTCGCACTTTTACCCCACTAGCGGGGCAAAAGTGCGAATACCGCGGGGTAAAAGTTCAAAGCTAGAATCCATGAAATTAGCCCAGCAGTAGCTTACAAAACCATATTATCTTCAATCTGCAATCCATGCCAATGTAGAAAATGATTCCGAGTACATTTGCACCGATAAATCATTGAATCTCACATTTTTTCTCTGCATCGCACTTTTACCCCTCCTTACTCTAATAGTCTAATAGAACTAATTGGAAGCTGTGAATTTGAGTCTCACCTTCGCTTGGTCAATTGTTTACGTCTCATACCAGCATTTTCAGTTTATCTAGTTTTTCGTTTTTACATTAAGTATTTACTCTTCCCGAAGACATTTTTATAAATATTTTTTCAACCACAAACATGAATATAAACCAGAAACGTCTATTTCCTTTCTAGAAATATCGGATACCTTGCAGTTAAGGAAAAACACCGTTGCTTCAACAAAATTTAGTTCTGTGAAAAAAATTAAAACAACACAAAATAATGAGATATTTTTATACAAGCAAAAAACTACGCGTTTTGAGAGTTTTTATTTAAAGTTTTATCGTGAAAACCATATCTATTCTAGCTTTTCCTATATACGTTATTATTTTCCGTGCAAAAACCTATCAAAAGAAAGACAAAATCAAATGACATTTCCTTTACCGCTTTTTGGTCATTATATTGCTTAAACTTCCAATTCTGCTTCGTACTAAAAGTAAAAAAGCTCAAAGAAGTGACACGTAGCTCATATTCCTTTCGTCGAAACCAAGTGGACTGGAAAGTCGATGTAAGCTTACAAATCGATTGCTCGAAAACTTGGCGAGCCACTCGATATAACATACAATTTACCTCGATGTAATGTACATATTTTTTAAGTGTTGCAAATCTGTTCAGAAACTGTATTTAAATAGACTAATCTCAAGTTTTTAGTCTAGACGTTGAACTGCGGTCATACATATATACTGGACTGGTCCAGCGCCTCTATGGTTCAAAGGTACAAGTACCAGCGAACCACATGCCCTCGCGGGTGTTGTGGGTTCTCATCCGGTTATAATCTCAGAATATAGCTTGGTTCGATTCATGCACCTTCCAGCATTGGACGAAAGGTAGGAGTCAAAATGATTACTTGTCAAGCGTAGCCACCAATATCCCCCCCCCCCCTTTCCTTTCAGCTCTTCCCCTCCTTCACTAAAAAAAATTTCATTTCTTTCCCGCACCGTCCCTTCATCAATTGTAGAACCATCGTTTCAAAAAATATTACTGTATTTAAAGTTTAATTCACAATAATTCAAATAACGTGTCAATCTTACAGATTCAAAATTCAATATTCAAAATTCAAAATTCAAAATTCAAAATTCAAAATTCAAAATTCAAAATTCAAAATTCAAAATTCAAAATTCAAAATTCAAAATTCAAAATTCAAAATTCAAAATTCAAAATTCAAAATTCAAAATTCAAAATTCAAAATTCAAAATTCAAAATTCAAAATTCAAAATTCAAAATTCAAAATTCAAAATTCAAAATTCAAAATTCAAAATTCAAAATTCAAAATTCAAAATTCAAAATTCAAAATTCAAAATTCAAAATTCAAAATTCAAAATTCAAAATTCAAAATTCAAAATTCAAAATTCAAAATTCAAAATTCAAAATTCAAAATTCAAAATTCAAAATTCAAAATTCAAAATTCAAAATTCAAAATTCAAAATTCAAAATTCAAAATTCAAAATTCAAAATTCAAAATTCAAAATTCAAAATTCAAAATTCAAAATTCAAAATTCAAAATTCAAAATTCAAAATTCAAAATTCAAAATTCAAAATTCAAAATTCAAAATTCAAAATTCAAAATTCAAAATTCAAAATTCAAAATTCAAAATTCAAAATTCAAAATTCAAAATTCAAAATTCAAAATTCAAAATTCAAAATTCAAAATTCAAAATTCAAAATTCAAAATTCAAAATTCAAAATTCAAAATTCATAAAATTCAAAATTCAAAATTCAAAATTCAAAATTCAAAATTAACAATTTGGAATTGTAAAATCAAAATTCAAAATTGATTGAATTATCCAATCGACTCTAACCCTCTCTCTCCCAGTTAAAATTCGAACTGGCTTGTTAGACCAGCGTCTTACCTCGAGGGCATCAGGGAGGAATCATATCATAGACAAAATAAAATACTAAGCAAAATTAGAGCTCATTATAGACAAATCCTACTCGTTCTTTTTCATCATTTACCTAGTAGATCTTTTGGTTCATATCGAAATACTGCAAATAATCGAGAAAAATTTAAGCTTTGAATGCTACCTAACTCGGAATGCGAAAAGAAATGATAAGAAATCAAATCAAATTCCTTCGGAGATATGCCAAAACGTTCGAATGCAAAATGTTATCTATGCTGCAGATCCAGCATTCCTCAAAGTCACCGGTTAGCTTTGATTGAACATTTTCGACCGGGACAAAAAAAAAATGACGAACAACAGCAGCGTTATCTACACCGGCTGGCAGACGACAGAAGCAACAACGGCAGCAAGGGGATCGGTTGATTAATGGAAAAATTCTAACAAAGGAAATGCACACACATACATACGTACCTACACTGACGGCTAAGAGCTTTATCGGCGCAACATTCAATTCATTCATCTCTCCGTCGAAGATTGATGCAAAAGATCGGACGAGTTTTGATAGGACGAAACAGTCTAACAATCAGGAACTAAACGGTGGGGAGGAAAACTGTCGTTTACGGCTTTCCCCAGAAGATTTCCATCTCGTACGTACACAATAATGAGTTGCATGTGATAGAACGTTGAAGAATTCCAATCTGAAAACTTTGGAAGAGCATACCTTTAACATTATGAAAAATAATAAAATATTCGAATTTTCTAGTCATCATCTAGTTAACGCTATGTTGAAGTGAAATAACTAATTTTTAAAATCTTACATTATTATTATTAATAACCATGATTTATTTTACTAGTTTTTAGTTGATTCGATTAATTTTTGCAAATGTTTCTCAAATAATGTTGAAACACACTATCACTATCTTCGTAGGTAGAAATTTTTTAGCCTTTTTTTGCAACAATCATTTTGCATAGTTTTGTGAGCTACAATCAGAACGATTCAAACATACGGCAGAATACCTAAATGTGTACGACAAACAAGCCAATTGCATTCCGCAAAGACAGTTTTATCTTATCGAACAGCAAACAAAATGGGGAGCAGGGACTCGTTTCGGGTATTTTAGAATGGCATAAACTAGATCACAGACATAGCAATATTGTGGAAAGAAGGCTCAAAACAATAATGGCATGCCAATTTCTCGATTATTTCCGCACCAACAAGTTGTTCACATTAGAAAAATAACTATATTTATCTATCAGCAAAATTTATCACAAAGCCCACACTTTAACATAATCAATCTGAAGTGCAGCATCTTTGCCATCATTTTTATCTAGATTCCATGTCGGCAGCCAACTTTCACGTCCATCCCAGAAGTCGGTTGCCGCTTTAGGCGAACTATTGAGCCATGGCTTACCGCCCGGATTTTCCGCATTATCGGGAAAGTATCCATTCACTCCACCGACCGCCAGATTTAGAATAAAATGAAACTCCTGATCAAATGGAGCCATTTTGCTACCATACCGCCAAGGATTCTCCAAGTTGCGCTTATCAAAACCTGCCCGCTTCCAAAAGCCATCTCCTGCTTCAAAAATCACCGTTTGCTCTCCATTAATGCTAACGGTAATGTTGTCAGGACTCCAAGTAAACCCAAAGATGTTAAAGTTCTTGCTGTACGCTTCTTCGGGTGGTGAGTTTTTTGCCAAACTAGCCGTATTCCAGCCATTGTTCGACGGATTTGGTCCGAAATGCAGCGTATGGCCAACCTGCTGCGTTCCTATTGGAGTACCATTTACCGTAAGATTCTCATTACCACGCGACTCCATCAAATCGATTTCACCCGATGCTGGCCACGTTCCGTATGCGTTCCGCTTCGGAAGTAACCAAATGGCTGGCCAAAGCCAATCTCCGGAAGGTAGCTTTGCCCGAACCTCCGCTCGACCGTACTTGAAATTGAACGACTGAAGCGTTCTTACGCGCGCGCTTTTGACCGGATTTAGAATATTCATTTCCGTTCCCCGTCGTTCACAGCCGTAGAAAGCTGGGTTCGTGCATCTAAAAATGCAATGTACAATAGTTTGAACATTTTCCGTTTCATTTTTAAATATACTCACTGCTCTACAGGTCGATTACCCCATAAACTGATCGTACCCGAGCTTAGAAATTCCTCTCCATACTCGTTCGCCGTTAGCGTAGGCCTTATGTATAGGACGCCATCCTCGACAAATGAATTGGACCGATTGTTGGTATACCACTGAAACTCCCAGTTCTGTAAACAAATATAATAAAACAAACAATGACCTCCGTGTCAAGTATTCAATTACACTGAAAACCAGTTCTCACCCCACCACCGGCCAGTGTGTTCTCGTGCTCCCAGATTTCAAAATCGAAGAAATCGAAATTGTCTTCGAAGATCAGTTCGCCGCTGCAGAACTTGCGGCCACGCTGGATCGCGCTGCCACTGGCGGTAGTTGGAGACCTGACACACTTTTGGCGATCGCGTCCTATCAGTGACTCACTGCCGCCCCACCTGTGGCCAATGCCATCCTCGGTAGGCTGACAAACGATGATGCGTGCCGCGCTTATCAGTAGTGCCGCCACTATCAGTGCCAACGACGTTCCGGTGGCTGCGATCATCATGTCTAGATCGAACTATACACTAACTATCGAGTGACCGGCACTGCAACCGAACCGATCGTCGGTTTGTTTCGCACTAAACATCTAGCGAAGAGCAGTTTGAAGTTTTATAGCAGCAGAGAAAAAAAGAGAGAGACTCAGAATTCGGCCAGCGTTGCCGGTTGGAATTGATGCTTTAGTTATATCATATGTATAGCGGTAGAGACTTTAAAAGTTATTTGATTTTTAATCACGATTTATTAACACCATAAGGGAATAATATAATTGAATCGTCAAACACTGTACTGCTAATTAAAAATTCTATAAGTTTTCTCAACTAAAATTTAAAAGGCTACTTACAAATATGTACGTAAATATTCCAAATATTTAGTATTTTTCATAGTGGTTGTCATCATAACATGACAATCAATTAGTAATTATTATTAATACTAATAATTATTATTAATACTAATTACTAATTGATTGTCATGTTATGATGACAATCACTATGAAAAATACTAAATATTTGGAATATTTACGTACATAATTGTAAGTAGCCTTTTAAATTTTAGTTGAGAAAACTTATAGAATTATAGGCTTATAGGCCTTGTTCTATCTTGCCCAGTAGAGGCTGATAGAGGACACACCTGCGAAATCGAAAGTCCCAACATTGTGTTGCCGTTACCACCAAGGAGCTATCGATGGATTCCACTGCGCATGGTAGTTTTCATATATTTCAAGATCGCTAAAGAGCTATGGAAAATAATGGACGTTCCCATGAAGAGGTATGCTCTCAGATCGATCACGTTCTGGTTGTTGGTCGGCACTTTTCTGACGTTGAAGACATGCTTCTGGGGACCAAACCAAAGCAAGATTCGTATCCGGTTGTCCAACGTATTCAGATCGAGACCAACGAGGAAGATACGACTACCGAATAGAAACTTCACCATCTTAAGAAACGCCAGCGCAGTGATCGCGTTCTTGCGGAGGGGGAGAATTGTTTTAAGAGGCACGCTACGAGAAGCTTCTTTAACAATTAACGGAATCAGAAACCGGACCGTGCCAACTCATGTTATGTGCAGCGATAAGGAGGAGAACATATTACCATAAGAGCGGAGGTAGCCAGGCATTGGAAATCACATTTCGATGACTGTTGAATGGTGAACTAGAGGGATCTGACAACAGAAACAGGATAACGATTAAGGATGATGGACAAACAGTGGATCCACCAACTTTGGAGGAAGTTAAAAAAGCAACTAAAGAGCTGGCATGACAAAGCAGTAAAAGACGGCATCCCCGCTGAACTTTTAAAAGTCCAGAGCGAACGGCTGTATTGTGTAATCTATCAGGTGATACTAAAAGTATGGACTGAGGAGGAACTAGCTACGCACTGATTGGAACGTCTCATATATCCTATTTACAAAAAAGGCCACCGACTCGAATGGAGCAATTAACGGGGTGTTACTATCCTTAATTCTGCATTCAAAATTCTCTCCCGCATCCTGTTTCATGGACTGAGGTCGTTGCAAGAAACCTTTGGTTTGGCATGCTATCTTTACCTGTGGCATGAAAAACGAAAAAAAGTTGGCAAATACCAGTGCAGTTTTCAAGAGCGATGCCCGGTCTGGCTGTCCGGCTGTCCAGTCAATCTGTCTGTCTGGTCTAACTGTCCGGTCTGTCTGTCTATCTGTCCGGTCTTGCTGTCCAGTCTGTCCGTCCGGTCTGTCTATCCGGTTAGTCTGTCTATCCGGTAAGTCTGTCTATCTGTCCGGTTTGTCGGTTTGGTTTGTCGGGGTGGTCTGTCTGTCCTGTCGGCCTGTCCAATCTGTCTGTCTGTCCGGTTTGTCTATCCAGTCGGTGGTCTGTCTGTTCGGTCTGTCTGTCTATCCGGTCTGTCTTACTGTCCGGCCTGTCTGTCCGATCTGTCTGTTCAGTTTTTCTGTCCAGTCTGTCTGCCCGGCCAGTCTGTCTGTCCAGTATGTCCATCTGTCCGGTTTGTCTATCTGCCCGGTCTGTCTGTTCGGTTAGTCTATCCGGTCTGTCTGTCTGTTTAAGTAGTCTGTCCGATCTATCTCTCCGATCTATCTGTCTGTCCAGTTTGTTTGTCCGGTCTGTTTGTCTCTCCGGTCTGTCTGTCCAGTCGGTCTCTCCAGTCTGTCTGTCTGTCTGTCCGATCTGTCTGTCTTTCCGGTCTGTCTTACTGCCCAGTCTATCTTCTGTCCGGTCTGTCTGTCTGTTCGATCTGTCTGTCCAGTCTGTCGGTCCAGTCTGTCTGTCCGGTCTTTCTATCTGTTCATGCGGTCTGTTTGTCTGTCTATCCGGTCTGTCTGCCGGTCTATCCGGTTTGTTTTTCTATCTATCCAGTCTGTCTAGCTGTCTGACTGTCCTGTCTGTCTGTCTGTCTATTCGGTCTGTCTATTCGGTCTGTCTATTCGGTCTGTCTGTCCAGTCTGTCTGTCCGGTCTGTCTGTCCGGTCTGTCTGCTCGGTCTGTCTATCTGCCTGTCCGTCTGTCTTTTTGTTTGTCCTGTCTGTCCAGTCTGTCTGTCTGTTTGTGTGTCCGACTGTCTTTTTGTTTGTCCTATCTGTGTTATAACACTGTAACATACCCACATAGGGTACAGGAGGGTATTTTCAGCCCATTAAGCAATGGCATCTATTTTTTCAGCCTATGGCCTAGTTCTGGTGGAAAAACTGGTGGTTTTGACGTTCTTTGAATAAAAAATAGTAGATTACTTTCAGTCTTGAGAAAATAGTAATAACATGGAAATTAAATAAAAAGAAAACTTTTAGAAAATAGACACTGAGGAAACCTGCAAGTCGTAGGCGAAATACGTATCTGTCAAGAATAAAATGTACATAGTAGAATTAAATTGGATAAGTTTTCTTTTTATTTAATCTCCAGGTTTCGTACTCCAAAAACTTCAGATATAACATATTAAAATTGTATGTCGGCAAAGTATATATATTGCCGAAAGAAAAGGCAAACAGGCTGAAATTAGAAATCTGCTGAAAATACCCTCCCATACCCTATATCGAATTGCATTTGGTAATTAATTTCGATGTTTGGATTATTTGGATATTTGGATATTTGGATATTTCTTAATGAACTTCGACAGTTTCATATGTTTGAAAATGTCTGGCAACTTTCTCCTTTCCGGTTGGCGTATAAAACACTTGCCCTTGACCTGCCTTGTAGGTTTCGTCATCCATCAGCATGCCATCTAACTTCATCAGCATTGTTGTATATAGCTTCCGAGATCTTGTAGGTCGACAGTCCGGCTCCTTCTTTAGCTCAGTATGCCGTTGTAGACGATACTCCCATCATGTTTGCGATCTTTCGAACAGAAAAGTTGATAGTCCTAGTTACTCTTTTTGTCGCCGTTGCGACTTCCGGCTTTCGATTTCGTCCCGATCCAGGCTTCCTGGCTGTCGACAAGCGTTCCCCGAACACGTTTATTATGTTGGAGATAGTTGATTTGGTCACTTTTAACAATTTTGCAAACTCGGTGTGCGAATAGTGTGGATCTTTGCGATGCGCATGCAAGATTTTGATGCGTTGCTCCTCTTGTTTTGACACTATATTAATAACTGAACTGTCAAAATCAACATATAGACATTATTCATGTATTTTAACTCCCAGATAACACAAAATCGTAATAGAAAGTGTGAAATTTTGTGAACTTAAATCGTTTTCATGTCAATTTTACATTGGAATTGTATAATGATTAGAGTATGTCAAAACAAAGTGAACGATAAGTTGTTTTGCAGTCGTGCGTGTTCTCATATACAACTCATGACTGTTAATTATAAAACTGTATAGATGATTGAAATATTTAGTTATATCTCAATCATATATTCAGGGGTATTAAGTTGCGTGCTATAAAAACCGCTGCATAAAATGCAAGATATAATTAAAAATAATCGTCAAAATTTTCGCACGTATATTGCCTCCACTTTGGTACATATATGCTCTTATCTGACGTGAAATATAACTTTTTCGTTCAGATATGATGTCGTATTTCTCAGTTGCAATCGAGATATACAAACCAAATGGGTTACTGGGCTGCACGACAAAAAAATTGCAATTCCACGAAACTGGTAACACTGTTTCAACTGGAAAGCTAGTTCAAATAAAGTTTTGCTCATAGGAATCCACATTAAAAACGAGTAATTACCACAACATTAGCCAGATGTGCACAATAACCATCGATGCTCAGTTACTTCACCGCACCGCTCCAAGGTATGACTCAACCTCAAAAATCCAAGCATCAGATCCACCAGATCACCGGAACAGATATTGATCGCTTGCTCGTTCGTTCCGCTCACGAACGACACCACATCTACTTACGGCTATTCATTACAACGATCAAAACCGGGAATCACAGAAACAGAGAATCCAAGCGCAGTCATGCTAGCAAATATGCAACCTGATGAACAATGTAACGCGCCTGCTTTGCTGAATATTAATTTGGCCGTACAAATGAAGTTTGACTGTACCAATTAAAATAATGAAATATTTTACATTGACACAGGATCGCATTAAATTGAACATCACGAGTTTGACCTACGATCCGATATGACGGAAATGGGAATTCTGTATTTTTTACATTCCATTGGATTGTTTTTATTTATTGAATAATTATAGCACGATTTATCCATTAAATGTAACTACCGAAGTACCGTAAGTTTTTACTGCGGTCTACAACGCCCAAACTCGTACGTAATCCACCTGCATGGAAACATCAGTAGATTCATTTTCGTCCAACTTCCACGTTGGTAACCAATCATTTTTCGCATTCCAGAAGTCCGTCATCGGATGGGGTGATTCATTGGACCACGGCTTCTTGGTCGGATTGATACCGTCGTCCGAAAAGTATTCCGTTCCACCGACTGCCAGAGAAACCCGTAAATAAAACTCCTGATCAAATGGAGCCATAGGGCTGCTGTAACGCCACGGATTGTCCATACCCGGTGCGGTGCTGTTGAAATTGCCCCGAGCCCAAAATCCCGTGCCGGTCTTCACCGTCCCCGTTTCAATATCGTTGATGCTAAAGGCGATATGATCCGGCGTCCACTCCATTTGGTACCGATTAAATCCAGTATGATATCCTTTGCCGGATTCAGAGTTCCGGGTGAACGTTGTCGTCGCTGCTTCGTTGTAGGCTTCGTTCGGTCCAAACTGTAGTTTAGAACAAACTTGCTCTATGCCGACGTTGATCCCATTCTTGATCAAATCTCGATTTCCCTTCGATTCCAACAGGTCGATTTCCCCCGAAGCTGGCCATGCACCATAAGCGTCATATTTCGGTAGAAACCAAACGGATGGCCACAGCCAATCACCAGCCGGTAGCTTCGCGCTGATTTCAACTTTTCCGTACTTAAACGCAAACGATTCTACCGTACGAAGACTGGCACTTTTCACCGGGTTGAGAATCTGGAAGTGACTTCCAGTACGTTCACAGCCTAGAAAGCTTTGCCTGGTGCACCTACCAAAAGACGGAAAAAACGAGTGATGAAATTTTGAATCAGAATCACTTGACTGATATATTACTGTTCAGCCGGAGAACCTCCGTGAATGTTAAGAACACCAGAGCGTAGGAATGCTTCACCGTACTCATCCACTGTTAGCGTAGGTCGTATGAAGAGGTTACCTTCTTTCACGAAAGAGTTGGAACGGTTGTTGGTGAACCACTGAAATTCCCACTTCTGAAAGCAAATAAAAAACAACACCATTTTGTGGTAAATTTTGAGCCAAATATTCTAATTAAAATAATTGTTAGAAAACAAGTATCGTGGTCACGTACGGTACTTCCAGCCAGAGTATTTTCGTGTTGCCAAGTGTCCAAATCAAAACTATCGAAGCTGTCCTCGAATATCAAATCTCCCGTGCAGTAAGTACCTGAGCGAAAACAAACATATGAGATTACGGTCATTTGGTTTTTTGTTGGAAAACAATTTCAATCTTAATTAATCTAGTCCATCTGACTGCAAAGTCTGCCAAATAAAAACAAACGGTCTGATTCCGAAAACAAAATTTCAGACCAAACTCAACTAGGTATTTAAATTAAGCTACTTCTTGAATCCATACATAAGGAAAACCAACTCTAATTGGTAAGACCAAAATAATTAACTACTTCGAGAATTCAAAATAGGTAACCTGCACTTACCATATACTCTATGCAAAAAGCAATACAGCTTAGGTTATTTAGAAATTGGGTAATGTTTCGGGCCCCGTAACTGTCCTATACTCTAATAGCCGGCTGCGAAGGCTGTCGATAAAGAAGCGTCAAATCTTAGAAAGTACGTTTAATCCCACGGCTTTGCTTTGTATACTTTCGGACTGGAATCCATTGTCATTGTACCATTGTCGTCAGTGATGTTAGATGTATCGATCTACCCGTAATTCTACGGATTTAGGATTTTTTACGGATCAACTAACCGTATCTACTGATTTTCATAGATTTTACGGAAAAGAACATTGCGTTGAAGGCATGATATTTTTCACTTTCAGGTTTTCGATCATGAATTTCATAATTTCATACTTACTTACTTAATCAGCTCCAGGCCGTGGTTTCCTCTGCTGTACGAAGAAGTCGTCTCCATTCTGCTCGGTCCATGGCCGCAATTCGCCAGCCACGTAGTCTACGTAGGGTCCGCAGGTCGCCTTCCACTTGATCGATCGATCCATCTTGCTCGCTGCGCGCCCCGCCGTCTCGTTCCAGTCGGATCGTTATTGAGAACTTTTTTAACCGGGCAGTCGTCCGACATCCTCACGACATGTCCAGCCCATCGCAGGCGACCGATTTTTGCGGTGGCAGCGATGGGTGGCAGCTGATGCAATTCATGGTTCATTCGCCTCCTCCACGTTCCGTCTTCCATCTGCACTCCGCCGTAGATGGTGCGCAACACCTTCCGTTCGAAAACACTAAGAGCGCGTTGGTCCTCCACGAGCATAGTCCATGTCTCATGGCCGTAAAGGACTAGCGGTCTAATCAGCGTCTTGTAGATTGTTAACTTCGTGCGGTGGCGAATTTTGTTCGATCGCAGCGTCCTACAGAGTCCAAAGTAGGCACGATTTCCTGCCATAATGCGTTTTTGTATTTCTCTGCTGGTGTCGTTGTCTGCGGTAACCAGTGAGCCCAGATACACGAACTCTTCTACCACCTCGATTTCATCACCGTCTAAATGAATCCGGGGAGGGAGGTCAGCATTCACTTCTTTAGAACCTCTTCCTTTCATGTATTTTGTTTTCGATACATTAATGACAAGTCCTATCCGTTTGGCTTCAGCTTTCAGTCCGATGTACGTTTCCCCATCCTCTCAAAGGTACGTGTAACGATGTCAACGTCGTCAGCGAAACCAAGAAGCTGGACGGACTTCGTGAA
This sequence comes from Sabethes cyaneus, assembly GCF_943734655.1. NCBI lineage: Eukaryota > Metazoa > Arthropoda > Insecta > Diptera > Culicidae > Sabethes > Sabethes cyaneus. The sequence goes on from NC_071355.1 coordinate 49,154,041, forward strand.
TGTCGTGCCACTCGTGTCTATACCCGCTCTTCTTATCACACCCTCCAAAGCGATGTTAAACAGCAAACATGAAAGCCCATCACCTTGCCGTAACCCTCTTCGAGATCCAAAGGGACTCGAGACTGCCCCTGATACTCGAACAACACACATTACTCGATCCATCGTCGCCTTGACCAATCGCGTTAGTTTATCCGGAAATCCGTAGTAGTGCATAATCTGCCATAGCTGATCTCGATCGATCGTGTCGTACGCCGATTTGAAGTCGATGAATAAATGATGCGTGGGCACGTTGTATTCGCGACATTTCTGCAACACTTGCCGAAGCGCGAAAATCTGGTCCGTGGTGGCACGGGCACCCATGAATCCCGCTTGATATTGCCCCACGAACTCCTTTGCAAATGGTGATAGTCGACGACATAAAAGTTGGGAGAGTACCTTGTAGGCGGCGTTCAACAGTGTGATTGCGCGGTAGTTGCAACAATCCAACTTGTCGCCCTTTTTGTAGATCGGACACACGATGCCTTCCGTCCACTCCTCCGGTAGTAGCTCATCCTCCCAAATCTTGACAATGACCCAGTGCAGCGCTCTAGCCAGTGCGTCACCACCGTATTTCAGCAGCTCGCCGGGTAGCTGATCAGCCCCAGCCGCTTTATTGTTCTTCAGCCGACCGATCTCTTCTGCTACCTCCTGGAGGTCAGGGGCTGGTATTCTGTCGTCTTCTGCACGTGCTCCAAGATCTATTGCCATATCGTCACCTCCATGTTCAGCTACATCGCTGTTAAGGTGCTCGTCATAATACTGCTTCCACCTCTCGATCACCTCACGTTCGTTCGTGAGAAGATTACCGTCTGAGTCTCGACACATATCGGCCTGCGGCACATGGCCTTTGCGCGAGCGGTTTAACTTCTCGTAGAACCTCCGTTTATCGTTAGCACGGTACAGTTCTTCCATCGCCTCGCGATCCCGATCTTCCTGTTGGCGCTTTTTCCTCCGGAAGACCGAGTTTTGCCTGTTCCGTGCTTGTTTATATCGATCCACATTCGCCCTCGTACGGTGTTGCAGCATCCTCGCACGTGCTGCATTCTTCTCCTGCACTAATTGCTCGCATTCGCCGTCGAACCAATCGTTTCTTCGGTTCGGATTCATTATACCTAGTGCGGCTAGTGCAGTGCTACCGATGGCGGTCTTAATGCCTTTCCAACCATCTTCAAGAGTTGCTGCGCCAAGTTGCTCTTCCATTGGTAGCGCTGCTTCCAGCTGCCGCGCGTATTCCTGGGCAAATCCGGTGACTCGTATCTGCTCGATGTTGGGTCGCGGCGTACGACTTCGACGCGTGTTATGCACCGTCGAGAGTTTTGAGCGCATGCAAACTGCAACTAGGAAATGATCCGAATCTATATTCGCACTGCGGTAGGTGTGAACGTTTATAACATCAGAGAAGAATTTACCGTCGATTAGAATATGGTCAATTTGGTTTTCTATTCGTTGGTCTGGTGATCTCCAGGTGGCCTTGTGGATATCTTTGCGGGGGAAGAAGGTACTTCGGACTACCATTCCGCGGGAGGCTGCAAAATTTACGCATCGTTGGCCGTTGTCGTTCGTTGCGGCATGCAGGCTGTTTGGCCCGATTACCGGTCTATATATAGCTTCCCGTCCTACCTGCGCGTTCATGTCACCGATGACGATTTTCACGTCCCGTCGCGGACAGCCATCATACACCTGCTCCAGCTGCGCATAGAACGCCTCCTTCTCATCATCGGGTCTCCCTTCGTGTGGGCAATGCACATTGATGATACTGTAATTGAAGAAACGGCCCTTAATCCTCAACTTGCACATCCTTGCGTTGATCGGTTGCCAACCAATCACACGCTGGCGCATCTTTCCCAGTACTATAAAGCCGGTTCCCAGCTCGTTGGTGGTGCCACAGCTCTGGTAGAAAGTAGCCGCTCGATGCCCGCTTTTCCATACCTTCTGTCCTGTCCAGCAAAGTTCCTGCAGTGCTACGACTTCGAAGTTTCGGGGATGTAGTTCATCATATATTATTCTATCGCAACCCGGGAAGCCGAGCGATTTGCAATTCCATGTCCCGAGTTTCCAATCGTAGTCCTTATTTCGTCGCGTGGGTCGACGCCGATTGTTCCGATCCCTATTTTCTTCTTCGTTGTTGGTAACTTTTAGTTTTCCAGGGCGGCTTGTTGGGCCTGCCCCTAACCTCCTGTCTCGCCGGAGGACCATCGTGCGCAGCACTGTTTAGAGTCCCTGCTGGCATAAGGACGAGTATAATAATCAGCCGCCCCTAACATGGAGAACAGACGCTGTTTGAGCCGCACCTCCTTGGTGGACAGACGCTCGTGTTGGAACCGCCATGCTATGGTTACCGCGCCAGTATTCGCGTCGCACCTCCTCACTTCGCTATTGTCAGATTGACAACATTGCCCAGGCTACGCCGCATTTGGTATCATATGACTCGTGGAGGCGTGAGGCGGGAGCTTGTGAGGACCAGAGCTGTGTTTGACGCTCCTTCCAGGTTGTCAACTCACCATTTGAAGCCCATGATTCATAATTTCATGGATTTCGATGAATATACTGACTGATAACACTGTCTTCTTCTTCAGCAGCATAGAGCCGGGGTGGCTCGTGCTGTTTCAAGCACTCGTCTCCATTCAACTCGGTCTTGGGCCACTCGTCGCCAATTTCCTAGTCGTCTCAGAAGTCGCAAATCGCTTTCGACCTGGTCGAGCCATCGTGCACGTTGGGCCCCCCTGTTCCTGGTGCCAGTGGGGTTGTTGAAGAGGACTATTTTCGTCGCACTGTCGTCCGGCATCCTTACGACGTGTCCGACCCACCGTAGCCTGCTAACTTTCGCTAGATGTACGATGGGAGTCTCCCCAAGCAGTGCCTGTAGCTCGTGATTCATACGCCTCCGCCACTCTCCGCTTTCAGTGTGTACTCCGCCAAATATCGTCCGCAGCACTTTCCGCTCAAACACGGCAAGGCCGCGTATGTCCTCCGTAAGCAGCGTCACGGCTTCAAGTCCATAAAGAACTACCGGTCTAATAATGGTTTTGTACATAATAATGGTTTTGTACATTGTTAGCTTCGTGCGGCGGCGTATGCTTCCTGATCGTAGCGTTTTTCGAAGGGCAAAGTAGGCCCAATTTCCCGCTTGGATACGCCGCGGGATCTCCTTACTAGTGTTGTTGTCCTCTACCACTTCTAGTTCGTCGCCGTCAACGGTTACCGTCCGTGGGAGGCGCGCGTTTGTTTCCTTGGAGCCTCTTCCTTTCATGTATTTGGTCTTCGACACATTTATTTTTAGCCCAATTCTTCTAGACTCCGCTTTCAGTCTGGCGTAGATTGCCTCCGCCGTCGCAAAGTTCCTGTCAATGATATCGAAGTTATCTGCAAAGCCTAGAAGTTGGCTACTCTTGGTTAAAACCGTGCCTCTCGTTTCGATGCCCGCTCGTCGGATCACCTCCTCAAGATCGATGTTGAACAGCATGAAGGATAGACCGTCACCTTGTCTCAACCCTCGTCGCGTCTCGAAGGGATTCGAGAGTGTCCCAGAGATGCGTACGAAACACATCACTCGATCCAATGTAGCTCTGTTCAGTCGCGTCAGTTTGTCCGGAAAACCGTATTCGTGCATTATCTGCCATAGCTTATCTCGATCGACTGTATCGTATGCTGCTTTGAAATCAAAAAAGATGTGATGCGTGGGCACGTTGTACTCCCGACATTTCTGCAAGATCTGTTGGATACTAAACACTGTCGGACTGATAACACTGATATTTTCCTTATTGAAATACGGAACAAGGTGAACATCAGCAGACATACTTTTCCCAATGATGGAATGGCAATTGGTTCTTAAACTAATAACATTCACATTCACGGAAGTACACTAATTTTCTTATTCATCATTTGTAGAAAAAACACAGAAAAGTTGCAACGAATTTTGTCACGTGGCAAATTAAAATCAAAGACGAAGGAATCTCCGGACATTTATCAACGCACTGTTTCGCCTGTAATTAATCATTTTCCGCGATAATAAAAACGTGTTGCATATTTAAGCCTTCAGATAACTTAACAAAAAGGCGATAAAAAGATGACTGAAATATGAAGAAAAGACAACGAAGAAGCAACGGAAATATGGTGAATATATGGCGAAAATTCAATAAAAAGTTTCGGAAAAGACGTGGAAAAACGGCAAAAATATGACAGGAAGAACATGATAAAATATAATGAATAAACGACAAAAGGTCACCAAAACTACGACAAAAAGCGGTAAAAAAACGTCTGAAAAGCGTTAAAAAGGCAACAAACATTCAAAGTTATAGTACAACAAAGGTAAAAAAAAGATAACGAATGTACGACAGGAAGACCATGAAAGAACGACGAAAAGAAAGTATAGGTCGCTGATAAATGACGAAAAAGCCACGAAAAGATAATGAAAATAATGGCGAAGCGACGACAAAAACGAAGAAAAGATGCCAAAAGAGCAACAAAAAGCACAAGTAAAATGACAAGAAGTTGCTGTAAAACGGCAAAATGCCAAAATCAAACGTCAAAAAACCACGAATAACGTAACGTAACGAAAACGTGATAACAAGTCGGCGAAAAAGACGATGAAAAACAAGACGAAAGACGACAACAGTACGTACACTTAAACCGATTTGATGTCAGAAAAAAACCTTGTTAGGAAAATGCGTGACTGTTCCTTTCATCCGATCGACTGTACGATTTTGTAATACATTGCAATATAATATATTCTAATAGTATTCAAACTGTGGTCTTGTACTTGTATGAAAACGAAACAGCATCTAACCTTATTCTATGTAAGTGTAAAAATTCAGCACAACAGAGATACCGTGAACGAATTGTGAGGACGGAATCAGCAAATAAATGCGTGAGTTAACGGATTCGGCGTAATCCAGCAAAATATAGCCACGAGATCCTTTAAGATAATAGATCAAACAGACAAAACCACAAACCAAAAAACAAAAGCTAACTATCGCAAACTACTCACTTACCGGAAGCAGCTTTAGATCCGCTGGCGGAAGTTAATGATTTTTCACACTTCGCACTGGAGCTGCTCTTACCAGCACTTCCGTAATCCACCCACAGGCACACGGCCAAAAAAGCACAAACGGTCAAAACGGATAGCACACCCATTTTCGCGGGCTTTGCGGGCTATCGGAATGGTTCTAACTACAAGACGCCCACACCGGTCCCGTTTTATAGCCCACGGTAAGCCATTTATATTCAGTTCCCTAAATCATTTTCCGCGTGGGAACACCTCTTCTCACCTGTTGATTCAGCGGAATTGCCGTACCGGGTGTACCGTTGCTTCGGAGATTGCGAACTGATTTAGTACGCTCTGGTGACAATCCATTACAACACTGCTCAGTTAAAAGCTGGTCTCGCTGACATGAAGGCTTATTTATGTTCTAGTGCACAAAAAAGCTACTAGTTAGAGGTGATAGTGCCCTGACGCTGATGGAGTAGATGCTGATTACTATCGTGGCATATGCATCGCAATGTTCTGCCAACAGTATGCTTCCATTCGAATTTGTAAGGATGAATTTATGAGCATTCGGTGAGTGTCAGATTCAAAATGCATTTCCCATAAATCCATTAGAGAACATCCACGCCACGCCGCCAACAATGCTTTTAGTCTATTGAACTTTGAAATGATTAGTAAAGATTAGAGTCGTACCCGTACGCAGTAGACAAACGAATGGGATAGTCTAAATGCAATACAGTGAAAGCTAGACTGGGTGAAATCCTCAGTAGAATCAAAATGCTTAAGCTCAACCAACACGCTTACTAGATTAAAACGAAAAATTTTTGCTCTCAGAATAAAGAATTATGAAATAACGCGGAACAACAAAACGTGCATAGCGTTTAATTTAAAACTCCCACCGTACCCCTTTTGGGGGGGGGGGGGGGTTTCGAGAAAAACAACCCAGCTATCCCAGATAGGTAAGGTTGCAAAAACGATGAAAACTTATTTGTTCACATGCCGAGGAGAATTATGTCTATTATTGTTTGATAAATGCATTGTTAGACCAATGACACACGTTGATGAGTTGCTTTGCGAGATGATTTACAATTTTAATTACTATCGCCAGATGCATCTCACATAAGCATACCGACTACGAAGGTGTTGAATTAAAAGTGTTTTTGCTTCCCTCAATGTAAAAACACCAACGCAGGTGCTGTTTGTTGATTTTGCATTAAAATTTATTAATATTGGGAATTCTCAGAAGTCGACCTAACAACAGTGAATTTTTAGATTTTCATATTAGGGAGATCAATTATTTAAACAGTGTGAATGCCTAATTCAATTGTAGATCGTAAACTAATAGCTAACTGCTCTGTACTGATCGTAAAATGAAACAATTTTTTAGACAAAATTGAATATAAACATTTTACGGGAAAAAATAAATTTTTCAAATACCGTTAGAAACTGAAACATGTCCATTCTAGTATTTCACTAGCAAAAGCTTCAGAAAATACTGCTTATGTTGCCGGCAGATGCATCTAATAGGATAAAATTAAAATATCGACCTGATTCTAAGAAACTAATTTCCGCTGCATTTATTGCATGGTTGCTGGTAGCAGCAAGTGATCGCTGAAGAGCTCAGCGATTCAAGCGGTATGAGGATAGACGAAAAAACGATAAAGAGCACCAACTGCTACCGGCAATAACCAGTACATTTTTCGCCAAATGTGCTAAGAGCTCTGCTGATACAGGTGGTAACAGGGACTAGCAAGGATATCGTGCATAAATTATTTCTTATACAACGGCATCTTGCCCGAAAATACAAACTGAGTATATGTTGATGTCGGCTTAAGGCTACTAAGGTGACAACAGTTTTAAGAAACAAAAAATGCAATTTGAATAAAAGGTAGTAGAAATACTGTTTCAGAGCAATCACTTCTATGAAATGGCAGCTTGTTTTATCATATAAACGCTTCCAGCTCGTCTCAACTATCTCCTGGACGATCCTCACCTGAAGGTCATCCGGCCCGCATCTAGCAGTCGTGTTGTGTATTCGCGCTTGTAGCTCGGGATCTCCACGTGAAAGAGATACTATATCGGAACTTTCAACAATGACACGGATGGCATTAGAGCGTACTATCAGAATGTGCGAGGTTTAAGGACTAAAGTTCCTTGCATCTAATGACCGCATCTATGATGTAATCATGTTAACGGAAACCTGCTTCAATTTATCAACGTTTATCAATGTGATCGTGGCTCGAAGAATAGTCACGAAAGTTCTTTTGGTGCCGTATCTGTTGCAGTTGCGCAACAGTTGCTCTTCAGTTTGATGGTCGATCTTAACCATGAAAGTTGTCTCTAACAATTCTGTGTTTCTGCTGTTATCAATAGCACGAAATTTTTGCTTGAAGGAATTTACATCCCTCCCGATAGAGCAAGTTAGTCAGGTTTAAATAAAGACGAGCATATCTTCACTCTCCGTGAGTTACGTGAGAAAGGGACTTCTGACCACAGAATTCTCATTTGCATTGGTTACAGCCAATCGCAAATTTCCTGGTTTAATAGAGATGATAAAGTACAATACGACAATTCCCTCTTACTTCTTGCTGCTAGTGCTGTTGCGGTTGATGGATTCGAATTCCTGATCTCAAAACAAGTAAATTCACTGTTCCAATGCCTTGGACGAACACTCGACCTTGATTTTTGCCTTCCCAATCAAGAGATCTGTGTGATTTGCGCAATATCTCCACTGCTTCCCGTCGATCCTCACTGTCCTCCACTGGATTTATTTCTGTGCCTATAGTGGTACATCCCGTTGACGCTCCAGCTACCAATGTTGGAATGGCATGTGGCACCTCTAAATTATCGCCGTATAAAAATTTGAAGCACTTGATGAATACCCTTCTTCCCTAGACTGGACTGATTGTTGGACATTCGTAAACTCCAAGATGAAAAGCTCTTCCATTTCTTCCATTCCTAGTGCGAAATGGCTGCATTCTAGGATGCAAAATGTTTGCCGATCATTTCTCTTCGGTGTCCGCTGTACTACGCAATCTGATGCTGAAATGGCTGCGTCGGATGTCCCTGATGGTGCTGTTGATCTGGATACTTTTGATATCACTCCAGAAAAAATTACTGCTGGTGCCAAGGAATCGAAGAGCTTCTATTACTATTACTACTACTACTACTACTACTACTACTACTACTACTACTACTACTACTACTACTACTACTACTACTACTACTACTACTACTACTACTACTACTACTACTACTACTACTACTACTACTACTACTACTACTACTACTACTACTACTACTACTACTACTACTACTACTACTACTACTACTACTACTACTACTACTACTACTACTACTACTACTACTACTACTACTACTACTACTACTACTACTACTACTACTACTACTACTACTACTACTACTACTACTACTACTACTACTACTACTACTACTACTACTACTACTACTACTACTACTACTACTACTACTACTACTACTACTACTACTACTACTACTACTACTACTACTACTACTACTACTACTACTACTACTACTACTACTACTACTACTACTACTACTACTACTACTACTACTACTACTACTACTACTACTACTACTACTACTACTACTACTACTACTACTACTACTACTACTACTACTACTACTACTACTACTACTACTACTACTACTACTACTACTACTACTACTACTACTACTACTACTACTACTACTACTACTACTACTACTACTACTACTACTACTACTACTACTACTACTACTACTACTACTACTACTACTACTACTACTACTACTACTACTACTACTACTACTACTACTACTACTACTACTACTACTACTACTACTACTACTACTGCTGCTACTACTACTACTGCTACTACTACTGCTACTACTACTGCTACTACTACTGCTACTACTACTGCTACTACTACTGCTACTACTACTGCTACTACTACTGCTACTGCTACTACTACTGCTACTACTACTGATACTACTACTGATACTACTACTGATACTACTACTGATACTACTACTGATACTACTACTGCTACTACTACTGCTACTACTACTACTACTACTCTAAACTGGGTGTATCTGCTAGATTGACTTCATGGTTGAGCTCTTATCTTACAGATCCTGTTTTACGTGTGATAGTGGATTCTACTGTTTCACGTACATTTACATATATTTATGGTGTCCCACAAGGCAGTACCCAGCTAGCATTTTCATACGTATAAAAAAGGTAAAAATCAGCATTACGTACAGATATACATGCTAAATAAATCGTATTTCATGCGCAAAATTGGCTTATCCGTACTATTTTGGAGGCGATATACGTGATTACGAATAATTTTGAGCGTTACGACTATATAAGTATTTATATACGATAATATCCGATTAAGTGCGAGTCGCTCCGTACTACTCCGTACTACTGATCTAGCTTTAGTTACGATTTCGAGTTTGTTAGGAGATATTTACGATAGTTTTCGTACATTGATATACGAGTTGGTGCTAGCTGGGTAACTTGGGGCCTGTACTTTTTGCGCTGCACTTTAATGACATTGTTATTCTGCTGAGTTCCGGATGCGTACTGGTATTTCGAGACGATCTACAAATCTATCTACTTTTAAAATCTGTTGACGATTACCACCGATTGCAAACACTGCTAGCACTACTGGGGTGTTGATTAGATTAATGATTTTGGAGTTCTGTTGGATAACCAGCTCACATTCAACCAACAGTATACTGCTGACATCTCTAGAGCTACACAGCAACTGGGATTCATCACGAAAATCGTTCTGCGTATTTTTCTGCGCATTAGTACGACCAATACTTAAAAACGCCTGTATCGTCTGGAATCCTCATAACTTGTGTTGGAGAACTAGAATAGAATGTGTTCAATGAAGATTTTTTCCGTATCGCTCTAAGACATCTACCGTGGCGTCGGTACGATGCCTCAGTTTTGCTGTCTCGCATTGATTTTCGAGTCTCACGTAGACAACTTCGTTCATCGAGTTTACTGACAACTGACACATTCCAGCGTTACGGGACACAATTAGCACCCATTGTTACAGTGTGAATCGCCTCTTGTTTCACCAACTTTTTGGCAAATACCTTGAAAAATAGTTGTTTAAAGAGTACTTCATTCTCCACTAGAATGTCAGGGATTTGAAAAGCAGGAACCGATCTGCATAGTAGGGATAGTGTCCCGTAACGCTGGAATGTGTCAACTACATTCCATCCATCGAACCAAGTACGGATTTTATGAACCACTGGCGTCATGTACCTGCACCTTTACATTGATCTTATTTGGTTTCGGAAATGTTTCCTCTCGCACTTTCCGTAGAAGAATAACAAGGTCTAGGAGGCTGCAATAGGGGGGGCTCTGTAGCCGCAAGATTACCGAGTCTGCTTTGACAAGCGAATAGTCATGGGTTCGAATCTTAGTAGAATCAGGCCATTCGATGTCAAAGTGACTTTAGCATGGGTTTATTCTCAGGCCCCTCATCACACTTCCTTCATGCTGAATTCTATATTATCCCGATATGGCCTATTGACAGTGCAAAAATGAGACCCTTATAGTAAAATGCACTGGTTTTGCCACACCAGGGATGGCTATAATTGGGGACTGCGCGCTGTCATGTGGAACGAGGTGGGTAAAGTAGAGAAGAGCATTGAAGGAAGGGTACCCAATTACACACAAGCACGCATAAAAAATTCAATAAGCATATCGCTCAATCAATAGCGTTTATAGCAAAAATAATCACGATAGGGTGGACGCACCATTAGTGGTGGTAGTGCCAGTAGTGGTGGAAACTTGAATTATTCCATTATTTTTGCATATTTTGGTACAAGTTTGATAGGTATCGAACTACCAGTAACAGTATTATTTGATAAGAATCTAACTTGTACCAAAATCTGCAAAAATAATGGAATAATTCGAGTTTCCACCACTACTGGTACTACCACCACTAATGGTGCGTTTACCCTATCAGATATCAGGCGATATCACAATAGATCAAACGTTACTGGTCGCGGTGATAAGTCCATACAGAAAAAAAGCTGCAATAGACTTAAGTTTTGCACTCAAGTATGTTGACGTAGGACTACGACTTATACTAATTTTATATTATATCTGTGCTTGAGAAGTACGTCAAAAAAAGTGAGAAAGTCCTCAGCTCACAACGATTTCCTAGGGGGTGGGTATTTTCGGCCTATTAAGCGGTAGCCTGAGCTATATTCATAAATTACGTTGAAACTATATACTATATTTATTCGAGACAAGATTAGTTCGCTATCATCATCATCAGCAGCATAGAGCCGGGGTAGATCGTGCTGTTTCAAGCAGTCGTCTCCATTCAACTCGGTCTTGGGCCACTCGTCGCCAATTTCCTAGTCGTCTCAGAAGCCGCAAATCGCTTTCGACCTGGTCGAGCCATCGTGCACTTTGGACCCCCCTGTTCCTGGTACCGGTGGGGTTGTTGAAGAGGACTATTTTCGTCGCACTGTCGTCCGGCATCCATACTACGTGTCCGGCCCACCGTAGCCTGCTAACTTTCGCTAGATGTACGATGGGAGTCTCCCCAAGCAGTGCCTGTAGCTCGTGATTCATACGCCTCCGCCACTCTCCGCTTTCAGTTTGTACTCCGCCAAATATCGTCCGCAGCACTTTCCGCTCGAACACGGCAAGGGCGCGAATGCCCTCCGTGAGCAGTGTCACAGCTTCAAGTCCATAAAGAACTACCGGTCTAATAAAGGTTTTGTACATTATTAGCTTCGTGCGGCGGCGTACGCTTCCTGGTCGTAGCATTTTACGAAGGGCAAAGTAGGCCCGATTTCCCGCTTGAACCAGCGATCCCAAATACACGAACTCTTCTACCACTTCTAGTTCGTCGCCGTCAACGGTTACCGTCCGTGGGAGGCACGCGTTTGTTTCTTTTGAGCCTCTTCCTTTCATGTATTTGGTCTTCGACGCATTTATTTTTAGCCCAATTCTCCTAGACTCCGCTTTCAGTCTGGCGTAGATTGCCTCCGCCGTCATCTGCAAAGCCAAGAAGTTGGCTACCCTTGGTAAAAATCGTGCCTCTCGTTTCGATGCCCGCTCGTCGGATCACCCCCTCAAGAGCGATGTTGAACAGCATGCAGGATAAGTGCGTCACCTTGTCTTAACCCTCGCCGCGTCTCGAAGGGACTCGAGAGTGTCCCAGAGATGCGTACGAAACACATCACTCGATCCAATGTAGCTCTGATCAGTCGCGTCAGTTTGTCCGGGAAACCGTGTTCGTGCTTTATCTGCCATAGCTTGTCTCGATCGACTGTATCGTATGCTGCTTTGAAATCGATAAAGATGTGCCATTGAGGTGCTCATCGAAGAACTGCTTCCATCTGTCGACCACCTCGCGCTCGTTTGTAATTAGTTCGCTAACATTTACCAGATATCTGAGCGCATTTTGGTAAATAAAACGCTTTTAGCTTTGAGTGATGGTCGCGACAAAGGATGAGGTTACTGCGGCTTTATTTTGGCATATAACGCTATTGTGGTGTTTGTTTCTGGCATACTTCCCTAGCAAAGACATCAAATTGGTCTAGACGACGAGGAAATTTTTTCATTTGTTTCGGCTGACTACCCAAGCACAAATATCAAATTGGTGTAGGTTCAATCGTCGCAATCGCAAAGAATCTTCGACCTGTTGGGACGGGCAGATTTTGTCACTTTTTTTCTAAAAACAGATTAAAACTATGATGGCGTCCTTACAGCGATGCCAGATCAGCGGTTTTCCCGCTAGATTTAGCGGGATTTCAAGTCGGACAGCGGGACTTTTCAACCAAACAGCGGCTAGCGGGAATCTAGCGGTTTTCTTAAATAACTCAGCGGGATTTTAACGGGATCTCGAGTTAGCAATATTTGGTAGGCAAGAAGAATGCTGAAAGAAAGGTTGTCAGCAAAACACTTCGTTTAGTGACATTCTAATATCTGCTCATGCATTGGCAGATGGTTCAGTATATTCTGTTGATTAGAAAACTCCGTGGTTTTTACCTAGAATGGGATGAGTTCTGACAAATACTCATTAGAACTTTCTGAAAAAGTAGACCACCAAACCAATCCGTTTTGCGTATTCCTAATTTTTCTACAAACTAATACGTTGTCAATGGCAAAATCCAACTGATTCGTGAATTGGAAACAAAAGAACACTTATGTATCTATATACATCATAGTTTTCTATATACCGCAGCATTTGTGTGATAACAGATCCAAAATAAATCGGTACATCAGGCTTGCCATACACTTTATCCCTTCGATTTTGCTCTTTTGATTACTGCATCTCAGCCAAGCAAAATTTGAACAAGTGATGTATGGGGCTTTTGAAGCATTAGTTATTATCTACAATACTGTTGAAGTGCTATGCCTATTACTAAGCCTTTTGTATTTATGGCGCTATAAGGCTGCCCTCTTGGTAGCAAAAAGTGTGCTCTTTTTGCCACCAACGGCATTACAGCCCTACAGCGTCGTAAATATTAAAAATAAAACTTTACTTTCTTCGGCAATATTGTAGATAATGAATAGCTCTACAAATGCCCTGTACACCACTTTTTCAAATTCTATTTGGCTGAGGCGCAGTAATCAGAAGAGCAAAATCAAAGCGAAAAGTGTATGCCAAGCTGAGAACATTTTTCCTAACACAAAATATCAGCGAGAACAAAGAGCCGATGCGCTTTACAGATATTTTTGATTTTTGGGTACTTATAAAGATTGAAACATATCTTCTTTTGTCACCAAAACCTATAACCATTTGCCAGCGTTGCTGAAATTTTGCATGATTTTTGTCGTAGCTAGACACAGAAAAAGAATTTGTACTAAAAGCTTTTTTCAAAATTTTCGCATGTGTTCTTAGACTCCTTAATCTTATAATTCTTGCGAAATTTCGTATTTCATTATATGAGGGATAACAAGATATTTCTTTTTCTGTTTCCTGAAGCCAAAAACCTCGTCAAAATGAATGCAGCAAATTTGCATAATGTTCATTTAATCGCAACGGCTCAATTTCAGCAGATCATCTTAATTTCAAATACAAGCCTACACTGAAACGAATATTTTTTATTTTTTAATCTGCACCAAAAACGAAATAATAATGACTTTTGATTCAGCGGGATTTCTAGCGGGAAATAGACTCTAGACAGCGGGATTTCAGCGGGAAATCAAACTCTGGGCAGCGGGAAAATAGGTAATCGACCTGGTAACACTGCGTCCTTACCCACCAACCACGAAGCGAGGATTTTCAGTTGGACAGCGGTTCATTATGTTCAATTTTCAAATAGTGCGTACTTTGAAATCAATAGTCTTCGTTGTCGAAGTTGACGCGTAGATTTTCCGATCGGTCGACGCATAAATATTTAAAATTGAGCAGCAAACCACTAAGTTATTTGCGCTTGATAATTGTTTCCCGACGCGCGCATTTTTGCTTTCTTTGGAATGACCTCCTATACCAGCTACCTTCCCGAAAGACGTATTCAAAACTGTAGCAAAAAAATCGAAAACATCGAAAAATCAAAAACGAACACATTGCTTTGGGTGCAAAAGTTCTACACCGAAACAACGGACTCAGTTCAGTTTGCGTTTAATTTCAAAAAGTTGCAGCAATGAAAAAGCAATTATGGAACGTTGGGCACTGCATTTGAGATTGTCAAACATAGACTTTGCCTCGAATTTCACTCTAGACCCTCAGCAAGAAATTCACAGTGCTTTGTGGTCTCGTGCGTCGATTACTCTCCTTGCGGCTGCTGAGAAAATCAATGAATCTGAAACATCGTTAGATAGTCGTACGTATCTGACTGCATACCCAAGGATAAGAGGAACCAAATGTGGACGAATCAACAATAAACGAAGTTATTTGGAGTGACGGTGCAGTTAGCGAATTCAAGGATAAGAACATGCTATGGATGTTGTTATATTTAGCTAGAAAGTTTCACAAAACTATTAAATCCTTGGAAATTTTTAGTACTACTTACGAAAAAAGAAAATGCGATGCAATCGGAGGAAAACCTGATCAAAAATGTTGCACGGTGAAAAATTCTTATGAAGCAGGTAAAAATTACGATTAGGTAAGAAATAAGAGTAACAAGTTAGTTTGTTTTCATTTAACGACCGTTTACCCAAATAATCATTCGGGAGAGCAACAAGTAGATCGACATATTTATTTGGTTAGTTTAAACTGTTTGGTCACTCAACGTGGCTATGAAAATCATGTTTAAGTTGCGTTCGTGAAATTATAGTTTTAGTATCAATTTTTAACTAATTTTGGCACTATTTATTGTATTGATTCGTAAACCCTGTCCCCAAATGTGCCATCTTTTACTGTCAACGTAGGACTCCATCTTACGGCAAGCTTTGGCTAGGTAGGATATCATTATAAAAAATCTAAACATGAAAAGTTGTCAGCCTTTGAACGCTAATAACTCAGCGATTTGCTTGATGATTTCCAATATTTCTGCACCAATCGGTCGGAACAACTTTTATACATTATTTCGCATGGAACAAAAGATCCTGCTTAGCAAATCACCATGTACCATGTGCTGCCGGAATTAACCAAACGGTGAATCACATCTAGGCACGCTTTTGCTTCCCATAATACCGTGATGACAGATTTTATAAATACGTGATAAATTTGTTTCAATTGAAGCTAAACCAAGTTGATGTCCTGCGAGTAAAGAGTTAGAGAGTAGTAATACCCCAGTATAGTCAGTAAAGTAAAATATGAATCTTTTTGCATCCAAAAGAACTATCAAAACGTGTATCCAAAAGAGCATGACGTCACAATCACTCAACTAGAGTCAACTAGAGATCAAGATTTTTAAGCCAAATGTCAACGGAACAATCGACTCTCTCTACACACTCCCAATGAGTAGGTACTTACTTGAAAGTATATGATCAGGGATCAAATTAAGTTCAGCTGGGTTGGGTAAATGGGTTTAAATGATTAATTTATTGTTCTAGATCAAATCAACGTGTTTATGGTAAATTTCCCTAGCAAAATGTTTTCCACTAACATGGACATGACTTTGTACTTCTTGTAAAACAGTAAAAGATACTTTATAGATATACTTACATAAGTATAAAACCGTTTATGGCTTCGGCTGTCTTGTTTGACTTATGTATCTCTTACAAACTATAGCTATTGTAATGACTTGGAAGACATAGTTATTTCTGTTGGACCATTTTACTCTGTGAATGGTGATATCGGGTTCAATCTCTTCATTCGTGTAAAGTAACTGGAAATTTTCTCGATCTGCACTGGAATATAGTGTTTGTTCTTTTTTTTGCGCATCATACAAACTGTGTCAACTTATCACAACATCTTCTTAGTTATCCTATACACCCGATAAGTACCGCTGTCCTGCCATTCTAATTTCAGGAGTTAATTTTTTACGAAATGTTTTTCAATTTCCTGAAAACTTTTGCCAAACGTCTCCGGAATCCAGCCGTAAATATAAAACACACCAGCAAAGCAGGAAATTGCGTAGAAGTAAAACACCCCCTGAATAGCTACCATTTCGAGAATGTATGGAAACAATTTCACGACGGCAAACATCATTACGTACGCTACGGATACGACCAATCCACCCAATTTGCCTTTCACATCGGTGGGAAGAATTTCTCCAATCATCGTCCACGGGAGTACCAAATAGCCGAGGGCGCTAAAGCAAACGTATCCCAGAACACAAATCAACAGCAGATAGCTTCCGAAGGTGGCACTGGTCTCACGACCCGTTTTACGTATGAAGTCGATATACAGAGCTGCTAGAGTTGCAAAGCTTCCCATGATAGTGGCAGAAATGATTAGCAGGGGTCTTCGACCATATCGCCTAGAAAAGCTAAAAAAAATAATCGCTCAATTAGTAATGAGACTAATTCTTGGTTGGAACATTTACCCCGAAGTAAGGATCGACATGATGAACCGGATAAGACCCAGTATTACCAATGCGTTGTACTCGTTGAATCCTGCGGCCCGGGAGCCACCGATCTCCATAAATACGTTCAGTGCGTAGAAGATCAACACGTAGGCACCGGAGAGTTGTTGAAATAAGAACAGCAACAGGAGCGTCGAAAGTGGCCGATAAACCCGTGGATGAAGGTATACTTTAAGCGAGAACTGCCGAGGAGTCGAATCGACGGTCAACCGTTTGGGACTTTGCTCGGATGAGATGAGTTGACGGTATTGTTGTTCTGCCAGCTGTGACAAAAAAAGGATAGTGTTTAAATAGTCATGGAAAGAAAATTTTGAAATATTTACTGACATTTTTGTCTCTGTAAACCCACTGCATAACCTTTCGCACTTCACTGGGTTCTCTCTTTGTAAAGGTCAATATCCAATGAGGAGATTCCGGTATGTTCATGATAAGAAATAAAGTGGCAATCGAAAATGCAGTGTAAATCATAGCCATCGCACGCCAATCGAAAAACAGAGCTGTGAACGAGATAAATTAAACCAATGGCTACCTGCTTAACATTTATCACAACTTACCCAAAACACATGTCAGTAAAATCCCGAACGAAACGAATACACTATTCAAGCAGAGCAACATCGCGCGCATGGACACGTGCGATAACTCACTCACGTACACCAACGCCACCGTGGTCAAACCTCCCGAACTGCCCAGAATTATCCTAGCGATGTAGATCATTTTTACATTTTGTGCTATCGCAATTAATGCCCATCCAATGGTGAAGGGTAAACAGGTCAGCAGACAGATCTTCTTCCGTCCGTATTGATCCATCAGATGGCCCACCACAAGTGACCCCAACGGTAAAGCGATTGTGACAACGCTAGCAATCCAGGATGCTTCATCTTTATCGATCTGTATTGGACTCTCCGGGGTCGACAACTGCGGTAACAGAATTGCCGAATAGGTCATATTAATACCAGCCTGTACCACTAATAGATTCACTAGAATCGTTGCCACAATCTGAAACGAAAAAGATCGCAAATAAATTGTGTGTTTTTTAGAGTTTGGAACATTCAACAAAATACCCACCTGGGGACATCCATCACGCCAGGAAATGGCTTTGTTGGGCGCCGGTTGCTGATCCGCTGTTGCGGATAATGGCTGAGCTTCAAGGTCAAAGGTGGCCAATTTCGCTGGTGGTTCTTCCGACGCTAGTTCGCGTGAACCAAATGCTGCGCCGCTCTCGGTGGGTGCCATTGAGGAACTAATAACCACACGGACTCAGTAGTCAGAACGAACGGGTGTTAGCTTTCATCTGTCGAAGATGCGAGAAAAATATGGTAGCGATAATAACATTCAGCAGCCGCTTTCCATGCAAAATATTAGGTACTATCTATCGGCGGAAGTCAACTATCGCTGTGGGAAATTTCACGGTACAGATAACAATTGAATTGGTGCTATTAACGCGGTGGCAATGTACCTACCCGCAAAAGATCAATGGCACATCAATTCGGTGGGGGAACGAACTTTGTTGTTTCACTTCATGAATAAGATAAACTAGAAGCAATAAATATTTAGCCATGAACATAATAGAGGTTTTTATTTACCGTAGGTTAGAAAATTAATTGATTGATTAGTAGGATCATCATATATGGCAATTGCAATTTATTGATTGACCAATTGAAAAATTTGACCATCGATTAAAATAAACAAGTAAACTTTTAATCTCATTCAAAACGATGGAAGTCCCCCATTCAGTTTCCAGACAATGGCTTACTGACGCTTATCAAACCTCGTTGACTCGAAATACTGCGTTTCGCCGTCTGATAGCAAAACTGCAACAACTGCAACTGTTAATTTATTATCGCAGAAGCATTCATCGGTTTTTTGCACCATACTGCTTTTGAATTGCTCCCTTAAGTGGTCTCATACAGTACCGTTCCTCATCCTGACATTCTCCCCCTTCATGTTGGTACGGAATAAGTTAATTTGGCCTGCTTCTATTTTGGGTCTACCCTCATATTTTGTTTCGTAGAGCTATGTTGCTTTTTAGCATCGTCAAACAAAAGAGCAGACAATTGACAAATTAGAAGCCTACTGGACAGTGGTTGGCATCGCTAACCGCTAATCCGCTGACTGAAAAAGTTAGCTCACTAATCGCTAAACGCTAGTCGTCAAACTCAGATTAGCCAAAGTTTCGCTAATCGCTAAATCTAAATTACCCAAAAATTATTGCATTTTTGATTGAACATATACCATATAGCGCAAACAACTGTCGACAATTGTTAAGTTTTGGACATAATATATATTATAATCGTACTGTTAGCTGCAGCCCGAGTGAAGAAATTGAACATCATGAGGCATTTCGTGTCCACCGGATATAGCCGATCAGGCACATCCTCTTACTTCTAGAGAAAGTGCAGCAGAAGCATTGGCGTAACTAGAGGAGGCGCCTGGGGGACCAGGCCCCCTCCAGAAATTTTCCCCACTGGAATTTGAAAACCGGAAAAATCAGTGTACTTGTTCATACTGCGCAGATGTATTTTTGCAAATACGAAGTTGCCGTCGTCGTCAGCAGCCTAGAGCCGAGGTGGCTCATGCTGTTTCAAGCAATCGCCATTCAACTTGATTTTGGGCCACCCGTCGCCAATTTCCCAGTCGTCTCATAATTCGCAATCGACCATCGAATCACTTTCGACCTGGTCGAGCCGTCTTGCACTTTGAGCCCCTGTTCCTGGTCCCGGTGCGGTTGTTAAAGAGAATTGTTTTCGTCGCACTGTCTTCCGGCATCTTTATGACGTGTCCGCCCCACTGCAACTAGATGTACAATAGGAATGTCTTCAAGTAGTGCCTGTGATTCATACGCCCCCGCCAATCTCCACAGTTTGTACTCCGCCAAATATCGTCCGCATCCGCACTACCTTACGCTCGAACATGGTCAGGGCGCGTATCTCTTCCGTGAGCAGTGTCACGGCTTCAAGTCCATAAAGCAATGCTGGTCTAATAAAGATTTTGTACGTCATCAGCTTCGTATGGCGGCGCGTGCTTCTTGATCGTAGCGTAGGGCAGAGCAGGCCCGATTTCCCGCTTGAATGCGCCCGTGGATCTCTTTACTAGTGTTGTCCACGGCCACCAGCGATTCCAAATACACGAATTCTTCCACCACTTCTAGGTCGCTCCGTCCACGGTTACCGTCCATGGAAGGCACGCGTTTGTTTCCTTTCATGTATTTGGTTATCGACGCATTTATATTTACCTCAATCCTCCTATTCTAAGCTTTCAATCTGGCCTAGATTGCCGCCGCCGTTGCAAAGTTCCTGCCTATGATATGACAGACATCTGCAAAGCCTAGGAATAATTATGCCTCTCGTTTCGATGCCCGCTCGTATGATCATCCCCTCAAGAGCGATGTATTCTCAGGTCGCTCCATTTACCCTTCCTTCGTGCTGAATTCTATATTTACCCTCTGAAGCCTCTTGACAGTGCAAATGTCCCTCCTATGCCTAAAAGTTGAGTGTACTGGTCAGAGGTACGAATGAGTCCTCGCCAGAGACGGCTATAATATGGGATAGTGTTGGCAGCGAGGAATAAGTGGGGTGGGTAAAGTAGATCAAGCTTTGAAGGAAGGGTAAACCCCAATACACGCAAGCACGCATAAAATTTAATAAGCATATCGCTCACTCAATAGCGATTATAGCAAAAAGAAATGCAGTGCAGGTCACACAGGAAACACCCGGGCGATATTACAATAGATCAACTACACTGGTCGCAGTCATGAGTCCACACATGAAAAATAAGAGCGATGTTGAGCAACATGCAGGATAAGCCGTCACTTTGTCTCAACTCTCGTCACGTCTCGATGGGACTCGAGAGTGCCCCGAGATGCGCATGAAACACATCACTTGATCCAATATACCTCTGATCAGTCGCGTCAGTTTATTCGGAAAACCGTGTTCGAGCATTATCTGCCATAGCTGGTATCAATGGACTGTATCGTACGCTACTTTGAAATAAACAAATAAATGTGATGAGTGGGAATGCTGTATTCACGACATTTCTACAAGATCTGTCCATCGCTATTAGTTCTATTGGTGACAGCCGCCGTAACAGGATCTGAAAGATTACCTGGTGGGCGACATTTACCAGCCCTTGTGGTAGATATAACAAGCCACTCGTTCCATTCATTCCTCCGGTAGCTTCTTCTCCCAAATCTTGGAGATAACCCAGCATACAGCCGTAGTCAGCATTTCTCGGGCATGTTTATAAAGATCTGCTGGTAGACAGTTCTTATCAACGGTTTTCTAGGTCTTCAGCAACCCGATTTTTCGTTTTACTTCTTGGAGATCAGGTGCTGGAACATTACTATCTTTCACGGGCACTCAGATTAACTTCCGTTCCGCCTTCTTCTGCAACTTCGCCATTGAGGTGTTCATCAAAGAATTGATTCCCCCTGTTGACTACCTCGTGCTCGTTTATGATTGGATTCCCTCCCTCGTCCCTACACATGTCAGGCTTCGGTGTGTAGCCTCAACTAATTTGGTTCACCTTCTCCTAAAACTGCAAACTAAAAAGTTTTGCGTTTGAGAGTTTACCGCTGGAGCCTTTGTATTACTCTTTACATCGACGCAACGACTCGGCAATAGTTTATAAAATAAATGAAATATTGTTGATGAGAACATTATATTTGTTTAGTTATTAGTAGATAAATGTTTTATACAAATTGAACAAAAATTAGAGGGCACCTCCTGAGGCCCCTCCAGGAAAAATTCCTAGCTACGCCAATGAACAGAAGCTGAAAAGGGACCCCGGGAGCAAGATGCACTCAGTCATCCGCGCTTTGTAGAGGTTAAAACCGAACGGTAAAGATGTACCTACCTCGACAAAATGAACATTTTTAAAGTATGCATTAAAAAATGGATTTTTTTGGATTATTATAAAAATGGAAGGTAATTAGCTTACTTGCAAAAAAATTCTATGCCCTTGCGAGCGGCCTTCCGACATTTAACCGGAACAATCGCCATGATGATGGAAAACATGCGTGTATGCAGGTTTTTGAGTTCTTTCTTCGTTTTATTTAACAATTTCTCCTCAATTTTCGCGACAAAATTGATGGAGTTTTACATTTCAGGTTTGCCCAGAAATTCTCGATGGGACGCAGCTGGAGGATGTTGGGTGGGTTCACCGACTTCAATATTCAGCCGCTCCATCTCCTCCAACGATCGCTTCAACTAGTGGACCGACGCCAAATCCGGCCAGAACACCGCGTCTTCGCTCTTACGGTATTTATTGATGAACGACGCAACTTTCGGCAGGCACTTCGTACCATAAATTTCCCCCTTCACGACCAGTCCGGTGCGAAAGAAGAGCGGCTTTGACATCCCCTTTAGAGATGGTCGGGTTCCGGGTTTTTAGACCCGAAACCCGAAAAAAAAACCCGGACCCGTCGGGTTTGGGTTTGGCCGGGGAAAAATAATCGGGTTCGGGTAGGGTTCGGGCTTAGCGGAAAAATTAAACCCGGGTATGGGTCGGGTTTGAGTTTGAGTAATGTGAATCCGGATCTTCTCCACATTCAATTCGTGTAAAAGTATTATTTAAACATGATAAAACAAGCAATAATTTAATGACATCATATTTGACATCAGCTACACTGGATTGGTCGCTTTTTAGACGGTTAGTAGTTTTCGGATTTAGCCCAAAAGTTATATACATTCAGAATTCGTTAGTTGGATTATGTCATAACTATACCCCAACGAGCGATTGATCCGACTGATAGAAGACTAGAAATGTCTGCTATCACAAGTTGTTGGTTTATATTCCGATTTCAAAAAAGTTTCGTGCTTCGGAATAGTTTTAAGTTTAAGTGTCTTTGAAAGCAAACTCTTTCATGTCTGCTATCTAGAGCTAGTATAGAGAATTTTAAAAACTGACTTTTGGCGATTAGATACCGTTATAATATACTAAAACAAGATCCAAAAATTTCAAAATAATTTTTCGTTTCATTTTTTACACAGTTTAATAGAAAACATGGAACGCATTCTCGCAAAAAGTAAATAAAAATATAATAAGTATAGTATAACTTGATCTTTTATAATTTTTAATCAAGTCAAAGGGAAACTAAAACCTAAATTTCAAATGAATTTCAGAATTTGAACGTTAAAGATCATACGAAAAGAAAACTTGTAAGATTTAGATCGAGGTGTGAGTTTTATGAAACTTAACCTTACGTTACTCGCGCCAACTTCGATTTATAGGCATACTAAAACGTAACAGAATTCACTCGAATACTAATGCCATTTGGTGAAAAATTTATGAAACTTTTTCCACCGTTTGAAAGATCTTTGTCTGCGGATCAACTTTGCTGAAACAGTAATTTTCTTTATTGCTGAAATCCCACGATATACCGAGATAAAGTTAACGGTTCACAGGCATTGTACAGGGTGAAAAAAATTCGAGTTCGAGAGTTTGAAAAATTCGGGTTCGGGTCGGGTTCGGGTTTGACAGAAAAAAATATTTCGGGTTCGGGTCGGATTCGGGTTTGCCTGAAAATAAAATTTCGGTTCGGGTCGGGTTTGGGTTTGACAGAAAAAAAATTTCGAGCCCGAGTCGGGTTCGGGTTTGGAAAATATGAAACCCGACCATCTCTAGCCACAGACCTTGCACCACCGATACTCTCGTCGTTCTTGAGCAATCTTTGTCAAAGTTGGGGCGCTGCCGCGATCCTCAACGTCCTCGAACGATCACTGGTGAAGTAGAGGGGGCCGGTGGAACCCACAATGTTCTCCAGCACTCATTGTCGAAGTAGGGGCGCCACAGGTTTTCTCAATCTCCTACCCTACTCTCCTTGTCATCCATCCAGCGGTCGTTCATACGCTACAAACCGCTGTCGGGACTCTCATTTCCCTTTGCAATGGGTCGATGCTGTTAAGAGCACCAAAGGCCGTTCATGTTGTTGGTGTTGATTTAGCCTTAGGACCCTCGGAACAAAAGGTGGATTTTCAGGATACTGTATGTACTTTCTAATATCGCCCGCTCAATCTTACAACTGGGTACCCAAGTAACCAGTAAGCACTAAACACTAGTCCTTGGACAACATTGTATAAGCATACAGAACTATGATTAAAAGCATATTTTTCTTTATATACTTCTGCAGAACTCACATAATGCAAAAAAGGCGAAATAGCGGGTTGTTAAAATGCTACGCCACAAGCATCCAGTAAGCATTATCAGTGTTTGTTTGAGGCTTAAACGAAACGTCATTTTGTCTACATTATCAACGTATCGAAAAAGTATCGATGGCATATAGCAATGGTTGCTTGTTATTGCAAATAAAAATATAGATTCGGTCGGGATTTAAAAAACTAAAAAAGCTAGCGATTTTTTTTTGCTGCATCTCAAGGGGAGCAGGATAAACAGAACCATTTTTGGAAATGCTGAATAATCTTACCACCTAGACAGGGCTCGAACCGGGAGTTAGTCATGCAACCTCATTCGTTTCCTTGCACCTTTGCTATCTAAACCACAGCGGATGTGATTGAGTGAGGTGAAATTAGTCGTATTTAAATCTTGGTGATATTCCCTCTCATATCATAGCTACTTGTCCTGCATTATAAATAGGGTAGAAAAAGACGGCAACCGTCAGATGGAAGAGGGCACAAATAGTGGCCGCAGAATAGCAAAATAAGAAGTCAAGTACAAGCCGTTCATCAACACTCACGGCTCGTTTTAATGCAATTGACTAAATGCATTATATTGTTACGTTATATGCGCATATATTGCTTTCTTTAATGCTGATTTACGTTAATGCTTCTATGCATCAACAATGTTAATATACGTTTTATAAGCAATAAGATTGCTAATATACAAAAGTTTGGCATTTGGGATGCAGAATTATTTCCAATATACGGTTTTAGATTAATGCTTATGGTTACTTGGGATATCTAGATAGCAATCGTGTACAGGATGCTCAGTTGTAAGGATGGCCGGGTGATATATGAAAAGCGAAAAAAATTCTACAACTTTTAAAAATGGTCTCAAATTTGCAAATGTTGGCCGATTTAAGGACCCCTAAAGTGAGAAAAATTTCATTTCATTTTTAATCAAAAAAATCTCGTTTAACTTTTGTAGAGCAATCGTGAGTGTGCATATATTAAGAAAGTTTATCCTTTAAGTTTTTCAAAAATGTATAAAAAGCTTAAAATTGCTTGGAAAATGATTGTGTTATTCATGATAGTATGTGGACACCCAAGTAGCACTTGTAACTAATCATAAAAATGAAAAAATACAAAAAGGTTGCACAGCAGTTACATTTAGGATACTTGTAACGAGTTAGGTTACATAAAATTAAAAATAGTTACTTTTTAGTTTTCTAGTGACAAAAATCTCAAAAAGTTACCAGGTAGTTACCAAATGACCATATTGAAACCTTTTTTTCGAACTGTCAACAACTTGGTCGTCGCAAAACAGTCACCTTTCAGTTACGAGTTACCAAATAGTTATCAAGTGACACAAATGAAACCTTTTTCTAAACTGTCATCAACTTGCTGGTCGCAAAACAGTTAATTTTCCGTTACGAGCAGTTACGAAGTCAAAAAAAGTCGGCTAGTAACATTTTCGCAACAATTTGTTCACTGTTCCTTGTAAACACAACGGATTAAGGAAAAACTAGACCTGAAGAATATTGCTAATGGTAAAAATAAACAATTTGTACACGGGTTGTGAAATGCTCTTGTAAATGCGTTTATTTACTTAATTGATGGTACTTGGAATCTTCTCCGCCCAGACATTGGTATTAAGTAAACAAATGATGATTATTCTCAAACGTCAAAACGATCAATTTACATCGAAACGAAACCGGCAATGAAAATAGGTTACAGTGTAACTTAGAAATGACGACATAAGAAATAAGTGACTACAACAGATTTAATATTGGTTACCGTATAACCGATACCGTAACCAGGTCGAAGGCTAAGGTTACGTACAACTAGAATGTAACTGAAATGTAACCTTCTATGATTAACACTGGTGGTAACTGTTTTATTCAAATTGAAACTATTCTTTGATATTAAATTAACACTTTCTTTTCACAACAATCACTAAAAAATACCTTTTCCCGATATCAACAATGTGAACAATGAACAATGGCTGCTTAAAATCATTTCATGCAATATGCCGAAAACGATACAAAACTTCAAGGACGATGGTGTAGTAGTTAGAATTAGAACCAAAGGCAAAATGGCTATGAATTTTACTGTGATAGAAGTGATAGTGAAAACAACTTGATTTTTAATGGTTTCTAGGTGAATGCTCCACTAATTCATTATTGCTAAGAATAAATTTAAAAAATCAAAAAATTAAAATTAAAATTTTTATATTTGATTTACAAAACATCAATTTTTCAAAGAAGTAAGTAACGAAAAGCTATATTAAATAAGAGCGCGTGAATTTTTCAAAGCTAGAATCATGCATTTCACCATAAATTTGAAACTGCATTAAAATTTGTGTTGAAATAATAATTTATACACTCTTCTATATTCAACAGTTAAATTTACTGCTTGACGTTAACAGCCATAGATTGAAATAATAAACCTGCTACATTTTCGCTATGCAATAAAAGTTACAAGATAACTAATTTGCCACCAATTGAAAGTCAATTTACAGTTTATGTGTAACTTCAATAGTAACCATTTTGTAACTATACATGTTACATATTGGTTATTGAGTAACCGTTAATGCAACCAGATTTAGTTACATAAGTTGCGCTATTTCGGTTACACAACTGTTATATTTTAGGTTACTGTAACCGAAGTTTTACATTTAAATTTGTCGCATATCAGCCGCTGCGACTCAATTGTGACAACGTATGCTACTTGGGCACCTTGCCAAAAATGTTTTTTGCAATAACTGGAAATTTTGGAGGTGTTAGAAAGGTTTCAAATGTATTTTTATGATGTACAGTTAGTCCACCATCATGGGTCACACACAATTGTGGGTCATTTTAGCTGTAGCGGCTATTTAGCGTTTAAATATCAGCTAATGATTGATCAAATTATTAGTGCTATTTATGAGTAACAATTTTATCAATCACTTCGTATAATATTCACGCATTAATCAGCAGAAAAAGCTAAATTAACCCATACTTGTGTGTGATCCATGATTGTGGACTGACTGTACTAAGTTCGACTAACAACGTACACTAGGTCATTTGAGAAGTATTTTTTCCGTGTCACACTGTGATCAGCACTAAAAAACTCTCATCTCTGCTTTGTCCCTATTCTGCAATGTAATCTTGTGGTAAACTGTAATCCGACGTGTAAAGTTCATCCATATTTACGCCTACACTGTTCAATTCAGATTTTGAATCAGTTCAGCCGACTGCGAGAGACAGACCGTATCACATCGTATTATCATATGATTTGACGATTTTAAGATAAGGCTGAAATTGTACTGCATTTGTAGCTGCCATTGAAGTAATAAATTCACAATATTACCGAAATTTCCGCACATTCTAACTGCTCTTTCTAACCATTCTAACTTCGGTTTAAAACACTTTATTTGACAAAATTCTTTAATCCGATAATGTTCTTTCCTTATTCGTCATTCACAATCACGCACCCTTGTCTTTTATCAAATAGCGCGAAACCAATGCGATTAGAACGATATCAATACTTGATTCCGTACTACGATAAAGGCGTTATACACAAACGTAAGGTCAAATGATGTCAAACGAAAAGTGAAACACACATAGAACCAATTCATTCACATTTTCTAGTCAATATTATGAAACTGGGTCAATGAACCGTGTCTCTTCACTGTTTCTCTAGCTTAATTTACTTTCAACACAATTACAGTACAGACACTGCAGCCTATACTTTTTGGAATATCTTACTTACCGAACAGAAAACAACATAAATATTACGCTTGTACTATCTTCGCCACATTGTATGCATCATCCGCTAAGGCGAGATCAAGTGGCCTGTTTACTTGCACTCAACAAAATGACCAAAACAATGCACCTCGCTCGCTCGTCCACTATCACGCTTCAACACGGCACTTCCGACGCATCAACCAGCGGTTCCACCAAAATCAAACCGCGTAATGAACTCGCGTCTGAATTCGCAGCTTGCAAGGACACAATCGCGAACAATTATCGCTCTAGCCAGTTCACGTGCCAACAGCGAAATGAGAATCACCATCAGCGTCCATCATCGTCGTTGACATTAGTATTATTACAGCACAATGACAGCTGCTCGGTGAACAGTGCGCAGAATCGGCCGTTGGCTCGCGTCACGCCAGATTACACGGCTGCTGCTGTTGTCACAATTACAGTTCTATCACTGTCTGCCACTGCCAGCTGTAGCCAGCACGCGAGCGCGGCAGGCGTTATGAGGCGTTTATGCAGACAAAAAAAAATATGGTCAATGAATGAAACAGCGCGAAAGCGTAGATTTGGTGAAGGCCATATTCGCTGAAGGTGCCGCAGCCAGTCAGTCAGTCAGGTGGAGAGCAAAGGTTGGTCGGCTTAAGGTAATCTTCAAACAGGTACACTTTACGTCCTACGTTGGGTAGTAAAATTTGGAAGAAGGAGTGTAGACGACCGCATCCGATTTGTTGTCCAAACAAATGTCAGCTGATCAGTTTTTTTTCTATCAGTATGTTTATTTGACATGGCATCTGCCGGTCAGCTGATTATTGTTGATAGTCACACTATGCAAATGACCGTTGCAGCCGTGATTCAGCCATAAACAGGTTTTTTTCCCACAGCGAATATTTTGAAACGCAATCAGTAATAATAAAAAATAACAGTCTAAAACGAAGCATGAAGAAGAACAGTCTATAAGCAACATATCATCGGTAGCGATCATATTTTATCATATAGGGTTGCCAAGTGGCCGGTTTTTGGCCGGCCCGACCGGTTTTTCACCTGCAAAGCCGGTGGCCGGTCAATCCTGCAAAAAGGCCGGTTTTCCGACATAGGAAGCCGGATTGGTACTTTTTTTCCTGATTTGTTAAATTTTCTGGTGGACTAATCTCAAGTTTTTGTCTTGACCTTGAAATGCGGTCATACATATATATTAATACTTTTTGAAACGATGGTTCTACAATTGATGAAGGGAAGGAGGGGAAGAGCGAAAAGGAAGGGGGGGTTTGGTAGCTACGCTTGACAAGTAGTCATTTTGACTCCTACCTTTTGTCCAAAGCTGGAAGGTGCATGAGTCGAACCAAGCTATAATCTGAGATTATAACCGGATTCGAACCCACAACACCCGCCAGGGCATGTGGTTCGCTGGTCCTTGTACCTTTGAACCATAGAGGCGCTGGACAAAAGGAGACTGCAAAATCCACTTATCAAGAAAGCGACGCGTTTGGTTGGGTTATCGACACATATTGTGCCGCTTCCTACATCCATCGTAGAACCATCGTTTCCAAAAGTATTAAATTTTCTGATAAATTTATTAAATGATCCTGAGCAATGGATCATTGAAGATAGCCAGTTTTGCAGTGACAATACTTTGCTTCTTGTTAAATATTAAATTGTCCACCAGCACCAGAAGCAACTAGTTATCTTCTAGTATCTTCAATAATCCATGCAATGTTCGTTGTGGTTGCGGTTATAATCTCAGATTATAGCTTGGTTCGACTCATGCATCTTCCAGCTTTGGACAAAAGGTAGGAGTCAAAATGATTACTTGTCAAGCGTAGCTACCAAACCCCCCCTTCCTTTTCGCTCTTCCCCTCCTTCCCTTCATCAATTGTAGAACCATCGTTTCAAAAAGTATTAATATATATGTATGACCGCATTTCAAGGTCAAGACAAAAACTTGAGATTAGTCTACCAGAAAATTTAACAAATCAGGACCCCCCCCCCCCCCCCCGCAGTTTTTTAAGGCAGGACCGACCGGCCGGTTTTTGAAATTTTCGGACTTCGGCAACCCTATTATCATAGGTCAAGAGACCGACCGTTTTGAGTCGACTAATTTTCAGCCCGTTCATAAGAGTTAGTTCGCATCAATGAGTGGATTGATTCAGAATCGCACACTTAAGTAATTGAATCTTTTTGATCATTTCTTGAGTGATCTCATTGTATTATAGAAACCATCAAGTCAAATGGAGCCATGAAGAAACCATAAATTAAAATAACCCCTTTCCTCTTGAACCATTGATTCTAACAACCACGTTCGAAATTTGAAGCAAGCGTGAATATAGGTATTAAGAAATATGTTTATTTCAAAATATATTATTCGAAAAGTCCTGAGTTGCGAAAATTAATATCTTTCTTCTTTTACTTCAACGTAGTATAGCTTGCTCAGCTAAAACGGTTTCAACGAATAAACAAACAATCAAACCGAACTGTCCTGGTACAGAACCAGCTCAACCCTTAGTAAGCCTTGTTTAACCAGGCACACAGTACAATAACTCACATGGAACCGACACACGGCTATGCAGATCTGTACGCGAAGAAAGAAATAAATCCATGTTTGCTCAGTCTGATAAGATTTATTGCCTGCGAATGACTTCAAATAAATGAGCAACTGATAACGTTTGTACCGGCCTGATTTTACTACATAGTTTCAGTGAACAAAAAAAACCGTTTAAACTCAAAAACTCAGAAAATCTTACAAATTATTGCCAGTGCCGCCGACGACTGTTACAGTTTACCTTTCTTTTTCGTCGCCGGGACACTACGTTCCGGTTCCGGCGGGGTATCCTCCCTGGGCTCCGGAATCAGTTTGTTGACCCACTCGATAACCTGCTCCAGTTGATCCTTCTTGATTTCGTGATAGGCACTTCGATGCGGTACGAATTTTCCACGAACGCCCAGTTTCGTCAGTTCGTTGAACGTCGTTTGGCCCCACTCGATCGGAACTAGCTCGTCTCTGAAAGGAAAAGAATAATTTGGATAGAGATCTTTTACTGGACATAGGCGTAATTGACCCCAAAAGTCGACGGGAGTGATGGACAACCTTATTCTTGAATAGCATGTATTCGATTTCAATCGAATGAGGATGATAATCTTGAATACGGCAGCACAAATGAACTAAGAACTAACTGGACTAAATCGAATTTAATAGAGAGAAAAACTATTAAACGAGGTAAGCCAATTGAAGTGTATGAAGTGTATAACAACTAACAAGCCAGTCGTTGTATGTTCGAATCTCAACTTGAAGAAACAGTTAAAAGTCAAATAGGATCGTAGCACTAGCCCCGCAATTGCCCTGTACGAATTAGCTGCGAAGTTGGTCGAACAAAACATCAGAAAGTCAAATTCGGATTCAGGACACAGCGCCAGAATTTTGCTTCTTCTGTTTGTGGGCTGTGTTTGGTCCGTAGTACGTCTATGTCTTTTTTGTAGTCTATTTTTACAGACATTACTGTGATTGCTGTGATACGTTGCGACGATGACTTATATCAGATAAGAAATTCTAGGCATATATGCAGTTCCAATGAAAATGCAACGCCGAAATATCTTCTATTTATAGTAGTTTGCCAAGCTTTGTGGCACCTAATAGGTTCAGGAATCACTTCGGCTGATTTAGTCATATGAGCGTTTACCTGGATATGCATATAAAATATGAAATGAGTTAGTAATTCCGAAGAAACTTTCCTTCATCAAAATCCTGCCTTGAAAATTTCGGAAATGTTTGTAGTTTCCAATCGACTTAACAGACTATGATACTTGACTGTGATGAGCATCTGTACGAAGCAATCCACCGGATCATTGTCAGGATCTGGTAGAAAGAACAAATATCCTGCGTCAGTTACTAGACAAGTTCTGGGATTATAACTTGCAGACTCATCATCCGTTTAAGGCGGCGTACGATTCAGTCAAACGAACAGGCACAAAGGGATGAAATCAGAGATCTCCACTGCTGACGGTTACTTGCCATGGATTTTACCTGTCGCCAGGACAGGTTCTCGTCTACAGCCTGGATGTCGTTGGCTAGGCTGCGTCGCCATGAGCCTCTGGGTCTACCTCTTCTACGCTGTTCTTGTGGATTCCAGTCGAGTGCTTCTCTGCAAACCTCGTTCGCTCCTTTCCTCAAGGTGTGTCCGATCCACTTACACCTACGTTCACGAATTTCTGTGGCTATCGGCCGTTGATGACACCGACGATGGAGTTCCTCATTGGATATCCAATTATCAGGCCACCAGGCACGAATGATGTATCGCAGGCACCGGTTAATGAATACCTGCAGTTTTTACGTGGTCTCCGCTGAAACGCACCACGTTTCGCAGGCATACAGCAGTACGGATTTAACGTTTGAATTAAAGATTCGGGTTTTCGTACGTAGAGTGATCTGGTTTGAGCGCCAAATGTTTCGCAGCCCTGCAAAGGCACCCCTGGCCTTCCTGATCCGTGTGGCTATATGAGTCTTGGTACCACCATCTGGCGTTGTCTGGCTACCAAGATGTTGAAAGGCGTCTACCTGCTCAACTTGTTGTCCCGCTACTGTGAAGTTGGTGGAATTGTCAGTGTTCACTGCCATGGACAGTTACCGCATTCAGTTAGGTCTCCTTTCTTAGGGACTTTGAGCAATATGCCCTGCATCCAGTCCACCGGAAAAGTTGCGGTTTCCCATATGTTGCTGAAAAGCTGATGCATCATCTGGGCTGACAAAAATGGGTCAGCTTTGAGCATTTCGGCTGAAATACAGTCTATCCCTGGCGCTCTATTGGATTTCATACTCTTGATGGCGCTACAATTTCATCCAGCGATGGCGCCTCCGAATTGACGCGATTAATTCGATGAACTGTAGGCGTCATACGCTGCTGGTTTTGTTGGTCTCTGACATTTGAAACTCGGAAGAGTTGTTCAAAATGTTCAGCCCATCGCTTAAGCTGTTCTGCACGGTCAGTTAGTAGCTGACCAGCTCAGTCCTTTAGCGGCATCTTTGTATTCATCCGGGCATCACTAAGGCGGCGAGAAATATCGTACAACGGTACAACAAACGGATATCACCATTGGCGGCGGCGGTTTCTCCTTGTTCGGCTAGGGAGTTAATCCAGGATCTCTTGTCACGCCTACAAACACGTTTAACAGCCCTCTTCAGTTCGGCGTATCGTTGACGGGCAGCTGTCTTAGCCGATCTGGTCCGCGCTCGCCCAATACCGGCTTTCGCCTCTTTCCGCTCGTCGATCTTTCTCCAAGTTTCATCCGAAATTCACTCCCTCCGCCCGCTGCGCGCTTTGCCGAGGGTTTCATCACTGGTCGTGATGAAGGCGTTCTTGATGCCGGTCCATTGCTCCAGGTGGTAGCTCCGAGGCTCGAGATTCAAGTTGTTCAACAAAGGCCCTTTTCACCTCAGGCTTCTCCAATCGGCGGACGTCGTAGCGGCACCCAACTTTCTCCTCCCGTCGTTGGTCACGTGCGACGCGGAGACGTATCTCAGCGATAACAAGATGATGGTCGGATGCAATATCAGCGCTACGTTTGTTGCGTACATCAAGAAGGCTCCTTCGCCATTTCCGGCTGATGCAGATGTGGTCGATTTGGTATTCTGTTCGGCCGTCGCGGGAAACCCACGTGACTTTATGTACTGGTCTATGGGGGAAGATCCACCAATGACCATGTTGTTATTACCACAGAATTCTGTAAACAGCTCCTCGTTTTCGCTCATCTCTCCTAGGCCATGGCGTCCCATGACGCGTTCAAGGTCCGCGTTGTTTGAGCCAATCTTCGCGTTGAAGTCGTCCATGTGGATTTGGATGTTCCTCTTTGGGATTTTCTCAACCACGCTGTTCAGCTGGCTGTAAAAACTCTCTTTCTCCTGCAGGTCGGCAGCATCTGTTGGCGCATAGCACTGGATTACTGTAAGCTTCCTAACCCGTGTTCTGGTTCTGGCAACGATTATTCGCTCATTTATCGGTTCCCACTTCATCACGGCCTTCACAGGCTTGAAACTTCACAGCCCGCTGTTTAGAGCACAGGAAAATGTACGGGGCTGATCGTAAGATCCTCGTCGTCGTCGTCAGCAGTTTAGAGCCAGGGTGGTTCATGTTGTAAAGCTCCATTCAATTTGATCTTGGGATTCTCGTCGGCCGTTTCCCAGGCGTCTCTGGAGTCGCAGTGTTTTACTTAAAACATAGAAAGTGTCGCTTTAGATCTGGACGAGCTATCTCGCACGTTGAGTCCCTCCGAGCCGGTGCCGGTGGGGTTGTCGTATACACCGATTTCCTTACGGTACCGATTTCCGGTTCACCGTAGTTTGCCGACTTTCGACAAATGTACGTTGGTAATTTCCCCAAGCAGTATCTCTTGCTCTTGGTTCATGCACTTCCGCTACTCTGCACTTTCAGCTTGTACTCCGTCAAATATCGTCCACAAAGGCGCGTATGTGCTCCGTGAGTATGGTCTATTTACCTAATAGGGGGTTTGTACATTGTCAGTTGTCGTGCGGCGGCTTATGCTTCTTAATCAAAACGTCTTGTGAAGTAGGCTCGAGTAGGCTCGATGTCCTGCTTGAATACGTTGCTGGATCCCCTTATTTGTGTTGCTGCCCCCGGCTACCAGCGATCCCACATACCTGAACTCATCTACCACTTCTGGTTCGTCACCGTCAATGATTACTGTCATTCATGTATTTGATCTTCGACGCGTTTATTTTAAGCTCAATCCTCCTAGCCTCTGGTTTCAGTCTAGCGCTTTGCCGTGGCAAATTTTCTAACTTTAATATAAATGTCACCTGCGTAGCCTAGAAGTTAGCTACCTTTACTGAAAATCATACTCTTCGTTTCGGTATCTGCTCGTCGGATCACCCCAAGAGCAATGTGGAAAATCATTCAGGATAAGTTGTCAGCAGCACTCTCGCCACGACTTAAAGAAACTTGATTCTATGGACTCTAACAGCCTCTCCCAGCCGAGATTCGAACATACAACGTACCTCAATGCCAACTGGGAGGCAAAATTTTAACATTTTTCTTCTATTATTTCAATTTCCATCAGTTGCTTTAATGTTAGTTAACCTGAAAGGAACCTATCAATTCATGGGAAACCTGCCGTGAAATCGCATGATGCCTGCTTTCCCATTTGAAATCACCGGAGTGGATTACGCTGGTCGCATTACCATCAAGCAAGGACGCTACAAGCCGAAGTACATAGAAGAATACATCGCCTTACAACCAAAAACATCCACGTCGATCCAATTTCAACCAAAACAGCATTTAACTGAAGATAATTCCCCATTTCCTAAATAAACTCCTTTTGGTTAGGCTATGTCAGATTTTTTTCTTGTTTGTTCAGATTGTTTCCAAAGAGTAGGAAAAACTCCACTTGTTGAAAATCACGGTAAGCGTTTTCGACATCTCGGAACAACACTTTTTCAAGATTACAGACTCTTTAGGCTCTTTCCGTTTTAAATAGTTTATAAAGATCCGACCACTGGAAATGGATGAAAAATTAACATGCTCGACGCAATAAAACGCCGCTCCTGTAAAAATATGTTTCCAAACTTTAAGTACCTTTTACTCGGAAACTAAGCTTGTATTGCCACAAACTATTTTTGTGTTGTTAATAGAAGTTTAAAGCAGAGTTTTATAACTTTTGAATTTTGTATTATTAAACACAACCAGTGAAAAAATAGAAGAATGCAAAATTTTGTTACAAAAAAAATTTCGCCGGCCTTATCTCCTTGATAAATACGGCTAGGCAAATTGCGCCGATTGTCGACTTAGCGCATTTTATTTTAATATAGTCTAGATACCAGTTGTAAAATTAATCTTTCGCAATCAACTAGCTTTTGATTTGACGACCATCCTTAAATTGAATTCTCAGAAAAAAAGCTCTCTTTTGCATTGGTTCTATGCCCTAAAGGCTACTTAAAAATTATACACTTACTTCTCACCGTGAAACATCAAAAGCTCCGGAATCTTTTCCTCTGCAGTTACGCATTCCAACGAATCGTATACGATAGAACCGGTATTAAGAAAGGAGGAAATCGCGAAGACTCCGAGTAAATCACGATTCAAATGATATGCCGTATGCAGTGATAGTGCTCCACCCATCGAGAATCCTCCTGAAACAGATTGACATCAGTGATCAGCCTGAATCACATTCGAAGGAACATAAAAACAACTCACCAACAATTATCCTATTGGCCGGTATGCCCTGAGCCATCTCCCTCAGCAGCATCTCATTCACCGTATCGTAGATCGAAGCCAGTGACGTTCGGATCTCCGGAGCGTCCATTTCGATTCGTTTGCGGTTGAACCAAACATTAGAATTTTCCCCACCAGCCGGTGTGTAAGGCTGTACCGGTGCCGTGGGAACTATCACCTTTATGTGCGGGAACTCCAGGTTCCTTCCCAGCAGGAAACGATTCCATTCAACCAGCCCGTTTCCGGAGTCACCTGTGTGTAAAACCAGCAGTCATCACTGGTAATCGGTATCAGTGACAAATCGACACACACCAACCACCAACAAATAGCGAAAGGTTTAGGGGTTAAAGGTTCCTAAGAAATTTACATAATCGTTCGCTGCTGCTGAAAATATGTCGGTACTTCAATTGAGGGAATGATTTACAAACCTGACCCATGGAAGAAAATCAGCGTGCCGACATGTTTTTTGCCCGTTGGATTGAATACCTTCTCGATCAGTCTCATCTTGTGCTGTCTGTTGTGTTATCAGTTGCCGAAAAAAATATGAAATGAAAATGTTCCGAAAGCTCAACTCTCTGTACCGACCGAGTGGAAATATACGACTGCGAAATGCAAAGTGAACTGTGAATGAAATAAAAAGGTTCGTGTTAAAGACGTATGTGTATGCTATTTACGAATCTACTGAGGAAAACACAAACGCGATGACAGCGAAACATGTGCCGCGAGCGACGCGAGGGTCGAGTTAAAATCATACGGGGCTAGATGTGCCACCGTGAGTTTGCAAATATTATATTTGCAATTAAACTTCAGAGCATCTGTTACACTTTAGGATGCATTATATTTGCATTATTTTTGGTAATTTCTTAAGTGAACTATATTACCCCCCTAACCCCTTATTTACTAGCATATTAGAGAGGGAGAGCCAAGGCACTCGCGGTCAACTTAGAACGCGCCATCCTGAAAATCACGTTTTTTGCCATCTTGAAGACAATCGTCAAAGAACATTCCTATCCAACGACTAGGTGGTGGCCAAGGACCGTAAGCATAAAGCATGCAAGTTTGTTAGTAACAAATTATTTTTTTTATCTCATTTAGATTCTGCTACAAAACTGGACTTGTTTCCGCGGCAAAAAATCCTCAAGAGATATTGAAAATGAACATGTGAAGACAATCATTGTGCTGGCTTTACAGGCCAACTTTTGTATCGATAAACTGGAACTATATAATTAATCCCTGTTTACTTAGTACTTACCAAAAAACACAGAAGACAACCAAAACCAAACCGATGAACTGAGAAGAAACAAAACTAATTCCAATAATTCTGTTAACAGCCTAGCGGTCAACATGAGCTTCGAACCAAGAGTCTAATCTTTTCCAACCATTGACTAGGAATTACTATACTATAGTAAATTTTACTATCATTGTTTAATAACTAACTAATAGAAGGTTTTTCTTTCGCTTTTGTATTATAACTGAAGAAACAACTCTGATTTTGTTCCAAAACTTACAACTTACACTGTCGGTCCAATTGGCAATTTATTGAACGTTTATATCCAACGATAGTAACAAAATGTTACGTTAGTTACGGGAATTTTTCAAAATTATCGTACAGTTTTGGGCCCAGCATTTTATGTAAGTACACATGTACAACGAGCATGGATTTTGATGAACTTATGAACGAAAAAAATTTCTAATGGATTCAAGAATTCATTCCTGTTTTCACAAAAAAAATAATGCATATATTTCTGGTTTTTATGAACATAGCTAATTTAACAAAATTGAAGAGATCTTTATATCTTAATTTATATCTTAATTTTCGTAATTACCGGCTCTTCAAGAAGTTTTCCGAATATCCAGGTTACTTGCATATAACTGGTGCTTACATACTTACATTACCCATCAAACTCCTCCCATCTACTAAGAACAATTCCTTTCCCGAAATACTTGTGAAGATGCAGAGGATTCCCTGATCTTTAGTAGCAACAAGTATTGGACTAACATTCCTTCCCATCCCACCAGGACCCGCATTCGGACGTGGCAGGCGTCGGTATTGATCAGTATGCAGGGACCTGATAAAGATGCACAATGAGGAATAGCATGCTGTCCCAAGTAGGGTAATTTGGGGGAATTTGGACACCCTAAGCAAATCACCTATTATCCCAAAATCTATGCATCAACACTCAAAAAAGTTGAATCGTATACTGAGATCTACTTGTTTTCTGTTTACCAGCGGAGTTTAACAATTGTATCTAGCTTAGTTTTGCTAAAATAGGTTAAAATAAAAATAATGATTTTTTGGCATCAAAATTTTGTTTGGGGTGATGTGGACACCCACTGGGGTGAAATGGACAATGTGTAAAAAAACGATTGTTTTTAACGAAATAACATACTGAGGCTCATAGCAGATAACTTAGGAACACATTTTAACTGGTAATAGTGTTTTAAGCTCAATTCCGTCTTTCTGAGTGGAAGATCCAGTTCATAAGTTATACCAATATCACTTTGGTTTTTTCGCAAGTAAACAAAACCTTGCTTCGAAGAATCTAGATCTTATTTAAAGTCTTATTGGACATTTGTTACATGCAAGTTCTCCTGCATTAGTTCCTGGTGACTCAGAGAGGGTGGTCAAACCTAAAGCTGAAGATATAATGACAGTTCGACATATCGATGGGGATAAAATAGTTACGATAACAAAATGAATGTGATATTGCATTTTGCAAAACCATAGACATCCAGGGATTAGCCCCGAGTGCCTCAAAAATCACAAATTTCAATATGAATCTGAGTATGAGGGAAAATGACCAGAGAAATATTTCGTTCAGTTAGTTCTCAAACACATCGAAACCCGATTATTAAAATCCCTAACTATTGCTGCGAATGTTCCCTTTGGCGATTGGCAAATACTCTCAAATACTCAAAATCCATTCTTGATTGTCTATAATGATGTTTTCGGTGGGTTGTTGTTTTAACATCACATGCACATCTTTTTTGTACCTTAATGGTATCTATAATTAATGAGACCGGAGAAATGGTTTAAAATCAACTGGACCATTTCACCCCAAAAAAACTGTCCGTTTCACCCCACACAGCATGCAACAATATGAGTTTAAAAAATTGGATTTATTTTTATACAATCTAGCTATAATTTTCTATCAAACAGTTTCTCTTATGTAGCCAAACAGAACTGCACTGCACAATAATTTGAAAAGTCTGTTAAATCACTGGAAAAACCCTAAAACCTAGAGCATCAAAATTACATTTGGTGTCGTTTTAGGCAGTTGTTTTGTTTACATTTACATTTGGCAACACCTGTCAAAGCTAAGCCCAATTTTTTTACGTTAATAATAGTGTAAGAAGATGAGGAAGAAGTTGAGAATTATGTGAATGTAGAGAAAATGCTACTTTCCGAGATAAAGCACCTGTCCATTTTACCCCAGGTGTCCAAATCACCCCAAACGACCCTATGCTTTTTCCAGCCATCATTTTACAATTTTCATCGGTCCTGCTCACTAACGGAGTAGCAGCAGCTGCTAGCACACGGGCGGTATCCTATGCTTATGCTTATGCTTAATACGACTGTTTATATCAATCCTTTCTGTGAATTTTTGTTTTAATTTTATCTTTATTTTAATGCTTACTATAATGCTAGTTTATGGCCCCATTTAATCCTTAGTTGGTTTTCTGAAACTTCTGGGTATCCTGAGAGTTCTGCATAGTCTGGGTCTTATGATTCTTCTGGGTCTTTTGGATCTACTGGGCCTACAAATTCTTCTGGATATTCTGGGGTCTCTAGATCTTATATTCTGCGTATTCTGGGTCTAATGGGTTTTCCGGGTATTTTGGTATTCTGGGTGCAAGGTATTCTAGATTTTATGATTCTTCTAGATCTTATGTGTTTTCTGGATGTGCCAGGTCTTCCGGTCTCTGATCTTCGAGTCTTCTGGGTCTTCTGGGCCTTCCAATCCTTCTAGTTC
This sequence comes from Sabethes cyaneus, assembly GCF_943734655.1. Lineage (NCBI taxonomy): Eukaryota > Metazoa > Arthropoda > Insecta > Diptera > Culicidae > Sabethes > Sabethes cyaneus. The sequence continues at coordinate 49,194,094 of NC_071355.1, forward strand.
TTCAAATTGTTCTGTATCTTTCGTGTCTCCTGAGTTTTTTGAGTTTTATGTGTCTTCTGGATCTTCTATCTTCTGTATCTTGTGAGTTCGAGGTCTTCTGCGTTTTTTGTGTCTTCTGCATCTTCTGGGTTTTCTTTTTTATTTACATATATATATCAACAGACACAGTTGCCCTAATGATAAAAGAGTCGTCTTAATATTAAAATAATTTTTGTGCGTTGCACGTTACGGGACAAATGATAGTCGAAAACGGCTGACACTCTTTTGAAAACTTTTTGCAAGCCTATAATCGCACTGTTGGCACCATAGTTTGTTCGTCGGAGCGGTAGACGTAGTGTTGGAACCATCCCTAAAGTTCTGGAGGGGGCGTTTATGTTTATCAACTGGAGGATGTCTGGGCAGTCGATACGGGCTGTTAAAACGTCTGCGACAGTCATTGCACGAGAGGTATCGCGGCGAAGCTGGAGTGTGTCGAGTCGAAGAAGTTGACAACGTTCCTCATAAGGAGTGACCTGCATAGGTTGTCTCCAAGGTAGAAGGCGTAGAGCATAGCGAACGAATCTACGTTGGATATTTTCGATCCGTAAGACAGCGTTGTTGTAGTGTGGATTCCACACCGACGAGCAGTATTCGAGAGGAGATCGCACTAATGAGCAGTATAAGGCGGTAAGGCATTGTATGTCTCGGAATTCTCTTGTCATGCGAATAATTAGACCGAGCATTCTAGAGGCTCTAGACACAATGAATGACAGTTGCTGTTTATAGGTGAGATGGCAGTCCAGTATTACGCCTAGGTCCTTCACGTGATCGACTCGTGGGATCGGGGTTGAATCAAGCCTGTAATCAAAGTTCAGCGGCTGCCGTTTCCTGGTAAACGTCACTACTGAGCATTTTGATGGGTTGAGTAGCATGCGGTTTAGATCTTATCTGGCTGTTCTGGGGTTTCTGGATCTTCACGGTCTTAACCATAAAGCGACAAAGGCATCTGCTTCTCATAACGACCAAGTACTTTTGGTTTCTGTTCAATCATTTGCTCTGCCTCCGAATGATGCATGAATACTGTTTTCTCTAATAGCCACTAACTTTCCGCAAAAAGAGCGCAACTACAAGCAGAGCTAATCTTTTTTTCACATACTGGAAGTTAGAGACTATTTGCTCCGTATGCTCCGTAGAGAACATCAAACAGGGAATTAAATGGGCTGAAACGATCCTCAACATTGACCTTTAGAGCATGCATACAGAGAAAGAAAGATAAAACAAAACTGAAGCTCTCTCTGTGACAGCAAAACACGGCAAAAGAAAAAATCTTATCACTTTTCGGAGAAGGTAACATCCGACTGAACGAGAGTAAACCGATTCGTCTAGCTATTCACGCTGGTCTTCGGGGCTTCTGGATCTTCTCGCAAGTGATATGCTTACGGTACTAGGTATATCAACTGACTAATGACTCGAATTAGTCATATAACAATCAGCTAAGCTGTTGTAACAAGTGTTCTAGTAGGGCGATTCACCAGGGTCTCCTCTTGCGGCTCTTATGGTTCTTCTGGGTCTTCTGGGTTTCCTGGGCATTTTGGGCCTGCTAGCTCTTCTGGCTGTTATGGTTCTTCTGGGTGTTCTGGGTCTTCTGCGTCTTTTGAGTCTCCTAAGTCTCGCGGATCTTCAAAGTTTTCTGGTTCGTCTGATTCTCGATTATTTTAGGTTTCTAAGTCTTCGGGTGCTTTGGGTCTTTTGAATCTCCTGGGTATTCCGGGTCTTTTGGGTTTTGTGGGACCCCTAGGTCTCTAGGTCTTCTTACAAGTAGTACACTTACGATACGATTTTTTGCGTAACTAAAAAAGGCAAAGCAAAGGGTAAAAACGTCCTTAAAAACTTTACCCTTCTTTATCGACAGACTTCCCAGCCAGTTAATAAAGTACAGGACAATTAAGGGGCTAGTGCAACGATCCTTTTGACTCTAGCAGTACCCAGCTGAGATTCGAAAATACGATGACTGGCTTGCTAGACCAGCATCGTACCTCGTAACTACTGGACTGGACGGACAAATTATTATTATGCAAATAGTCAGCTCAATTGTTTTATTACAAGTATACTAGTGGGGTGGGTGTTTATGGTCTTCTGGATCTCTTGGATCTTCCTGAGTCTTTTAAGGCTTCTGGGTTTTTTGGGGCCTTCCGCGTTTTCTGGGCCTGCTGGATCTGCTCTTATGGGCATCCTGGGTTTCCCGGGTCTCGAGTCTTCTGGGTTTCCTATGTCTCCTGGGTCTTCTGGAACTCTTGGGTCTTTTGAGTCTTCTAGGTTTTTTGGATCTTCCGGGTCTTCTGGGTTCTCTGGTTGTCAGGTGTTTTGATCTTCTAATTCTTGAGGGTCATCGAGTTCTTTGGATCTTCTGAGTCTTCTGGATCATCTAGGTATTCAGGAGTTTTGGGTATTTTGGGTCTTCTGCGTTCCCTGGGTCCCTGGGTAGCAGAATACTTATGATACTAGTTATATTACTGATTAGTGACTCAAATTAGTCAAATAACAGTCAGCTCAACTGTTTTATAACAAGTGTACTGGTGGGGGCTTCAAGGTTTTTGGTACTTCTGAACCTTGTGGGTTCCACTGGTTCCACTGGTTCCACTGCACCTGCTAGGTCTACTGGATCTTCTAGGTATTCCAGCGGCTTTTAGGTCTTTTGGATATTCAGAGTCTTCTGGATCTTTTGGGGTTTCTGGGCATTCTGGGTAAGCAACTGCAATATCCATTTAAACAGTTTTCAGAAATGCGCCGAAAATCTGCGTTTCTATATATTCAATCATCTCACCTTTACTCCAACTAAGGCTCTGATCATGTACAGTTACGAGAAGCATTAAACGTGTCTATGCTGCTGAAAACCTGGGAGTAGAACTGGATACTAGAATGATCTTTCAAATCGGTTTTTGCCAGTTGAAGAAAGTCAATTAATAAAACAAGGGTATGAATAAATAAATTGATGTCATCAAAGCAGCAATTGAAAACCAGATGCGACACATTTTAAAATGGTGTTTTAAAGTTATTATTGTTTTCGATCTATTCACGGTACAGACGCAATACGGTAAAATATATTATATAGTACAGTGTTAAAAATAAATCCATATCGACAGAGTTTGCGTGGAGACACATCTAAAAATCATCAGTATTTTTTAGCAATTGTCAAGGTACATAATATTTCCTGTTTCATCTAAAATCTTTTGATTCATGTTACCGAAGCAAAGCAAAGAACAAGTACCTAAGTAAAACCAACAATTTATTCGACTAAATAAGTTAAACCAATGTGTAAATTAGTGCGTGAACATATTTACTCTAGAGCATAATCATATAGGATGAAAAACACCTAAAATTATCCAAAGTATAAGTCTATATATACGAATAAGTCTTTATGTATATACGAACATCAAGAACGGCTAGTTTTTGAAATCGTTTTTTTTTTTCTCATTATTATTATTTTTACAAAGGAAGGAGCCAACATTTAAACTACGATTCTAAAACTACTTCGCCACGTAGACCACATTTACAGGCTAAATTTAGATTTCTGCGCTGAGTTTAAACGACAATTCGTAGAAAGGTGGAAATAATATCCGTATCACCTTTTTCCATTATTCGGGGCGTCCATATGGGCGGGCAGACCATATCGTTAAATAGTTATTCATATCCGTCTGATTTTGAGTTATCATGATATCGAAACTAGTCGAGATCCGTTGTTCTTTTATTCAAAATTAAATCAATTTTGTTTATATTTTACAACAAAAAGTAAATATGTGCAAAATCGGTGAGACGAAGCGTTGAGTATTATCCGTGGCATTCAATCTGTACTTGTTTTTGTACTCACTTTGAGAATACACCAAACGTTTTTTTACAAATAATATTCAGGCTGACATTTGTTTTCGAGCAAAATGTAGTTCCACATTTTTAATTATTAAATTCGTTTTACCAATGCCAAGTCTTCGGAAAGCGATGCTTAAAAGCTCGCAGCAACTGAAATAATAAATTTTTGAACTGACTGCGTTAGAAGATTCAAATGTTATTGATATGATTCAATGTAATTATCATATATGTGAATTTGCTTTTTGTTTCTTTTGCTTCTAGCAAACAAGAAGAATATGCGTAATCGCTAACCATTCACACCAATTTTGCACCTCAAAACTTAACTTAAAAGTTCGTCTGAAACTGCCCAAACGGTAATCTACAGCTATCGAAAGATGCAAATTGATGTATGGACAGCGTTTCGATATGCTAGTTAGACTCGATCGATTGATCCTGGTCGTCGTTGCCGAGGGTAATCATCATCTTTTCGTCCGAGCTGTCGTTGCTGTCCGAGGAGGCCGATTGTGCAGAATTGGCCACTTCCTAAAATGCAAATAAAAAAACGAATCATCAATATAAGACCTTTAAATACCTGGTATTTTTCTCACAAACTCAAACTAAATTTATCAAACAACAGAAAAAGTACTAAATTATATTTTGAAAACTAATAACACTATGCCTTATTAACAACCTGCGTGTTGCTGAGCTGTTTAATGCTGTACAGTGGAGGTGGCGGTGGCGGCCCAGCGGTTGGTGGTGGTGGAACTGCCGCTGGATGCTGTAGACCGAGCAAGGGTGTAGACGCAATCCACACAATCCCAGTACTGGAACCGTTGGTTACGGCCACCGGTTGCACGGTGCCAGCTGCAGGACCGCCGGCAACCATCAGCCCCATAGCGGGAGCCGAGGTGGTTCCGGTCATGGTCACGGCGGTTGCAGTACCACCAGCAGAAGTACACACACCCGGTTCCAACTTCGGTTTGATGGAAGGCGGAGCGTTATCCAACGTGTCATCATCTTCATCGTCGTCTTTCAAGTCCTCATCAGCCATATAATAATCGTCTTCGCCCTCATCGCTGAGCCCACCCGATTTCACCGAATCGCCCAACTACAGGTCATAAACATAGGACAAAAAAATAGACGTGCAATAATAAACAAAACCGGAACACAATCTACCCAATCTACTGCGCAACTTGATCAGCATTGCTCTAACTGATTTAAAATTACCAAATAGAAGAGCGATTCCAATCAACTTGCGCGTTTTTTATCAAAAAACTACGACACCCTGGTTCAAGGTGCATGCTACTACCTAACGTCAACCTACCTCCAACAGATAGCGAACGTGATCTTTCTTCAGTTTATTATGCGTGCGGATGTGCTTGGACAGATGATCGCTACGCATGAACTTTTTATTGCATTCCGGACACTGGAACCGCTTTTCGCCCGTATGGGTACGCCTATGCCGTTGAAGTTCATCCGAACGCGTGAACCGTTTGCCGCAGTACATCCAAGAGCACACGAAGGGTCGCTCACCTGTGCCGAGACGAAATTACAAATCTTCAATTCAATTAAAATGGCTTATCGACTACAGCGAATAGATAACGAAAATAAATGTTTGCAGTACGAATTCTTTTATTGACTTTTACTGGAAACGCGTGATCGTCGGGTACGGGTCTGGTAAGAGCTATCTACCTGCGACTACTGCTGCAGAAGCTCGATAAATCTCGACTCGGAAACATTTTCCTTGCAAATGGACACGTTTGCGTTCATTCCTGAAAACAAAGCGAAGGATAACCCAAAGAACTAACTGCATACTTTGCACCCAAACAACCCGACAGGTTTTAACGCAATTCTGGACATTTAAACTAGATCTATTTATTTATTGTCAAGATATATGGGCTTTGCTCGTCATCTAATATACGATACAAATATAAAATATAATAACAAATACAAAATAATATAAAATGCAGAGGTTTTAGTGTACATGTAATTGACCTCTCAGAAATAGCCTAAGTTTTTCCTTAATAGTATCAGTCGACATATTTAAATTTAGTACATTTCTAAAATTGTTCATTAGCTGCATAAAGCGATAGGCTGGTTCATTGCGCGCGTAGTTAGCTCGACGGTGTTCTAGAGTGAATGGCCTTGGTCTCCTCAGAACTACTGTACTCTGGTTAGCAGTTATCCTGGATTTCAAATAATCGCTGTCGTATCGTCCTCTCTGCAAATTGAGAAAAAAGCCAACGTCCACAATCTGGTATCTATTTTCCAGAGTATCCATATCCAGCAGACAGCACAATCTAGAACTTCTAGACTAGACTACACCTCTGGACTATAGATGGGACTTTTGTAAAATTTATTCTCTGCAGTCAAGAGCAACCCAATAATAGACCAACCTCATGTTTTGTTACCTTGGCCTTTATAATGAGGTCACGCATTAATTAATATTTTATAACGGTAGTCTCTCCAATAGACGGAGCGAACGGTAGAAGAAAGTTGTGAAATTAAAGGTGTTTATGGTATCCAAACAAAGTAGGTCATAGCGTAAAGGGAAAAGAGTGGAAAATTAGGTAACGGAGGGTTATTGAATCAACGCTTACTAGGTTCGTAGAACATTCCTCTTTACCCTAGCCATGTTCGTCTAGGATTGTGATTTGGCGAAAAAACTGAATGCTGACCGCTGACTGTGCAGCACATCCATCTCCGGGAAGGCTACAAGTGTTATCGATCAAGTAGACGTCCTAACGGCTGAATAGTTAATGCGTAACATAGACACCATAGTGGTCCTTAGCCTCTTATCCATGATCTCCTAACCCATTATCCTCGTGGTACCAATGGTACACGAGCAACTTTGGCAAAGCTCAGGTAACCAATCCCAGTGTTCCGATGTCAGGCGCAACTCTTGGTGACTCGACGATACCTCAACAAAGTGCGCGGTAGTACTCCAGGTTAGGAGCGGCTCACGACAGCGTGCGTCCAAAGCGGCCGGCTGTATTAAGAAATGTGTTGTCTCGACATTAAAACTAAGATGGTAGCTCCGTCACGAGACTCGGTAGCGTGGCCCTAGTAAGGCAATCGACCTAAACCTGACATGAAATTTATGCGGGAACTGGAGCTGAAGATTGTCGGTGCTACTCGATCAGTTAGAGCCCCGAAAGTTCGGCATTGTGGTACTGCAAGAGATCTGTCGCAAAGGCAAGAAGGTGTGGAAGATCTATGAAGGCAAGGTCCAATTTTACCAGAGCAGTGGAGCGACCGTTGTGCTGGGAACGGGTTTTGTAGTGATGAACAGAATACAAGATCGCGTAATGGACTGGAAGGCGATCAAAGAGAGGATGTGTATGCTGAGGATGAAAGACTTATTCTTCAACTACACCATCATAAACGTGCACTGCCAACACGAAGGTAGACCCGACAATAAGAAGGAAGGCTCCATAGCCTGCACAACAATAAGAACGATAACGCAGATAAGAATGAAGCGCAGAGCGCGCGGATGAAGCTCTTCATTTCTCTGAGAAGCAAGGTGCTTCGACTCTCGAAGACGGATGCAGCAGGATTCGCTCAGTCACCAATGAGCCCGGAGCTGCGGTGTTAGGCAAGGAAACCTCGAGTGCACAACAAAAAGTTTGGTTTAATGGGGAACGCCAGTAAGGAATCGAGAGCAAAAAAGAGCAAAAAAACGTCACCACGAGACAGAATTTTATCAAAAATCAATAAGCACGGAATAAGTTGAACACGATCCTGACGAGTGAAAAGCATCAGAACGAGGAAAGAGCAGGGGCCGAAACGGTTACATTTTTTCTTTACATTTACCAGCATGCAAATCCATGTCAGACTCTTATCAATACCATCGCTCTGTACTGTTACTGTGTCGACAGTGCCTATCTCTTGTAAGTGTCGAGACTAGCCCGAATACGTACATGATAATAAGCAAACATTTTCGTACGTCAGCTGACCATTCATATAAAATGTCGTGTAGAAATGGCATGCATTTGCCGCTTTTTGCATACAGTTGTAGTTGGAATAGTATGGGGAAGTGATAGAGAATAAGGTGTATTGGGAATCTTCTTTAACCATGTTGTTTCGGGGAAAGCTGTATGTTTAGTCTTGCATTTCTTTTCGGTGCTTGTGTACCAGTAACATGTCGCAAGACTGGTAGCAAGAAAAAATGGTAAATGTCTTCAAATTTTTGTTACCAACCAGTACATTTTACGTCCCTGGGACAGAGACCGAGAAGAACTAGAACAACTACACAAATTCTATGAGAAAGTGAACCAATCTTGTAAAGGATATACACCTAAACATTATATGTGGTAGGAACGAGGAGGGAAACCTGGTCACAAACGGCCGCGAGGTAGTCGAAAGTTGGAAACTGTTCTTCGATGGGCATTTCCATGGCAATATAACAGAAGGGGTCGAAACAGAAGTTAACCTAGGAGTGCCTAAAAATGATAACAGCGTGCCGGTTGTTGAGATCCGATCCGAATTCTCGATCAGCTGAAGCACAACAGCGCCACCGGAAGGAACCAACTCCCGACAGAACTCTACAAAAATAGTAAAAAACCACTAGCAACGGCAAATTATTCAGTGAATTTCAGGGATTTACGAGGACTAACTAACGGAGAAATGGATGGAAAATGTAGTTTGTCCCATCTATGAAAAGGATAATCAGCTCAATTGCTGAAATTATTGCGGCATTACGCTGCATGGTAATCTTCCAGATCATTACATTGTTTATCCCCAATAGCAAGAGAATTCGTAGAGCAGTATCAGGTGGGTTTTTATGGAGACACGTGCTATTACGGATCAAATTTTCACTCTTCAGGAAATTCTCCAGAAATGTAGGGAGTACAACGTGCCCACGCCATATTTTCGCAGATTTCATGGCAACATACGAAACAGTCGAGCACGAGCACGCATTGGCGACGAGTAACGCAGGATCGAGTACAGTGTTGAGAAATTCTTGATACGACAAGAGCTAGCCCGGTTCTATGCTCTTTTGAAGAAGAGGACGACCTTACCAAAGCCCCCAACAACAACCAGTGGCCAGAATCCGGGCTCGGTTAAAAAATACGTATATTCGAAAGTGCCCCATTTCTGAAAAGCGATATTAGTCTAATGTTTGGTAGGAAACCTCAAATTGTGCGGTTCGATAATGGGGGCGAATATTTACATTCTGGACAAATTGAATATCAGCATGCCATCAATCTCCTTGCGCCGGAATGACCTGCTGAGACTGGAGTTCCGGAGAACACAATATGGACGCCATGAACCGATTGCGTTCTAAAATACCAGTACTAGATGACGTCGAGACTCCTCCTTCTGCATAGATTTTCAAAGAAAAAACAGATCGAGAAGATATAACCTTCAACTGACGTACAATCCCAAAAATTACGACGAGGCGTATCGTTCTCGATGGCGCTCTAGTTACCGTTGAAGATCCTGTAAGAGGAAGTCATATGAAGTGCACATCTTGAAAAGGTGCTAGATTCCATTGTATCCATATTGTCTTCAACTAGTAATGAAGTTGAGGAGCCTGGAAGTAGAGCCGACAATCAGCTAAGTGTTACGTCCGATGAAGACGAGTTTTGTAGATTTGAAGTTGAACCGTAATCCATATCTGCTACGGTATTTCTACCTAAGAAACAAACGAGAATTGCAGGTTACCAGTTGTAACATTCAATCTAGCAAAAGAGGAAGATGTGGTACCTGGATATGGTTCTGGCGCTGGTAGTAATGAACTGGTAATGAACGATCTGTACCATCATTGTGGCAGTTTAAAAGTACCGTGGAAAGTAGCTTCAAGGTACTAAAAAGCAAGCTTTGCAATTCATCAAATGGATCAAGTGGATCACTAGTCATATATGCAGATAGAGATTAGCAGATTGGTCATCCGACGCGAACGATCGAAAATCGGTTAACGAATACCTGTTTAAGTTTTTGCTTTACAGAATTCTCAGTCTCTAGATAACATTTAAACAAACAATAAAGAAAAACAATTTAAAAACTAAACCCTAAAAACTCACCCGTATGCCACCGCAGATGTGCTCTCAGATGCGACGTTTTCCCGTACACCTTGTTGCAGCCGCTAACGTGACAAATGTGCTGCTTCTTCCGATCCGGTGGCCCTTCGCCCTTGGTTTCACAGTTCGGACATGTGCACGCCACCCGGCGGACCCGCGGTTTCGGTGTCTGATCGTTGCCATCGCCCACGCTGATGTTTACATTCACCGAAGTCTGCGTAGTCGGATTAACGATTTCACCCTTGACCTGATGCGTGCCACCGCCGCCGGTGGCACTGACGACTTGGGCCTGCGAAATTGCCGTCGGAACGATGCTACTGTTCACTGTCGCCGTCGTTTGCATGGCGGGAAAGGACATGCTGTTACCACTGCCACTGGTAACATTGCTCCCGCTGCAGGCCACAGCCGCCGGTTGTGGTTGGATAGGAATCGCTTCCTGCTTGATGTACCACTTACCGGGGTCGCTTGGATCCTGCTTTATACTTGATAATTGATGCGCCGCTGCCTGCTGAAGGGATATAGTTTGCCCTACTTGATTGACCGGGTTCAACTGAGGCTGCGACGCCGCTGTTTGCGGTTGAACCGGTTGCATGAAATTTGTCGGGATCACCTGTACGTTTCCGATTCCCGGTATGTTTTGCACCGGGATGGCCTGAAGGCCGGGGATATTCGGCATTTGTATGATGTTCGCTGTATTCTGCCGCAGCTGCGGAAGAGAGTTAGACGGAATCACCGTGATCTGCTGACCGACGTGAGGACCTGCTATTGTGATTGGTTGAGGTTGCGCCTGAGCTTGCGTTTGCTGCGGTGGTTGCTGTTGATTGCTATCCTGCGTGCTGTTGGATTGCACGTTTCCAGTCGGCAGTGAGGATACGAGAGGACTTGCTGCGTTGGTTGCGGCGGCAGGTTGCGCTAGGTTTTGCGGTTGCTGCAGAATGATATTCTGTGGCGTCGGAGCTGCCTGGAAACCAGCCAACGGATTCAGCGACGTTAGCTGAACTTGCTGGATCTGACCGCTCGGTGTGATGATGTTAGCTACCTGAGGAATCTGCGGAATCACTTGCATCTGCGGCTGAACTAGCGCGGAGCCGAATGCTTGAATTGGCACATGGACGGTTTGATAAACGGTTTGGCCGTTGCCGGTGGAAATCGGCATCTGCACTGGGAGTGTTTGCTGCATCGGAAACTGCACGACCTGCGGCATTGCATTTGCTGGTCGAACTTGAACGTTTTGACCTGCAAGGAAGATCAATAAAAAGGTTATTTGTTGTTGCAACTACTCAGACCCCAGCACCATGAAACGAACATAATAAAAAGCAAAAGACATGCAAACAGAAGTGGTTTTTGTAAGATGTGGAACGTAAGCGAAAACGAAGGGATGTAATAGCAATTACCTCCTTCCAGTTTAATGGTGGTTATGTTATTAGGCAAAATGTTCTGAGTGGTTACAGCCGACGTGGGTACTTGTATATTAGTACCGGGGATAGTAATTGTAGTTGGCTGAACCTGTTGGAGCTGCTGAGCTACAGCAGCCGCTTGTTGCTGGGCCTGGATTTGCACCTGTTGCGTTTGTTGCGGCTGTTGCTGCTGTTGTTGATGTTGAACCTGTTGCTGCTGAGCTTGAACTTGCTGCTGTTGCTGATTTTGTTGCTGCTGAGCTTGAGATTGACTATGCTGCTGATTTGCAGCAGCTACAGCCGCTTGTTGTTGCTGTTGCTGTTGTTGCTGCTGCTGCTGCTGCTGCTGCTGTTGCTGTTGTTGTTGTTGCGCTAGAACATTTGCTGTACTAGTCGTACCCAAAGGGATTGTTATATTAGTTCCAGGGATAGTAAGCGTAGCCTGACCAGCTGCATGAAAATACAGAAAATTCGAATGCGAATGTATGATATGATAGCGTGCGTGCAGTTATGAAGATTTTGGTCAAAAATATTTGTAACTAGGTACGATCCGTTTGACTTGCGACTGACGATGTCGTCAAACAACATATCACACTGCCTTATTCTTGAAAGCGAATTTTGAAAAATAAATCGATAGCATTTTCAATAATAAGGAAGGTAAACGGTTTAAATATGTGCAGTATTATTTGGGTGCATGCATTCTTAAGACCTACCATAGAGGTTTTAACATATGGACAAAGCATTACACATGAGAAATAACAACAATACACCCACTTTGAACCACACACCTTAGAAAAAATAGTTCGAACCATCACTTACCATTCGGTAATTGCACAGCCTGCGTCATGTTCTGCAGGAAATTAGCCGGAACGACACCGTTAGGTGCCCGAATCAGCTGCCCGGATGGAGTAATGAAGGCTTGTTGACCATTGATTTGAACGGCCTGCGCACCTGCCAACTGTCCCCCTTGTATTCCACCGGGAACGAACAACGTTTCTTGTCCGTCAACGTTGATCGTTTGAACTGGTTGTATCATTTGAAACAATCCGTTCGGATTTTGAATTATCGGTGCACTCTGCAGAAATTGCTGCGGCATTCCCTGCAGGTTCAGAATCTGCGGTTGCTGCATCTGCGGGGGAGAGGTCACGAACGTTTTGACCGGTGTTCCTACCGGTGTCGTAGTGGACGATGAGGTGGACACCTGCACGGGTGTTCCATCGGCGGTGGTAATCGCATTCAGCTGATGCTGAGGCAGAAAACTCTGCAACTGCTGCAGCGTGATCACCTGCGGTTGCTGCTGCGGAACCTGTGCAAGCTGCTGTACCTGCTGAAGATGTAGCTGCTGTTGGTTTGGCTGTTGTTGTTGCTGCTGCTGCTGCTGTTGTTGTTGCTGCTGTTGTTGCTGCTGTTGTTGCTGCTGCTGTTGCTGCTGTTGTTGGGCCTAAAATTGAATTTGCATTGAGTGATTTTTATTAACAAACATTTTAGATAAATACAAACCGCCTGAGCTTGCTGTTGTTGTTGCTGATGTTGCTGCTGCTGTTGTTGCTGTTGTTGTTGCTGCTGTTGCTGCTGCTGTTGTTGCTGCTGATGCTGTTGAATCTGCTGTTGCTGCATCGCTTGCTGAGTAGCATTTTGTGGCTGCGACGCAGCCATAATTGCTGCGTTGAGCTCATTTCCCTACAAATTTAGAACACACTGATTAGAATTTATGTTTGTGTTTCCAAAATACATAAAGAAAATCAACACAAAATGTTAAAGCACTCTAACCGTTGATAGTCGTCCCCGAAATTATTAGGTTGATATTATCCAGGAACCCAAAATTAACTCAAGTGTTAACCAATAAATTGCAAAATCAAAGAATTGAGAAGTACCAAGGAAAATATACTTTTAACACGGACCTGTAATCCTTGGGCCTGCAGCTGCGCAACCACCGACGCGCTGACGACTCGTATCTCTTGGCCGGGCGCTAGATTGCCCTGCGACGAGTCCATTGGTTGCCGCGAGTTCAGTGAGTTTATTCTAAGCTACGCCGACTGAACACTAGGTATTCAACATTTCGATTTCCTGTTTTACTATTTATTTACTAGATTTAGCCGCGCTGTGCATTCGTTGTTGTTCAAGACAGTGTGTGTATGTGATTCATGGAAGGGACGGCGACGGATTACCAACCGATTTCGAAGTCTCACTGCAATTGGGCGAAGGAAACATTTGGGTTAGGCTCTCAGTTTGTGACAGAGTGGATGTGGATTGAATGACAAAATTTAGCTGGGAAAATATAACAGATTTTCATTTGAGATTATGTTACATTCTGTATAAAGGGTGTTACGATCAAAATTAGTTCATGTTATTCTGCATGATATTCAGTTCAATTTTCTATTATTAAAATTATTTTTCTTTTTGAAGTTAAATTAATATAAAATACAGAAAAAATATTCTGTTGATCCGGTGGACTAAATTCGAATTACCGGGACTTTTGTTCCAGTCCTCCCACAAGATTCTATACTTCCGCCTCGTCCATTTTGTTCGCCGCAGAATGCCATTTTGCCTTAAACTACTTCTAGCTTACAATAGATCTCTTCAAGTGCCGCTTGACTATGGCCCAATATTCCTCGAATGGGAGAAGCTATGGCCTACTTGGGAGCTCCTTGTCCTTGAGCACCACCAAGCATTCCAAATCTGGCCAAAACAGCACGGAGCAATCGTGTTGCTTCAGAAATAGCAGTAGATGTTTTTCCTACAACCGGTTGGAGGCATTGGTTGCAATGAAAATATTACTTTTGAACAATATCGCTGATGCAATGTACGAGCAGCTTTCATTTTCGCGATACCCGAAGAAAATTTTGATACGTTGTCACACACCTACAAGAGGATGTTTAAGCTGTCCAGAAGCATGATTTAAAGGAAATGCGTCAAGTTTAAGTCGACCAAACTCAGGTTACAATGAGGGTTTTATTACGCTCTTATGATGGTTTTCATTATCAAAATTAGTCCCAAATGCCATAATAAGAGAGCAATAAAACCCAAATGGTTGCTTGGGAATTTTGATCGTAACACCGTTTAACATAGCAAAAGCAAAATCTAACTTGTATATTGTCAATATTTAAGACCACAACCAAAGTACTAGGGTGTTCAGGCTGGTACATCCTGACACACGTGTTCCAGCCTCTCTATAAAATTTAACGTATAACTCGATATTTTGCCAAAATTTCGAAAACTACGTTCGATCTTAAGCTCAATTTTAAGCCCAATGTGAAAAAAATTGAAGTGCAAATTATTCCAAATCCAAGTCTAATTTGAAGTAAAGTTTCAACTCTGCGTTAGTACAAATTTAATTTAAATTGTATGTTTAATGTCATGCCATATTCAAGTCCAGTTTCAAGTTGAATTTCAACTGCAATTTTAAGGCCTATTTCAATCCCAATTTCAAGCTTAATTTTAAGCTCAATTTCAAATCCAATATCATAACCGATATCAAGTCCAATTCCAAGTCTAATTATTTTTAAATTCAAGTGAAAATTTAAATCCAACTTCAATTTTAACTGCAATTTTATGCACAATTTTAAGTCCTATGTCTTGACATAGGACTTGTCCCGGCAGTTTCATTTTCAATTTCTAATGAAATTTCACTTTTAGTCCAATTTTATGCCTCATTTCAAGTACAATATCTTGTCACTTTTCAATTCCTATTTCAATTCGACTCTTATTACCAATTTCAAGAAAAAATTTAATCAGAATATGAAAAGGGGAAGGAACTAGGAAAAAGCGCTAAAGGGTCACTTCCGAAGTAACAATGCTGGTGTTATGAGATATTTATGACAATTCTGATTACCAAAATTGGTCATAAAAACCGGACTAAGAGCACTATAAAATTCTAAGTGTTACTCTGGCTCTCATGTCCAATATCATGAATAAGTTTACGTTCAATTTTAAGCCTAATTTCATGTCCATTTTAAGGTCTAAATAAAACTTAGTCTAAATTCGATTTCTAAAGCCAAGTCCAATTTTAAGCAAAGCACTGCAAAGCCTTGGTTTATATTCCGTTTTCGAAATTTAACCTTCCGTTGTTGTTCAACAGACTTCGCAGCCAGCTATTAGGGTACAGGGCAGTTGCGGGGCTGGTGCTACGGTCCTATTGAATCTAACAGCCTCTTCCAGCTGAGATTCGGACATACGACGACTGGCTTGTTAGACCAGCGTCGTATCTCGAGGCCATTTGGGAAGTCCAGTTTCAAGATCAATTTAGTCAAAAATTTAGTTTCTACGATGCTAGTCTAACAAGCTAGTCGTCGTCTGTTCGAATCTCGGCTGGGCGGTGCCGCTATAGAGTCAATAGGATCTTTTCACCAGCCTCGTAATTTTCCTGTAATCAAATAACCGGCCGCGACTGTCAATAAAGAAGGGTCAAGCTCTTAAGGCCCTTATACCCATGGCTTTGCTTTACTTTACTAACTGATGGATCCAGGATAGGCAAGTATGCTGCCTTCACTATAAAAGTTAATGTAAAAAACGCATGATGAAACCTTCGATCAGTAAATTAACAGCGTAAAAACAAATCCGGCGGCAGCATAGTTTAGTTAGCAAAACATTCGGGTACCAATCGAGCGTTTGCTAAAAGTAGGTACGCTTCTAAAGGTCACTTTGAAGAGCAAGATTTTCTATATGTAAATATCAAACATCTTGAGCAAAATCGCCAGGTGAGTTTATGTGTTCGGTTATTTTAAAAATTCATTGCTCTTGAACTAAGCATTTTTCAAGAAAATTCAAGCAACTTTTTTGAATAATATTGACAAATATTGACTAGAAAGTGTTTTCTACAAGATTTTCCATGGCAGTAGAAAGATTGAAACAAAATTATTTTGAGCATTTCTTAAAACTATTGTATAAAATGGGCCGAACGGCCTCAGCATTTCGTGAACTTTGTCATACGAGTGTAGTTCACAGATTTATTATCAAAACAATATTTAAAATAAACGCAAGCTCCTGTTTTCTTAGAAATTCAAGAGAAATTTTCCGACTCTCTCGGACAATGCTTATTCCAAATGTTAATAACTCTTGAGCCCAGCGCCGTGCAGGAAAATTTTTTCAATCAACTTGTAAAAATATCTGTTGGAAAAGTTTTCTATAAAATTTTTACACAACGGTGGAAAACTTAAAAGAAAAATGGAAAAACCAAGTTTTAATTCTTAGAAAGCTTTTACTTATTTGCCAATTCACTATCATTTAGCATCAAAAATATCAATAGGGTTTTTAGTTATTCTAGACTAAAGTTAGAGTCGGAAAACTCGATTTTTCTAAATAATTAATTAACTGCAAACATTCGTATTTCCGGAACAAAAATTTACAAAATAAACATTCTTTTATGAAAATGTAGGCAATTTTTCTTGGTACTTAAGAAAAATATCTAGAAAAAGTTTTTCACAAAAAAATTCCACGGTGGTATAAATTCCAAAAAAAGGAAGAAAAACCTTGTTTTAATCCTTGGAAAGTTTTTAATGTATTTTTTACACTTTACAAAACTATTAGTACGATAATTTTCAAGGCATTACGTGCATGCAGGTATTCAACAATGAGCCAACGATAAGTTTTTCAAACTTTCAGCGTGCATGAAAACGTACCAACTTTAAACACGCGGGAATACTCCGGTCACCCACACACGCAACCCTTATCGCATTTGTTTACATTCATTAAAACCATTCTAAACACTCGGTTTGAGGCATCCGCCAAACGTGCCGATTCTAAATCTGTAAGCAAAACGCACGTGGATCCATCTGAAGAGTGGGACAGTTTCCCGGTCACACCCCAAAATTGGCAAAACGTAAAGCTAACAGAAGAGCATGAGAGCACCCAGAAGGAGAAAACTTGTCCCCCTTTCGCTTAAAGGGCAAAAACCAACGCGATGGCTCAGGAGTATTGGTCGAGGGAGCCTAGCAATAAGTGCGTGCGGACGTAAACAATACAAGCGCTTTTCCACTTTGCTCGCTTACGCACAGAGCGGCAGCAACATATCAATGAACGTAAGCGAACAAATCAAAACAAACCGAACTTAGCCGAAGTCTGCTTGAGAGTGTCCATGAGACAGTGTGCGTGTGGGCCGGCTCGTTCCAGAAAAGGACAGCACGTCTGGCGCAAGGGTGATGGAAGATTGCTCGCTGCGTAATTCTCCGAGAGAATTAAATATTAACTGAGCAGCATTTTGGCACCACCCTGTGACAAAATTCTTACGGTTTGTAAACCAGGAGGCGTGGACAAGTATTGACTTCGTAGATTTTTTATATGTGAACAACACAAAATAAAGTCATGTGATTGGTTGTACATCCAATGTTTGACTTGTGAACTTTTTTCCGTTTCCACAATTTAGCGATACTTAATGAGAAATTGAAACACTATGTCCCATAGTATTCAGGGTCAAAGAAAAAATCAACTTTCCACTCGGCAGACTGATTAATATTGAATAAATTCATATTAAAAATAGCACAAATTTGCCTTCACGGCAAGGCAATCCAATATGGCGTCCATGCAGCACAACCGAGCAGCACCATCAAATGCAAATTTCCATCACATTAAGCTTCATTCCGCAGGCCTATCACAAAATTTGCACTTAGAACAGTAAAATCACCATTTGGAGGCAGTCTGTAAGATCGCTTCGAGCACCGGACGGGCGTATTTTGCACCCAATTTTGCAAACGTCGCACGATTGTTCACTTTCAAATTAGAGCGAGACACACTGGCACATTCTAGCTGGCTGGCATTGGCACGCCAGGCAAGAGAGAGAGAACCACCCCGAAAGCCCCCGCCCAGGGGAGGGTAGATGTGAAACACCCACCAAGGCACTTTTCGTTCACGTTCCATTCGCTGCGCTGGCGATGAGACCGTCACTCAATGAGATTCTATAGAGCATAATTCCGTCAGAACTAAACCCACCTTTGATTGAACCGGTGGATCACCGACCGATTCCTTGTTAGAATCATCCATTCCTAGTGTCTCACTTTTTCAACATCCATAAAATGTTACATTCCAATCGAAGACAATTTCTTCCACACTATCGATGCGTCCGCTATCGCTCAATGTAATCGGAATTCTCACTTTTCATCTCACACACTCCTTTGCAACACAAAAGCCAAGAACATTCACTGGTGTTTGTAATTCACAAAATATTCAGTTCAAGTTTTAAAATTATTTATATTTCAAGGCACTGTTTGAAATATGCTCAGCCAACGCAATAGAGACCTTTGCGAATAAATAACACTGAAAATAATGGCTTTATGCCATCGAAAACGAAGCGTTTTGAAACCTTCAGATCCCGCAAACTACCAAAACGACTACCAAGTACGACTGTACTGACGCTCCGTCTCAAAGTAGGCAGACAATTACGAGAGACCGGAGACCGCAACGAAATTCTCCGCCTCACGCACAACTACTACCAAGAAAATTAATACGGTAGGTTACCTAAAAATGTTCAATGTGTTTAAAATTTAAACTTTTGAATTTCTTTTCTTACGTTTTAAATCTGTTCATACTGCATCTGCCGTTTATCATAAATTGTTAAACCATAAAACATTACATATTGTAAACCAAACCCTATTAATCTCCATAAGATATTACTCGCTCTTTCATTATGCGGACAGAGAAACAGAGAGAGCAGCAAAACAAAAAGTTGAACAAAGAGTAAAAGAGAGAGCCTAACGGAGGTTGTTCAATTTCGACTGAACACCCTCTTGACGAGTCATACACAAGCATAATTTGGAGGCAGGGAAAACTAAGCCAATAACTCATTTTTTCCCGTTCAGTTGAACAGTTGATTGTGAACATATGCGGGCGATTCTGAATGTTATGCTTTCAAACTGTAGCATAACTCATAAGCTGTTACATACCTCATCGTCCCACACGCTACGGACGTGTCATTCAGTAATTTTGTCATAAAAATGTCAGCAAAATGTCATAACTTGAAAAGTTATTTTGTTATCATAGGTATTTCTTAAATATTTAATTACAATGATTACTAACTTAATGCTTCATCATAATATGGCACAAAAACGAAGAATGCAAGAATCTAAACGGTCACAATACTACCCATCAGTTACGCTTGCCATCAACAGGCAGTAAATGAAACTGTGTACACCGTCTAAGAGAGACCTACACCGTTCAGTTCATCTCTTTTTCGCTTCAGATGGAGAGTGCAGCCGCTCTCTGACATTGGCATGAGCAAAAGCACACTAGCATCCGTAGCAGAAGCAGAAGGCGTCAACCCTGTTGCCACGTTTTCCGCAGCCCATCGGGTGAGGCCTTACAGCTATAGGCGCTTTTTTATGCTCGTCGAGTGTATCATCGTCATTTTTCATACCACTTTCTCTTTCACTCTCCCTGCCCACTCCCTAGCGCGGACTGCTGCTGCTGCCTGCTGCTGACGGATAGGCTTCGAGTGTGGCCGCATTTGGCCCATTTCGCTCGCTACTACCCTTCGCTACCTATCTTTCTATCTAGGTAGGAATGCTCGATTGAAGCGTTTGAACAGCACAAGGTAGGACTGGTCCTCTCGCTTCTACCCTCGTGCAACCGAATGCCGAAGGGATCGGTCAATGCGGAATCAAGCCGAGACCCCTAATTTATACTCGTAAATGATAGCCGACTATAATAACAAGCACAGGAGAACGAGAGGGGCACCGAAACGCTGCTACATCGTATCCTACAGGCCGCAGCTGGGACTGGGACTGTTCGACATCACCAAGAACGGGTTGTTTCGTTTTAAAGAAATCTAAAATGAGGCGTTCCCGCACAAAATTAGTGTGTAGCGAGTGATTGTTGCTACACAAACGGCAACAACCACCCAGTTGGGATGGACCGAAAGTGGGTGGATTCTTCGAATTTTTAATGAAAACTACAAACTGAAACAATAATAGGCATTCCCAATTGGAGCACTTGAGCTGAAATTGTCAATTCATCTTGCCAATCAGCACACTGTCGTAACACTACAAACACATTGAATATATTTTGCTAATTTGATAAGAAAAAGAACTTAAAAGCATAATGTAGTTTAATTTTACCTGTTAGATTCATTTCTACTAATAAAAAAACAAATCAAATAAAATGGTGAATGACCCTTTGGGTTAAAACCACTCAAAAAAAAAAATCAAATAAAAAAAATTAAATTTTATCAGATTTTCTAGCACATGCCACGTAAGACTCGAAAAAAAAGCTAGACACAAAAAAATCCGGATAAACAAAAAATGTCATTTTAAATTTTATGAATAAAATTTCCAAATCAAACGCTCCAAATCAACGAAACGTAATAAAATCCGTATGCATTGTGTCTGGGCCTTTACATACTCGCAATAAAAATCCCGCACTATCTGTTAGAAAGGTAACTGAACTGTTGATTTACTCCAAATCCACTATGCATGACATCCTAGGATCCAGCTGCCAATAGGGTTGCCAAGTGGCCGGTTTTTGGCCGGCCCGACCGCATTGGCGTAGCCAGCGGGCGTAGCGGCCCCTCCAAAAATTTTCCTCATTGGAATTGGAAACCGGGAAAAAACTCAATGTATATGTTCCCGTTGTGTAGATATTTTCTTTTTCACTAGGCATCGCAAAAGCGTAGTTGTCGTCGTCGTCAGTAGCTTAGTAGCCACCCCGGCTCATGCTGTTTCAAGCGTTCGTCTCCATTCAACTACATCTGGACCACTCGTCGCAAATTTCCCACTCACAGAAGTCGCAAATCACTGTCGACCTGGTCGAGCCATCACGTTGAGCCTCCCTGTTCCTGATGCTGTTACACTTGTTAAGGAGAACTATTTTCGTCGCACTGTAGCCTACTGACTTTCACCAGATGACGATGGCAAACTCTCCAAACAGTGCTTGTAGCTAATAATTCATACGTCTCCGTTACTCTCCGCTTTCAGTTTGTACTCCGCCAAATATCGTCCGCAGTACCTTCCGCTCGAGAATAGCGTATGCCTAGCGTTTTGCGAAGGGCTAAGGAAGCCTAATTTCCCGCTTAAATGCGCAACTAGATCTTCTTACTAGTGTTGTTGTCCGTGTGCACCAGCAATCCCAAATACACGAACCCATCTGCCACTTCTACTTCGTCGCCATCAACTGTTACCGTCCGTGAGAGGCACGCGTTTGTTTCCTTTGAGTATTTGGTCTTAGCCGTTTTTACGTTTAGAACACTTGTCCTATAGATTCCGTTTTCGGTGATCCGACGATTGCGATGTTGAAGTGCGTCAAGTGCGATGTTGAATAGTATGCCGCCATCTCAAAGTAACTCGAAAGTATCCCCAAGATGCACACGAAACACAACACTCTCTCTAATGTAGCTCTGCTCAGTTGCTTCAGTTTATTCGGAAAACCGTGTTCGTGCACTATCTGCCATAGCTGGTCTTAACCGACTGTATCGTATGTTGTTTTAAAATCAATAAAGATGTGATGCGCGGACAGGTTGTACTCCCGACATATCTGGTAATTGCGCGGACCCTCATCAAGCCTGCCCGGTATTTTCCTACAAAACCTTGTGCTATCGGTGACAGCCAGAGTAACAAGATCATAATCAAAATATTTTGGAAGGCACCCCCTAGGCCCCCTCCACGGAAAGTTCCTAGCTACGCCAATGCCCGACCGGGTTTTCACCTGCAAAGTCGGTGGCCGGTCAATCCTGCAAAAAGGCCGGTTTTCTGACATATGAAGCCGGATTGGCACTTTTTGCCGGATTTGTTAAATTTTTGATAAATTTATTAGAAATTCTGAGTAGTGGATCATTAAAGATAGCCAGTTTTGCAGTGACAATACTTTGCTTCTGACGGTAATTAAATTGTCCACCAGCACCAGAAGCAACTAGTTGTCACTCTGAAACTATAGCTATGCTATCTCCATTAATCTATTTAATGTTCGTTGTGGATTCGATTCCGGCGACTAACCAAATAATATATCAATAACGCACATTACACATTCCAGGCAAATCCTCTAATAATATGCTGCGACAAAGCAGATAAATTAACTGGATTTATTGAAAATCGAGCCCCGCTTTTCGATCGCCGCTCGTCTTATAACACCTTCAAGCGCAATGTTGAATTGCAGGCAGGAAAGACCATCTCCTTGTCAAAGTCCCCTGCGAGATTCAAATGGGTCCGACAATCCACCCGAGATTCTCACACAGCACTGGATCCCATCCGTCGTAGCCATAATAAGTCTAGTAAGCTTACCCGGAAAGCCGTTTTCGTTCAAAATTTTCCATAGCTCTTGTCGGTTTATGCTATCATATGCGGCTTTGAAATCGATGAACAGGTGGTTCGTGGGGACTCGGAATTCGCGGCACTTCTGGAGGATTTGCCGCAGGGTAAAGATTTGGTCCGTTGTAGACCGACCCTCCATGAAGCCACCCTGGTAACTTCCCACAAATCTATTGGCTATGGGACAGCACTTTGTTGGCGTCATTCCGGATAGTGATTGCTCGGTAGTTCTCACAATCCAGCTTATCACCTTTTTTGTAGATAGGGCAGATAACCCCGTCTTTCCACTTCTCCGGTAGTCGTTTTGCATCCCAAATCTTGCCAATCAGATGATGCAGACAGTCGGCCTACTTGTCCGGGCCCATTTTAATAAGTTCCGCTCCAATGCCATCCTTTCCCGCTGCTTTGTTGTTCTTCAGCCGCTGGATGCCTTCTTTAACTTCCTTTATCGATGGGGGTGGCACATCTTCCTTGCTTGCTACACCAATGTGGTCACAAGAACTGAACCTTTACTGAAAATCAAACCTCTCGTTTCGATATCTGGCTCGTCGGATTACCTCAAGAGCGATGTTGTCATGCAGGATAAGTCGTTAGCAGTATTCTCGCTTCTGTGGACTCTAACAGCCTCTTCCAGCCTAAATTCAAACATACAACGTACCTCAATGCCAACCGGAAGGCAAAATTTTAACATTTGTCTTCTATTTGATTTTTTTTATTGGAGTAAATATTTGATTACTTAAAATACTTAAGGGTAACTATCCTATATCATATTGTGTGTTCAATCACAAGTGGCGACTTTTCAACACTAGTAGAATTGCATTATATACTATTATTATGATTTCTTATGATATGTTACGACAATTAAGATTAAATTAGGGATTAAAACCTACATGTAAGGAAAAAAAATAAAACCTTAACCTAATATCTAACCTAGCTAACTAATGATCTATAAAAAGACCTAATCATCGTAATAGAGGATTGCAACGATTTTTGTAGGAAACTAGAAATAATTTTGTTTGACATAGCTTCTAGGGTTTCAACACCAGTAAGTCTATGTAATTCTAATATACTAAACCAAGGAGGACGCTTCAAAATCATTTTCAAAATTTTATTTTGAATCCTCTGAAGACTCTTCTTCCTTGTAATACAACAACTTGACCAAATATGAACAGCATATAACATTGCCTGTCTAAAAATTTGTTTGTAAATCAATAGTTTATTTTTCAGACAAAGTCTAGAATTTCTGTTAATGAGAGGATATAAACATTTCATATATTTATTAAATTTTGCTTGCATACTTTCAATGTGGTCTTTAAAAGTAAGTTTTCTATTTGTTTTGTTTTTTGTTTAATAAAGAACAGTCAATTTCAACCAAAATAGCTTGTAACTGAAAATAATTCCCCATTTCCTGACTAAACTCCTTACGTTAAGGTTATGTCAGATTTTTTCTTGTAAAAACCAAGGAACATTTTTGGCTACGCCCGTGATATATGATAATGAAAGGTATTTCAATTTGATCCCTTACCAATGACAACTATTTCTGAAGTTTCGTAACAAAAACCCAACTACACAAGTGGCCCGACCTTTACAATAAGCGCTTTTGTAGCATTTCGCCTTACCCTATACCCAAACACCTTACTGGACGGGATTTTGCTAGCCTTCATATGGGGGCACATCACACTTAATATATTTTCAATATTTATCTCGATAATTGCATTTTATAAATCATTTCTTGAAGAAAAGTTCACTGCGCCTGGAAAACTTGATATTACGAATTACTAAAACAGTGAGGCTGGTGCCAATTGGGAATGACTTGGTTTATGGAACTAATTATAAAATATTTTCGAGCGATTTAGTAGAATTCACGATAAAGCGTGAAAAATTTAGAAAAATTCCATTTTTTCTGCTAGATACTTGATATCTGGCTATTAAGCAGTAGAATCATGGGCGTAGCCAAGAAGGGGAGGAAGGGTACAAACCGCTCCGTACGCAAATTTTCAATCAACACCGTTGAAATCAATGTTTTGCTATTAACTTTTACAAAATATTACCAATGTAATGTAAACACAGCAACAGTTGACGTGGATATAATTTTTATCATATAAAGGTGACATTTTGGCAAGAGTTGAACATTTTGGATTTGGTATTCTTCGGAGATGGTCTACATTATCGTTTCACCTCATTGATGTTGTTTCTTCTCGATATAAGTTAGAGACTTGCAGTGTAATTTCAGCTTAAATATTATCACTGTTAAAACATCCGTACAAGATATACATTAGACACTGCTACTGTGCCTGGCTGAATAATTGAGATCTAAATTTAAGTCCAATTCCAAATCGGCTTAAGCCGAAAGCCAAGCAAAAGTTTAAGCTCAAGTCGGTTTCAACTAATACCATTTGTTCTATGATTACTCAAACTTGTTTAACAAATGCTTGTTCCCATCGCATTTCAATTTTCCAGTTAACGGTAAACAGGAATTAATGTTTCAACACTTGCGGTTGAAGCGATGCAAAGAAAATTCACATCCATTTTTTTTGCCAAATGAGCAATATATAGTTTTAGTTTATTCTGAACGATGACTGCATAAATATTTAACTATAAGTAAAAACTAGTTAAAATTATCTTAAGTAAGTTTTTTTATGATCTGGTAATATCCTGATGAATCTCAGTGTACGCTATAAGTTAGTTTAGCAAAATTTCCGTCAGATCTTTAACTAATACTGTAGAATGTTGAGACTGGACTGCAGCTTCCTCTGGTTCCTTAGATATCAAGAAACGCTGTGAATATAGATTTGTTGACTTTGTTTGCCAACTGATACTACAATAATGTTGTTTGTGAGTGATTTCGACCGGATCGAGCCATTTTGCACATTAGGCTCCTCTTTTTCTGGTGCCGGTAGGGTTTGAAGACGATTCGCCTGGGATTCGGGTTGGAGCTATAGCCTCGTGTTTCAAGACTCAGTACTAGCGGGCTCTTTGACTATGCTAGTACTGGTCTTAGAAGTTTTGGCTGACTTGTGTTTTGGACTTGTCTCGCGATTTTTATTCTTCAGCTGAGTTTCGCCAAATTAGGTTTGACTCACTCTTTAGGTTTGAATTCGAATTTAGGTTTGACTCGCTCTTTACTTTTTGTTGGTTTATTGCGATTAATAGCGCATCTTGTAAAGAATCATGCTGAGACATGTTTGTTCAGTGCTAAGGTAACCGTCAGAAGCATCCCTCTGAACTCTGCAGGAATTCTGAGTCGGTCCAAACTTGCAAATGACTTTTATGTCACTTTCATCGTCTGTCGGCTTGCAATGAGATGGCGTATTGAAAATAGACGAGTAGCAAGACTAAAAATCTGCAAATGCATCATTCAATCCCTGCTCCTCTTCTATACTGCCGCTACTTGCATAACAGTCCCATTTCTATCTGTATCATCTGTATTTTCTAACAGTTCAGGTGTACCTCAGGGTAGCATTCTTGACCCTCTTCTTTTCATTATATTCTTCAATGACACAGCTCAAGCCATATATAATGGTCACAGATTAATTTACGCCGATGATTTTAAAATCTTTTTGACGATTCGTAGTATTGAGGATTGTTAACGACTGCAGTCTTTATTGGATAAATTTATGACGTGGTGTAAACTGAATTGCTTTATCATAAACACAGCTAAACGCCAATTCTCTTCGAGTATGCCATCAATGGGCAAGCGTTCAGCAGAGCTGATCACGTTAATGATCTTGGTATCATTTTAGACCGAAAGCTGACATTTGACAGGCATCGTACGGCGATCGAGTCTAAAGCTAGTAGAAAACTTGGATTCAACGTCAAAATATGACGGGACTTCAAGAATCCTCATTACCTGAAAGCATTTTATTTCACTTGTACGTCTTATACTTGAAATTTTTTGGATTTTTTGGTAGTTTGGACTCCGCACCAACTCGATCGGAACTTGCGGGTAAAACGTGTGCAGAGAAAATTCATTCGTCTAGCTTTGCGGGATTTGCTCTGACATGATCGCAACAATCTGCCCCCTTATCCGGACCGTTACTTGGGCTAGACACACTCGAACGACACCGCAAACTACAACAGCTTCTACTTACGGCAAAGTGCTTGCTCAATGGTGAAATAAATTCCCCGAAACTGCCGTCTATGGTAAATTTCCGTGAATCACAACGTGTGCTGAGACCCTCTTCACTCCTTGTAAACCAGATTCACCGGACGAGCTTTGATTATTTTGAACCAACAGCAATTTGTGTCAGAGTATTGAACAGTGTTGATAATCTTTTTGAATTGGGTGATCCTACCCATTTCTTTAAAACTAGAAATGGGAGTATACGCCTATCTCTGTTAGTTTCATTCCAATTTCATTTTAAACATATGGTTTTGGGTGTTGAATTAGTATCTGAAAACCGCACGAACTCATACATCACGCATAGCACACTAGATCACCGCGTACGACGAACACGATCTGACACGTACAAAAGAAACAACAATGTTTTTTTTATAAATTTACGTTTTTCCGCAGGCAGCAGCTCTTGAACTTGTAATGTGAAAAGAATGGATTTTTACCCGGTTCAGCACGCTCTACACCTCTAGGGTGACATGAAGCTGTGCCGCAATTTGCCTGTGCTTGCCTTGAGATCATTTCCCGCGATCCACAAAATTTAATGGTCAATCGCTGACGCCATTTGCCGATGATGAACCCCTCGATGCCTCGTTGAAAACAACGTTGCTTCTCTGAAGCGACGCACAGTGGCGCTCCTCCATACAAAGCTTGGCCAAAAGTCAAAAGTTACTTCAAATCGGCTGAATATAATATCTTTAACTAATTTTGGGGCACTGATTTCAAATTTGGG
This sequence comes from Sabethes cyaneus, assembly GCF_943734655.1. Taxonomy (NCBI): domain Eukaryota; kingdom Metazoa; phylum Arthropoda; class Insecta; order Diptera; family Culicidae; genus Sabethes; species Sabethes cyaneus. The sequence continues at coordinate 49,221,408 of NC_071355.1, forward strand.
ATCAGAAATCGAAAAAAATGATCGCTCATTAGGGTGTTTCACAAAATTTTATAAAAATAGTTTCGGTTTTTACTTGTTTGATAGTGGTTTTGCCTTTCTACTATATAAATATATAGTATAAAGGTATAGAAATCACTTGGAAAACCGGAAATGGAAAGAAGGTCCTGCGGGCCGAATGTTATATACCATTCGACTCAGTTTCGAAAACTGAGCATTTTCTGTGTGTGTGTATGTATGTGTGTGTGTGTGTGTATGTGTGTGTGTGTGTATGTGACGCTTTTAATCTCACTCACTTTTCTCAGAGATGGCTGGACCGATTTTAATGTTCTTAGTGTCAAATGAAAGGTCTAGGTGTCCCATTGGTCGCTATTGAATTTCATACTGATCGGACTTTTAGTTCAAAAGTTATGTATAAAAATACGAAAAATATGGGACTTCATTATCTCATAGGTCTCTTAACCGATTTGAACAAAATTGATTGCATATGAAAGGGGAGCCTTGCAAAGCCTTAACTTCCAAATTTCATGACGATTGGACTTGTAGTTTGAAAGTTACATAAAGAAATGTGAAAAAATAGTATTTAAAACATATTTATGTCACATATAAGCATTAATTTAATGAAAAACATCACACATTTTATGATTATTTGAAAATTACTGCTGAGATCTATCAAACGAAACTGAGTTATTCAAAATCGGACGCTTCATTCAAAAGTTATTCAAACTTTAACACTTAAGCACCGTATATTAAACCGTTAAAACGTGTGAAATCAAAACATATCAATCAAATGTTGATTGTATTCAATGTATGAGATGTGTGTGATGTATGTGTGTATGTATGTATGTATGTATGTATGTATGTATGTATGTATGTATGTATGTATGTATGTATGTATGTATGTATGTATGTATGTATGTATGTATGTATGTATGTATGTATGTATGTATGTATGTATGTATGTATGTATGTATGTATGTATGTATGTATGTGATGACAATTTGCAATTTTAAAATTTGCAATGAAATTCAAGAAAAGTGAGAAACATGTCAATTGTCCGAAGTTTTTGAAGCCTCTTAGTGGAATACGAACTCTGAAATTAAAGAAAAGAAAAAACTTTTACCGACTAAATTCCACTATTTAATATTTATTCGCGACAGATACGTATACGCTTTGAAATAAGACACTGATGAATCCTGCACGTCGTAGGTGAACTACGTATCTGTTGCAAATAAATATTAAATAGTGGGATTCAATCGAAAAGTTTTTTTCTTTTCTTTGATTTCAGATTTCAATTGTCATTTTCTTCACTTGCTGTTACTCACAATTGTACAAGAAAAGCAAAAAGCGAAGAAAAGCAGTTTATTTAAGCATGTAGGTATAGTGGTGTATAGAATCAAAATTACTAGTGAGTTGATTTTTCCAAATAAATTTGTACAAATTCCAAACAAATTCTGCGCATCAATAGATGCTCTTTTCAATCAATAGATACTAGAGCTTAGAAATGTTATATGAAAAATAGGAAGTAAACGTTGCACGGTAGAAATTTTGTAAGATTTGTTTTCGTTAGTGATATTTTAAAGGACAGATGTCTTATGTCATGTATCATGTTTTAATAAATAAATCAAAAAAAAAAGACAAGCACTGGGAATCATATCGATCGTATTTCCCATTCTCAAGCATGTTTATGGCGCAGCTTTGGCACTATTTTTCGACCTCATCTTGTTTTCCTAACCCTCTAACATTGTAAAAACGATGCGATCAAGCTAATGACTATCTTTTCATGAAAGTACATTCAAAAGAAGCTTAAGTTTTGATTTTCATGCAAAAATAATTATCTGAAGGAGCGCTAGCTAAGAAATAGTTCCATTTCTCGTTTTCATATCTAATGCTCTATTCAGTAATTTTTTTCTAATTCAGATATATTGCAAAATTGAAACCAAGCAAACCAATAGTAAAATTTTGAGATTAATCATTTTGTTGTACAATATCCTTTTTCTTCAAAAGCGAAATATAATAATAATTTTTCTGAACTCTTGTTTTTCAAAGATGCTAACTTTTGAATGCATGGTATTAATATCAAAATATCAAAAAATCTGCTATGAACAAATACTTCATATTGTCAATTCAAAACCAGTTTCGTATGTGGCTCTGAAGCCCGAAAGTTAAGGCCGTCTGCAGACCCGTTAGAGGGTTAATTTCTAATTTTCTATACATATTCATTCAAGTCTGTAAAAATTATCTTTTGTGTTTACATTATTTTTCTATAATTATTATAAAACTAAATAAGGTGTTCATCAAGTAACATAAATGACGCTTACATGTATTTACGCACCCAAGGAAAGAAAATATAATTATTCTACACAATACATTGTGAATTTTACTGGCAAATAAGGATTTTGAGGAATATGGAACGGATATTTAAAAATATAGTCTAATATAACATCTATACATCTACAATTAAGTTCCTGAGAAATTAAATAATGATTATTGTGGCAGTAGAAAGGCTAGGTCACGCCGCTAGGTGGATTAATTCGGGTTTTTGTTTTTGAGATGGCAAATTTTATATTTGCCGTTGAAAGCATAAAAAACTTGTATAATAATGCATTAGGGTGGTTCACAGACCATAAAAAAAATATTACAAAAAAAAACTTTAGTAAATTGCGATATCCACTAAACTCGTTCATACTATGGAATAAGCTCTTCGAAGCGTCATCGTAAGATATCTTCGCTATATAAAAATAAATTCAAATCGGTTCAGTAATTCAACAGCTACGAATTTTTAAAGAAAGAAAATTGGTCAAAAATAATGATTTTTGGTACCACCCTAACTCAGAAAAAGACACCCTAAGAGCCAAGTGAAAAGTCTGGGGCCTTAAATTTTCCGAAAAGAAACAGCTACACAAAATTTGAACAAACTTGGACCGTTTTTAATTGGGACTTTCGTGGAATTCTCCTATGGAAGAGAAAATCATTCCTTCATGTAACAAGAAGAAATCACTTCTAGTATACCCGCCAAAAAATCGATATTACTCCCTTAGCGCAGCAAAGCGCAGAAAGCCACCTAGTTTTCCGAAAAGTAGAGAAAATTTCGTATAAGATGCATTTAACGTGATCGTTTTCTGACGTTTCCCACCACACTTTCTTGATCGCTGAATATTGGTGTTGAGTTTCCCATACATTTTGTATGGAAGAACAAAATATCATTCTTCAATATGTTCAACTTCAGACATTTGTCAAAAATTCATTTTAACTTCAAACTGGCTAGAATTTTCAAGTTAACCTCCCAAAGTATTCTAGAAAATGATAAAAATATAATAATGGCAAAAACTTGAAATTGGATTTTTGACTTTTGGCCAGCTTTGCGCCATAGTGCGACGGTGCGTTCTCGTACACGTCCCTGAATTAAAATCATTGTGTAATAAAACGAACACTTCTGGATTTGTATTCACTCACTTGCATTTGGTAGCAGACGATCAGACAGAAAATCTACAACCATACTTCTGCTGGGCTATCGTGTCGGCTACATAATTAGCGAAGCCATAACAAAGGTGAATGTTTGCGAGTTCTTCCGGAGAATACATTTTAATGCTACAATCGTTTTCAGAAACGTCCCAGAGACACCCGAGTAGTCGGTTTCGTTATTGTTTTCCATATGCGTAAGACAGTGTCCGTCGCACGTGGTGATCTAGTGTGCTATGCGTGATGTATGATTTCGTGCAGTTGTCAGATACTAATTCAACACCCGAAACCATACGTTTAAAATGAAATTGCAACAAAACTAAAAGAAATAGGCCTTTCACGTCAAAGAACGAATTGTAGAACGATTCCAGAGCTTTAAATTGCTGAAAAAAAGCAATCAGTTTTATTACACCTTTTTAGGAGAAAATCGTTGAAAACGCCTTGAGAAACACTCATTTCGAAGCTTTTTGCTTCCAATAAGTTACTAACTTTCATGAAGTAGGAGGTTAAAGAGCTATTTTCAATACGAAATTTTCTCAGCTTTCGAATGAAGGTAACAGAATTGAGCTGGCTAGGATAATTTTTGTGCTAGAGCTAATTTAAGGCAAAAAGAACCGAAAACTAAAGATGCCTAATAACTCTGTAACGATTGAGATGCAATAACTCTGTAACGATTGAGACCCTATTCAGGATTTTCTTTCACGATTTTAATACGGAAATGCAATCCTAATCCATTGATATAAGTGATACTCTTTTCGATTTCAAATCCTTTATTTGTTCGCAATGCGTCAGTAGCTAAGTTATACATAAACTCACACCCACAAAACTTAGTCAGACTTTCAAACAAATAGAGAGTTTACTGAGGTGCATTTCATATTCTCAATAGTTGCTCGCAAGCGATTTGTATATATTTTAAAAAATTACGTCTCGACTTTATTTTGATACATTCGAACAGGTCACTCATAATCTTACATATAAATAACAACACATCATGTCAAATAACGGTTGAACCGGGAAGTTCTAAACAACAGTCCTCGCACAGAAAGGCTCGTGCGTTTTTACAACAGTTCCACAATTGATTCATATCACATCCAATTGACACAAAATTCCATTCGTTGTGGGTGGTACGGCGAAAGGATGAAAAATTAGCGCGGTTTCGGATTGCAACCAGTACTGCTTGCTGTCATTTTACGAAACCAACACTTGAATACTATCTACGCTTCATTGTGGATGATGGCGAACAGCTTTGCTTATCGCTGACTGCTTCAGGATTGTTGTGTCAATAAATATCTGTGCTACTGTTGTACCTATATGAATTAATTGGCGGGCATATTTCCTAAAAGAGTAAACAGTGAATTAATTCAGTGATCTAGTACAAAGATTGGAATTTAACACGAAAATGCTGGATGGGTAGTAAAAGTTGAACGAAACGTTTTTAGAAATAGGTTGAGTAAAGAAAAATTAGTAACAAAACAACTACAACACAGAATTTTTTTTCCATCAACTTGGTCCAATTTAAAGTAACAGAATTCAATCCAATTCAACGCGAAGAAAACTAACGTAATTCGATGAATTATGCAGGAACAACGCTCACACTTATAAAATGCCGTTATGTTTTACCTATCCTATTTGAAATGGTTTAGAAATAACTTCATCATCGCAGGCTGAAGGTATTCAATGAAGATCCTTTCCTAAGGATCGCCGATGGTTTTGATTTGCGATTATTATTTACAGCAACGTATAGACAGAAATGGCAGACAAATTACACAAAAAACATCCGCAGAAGCCAAGGAAGCTCAAGATGAGCCAGTTTGGTTTCTTTTTTGATGCAAATAAAAGTTGCACAATGGTTGGAAATACAAACTTTACATGCTTTAGATTACTTTCGTTGGCCTAGAAAGAAAAGAAAACATCTATCATGACGCATTTGTAGATATTTACCTCCAAGGTAATGGTAAAACGAAATGAAAATCGAAGAGTTTCTTCGGTCGAAATTAAAACAAAAGCAAACTAAACAAGTTTACAGACCGCCTCCCGAACGGTCTACGGTGATCTGTTTCCGCAATCGTTCCTGTTCCTTGCGAATCTCCTCCTGTTCGGCCACTGCTGCGAAACGCGAATGCGAAATATAGCCGGACTTGATGGCAGACATCATCTGTAGACGAGAATTTTTCCAATCAGTAATGATGGTTGAACATCGCCAATGGAAAAAGTGTGTACCTGTAGATATTCATCCAGCTCCACTTGGCCGTTCATGTTGGAATCGATTTCGCGGAGAATTTCGTGCAGCTCCTCGCCACTGACTTCCGCATCGCCGAATGACTGTAAATTAAAAAAAAACAGTTTAGAGCACAAATATTGTTTAAAATCAAACACAATACCCTCATGGCGCGCTTAATATCTGTTATCGAAACGTATCCCTTTTTCTCTTTGTCGATGGTTTCGAAGCGTTTTGTGTACTGATTGACTTCTTCCCTGGATAGATTAATCGGGATCTTCTCCTTAAGTTGACGATTAATCTGTTGACCCATCTGCGTCTGCAGGAAGTGCTCACACTCTTTAATTTGTTTCTATAAAAACAAATCCGAATCAACAACAACAACCTGAGCGATTATAGCCACTTTCAAATTACCTCCTTCTCATCCTTGGACCACTTCAACTCTTCAGCCATAATGTCAGCAATGTACGGTAGAGCTTCACTGGCAGCCTGGACGTTCAGGAACGACAGACGCAGACGACGTGCAATCATATCCACGCAGCTGCATGCATACTCGCGAACACCATAGCGAACTTCAGCATCGATGTACGGAAACTCGGGATGCAGCTTCTTCCCGATGATGGGCCATCTCTTGCCAGTAAGTGAAGCCATCTTAGCCACAGCGAATGCACGATCTCCATAGGATATGGCCAAATGTTTCGCAACCTCGACTTCAAGTCCTAAATCTTGCACCAACCGAATGTACATGGTCGGAGTCCAACCTTGCGCACCTTCAATGAACAGCCCATCGGTAACGCATCCACGCTCTGGCTTCAAATCGCACGCCTTAATCGCAGCGTCCATCGTATGCTCCGCCATGGCACGATACGTTGTCCACTTGCCGCCAGCGATCGTAACCATGTTGGACTCACTCACGTGAACTATGTGATTACGAGCCAACGACTGGGTATCTCCCTTGTTCGGATCCGATACCAATGGTCGAATGCCGCTCCAAGCCGACAACACATCACCCCGACGCACGTCTACGTCTTTGTTTAGATAGTTCTTAATTTCATTCAGAATGAACTGAATATCATCCTCGCCTGGAGCCGGACTGGCAGTGACATCACAAGGAGCATCTGTAGTACCGGCAATTGTGCCGTTCAACCATGGTAGGAAGAAAATCACACGCCCATCGGAGGTCGAAGGATCAAGCAGGCCCATTTGAGCCGGACTGTAGTAACCGGGAAGCACTATGTGAACACCTGAGCTTGGACAGCAGATCTCCTTCACGGATGGGTTATCCATCTTTCGAATCGAATCCGTAAACGGTCCAGTTGCATTGATAATGCACTTCGCCTTGATGGTCCACTCCTTCTTAGTTATGTTGTCCCGAACCTTGGCTCCGCACAAGACATTCTTACCGGATTCGTTTTTCTTTTTCAACAACTCCAACACTTCGACGTGATTCGTAATAGCGGCTCCGTGTCGGGCTGCTGTAAGCGAGATTGCCAAACACATTCTCGCGTCGTCCTGCTGACCATCGTAGTACACGATAGCGCCACGCAGCCTGTCACCCCTAAGCATAGGGAACAGCTCCAAGGCATCCTCTCGGGAAAGGTAGTACGAACTTTTGACGTTACGATCACCAGCCACAAAGTCGTAGGCCTTGATACCCACCCAGAAGTACGGTATCTCCCACCACCTGGAACAAATACAAAATATTAAAATTGTTAACTCAACTCTGATTGAAAGTGTCAACTCACGTGTAGACTGGCAACATAATTGGTAGTGGCCGTGTTAGGTGCGGAGCCGATCGTAGCATGGATGCTCGCTCATGCAGGGCTTCCTTCACCATCCGGTATTGTTCGATGTCGAGCTACAAATCATTGAACAAAGAACTTAACATTTTTCGACCCTACTCAATCTTAGGCAGCCTTCTTACCCCCAGGATAGCTTTCTGCAAATACCGTACACCGCCGTGGATCAATTTCGTCGACTTGGAGGACGTACCGCTGGCGAAATCGTCCCGTTCAACTAAGGCCGTCTTCAATCCTCGGGTCACCGCATCTAGTGCACAGCCGGCCCCGGTGGCGCCACCACCGATAATCAACACATCGAACTCTTCGCCACTCTGCAGAGCTTTCACCTGTTCTGCTCGGGATGGCAGTGTACGCTTGCGGCGCACTCGTTGTGTCTCTTCCATTTGAACCTGTGCCAATAAAATAAAATAACGTGAATACTCAACTATGATCGACCAAGCTACCGCAACTTACATGATGCGGCGAGATATCACTGGGTTTTAGAACGTAAGTGGTCAGAGCGGCACCTATGGCAACGCCGGCCGCCGTTATGCCGAACCTTCTCAGTCGCGAGGCCATGACTTATGTCTGAAAAGAAAAATAAAACGTTAAAATCTATCTTAACGAATTGGTAGAACATATTAAAAAAGGCACGATTGGTCGGGCCTTTTACGGAAGATTAAACTAAAGTGAGTTCTAACGTAAACATATACCAACACTCGATATACTTGATCACAGGAACTTGACAAAAATAAATTTCAGCTCATATTTTTGTCAACTGTGTTAATGGTGTTTGCACTTGAGGCGATCACTGATCTTTCGCGACCAGAAATTTAGGGTATGTAGTTGGACGATTTGCGGTTGCCATAAGATGGCGCGACATGCCACCGACTCGACAATATTAGTTTGCCGCTTCGAAGCTACGAATTGGCTTCGTTAGACTTTTGTTTTGTCTTCTCCTTATTAATATTGTGCATGACAGCCAAATCTGGATTATTTACCCTAATGCCAGTTGCCGTTGTTGCTCATTCTCTTTCTTACGACAGTGATTTCAGTATGTCGCAGTTTGATCGCAGTTCCGTGCAGTCGCACCTTCATTCGAAAGTGCGATATGAAATAACATGGAAAGTGTAGCGTAACGAGGAGAAAAGTTTAATAACACTTCCAAGTGGATAAAAAAGTGATTTTAGAAACGTTTTTGTTCTGTTACTCAAATGTTCAGGATATTCATAATGTACCATGCGCCTCCATTGAGTCACATTCCCATACAAACTTCAAGTTGAGTTTTCTCGGCTACACAGTTTAATAGGCTACACCTAAACGAGCAGTGCAGTAAAGTTCTGGATCAACAGGACTACACTATATGGTGTTAATGGTTAAGCTCTAAGCCTGTGACCGGTAGTGATGTTTCCTTGTTTGTCTGATAAATAATAAGAATTTTTACTGCTACCGACTCTTCACGGAAAGATCCAATTTCAACCCCGGTGAGGCGACTGATTGCATACTACACGGAAAAAATCAATTCTGATTCCAGGAGAGCTTCACTGAGGCTGTGGCCGGAAAAAGGGAGTTTCGTGCAGTAGACCCTATTGCAAGCACTTTATTCAAATGCCACATCTACTATAGTGGCGGTAGAAAGGCAAAACATGGAGTAGGTTTCGTAGTGTAGAAGACAAAAGCAACGAGTTATCGGGTGAAGGCCCGTACATGACCGCAATCATGACCGTTCTATGCACTATGGGCCAGAAATTAAAATTTCGGGATAAAAATATTTGCGGTTAAACAGCATGTCTCAGCTCAAGGTGGTCTTCGGCAATTTTTTGAATAAAAAATTGATGCATATTTTTAAGGGGTCGTCCAATATTTAAGCGTTACTTAAACAACAATTTAAGTAATAACTTTTTGAGTAAACTTTTTTTCACCTTTTTGGTTCCAAAATATTAAAGATAAACCGATTTCAAGTAATTTTTCTGAAGATATGAAACTTCTACCTTTTACCCATTTTCAGCAATAGACCTTTGTTTATAAACGACCCCTCAAATCACATTTCTTCTTATAACATGTTTAATTCAACAGACAGCTCAATGTGTTGTTCTAGAAAATATTTTGCACATAAAAGAGGAATATTTTTGCTGAAGACTGCTTTGCTTTATATGCATTAATTAATAAGATATAACTGGTTTTACGTTAAAAACCGTCTGATGAAAATTCCGAATATCTTAGCCATCTGCAAGTATCTCCAATTAGTTTGCATACCAATTTGTAGGGAATTATTAAAGCTATCTGCCCAAATGTGTATTTCAGAGAATACCTGAGAATATCATGGCTGGGAATACCTGGGAATAGTGCGGATTTTTTTTTTTTCATACATTTTATAACTTAATAAATATGCGTCCTAGCGTCAAACAGTCTTCACAGAAAATATGTATTTTAACATACTAAATAACTTTGTAGAACACTTGAAAGCAATAAAATAATCGTGTGCAAAGTTATTGAGTGCAATTGAGTTTTAAGCGCTCTTTTTTAACACATCATTATATTTCGTAACCGGTAAGAGATAGATAGTAACTTAATTCAGCAAAGTTGCTTATTTTAGTATTTTCTGAAACTTTTGGAGAAAAAAACTTTTTTTTTAAATTAATTAAGAAAACAAAAGTTTGTATCACCCTAATAGATGAATTCATGGTCAGCCTAATAGTGCAGAAAGATGTGCTATATTTTATTATTTTACTTCTCCGAAGACACCACCCTTGAAAAAATACACATTTTTCATCAAACGGTTTTTAGCCTAAAAACAGTTATATCTTATTAATTAATGCAGAAAAAGCAAAACAGTCTTCAGCAAAAATATTCCTCTTTTATGTGCAAAATGTTTTCTAGAACATCACATTGAGCTGTCTGTTGAAATAAACATGTTACAAGAAGAAATGTGATTTGAGGGGTCGTTTATAAACAAAGGTCTATTGCTGTAAATGGGTAAAAGATAGAAGTTTGGTATCTTCAGAAAAAATACTTAAAATTGGTTTATATTTAATATTTTGAAACCAAAAAGGTGAAAAAAGATTTACTCAAAAAGTTATTACTTAAATTGTTGTTAAAGTAACTCGTAAATATTGGACGACCCCTTCAAAAGATGCATCATTTTTTCATTCAAAAAGTTGCCGAAGACCACATTGAGCTGAGACACGCCGTTTAACCGCAAATATATTTGTCCCGAAATTTTAATTTCTGGCCCATAGTGCTATGACAGGCTCAAGAGGGCGTATTAAAAGTGCCCAAAACACAACGTAAAAATCATCATCGGAGATGCATATGCGTAGAATGGGAGGGAAGAACTCTTCCGTCTTGTCATTGGAAGACATAGCCTTCATCTGTCGTCAAATGACGACGGTCTGAGGCTCATAAACTTCACAGCGGCCAGAGATATGACCATTAATAGTACTAACTTTCCGCATCTGAATATTAGGAAAAACTCCTGGAGGCATCCAAATCTATCAGGTCATGATGGACGGTCGACACTTTTTGGATGTCATCGAAGTTCGGTGTTTTCGGGGAGCAAATATCGACTCTGACCGCTATCTCGTCGTGTCTAAGGTTCGCGCAAGGCTGTCGAACGCAGCAAAGGCTCGCACTGAGAGGACGCTGCGATTCTATTCTAGCGGTTGACGGCAGATGACGTGGCAGCGGAATAAGCTTGAAAGCTTGATCAACGAATCGCAGAACAGCAGACTAAAAGGGAAAAAGATAGAAGTGGGCTGTGGAGGAACCTTTATGGTGCAATTGGAACAATTACGGGAGAGGTGGTTGGCAAGACTTGTAAAACCAGGTCAGGAGTCGCACACTCACTGCCACCATCACAGGAGGAGGTTAAGAAGGTAATTAGCAAGCTAAAAAATGACATGGCTGTTGGGAAGGAAGCCTGGCAAAGGATGATCATATGTATTCCGTAACCGCTGTTCACCAACTCCTATCCCTACCTCCACGTGTTGCCGGCTGGGGTACGCAACCTTGGTTGTCGTACGCTAACAGGGAAGGGGGCACAGTGGCTCCCGCCCACCTTAAGATGGCAGCCCCGTCATGGGATAAGGACCTTGAGTTAACAGCCTACTGTACCGGAACATAAAAAGTTAATCAAAATGAAAGAAGAAATCTATCTGGATTATTGGCAATGACCTTTAGCATGAAAACACGGACACGAATCGGAACATGGAATATACTAACCCTTGCTCAGCAGGGCAAGCTGGCTCAACTTGCAAGGGAAGCGGACTACCTGAAACTTGAAATCCTAGGGCTGAGCGAGGCCCGCCAGCCGGGTACTGGCGAACACAAGATATCATCCGGGCAAGTCTTGCTCTACTCTGGCATACGAGGTGAAAATGCTACTCGAGAGAGGGATGTTGGATTCCTAGAGAGCCCAGGAGCACATGCGACCCTAAAACGAAGTGGGAACCGATAAATGAGCAAATAATCGTTGGCAGTTTCAAAACACGGGTTAGATACCTTATGGTACTCCAGTGCTATGCGCCAACAGATGCTGCCGACCTGCAGGAGAAAGAGTTTTTACAGCCAGCTGAACAGCGTGGTTGAGAAAATCCCGAAGGGGGACATCCAAATCAACTTGGGCGACTTCAACGCAAAGATTGGTTCAAACAACGCGTCATGGGACGCCTTGGCCTAGAAGAGATGAGCGAAAACGGGGAGCTGCTTACATAATTCTGTGGTAATAACAACATGGTCATTGGTGGATCGCTCTACCCCCAAAGACCAGCACATAAAGTCTGGTGGGCCTCCCGCGACGGCCGAACAGAAAATCAAATCGATCACATATCAGCCGAAAATGGTAAAGAAACCTTCTTAATGTACGCAACAAACGCAGCGTTGATATTACATCTGACTATCATCATCATCATCATATGTTATCGCTGAAATACGTTTGCGCGTCGCACGTGTCCAACGACGGGTTGGGGGCGAAAATTGGGTACCGTTACGACGTCCGCCGATTGGAGAATCCTGAGTTGAAAAGGGCCTTTGTCGAAGAACATGAATCCCGAGTCTCGGAGATACCATCTGATGCAACCATTCATCACGACAAGTGCAAATGAAATTTGAAGGACGATCGACTAGCGGAGAGAGGCGAAAATCGGCAACAAACGAGCTCGAACCAGATCGGGTAAAACAGCTACCCGTCAACAATTCGCCGAATTGGAGAGGGCTGTTAAATGAGCTTGTAGGCAGGACAAGAGATCCTGGGCTAACTTCCTAGCCGAACAAGGAGAAACCACCGCCACCAATGATGATATCCATATGTTGTACGGTATTTCTCATCGCCTTAATGGTGCCAGGATGAATACAAAAATGCCGCTACAACTCTGAGGTGCCAACGCTGGATGAAATAGAAGCAGCCATCAAGAGTATGAAATCCAATAGAGCGCCAGGGATATAGATTGTATTTCAGCCGAGATACCCAAAGTTGACACATCTTCGTCGGCTCAGATGATGCGTCAGCATTTCAGGGAATATTAATCAAAGTCCCTAAAACAGGAGACCTAACTGAATGCGGTAACTGACGGTAACTCACGTTGCTCTATATTACTCTCAAAGTACTCTGTAAGGTAAGCCTCAACCGGATTCAGGAGAAGATCGATGCTACTCTCCGGCGGCAACAAGCTTGGGCCGAAACGTTTTAATATGACTTGATCCTTCTTTATCGACAGACTTCGCGGCCAGCTGTTAAATGACAGTTACGGGGCTAATGCAAAAATCCTACTGACTCTATCTAGCAGCATCGCCTAGCCGAGATTCAAACATACGACGACTGACTTATTAGACCAGCATCATATTATTTCCAGAATTGTGTGCTATGTTACAACACGGAGGAGGGTCAGAAGTACGTTCCAATCACCGCAGGGGTTCCGCAAGGTTCCATACTGGGCCCGGTGTTGTGGAACGACATGTATGACGAGATGTTGAAGCTAAAGTTCCCGGTAGGGGTTGTGATTGTCGGCTTTATGGACGACATCACCTTGAAAGTCCACGATTAATTTATCAGAGAGGTTGAGTTGACGACCGCCCATTCTATAAGCATTGTCGAAGATTGGATACGCTCCAGGAAACTGGAGCTAGCGCATCATAAAACGGAGGTTATCGTGGTGAACAACCGCAAGTCGGCGCTGCAAGCAAAGATCAGTGTTGAGGACTGCACTATTTCGTCAACGCGATCTTTGAAACTCCTGAGAGTTATGGTCGACGAGAAGCTCAAGAAGACTTCCACAGCTATTTCGGTTTTGTCCCGAATGATGTCTATTAGCTCTGCGGTATATGGCAGCAAGCGAAGGCTATTAGCCAATGTGATCCAGTCCATTCTTAGGTATGGCGGACCGGTGTGGTCATCGGCGTTAGGAACCAAAAGCTACCGACGTAAGCTGGAAAGTATCTATCGTCTCATGTGCTTGAGAGTGACGAGTGCATATCGCCCAGTTTCACATGACGCAATCTGCGTCTTAGCGGGTAGGATGCCTATTGACACCATTATCAGCGAGAACGTAGAGTGCTTCAACCAATGTGGAACTAGAAGCATACGGAGTACCACAAGATCGGCCTCGATGATCACATGCACCTTTCAGCATTGGACAAAAGGTAGGAGTCACAACGACTACTCGTTAAAGACTAAAACACGAGGGTGGTCTATCACGACTTTCATCTACTCAAGTCTTTGAACCGAAATTATTCGTGACGAACTTTCCATTCCTGAAGGAAGGAAACATTTCAAAACACTGAAGGAGGAAACATTTCAAAACAAACTGCTGTCAAAGCATTCCAAATCCGACTACTAGAAGCGCTGCAGTAGAATAAATAGTGCGCCCAGATATTAGATGACTCGGGGCTTATCCTTCCTTCGAAGCTTACTCTACTTCATTCATTCGTTCCTGAATCCTCACTATCAGCACTCTATCTCCAATTATAGCCGTGCCTGGCGAGCAATCATTGCGTTCCTGTGACCGGTGCTTTTTAACTATACAAGTGACTTTTGCACTGTCTAGATGCTTCATCGAGGTAAAATAGAGTTCACAATTGAGGAAGAGTAATGAGAGGCCTCTGAGCCACTCGGCATCGAAAGGCATGATTCTGCTAATATCCGAAACCACAGCCACAACGGTCACTCACTTGTCACAGCAGACTCCGAACCATGCGGCTACGGAGGCTTCCCTTTTTGAAGAGCATCCGCATCTATGGCTCAGGCAGTACGTTGAAGGGCATACTGAGAAAGAAAGAAGGAACTGCTGCAAACGACGAGAGGGAATACACGCGAAAATAGAATCTGGTTACCAAACAAGTGGAAAAACTGCTTGCAAAGCTAGAGCAACGGGTTATGATAAAAAGTAAGGTTGATTATGGCCTTACAATAAGTATGAGATCCACCCGAGGATACTCGATACAACAAAAAATGAGAAAAGCTAATTTTTTTTCTAACAACGTGTTCGTGTCCGAACCTTTTGTTTTAGTGTTCAACCTCTAGGGGAAGGGCGGTAAAGACGGACACTGCGGGAAAGATGGACACTTGTCATATATCATAAACAATAATTTTTTGAAGCAAATCAATGCACAGTGGTCCAAACAGCGAAAAACGTGATCGTTTGATATAGCGCCGAAACGTGAAGTTTTTCGCATATAGTACCTTTAGGAACATTTCTTGGTATAACAAGCTCCTTCTTGTGAGAGAAATCTTTGGGTGATTAATTTCCTTAAAAGTGAGATACGAAATTTATTTTCTCGTATATTCGAAATGCAGGTTTGGTACTTTCAGCAAAGTTGTAGTAAATATCAATACAAACCACTTTGTCAAAGACACCATACTTGTATCTCTTGATGGAAATTATCTATTAAGCGTTATTCGAGGACAGACCCTTTAAAACAGTTTTTAAGCCCTGACTTATTCTGGTTAACTTTTACGTGTTCATAGTGTTCTAGAAAGTTGTTTATCTGGCTAAAATAAACGTTTTTGTAGAACATTATTATACGCGTTTTTCTGCAGTTTCGGCGATTTTGAGTATTTTTGATGAAAAATAGTACTACTTTGAGTTTAAATATTTCTCAAAGTGGCAAATGGTGGCAGATCAAACAACTCCTACTTAACAGACACTATATGCGAAAAACTTCACGTTTTGGCACGATCATCACACGATCACGTATTTCGCTTTTTGGACCACTGTGCAATGATGGGAAATGTTTCTATAGACTGAAGAACACTTTTGAATTAAACTGCCGATTTTTAGCAGCGCAGTTGTAAAATTTATAAGCACAATTGTAATTGTAAACCGATGTAATTTTGTGTGTGAAGAAAATGGCTGGTAAATCGTTAAAAACCAATTCATTCATGCTATATCGACGACATTGCGTTAGTTTGATCCTTCACTAAATATCCATTGGAAGTCTGGTGAATTTCTAAATATTCAGTAAAAAGTTATTGAAGTTTGAAAAAATGGTTTCCAAGTCTGGAAAGACGGACACCCAAAAGTAGGGAAAGACGGACGGACGGAGATTTAGAACTGATGTTGCCCTACAACAATTTAACATTGCAAATACTTACATTTCATATATGTAAAAGCAACCAGAAGTCATTAAACAGTTGGAATAGACCAATTTTTAGAAACGATTATTTGTCACCAATTAAAATATTGATGGGAACCATTTTATTTCCTCGCTCAAAGGGGGGATTGGGAAGGGGGGTTTCCCAAACCAATTCTTTCCTAAATACATGTTGAAATATGTTAATCTTTCTTAATACTGAGAGTGTCTGTCTTTCCCATATCAAGTGTCTGTCTTTCCCGTCCATGCGCGAAAACTCTGATTTATACATAATGTTTATAATGTTTAGGAAAGTATAAATTTTGGAAGAAATTTTCTACCACACGTTGTAACTATATTAGACAGTGACTTAAAGGTTCAGTTTGTATGAAAATTGCGATCAATACAGTTATATTTGAGTAGATATTTAGTCTTAACCTTAAGGTGTCCGTCTTTACCGCCCTTCCCCTACTATAAAACATCTAGCAGCGGTTCCAATAAATTTCCTCACATTTGAAAAAACTCCGTTTGCATAGTTTTACTACATTTCACAAATTGATAATGGCATTAAATTATTACTTCCTGAAATTAAACCAGGTACCAGTTATAACACTACCAAAGTTGCGTAAGTTCGTAAATAATGCGTTGAACTCAAATGTTTGGTAAGACTTTTTTCGCGAAACATAAAATTTAACAAAATAAAAAAAACCTTTACAGCCCTTTACAGTTTAGTTGGAAATAGTTTTTGCACCTCCTTCTGACTCACTGCAAATATGTAAGTGAAAACGATTTATATCTTCAGAGCACTCTCTTGTTAAAGAAAGGCGTTACTTTTCAACGGAATCACAAGAAATTCGCAGCGTTGTTGATATCATAAATCTTTCTTAGGCAACATAAAAATCAGTCGATTTGCACGCATTTTTCTTAAAAGCTATCTTCTTCCAGCACAAGTTAAAACTTTTTGAATTTTTTTTAACTCATTATTTCGCTTTGATATTTCCATATCATATTTTTCAAGTTTAATCTATCCCATGAGCTTCTCTTGTTTCAGTACTCATCACCACACCTTAGTTTGCGATTAAGCTTTTCAACAAAGGACACACTGCACTGTTCGCTATAACAGAATTAATGACTTCACATGACGCGATGACTTCACTTTATCGCGATTCGATCACGTTTTTCCATTCACGGGAATATAATGCGTCACAAATTAATGCGCCATCCCTCGGAATTGAACAAATATACACTCTCTCATCACAACACCACCGACCATACGTACCGGAGGAAGTCAAACATAGATATACAGAAGAGGAAAACCGAGAATGCCACTTGTTGAATCATCACAATGCTTGAATGGTTTAAAAATATGATTATATCCGTACGTCGATCAGCTGAAACCGAAAACGCACGGTCGTAACCGCTGCGACATGACGTTTATCCGTTTTGAGGTCACCGGAGGGCATCGAGGGGACCTTGAATTCACGTGACATAGCATGGGTTGCATGTTAAATTTATATGTTTTATATGCCTTCCATCTCACTTTCAACAGACACTTCTTGGCAGCTGACAAGATACACAATTAAAATTAAACACGCCGCGGCGCACCGCATTGCATTAGATTGTAGACACCTTGGCTAAAAGTGGTTGCATTCAAAGTAAGACAACTCTGCACTAGTGCACTATTGGTGTGGTCAAATGCAATGAACTCGATTATAAAACGGAATTTCTGTTCTATTAATACACTCGCCTATTTTGGTTTCAAGTTATGTAAGCAGCTGTTACAGATAATTTATCCAAATGCTTCTTTCTTATGATTGGTATACTTCATCCACTATCTTCCATTGAAACCCTTCAAGTATCGATTAATTAACACTCAAGCAACATAGTATTCGTTTCGTCGACATTCGCTCAATGCAACTTCAATCGTCTAAATCCATGCTTCCAGCATCGCACCGCCTCAGTTCGCATTACAACCATGATTATGATTCACTCGTCTGACCTTCAGACATTAACATCTGTTCTACTTACTTACATCGTTTTCAGTAAACAATGAAAAATAATTTTCCACTTTTCCACTATTACGTAATTATTGGATGAAAAATCCCTTCTTTTCATTGATTTCACCAGCAAATTCGGTATTTTATTTCCCGCTGATTGAAACTCATTACCTTTACTCGCACGTGTTACTGCACAGCTTGGTAGACTCCACCAGACGGTAACGGAAATATTACTACCTCGTAATGAGCTGTATCGCACAAGTTCTGGAACCACCTGCAATGCCAAGGGAAGTTACTCCTGGCAGATTTAGTCGAGAGAACGAGACCGCTCGAAGGACGTCGCGAAGCAAACTAAGCTAGTAACGCAAGCTTAGCCGGCCGCACACCTCGCCACGAAAGTTAAGTCATTGCATTCGCTAAAACTATATTTGCGCAGACGTGCGTCTGCTAGTGCGGCAGCCTGCGGTTCAGTAGATCCCAATATTGATTTTTTTTACATTTTTATTTTAGCAAACATTTGCTTCATCTAGAAAACCCCGTAAAACTTTGCGATTAAAAATCAATAAAAATTATCGAAACCGTATTGCGTGATGAAACACTGTAATTATTCGATTCATAGTGCCATCCGTACGAACACCGAACGTTCCGTCGTCGTTCATCGACGGGTAGGTGGGTAGGTATAGTTTGTCGCGAATATCAAGCAATAAAGATTAGATGTTTTGATACGGAATGGCGCGCGGATGGACGGCTTCCCCTATGCGCGTGGTATCTCGTAGCATGATGACTGTATGATGAAGCTGATGCAATTACAAACTGATTGACTGGACTGGAGTGTGTGCCACTGCTAATGGTTTGTAAACCACCCTACACGTGATACATTCGTGTTATGAGACAGATTCGCCAGCTACATCAGCGTAATTGATCAATATTTGTCTAATGAGGTATTATGGGGATTGATCCCACTATTTAAGAGCACCCTGAAAATTTGCAGTATTTAAAAGATTTTTTTTTATTTTTAAATCCCGTCATAGACTAATCAAACATAATTGATGTATCTATGTTCTATCTTTGTGACAGTGAAGAATTGCCCAATCAGCAAGAAAAAAACATAATTTTACAAGTTAGGTAACAGAATATCGATGATTTTTTAGTAGTTGATAGCTAAAACAATAAAAAGTACATAGAACAAAACAAAATACTGATATCATGTTCAAATATTTGGTAACAGTTTCAGTCTGCATGCTCTTGAAACTATTAACCATTCAAAGTTACGGGACACGACAGTTCTTCAAGAATACTCGTAGCATCAGGGGGCAGAACCACCAATGGGACTGCAGCAGCTTTTGAAGACGCATGGAGGGACAACATTCGAAAACGCACACTTCGAAAAAGAATTGTAATTTTACGTATTCTGGAATGCACATAAACGGAACATCGCGAATCATATAAAATTACGTGTTATTCCACTTGTTTATTACGTTTGGCTTGATGTAAAAATATCTTTAAAAACGATGTAGTCTATTTACGTTTTATTTAATGGAAATAAATATATCGGATTTCAGATTACGTCGAATATGAGATACATTTTTTCGTTCTGTGTGGGTGCAACGCTGTAGCGCCACTAGACGACGCCGAATCTACGAAAAAGCGACTGATTTGACGATGAACGCAAGTTGTTAGTGGAGAAGAAAAAATGCTGCAATGCCTTACGAGAGCTAACGCGGAGCAGGTAAAACCTATTACATCCAGAAAAGTCAGAAGCACAACGACCCACGTATGTTATTTTTGTGGATTTCAGGGCAGCATACGATACAGTCGAGCGCGAACAGTTCGACAGTCTGACGTGGCTGATCAAAACTACGCTGGAGCAAGTGATATGCTACGTGCGTGTTCACGCAGAGGGTTGCGCCAAGGAGATGGACAATCCTGTATGCTATTTAACATAGCTATTGAAGGTGTCCCCCGGCGAGGAGCAAAACGAGACGAGCGATCTAAAGTAAAAGTAGTGAACTGCAAGCCTTCCCAGGTGACCTGGACATCATTACAGGGAACTTACAAGGAACACCAGATGCAATCTACACGTCTAGACTGATAACGGAAGCCAGAAGGATTTGGGCTATTAATTAATGAGCCAAAAAATAAATATATGGTAGTAAGAAGTTAAGGTAAGAAGAAGGTAGTAAGAGAAAACAACGTTCGCCTCCCACGGACAGAAACTATCGATGGCCATAAACTCGCAGTCAGCGTTACCAACCGGTTTTTACGAAAATCTGGAAAACGACAATAAAAATGTCTGGAAAAATCTGGCTGTCATTTGATCTAATGGAAGACAATGTTTGAAAAACGTCTTTTTTGTCTGATTAGGCATCAAAAAGTCTGGAAAATCCAGACAAATCTGGAAGGTTGGCAACGCTGCTCGCAGTGATTAATGAGTTCATATATTTGGGATCTCTAGTTACCACCGACAATAATTTGAGTAACGGGTTTCAAATGGTGAGTTGACAACCTGGAAGGAGCGTAAAATACAGCTCTGGTCCTCACAAGCTCCCGCCTCACGCCTCTACGAGTCATATGATACCAAATGCGGCGTAGCCTGGGCAATGTTGTCAATCTGACAATAGCGAAGTGAGGAGGTGCGACGCGAATACTGGCGCGGTAACCATAGCATGGCGGTAGAGTAAATGCTTCGTCAAATACGAGCGTCTGTTCACCAAGGGCGTGCGGCTCAAACAGCGTCTGTTGCCCTTGTTAGGGGCGGCTGATTATCATACTCATCCTCGTGCCAACGGGGACTCTAAACAGTGCTGTGCGCTCCTCCGGCGAGACAGGGGGTTAGGAGCAGACCCAACAAGCCGCCCTGGAAAATAAAAAGTTACCAACAACAACAACGAAAAAGAAAATAATGATCGGAACAATCGGCGTCGATCCACGTGACAAAATAAGGACTACGATTGGAAACTCGGGACTAGGAATTGCAAATCGCTCGGCTTCCGGGGTTGCGATAGGATAATCTATGATGAACTACATCCCCGAAACTTCGACGTCGTAGCACTGCAGGAACTTTGCTGGACAGGACAGAAGGTATGGAAAAGCGGGCATCGAGCGGCTACTTTCCCGATTCTCCCCGAGCTGTGGCACCATCATCGAGCTGGGAACCAGCTTTATAGTACTGGGAAAGATGCGCCAGCGTTGATTGGTTGGCAACCGATCAACGCAAGGATGTGCAAGTTGAGGATTAAGGACCGTTTCTTCAATTACAGTATCATCAATGTGCACTGCCCTCACGACGGAAGACCCGATGACGAGAAGGAGGCGTTCTACGCACAGCTGGAGCAGGTGTATGATGGCTGTCCGCGACGGGACGTGAAAATCGTCATCGATGACATGAACGCGCAGGTACGACGAGAAGCTATATATAGACCGGTAATCGGGCTAAACAGCCTGCACTCGACGGTGTTTAACACGCGTCGAAGTCGTGCGCCGCGACCCAACATCGAGCAGCTACAAGACATCGAAGTTGCCCAGGAATACGCGCGGCAGCTGGAAGCAGCGCTACCAACGGAAGAGAAACTTGACACAGGAACTCTTGAAGATGGTTGGGAAGGCATTGAGACCGTCATCGGTAGTACTGCTCTAGCGGCACTAGGTACAATGAATCCGAACCGAAAAAACGATTGGTTTGTCGGCGAATGCGAGCAATTAGTGCAGGCGAAGAATGCAGCACGTGCGAGAGTGCTGCAACACCGTACGAGGGCGAATGTGGAGCGATACAAACAAGCACGGAACAGGCAAAACTCGGTCTTCCGGAGGAAAAAGCGCCAACAGGAAGAACGAGATCACGAGACGATGGAAGAACTGTTTCGTGCTAACGATAAACGGAAGTTCTACGAGAAGCTAAACCGTTCACGCAAAGGCTATGTGCCGCAGGCCGATATGTGTCGGGACTCAGACGGTAAGCTTCGGTAAGCGAACGAACGTGAGGTGATCGAGAGGTGGAAGCAGTATTATGGCGAGCACCTTAACAGCGATGTAGCTGAACATGAAGGTGACGATATGGCAATAGATCTTGGAGCACGTGCAGAAGACGATAGAAATCCAGCCCCCGACCTCCTGAGGAGGTAGCAGTAAAGATCGGTCGGCTGAACAACAATAAAGCGGCTGGGGCTGATCAGCTACCCGGCGAGCTGCTGAAATACGGTGGTGACGCACTGACTAGAGCGCTGCCCTGGGTCATTGTCAAGATTTGCGAGGAGGAGCTACTACCTGAGGAGTGGACGGAAGGCATCGTGTGTCCGATCTACAAAAAGGGCGACAAGATGGATTGTTGTAATTACCGCGCAATCACACTGTTGAACGCCGCCTACAAGGTACTCTCCCAACTTTTATGTCATCGATTATCACCATTTGCAAAGGAGTTCGTGGGGCAATATCAAGCGGGATTCATGGGCGCCCGTGCCACTACGGATCAGATTTTCGCGCTTCAACAAGTGTTGCAGAAATGTCGCGAATACAACGTGCCCACGCATCATTTATTCATCGACCTCAAATCGGCGTATGACACGATCGATCGAGAACAGCTATGGCAGATTATGCACTACTGCGGATTTCCGGATAAACTAACGCGATTGGTCAAGGCGACGATGGATCGAGTAATGTAGGTTTGTCGAGTATCAGGGGCAGTTTCGAGTCCCTTTGAATCCCGAAGAGGGTTACGGCAAGGTGATGGGCTTTCATGTTTGCTGTTCAACATCGCTTTGGAGGGTGTGATAAGAATAGCTGGGATAGACACGAGTGGCACGATATTCACGAAGTCCGTCCAGCTTCTTGGTTTCGCTGACGACGTTGACATCATTACACATACCTTTGAGAGGATGGCGGAAACATACATCGGACTGAAAGCTTAAGCCAAACGGCTTGGACTTCTCATTAATGTATCGAAAACAAAATACATGAAAGGAAGAGGTTCTAGAGAAGTGAATGCTGGCCTCCCTCTCCGGATTCATTTAGACGGTGATGAAATCGAGGTGGTAGAAGAGTTCGTGTATCTGGGCTCACTGGTTACCGCAGACAACGACGCCAGCAGGGAAATACAAAGACGCATTATGGCAGGAAATTGTGCCTACTTTGGACTCCGTAGGACGCTTCGATCGAACGAAATACGCCACCGCACGAAGTTAACAATCTACAAGACGCTGATTAGACCGGTAGTCCTTTACGGCCATGAGGCATGAGCTATGCTCGTGGAGGACCAACGCGCGCTTAGTGTTTTCGAACGGAAGGCGTTGCGCACCATCTACGGCGGAGTGCAGATGGAAGACGGACGTGGAGGAGGCGAACGAACCATGAATTGCATCAGCTGCTTACGGAACCACCCATCGCACACACCGCAAAAATCGGTCGCCTGCGATGGGCTGGGCACGTCGTGAGGATGTTGGACGACAGCCCGATTAAAAAAGTTCTAAATAACTATCCGATGGATCGATCAAGTGGAAGGCGACCGGCGGACCCTACGCAGACTACGTGGCTGGCGAATTGCGGCCATGGACCGAGTGGAATGGAGACGACTCCGCACTTCGTACAGCAGAGGAAACTACGGCCTGGAGCTGACTAAGTAAGTAAGTACTTTCGGAGAACCAGTCTTGGAGTCTTCGAACGGAATTTGTTGCCCACCATGTACGATAGAGAGTAGATGGTTGATGAAGCCGTAGAGAAGCCGAACAAATCATGAATTCCACTAACTTCTGAGGAACCACCATCGTCCATACCACATACATCACGGTTGCGCTGGACTGGGCACGTAGTAAGAATATCAGACGACACTCCAGTGAAAATGGGTTTCAACAGCTACGAAATAGGAATGAGGCGAAGAAATGCCCATACTTTTGGGCGTATGCGATGATGCGACGTACCATACCGGACGTATTTTTTCCACCGGAGCCCGCTTATTGTTGGTACCGCTACGGTCATTTGAGAGGACGGTTTTCATCGCAGTGCAGTGTCGTCCGCCAAAGACGACTTGCTGGTAAGAAATACTATTTCAAGTTTCCCCTTTTCGTTCAACAGGATCTGTACCAACTGAAGCTTTTAGCTGATTTCTTAAGAACTTTTACATTTGCCCAATGCTCCCAGGATATCGAAAACAAGTGGAGGCTTCTGAAAACGAAAACGCAAAACGTCTTCGTGAACCATGAACGACGTAAATAAACCATGCAGAAAAAATATTGAGAGCACGCTTTAATTGAAAAGGCTGTACTGTGCACATATGCATTCTTGTTGTTACATATATGCACATACGCAAATCAAACGTCACTTTTCGTAGATAAATTTATCTTAAGTAATTAAAATTAAAAAAATGTTACACACTTTTGCCGAACTTTTAACTAAACATTCTCGTATCTTAAGAAGATGTGTCGTTTATTTCTCCTAATTATCCATGTAAACTTTAAAGCAACTGAAAGAAAAGTTATCTTTTTGAAAAAAGAAATGACTACTAATCAATTTGAAAGGCATATCAGTCCCATAAGCCATATGTTGTTAGAGAAAAAATATTCAATAAAGAGTCAACCCGGCTGCATGGCAGCTTAACCAATTTTCGCCTAGCTTATTCACCCACGTTCGCACTGGATACGATGATAACCCGCCCTGGGCTCACCCAATATTGATTATTTCGCTTTGTTATCTTCGCACGTACTGATGAAATACCACAGAATAACAATACGGCTGCGAGTGAAGTGAACTGTCACAGTTCTACGAACCGCAAATGATCTCGTGAATTTCTAAAAATACACGACAACCGGAGACATATGGCGGTATAAATTATGATATAAATAATTTCACAGTGTGTCAACCATATCGTATTTCGTAGCTTACCGAAAACAATACTTTTCGATCCACTTTTCCAGTCGTATGTACAATGAAGTGTGTATTCCTTATCGTGCACTCGATCGGTTCCAATTAGATGTTTGATTTTCGTTATCGGTGTTTGATTCTAAATCAGTAAGCACTTGAAACGTAACTATTGCCATTGATGAACAACAGCAAGTGTAATTTAACTCACGTGCCGAATGCACCGATGAGATAACACTGCACTATACGGTGGGTTGGTTCGGGTCACTCGAAACTTACAACGATAATAGTAATCGTTAACCTTCCGCCCGGGATAGTCCACTGGTGACTGGTTGCAAGTGTAAGTCACAACATGCCAAACCAAGTAATGGCACTGATGGCGAAAAATGGCATCCCTGCTGGCGAATAGTGCCCCCAAGTACGCATGTGTCAAGCTCCGCGAGCAAAAAAAAACTCATTCTGAAACAACCCCAAGTGAAAGTATGGTCCATTTGCGAATAATGAACCCTTCCGTTATTATCAATGATTCTCGTGTCGTTTTTTTTCTGGAAGATACTTGAACATTGCAACACAGTTTACAATTGTATTTACTAAAAAATAGTAATTATTTGAGTGCATTCAGTTGGACATTTTGCATCACGAAATGAAAATAGTCTGTAGCAAACAATAACTGATGCAGAAATGGGATAATGTACCATACTATGGGAACATCTGGTTCGCAAATAAAAACAGAGCGTAAACATTATAATTTACTACTTGTGGAAACGCGTAGTATTTAACTAGTGCAGATCCACTGCGCATTACTAGCATACAATCAAATGGGTTAAAAACCTGATTAATAATTCAAAACTTAAAATTCACGAGCTATTGATAGTAAAATCTGTAAATTGGGCAAGAAGTTATTTCTACTTTTAGTTCTACTGTGTTAGAATCATAAATAAGATCAAAACTGAATGTTTTCGTTTTCATAATAAGAAATTTTTATTTTTATAGTAGCGTACCGAGTTTATCCAATTTGTTTTATACTGCAAACGTCAATAAAGACCGCCTGTCCGCATCTCATGTGAAATGGAGCCACCGAACTTTGAAAAGCATATTAGGCATAAATAATGACGGATCTATTCCTCTGCGTTGAATTAACATAACATAAAAACTACAAGGTATACAGGCTTAAGGGTTGTACGAAAGGGTGACGTAGGACCATATCAGATAATCAGATCAAAGACTAATGTAAACTGCATTTCTGGCATATGTATGTTTATAAAAATCTGTGAGTTCCATTGTTTAAGTGAATGTTGAAAAGAAAAGAGCGAAATATTCAGATTCAATTCTTCATTGAATGCAATGGTGGCTTTGAAAATACGTGGACGGGGTTTCATAAGTACAACGCCTGCAACCTTTGAAACATAGAGATTTCTTTTAAAAACCACTTGTGTGCATCATAAAGGTTGAAAAGGTAATGAATGACCAGTCCACAGATTATTGTATTGAATATGATTATGCGTAGCTTGATATGTTTCAATAATCTTACTTTAACTCGCTTGGGCCTTTAAAAGAGCCATTGGTTACAAATAACATTAAAGCCAAAGCACGTTCATCACAAATATGACGTGCCATTCGAATCTCCTATTCTTTTAGATTCACTGTCTTTTGCTCCGAGAAGGTTTAGCTAGTTTACTTTCACAGCTTATCGCTTGTTACATAGCAGAAAATATAGCACATACGCAAAAATTTCTATTTTATTTGTATGAAAGTCCTTATCCTCCTACCACAGGAGTGAGGGATCTCAAACCATCATAAAATAAATAAATTCAAAATAAATTCAGGCTCCCAAAAACGTCCACATGCCAAATTTGTTTCCATTTACTTGATTAGTTTTAGAGTTATGAGGAAATTTGTATTTCATATGTATGGTAGCCCCCCCTTGGAAGGGAAGAGGTCTCAGTACACCGTAGAAAGAAATTCTGCCATTGTTCAGTTTCGTTCAGTAGTTTAGTAGTTATTAGCATTTGAAATCTTTCATTCAAACGTTACACTTCTGTTTTCGCTTTCACAAAGTGCTACCCAGTCCCATATAGTAAACAAAGACGTAGTCCTACGTCAAAATACCAATCATCGTCAAAACTCTTAATCCTGACTCGTATTCGGTATTCCAGCTTTCGTTCCCCCAGGCACAGACCTTCATACTTTCATACTAGAAATTGTGCCTTACAGACGTTGTGTCTTATTCTCGTCTTTTCCCTAACTGATAAGCCAGGCGATCAAACAGAAAATTTATGATGAAATTTGACCTTGAAACTGCCTCTTAATTTTTACAATCTAGCAAACTATAAAACAACATTTTAGTAATTACTGCATGAAATTGTTTTAACTATGGTCAACAGACAGCATGAAACTACCGATACAGTTTCTAATGAATATTTATCGTGGCTGTTCTTCCCGCGACTTCAGAATACATTTAAGCACCTTAGGTAGAACATGACGATTGTCGTATTTAATATAGGTTAGGTTGACGCCAATTGACTGCATTCAGTTTAAAATGAATGCAGCTCATGGTGCTGAAACATTATCATAGATTAATTGTAGAGTGATTAGAAATTATCGCTTTTAGCAGCGTTATTTCGCGTTTTTTTTTATTAGTACACCTACAAATAATATAAGTCAAAACAGAACGTATTCCAATCTTGAGAATATGTCGTAGACATTGAAAACTAGTGGTTTTGTAACGAAATCTGAGAACTGCAATCGAAGTACATGATTGTAGTTCTCAGGAATCGCCTTAGTGACGAGATCTGATTGGAAATAATATGCAACGTAGGCACTGGCAGTTGTAATATTTCGCTCAAAACCCACCCCCTTTCCACTGTACTAACGACATTTTGGTCCTTCGAGCCGGATTTAGGTCGAATTGAAAATTACAATCTTTTACATTTGGTAAATTCGATTACAATAGGTCGAGGAAGATGCACAATATGTGTATAGATAAATAACCCAACCCAACGTCGCGCTCGCGCGCTAATGTACTAATATACATTTGAACCATAGAGGCGCTGGACAAAAGGAGACTGCCCAACGACTACTTGTTAAGCGTAGCTACTAATAAACAGTGGGTCTCCAAAAGCATTTATGGACTTGGACTTCGGCAAAGAGTTGGACTTGGGCTTGGACGTGGACTTGATCTTGGACTAGGACTCGAACTTGGACTTGGACTCGGACCTGGACTTTGACTTGGACTTGAACTTGGACGTGGACTGGGATTGGGACTTGGACTTGAACATGGACGTGGTCATAAAACGGTTTAGGTTTGCACTTATTTCATAGAGAACAAATTTTAGTTAAGTTCAATTATTTTCTTTCATCGGGGTATAAATAGTCGCATCATCAAATGGCACGACAAACTGAGTAGTTTTGATACTTGTCACGAACCACGTGCGAGACACGAAAAAATAAATTTTGACTGTGTGTCAAACAGAAATTGATAAACTTGAGGTCAATTCATTTTTCCTTAACTGAATTAGGTCAATTAGATTTTTCCTGAACTTGCTTTGTTTCTTAGGGTCCAAGATGGTACTATAAACCTAGCCTTTCCTAGAATCGAGAAGAGAATGAAGAATGTCTAAACATTGAAAAGTAAGTAAACATCTGCGCGTGCGTTTGTAATTCACCTTGATTGAAACATTAAGAACAAATTTTAATGGATTTTGAAAGTCTTTGCTGGCCATAATATATGAATTTGAACCTCTCGGCAAAGGGTGGGTTGGTCAAAGGGAATGGATTTCAGACGCCGAGCTGGAGAGGGCTATTGAGTTTACAGCACTAGAGAGCCCGAATCAACTCCTTAGTTGAGAAGGAGAAAGAACGACCGCCAATAATTGACAACGGCGCCAACTGCTAATTGTACAACATTTCTCGTCACCTCAGTGGCATTAGGGGTGACCGGACGAGAGCCATAAATACGATAGCCATACGGACGGTTGCCATACGTACGAATGCCATATAGACGAATGCCATAATATATGTTTGCCATAATGGACGGTAGCCATACAGACGGTTGCCATAATGTATGTTTGCCATAATGGACGGAAGCCATAATGTACGTTTGCCATAATCCATATATTAAACGTTTCCTAGATGATTCAGGGCGAGCCGGCCGCAGGCAACGGCGAGTGTTCGCCGGTGACCCGCCATCGGAAACGCCGGCCACTGCGGGGGGGCAGCCCTCCCGCAGAAATCACATCTGTCTAGGTCTATTCGTTTTCCTAGGTTTACCGTCCTCTAGTTAGTTTTCCCTAGTCCTCGCATCGAGATATTCTTTATAAAATGAAAAGCGGCAAAGCCGCTTTTCTTAGACTAAATCAGTTAGGCCTCTTGCGACTTGGTCGCGCTGGTCCTTTAAACTTTGACCTGGTCGAAGTGTAGTTCTGGGCCTCTATACCAAAAATATGAATTATGGTAAACGTACATTATGGCTCTCGTCCATTATGGCAAACATACATTATGGCATTCGTCTGTATGGCTCCCGTCTATTATGGCAAAAATACATTATGGCATTCGTCTGTATGGCAATCGTACGTATGGCAACCGTCCGTATGGCAAACGTATATATGGCTGATGGGGTATCGTCGTCGCAGCCGCAGGTCACCATAACCAGCAGTGCGTGACACTGCGTGGCCCACAGCACGTTGCATCAACCGCGTCAACTGAAATTAAAGAGCAGTCAAACATATTAAGTCAAGCGAAGCACAAGGAGTAAACTGTATTTCAGCTGAGACACTGAGAACTGACCTAATGTTTTCAGCGCAAATATTGCACCAGATTTCCACTACGATAGTTCCGGGTAATTGGATGCAGGGCCAGTGTTGCGAAGCCCACACTCGTGTGGTCTAATTTTCTCACACACGCGTACTCATTCTAACGAACACGCCGGCGTAAGTAACCCTTTAAAACTCCCGCTTTTATTTTTTCATGCACTGCAACGAGTTTTTGCGAGTCGTTCGTCGTTGCAGCCCGATCTGCTGTTACCGATTACTTGCGACGGCTCATACTGCGGCCCCTGAGTAGAATCGAGGGCGAAGATGAAAAAGAAGAAAAAGTAATGCAAAATTTTTAAACTAGTGCGCCATCAGCCACCACCACCTGAATGTGGAAACTGGTGTGGTATCAGGTTGTTCTGCATCACTCTCAAAGTACTTTAGAGATTATCCTTAACTGGATCTAGAAGGAAACCTATGATACGGTCCCGCAGTAGTAAGCTGTATGCTGTGTCGATAGATTATATAGATACAATTCAACGAATACCAGAACTCTTTACTTTACTTTAATTTACTTTGCTTTTCGGAAAATCATTGTGAACGACGTTTTAATACGAGTCATTGATAGTAAATCAATGCGGAAAAAAGAATCCATCGTCTAAAGAAACGCGAGTACGAGGAGCACGTGCAAAACGGCGGCAGCAGCCAGGTGGAAGGAGCACTTTCAGACACTATTGAATGGATAAGAAAATGCAGAGATCAGCAGGGACAGGATAGGAATTGTAAGCAATGGTCAAGCTGTGGAGGCACCAACACAGGAGAAGGTTAAAAAGGCAATCAGTGAGCTGAAAACGGTATGGCTGCTGGGAAGGACGGTATCCTGGCTGAACTTCTAAAAGCGGGGAGCGAGCGGCTGTACGAAGCAATCCACCGGATCATTGACAGAATCTGGGAGGAAGAACAAATGCCGGAGGAGTGGTTGGACGGCCTCATTTGCCCAATTTTCAAAAAGCGACATTGACTGGAGTGTAAAAACTATCGAGGAATTACATTGCTCAATTATGCCTACAAGGTGCTTTCCCGTATCCTGTTCTGCAGACTGCGACCGTTAGCGGAGTCTTCAGTCTTTCGTCAGCGAGTACCAAGCTGGTTTTCGTAAGGATCGCTCCGCGACGGATCAGTTGTTTACCTTGCGTCAGTTGCTAGACAAGTCCCGGGAGTACAACTGGCAGACACACCATCTGTTTGTGGACTTTAAAGCGGCGTACGATTCAGTGAAACGAAATGAGCTGTGGCAGATAATGCTGGAACATGGTTTTCCGACAAAACTAGTTACGCTGATTCGTGCGACGCTGGACGGATCCAAATCATGCGTTAAAATAGCGGGTGAGACCTCAGCTGCTTTTGTGACGTTGGATGGACTGAAGCAAGGGGATGCACTCTCGGCACCTACTATTCAACATTGCCTTGGAAGGTGCATTACGAAAGGCAAACGTAGAAAGGAATGGAACTATCATCACGAAATCTCTCATGCTTCTTGGTTTTGCGGATGACGTCGATATCATCGGAATCAACCGTAGGGCAGTGGAAGAGGTCTTCAGGCCTTTCAAAAGGGAAGCGGCGAGATTGGGACTTACCATTAACACCGCCAAAACGAAGTACATGGTTGCTGGTAGGGAACTTGGGAGCCCAAGTGGTGTTGGTACCGAGGTGGAGTTAGATGGGGAACGATATGAAGTAGTGGACGAATTTATATACCTTGGTACACTCGTGACATGTGACAACGTTGTAAGCCGCGGAGTGAAACGACGAATTGCAGCCGCGAATCGGGCTTTCTACGGATTACGTAGCCAGCTGAAGTCCCGTAGTTTGCAAATTCGCACAAAACTGGCGCTCTACAGAACACTAATCCTTCCGGTGGCCCTTTACGGACACGAATCATGGGCGCTAAAGAAAGCTGATCGGCGAGTGCTTGGGATTTTTGAGCGTAAAATTCTGCGATCTATACTTGGTGGCAAGATGGAAAATGGAGTGTGGCGCAGATGCATGAATCACGAGCTGTACCAAGTATACAAGTATGCTGATATAGTGAAGGTAGCACAATGTGGCAGGCTGCGGTGGGCTGGACACGTGGCCAGAATGCCCGACGAAAGAGTAGCCAAAACTATTTTCAGCAGAGAACCAGGAAGAGGCCGTAGACTCCGAGGCAGACCCCCCACCCTCGTCTTCATTCCACTCGGTTCATGGCCGCAATTCGCCAGTCACGTAGTCTGCGTAGGGTCCGCAGGTCGCCTTCCACTTGATCGATCCACCTTGCTCGTTGCGCGCCCCGCCGTCTCGTTCCAGTCGGATCGTTCTTGAGAACTTTTAAACGGGCTGTCATCCGACATCCTCACGACGTGCCCATCCCATCGCAGGCGACCGATTTTTGCGGTGTGAACGATCACACCAAGTCCAACCCAGAAACGAAGAAAGCTTTCGTAAGCCGAGTCGTTGTGTTCCTGAGTGAACAGCAAAACGGACAGACAGTCTGGAGCCGATTAAGTAAGAAGTGATGGAGTTTCCAGTAGCAGAATATAATGTTGCTGACGAGTTGCATTCCATTCCGGTGGAAGACGATGTAACTAAACATGCTAAAATTCGAGAAATGGAAGGCAACGCAAACTGCAAACCAGAAACAGCAGCTTCATCTGTGCTCCCAACCAGAATACCACTTTGAAACAGTAAGGCGCAGTGAATGGGAGAACCGGATACCACTTCTCAAAAGACTTCCGTGTCTCAGGTGCAAACAAAAAGCTAGTCTACTACGTACCGCGAGGCGATGCGGCGCGACGACGACATGTGGCGAGAGGCCATGCAGGCGGAAATCAATTTTAGTGGATCGTGGGAATTCTACCTTTGCTAACGAACCTGCCCCCGGGATGAAACGCTCCAGTCGAAGTGGATTTACAAGATCAAAACGAAGACAGACGGATCGCTGGAGAAGTACAAAGTCCGACTTGCTTGTCATCAAGGGATATCAGCAAGTGAAAGGCGTAGACTACCAGGAAACATAGCTTCTTGTCCGTTATCAGAAGGTAGTTTGGAGGTGTCTCAGCTGGAAGCTGCAAATGTCCTGACATAGGGCCCTATTCTGTAAGTCACGTCGAGAAACTCGGCTCGACTCAGTCACTGTCGAGTGTCGAGTGCAAGAAAAACGGGCAGCATAGCGGCTCAATGCACGACCAAAACAAAGCTAGCTCAGGCGTCACTTGCTAACCGTTTAGTCACTAACTTTTTGGCGGTGGACTCAGTCGAGTTACTCGACAAAGTCGGGTCGCGTGTGACTTACATAATACCAAAAGTCGACTAGTCGAGCAAAGTGACACTCGACGTGACTTACAGAATAGGGCCCATAAGTTGTTCGCTACCCAAAACTACAAGAAGCAAAATGAAGGGAGTTCATGAAGTTGGGGAACTTCATGGTTCAGGGAAGCATTAGAGAGGGTAGTAATCCATGAATTCAGTTAGTCAATAAACTTATCATTCGTTATAGCATTGCTATCGGACGTTTTTGTATTAGTAATCTAAAATGTGACTGGCAGCCACGCTGCCTGTAGGCTGTAGGTAGAGTTTCTTTCAAATCAAAATGAATATCGTTAATATCCTTTACAACAAATACGAAACTGGCTGGAATTCGTTTCGTACTTTTAATTTTATTTTGTTCCTGATTTGACATTCTTACCGATATACATCTCTGTCAGTTGATATTCATGAGATGCGTTGTATGTTTACAAATAAGAGAAGGATAAATCTACTTTTCTCCACCTTCCATTCAGTCACCCTTACTTGAAACGGTGTGATTGTTTGTATCACTTGAATATTCAAAGTAATCTTGCAGTCGGTAGCAAAAACAAGCAAAAATAGCCGATTAATAACGAGTATTAGATGGTCAAGGGAACGCTATATTTGTTTTGCGCTCGGTTTCTACATCTTCTGTAACAAATGCATAAATAGAACCATTTGCTATGACGAAGCTTAGCCAATACGACTACACGAGCTTTTTTAGTTTGTTGAAGGAGATGTAACTAGTCTTTGCTCTATTGGAATTGTATTGTCGCTAAAAGATCGTCTCATCGTCATCTAACCGTAGTATTCTTTTCTTACGATTGAAACTAGCCGGTAAAAAAATAAACATGCGCTGTAGCCGCACATAAATAGGAAGCAGTAGACTTTACAGTGAGAGTTAGGTTTGATTCTGTTTAAAAAAGAAACTGAAAACTGTTCGAAAAAAAGACCTATTAACTAGAAGAGTTGGGTGCTGTACAATTAGTCTAGAACTTTTCCTCCTCCAGGCCGTGTTTGAAGCATAGCAGGACCGGCGTGCTCTCACCGTCGATGTCGCGGTACTCAAGCATGGCAATCAGTCCGTCACAGTCCATTGATTCGCCGGTAAAGAACTGCAGATCCTTGAAACGTCCCAGAAGGTCTTTCATTACTTTGTTGATGTTGGTCTTAAATACTTCCACTTCACTGGGGTTGTCCTTCTCTAGCTTGGTGACCAATCTGCGAAAATAAAAAATATTGTTAGTCAAATTAAACAATAAAATACGCTGGCTTTGGGCAAATCCTTATGTGAAATATGCTTTGAAACATTTCTAATGATGACAAACATTAAATTTTCCGCTCGAAGCTACATATAAGTTCATCGATTATTTGCACATTATGCTTAAAAAGCATAATAATCAAAGGTATAAAATTACCATATGTTAAGCTTGTAAAAATCAAAAGTTCGATAATCTATATCACTGCTAAACACACATTTTGCTTGCCACGAAATCACGTTTGATAGTTATGATCACACAAAATCCACTTACTTCTTCATGTACTCCTTCAGGTAGGTGGTGAATTGTTTCTTATCGCCAAATCCGGTCTCTACCAACCGATGGTTCAGCACGATGTCCACACCGGACTCGGTAGCAGAATCGGTTCCTTCTTCGGCTTCTTCGGCAGAGGGATTAGCGCCGTCCAGTTGGACGTCTCCCATTGTGCGCGACACATGCTTGCCGTACACCTCGTACATAACGTTGTCAACCAGCTTCAACTTGTACGTGTCCGAGAACATCTCGTCACCTGAAAATTTAAGCGAAAAAACGCAGTTAGGTATGTCTCGGCATGGAAAATTCAAGCGAAAAACTCGTGAAAACAGATGAGTCATAGAACGGCCCATCCCAATGTCGCTGTTCTATATTGCCGTTAGGTCAACGCTCTCCAAGTTTAATTTTAGCAGCATCCCAAACATCATCCGCTGGTTTAACATTTTAAATTCAAGATTACAATGCAGATTTCATCGCTGAACACATACAGATAACTGTTTGGTAGCTTAAAAATATTAATTTTAATTCATGCTGCCAAAATGCACTTTTTACAACACAACACGTATTCAATTATCTGTTCACCTTCACGACGTATTCACGCACCAACACATGCTTGAGCCTGCAATGCAATGCAGCGAACGCTCGTTCACTATTTTTCACCAAATCGAACTATTTTCGTTAATTTTTACCAATAAACAACACTGTTTTCGCACCAACTTTATGCTAAGCGGGTGCGGTCCGCACCTGGCTACCACTTACCGGTGAAAATATCCTTCCAGATTTTCATTGTAGGAAGATGGAGAAAATTTTACGGCTAAAATTATAAAAACTACGTTACGTCCACCTGAGGATCTCGCCGGAAAAAGAATGTGTCGACAGCTGCACAGGACGGCCAATCGTACAGTGACAAAACGTTTTTCGTGATGACGAGTTTACTCGATTCTGCTGTCACCGTCAGCGAGCTACACGCTTAAATATGGGTGCTCAGGCAGCCGACAGGCAGGCAGCCTTGTGAAGTTCGTGTTGGCGGTAGCGCTAAAGGTTTTTCCTACAGAGTTTTACCCGCGTTTTATCATAAGTTTTACAGGAAAAAAAAGAAGCAAGTGCTCCTCCCTTGTTATTAAACAGGTAATATGTAATTGGCTATTGGCTTACTGTAAATAGCCATATTGTCATGTGACGCACGGAATTTCGAATAAAGCTTCTATTGAGGTAACTTTGCCCATGCCCATACCATTTAGCCGTTAAAATTTGAAAACATTGAACAGTTGGATACACAGGCCACTTTTCTACCCGCCCGTGCCTACCTCTAGCGATAGAAAAAAGATTTACAAAGCTTCTTGTACTAAAGACTCAAATGCAATACATCCGTTTTTTTATACTCTGCAGAAAGTCGCGTTTTTTCAGTTTTTCTGTTAAATTTACGCAACGTAACGGATGCATTGTATTTGGGCCTTTGCACTTACAAGCATGCGTTAGGAAAAACCATACCATTAAAAACTATATCGCCACTAAGACATTGCAGCGTCTAAAAACGAACCATAAAACAGGTACAATTCAAAAACGATATAAAAATAACTAATCCTATATATGAAAATTTTCGTTAAATCGCGTACTGCCCACCCTTTTCCTGTTTATCATCGGAAAGTTTCCCATTTTCATCATAATCCCTGATCCAATATTTTTCCAATATTTTCCAATCATCAGGGCATCTGTTTTGTCGGACTATCTAGCTTTCCACGGGCGTTAATGGGGGTCCGTGGGTACAACTCACTGGTGGGTACAGTCTAGGGCGGTAGTATCGAAACCGGTAATACTGCATACTGGCACCAAAAATTATTCGTGCTCAATTTACGAATTTAGGAAATAACTGAAATATTTTTCGAGTCAAGATCAAGGAACAAAATCTCCAAGCCACTATCTGAGAATAGCGGAATTAATAACGGATAAGAAAAGGGTTCTGCGAACGATGGTGAAGTGAATGACGCTATGCAAGGGTGTGTCGGTTTGGGAATGCACAGCGGTTCAAAACCATAAAAACGTGCGCAGTCCCCCTAGTAACAACGGTAGCTGAATTGCAAGAGCAATTGTTGTTTACGAGTTGGTTTAAGGCGATCAAAGCTGCATAAAGTAAGCACTTAGGGGACATAAATGACTAAAATTTTTGAA
Source organism: Sabethes cyaneus (assembly GCF_943734655.1). Classification (NCBI taxonomy): domain Eukaryota; kingdom Metazoa; phylum Arthropoda; class Insecta; order Diptera; family Culicidae; genus Sabethes; species Sabethes cyaneus. The sequence goes on from NC_071355.1 coordinate 49,258,050, forward strand.
AAAATCATTATTTTTTTATTCCAGATTTTGATTCTGCAGTCTTTTCCGCTTATTTTGATACTAAATTTGTAATGATCCAACCACGGGAAGTGGCCGAAAAACGATCATACACATAAGCATTCCAGTGCCGCGTGGAACAGCTTCGGCGGAATAAAATACCGCTCCTGGAAAACCACGATTTTCAAACTTTATGTACCTTTTTCTCAGAAACTAAACGTATTGGAACAAACTTTTTTTTGTTTTGTTGGTAGTAGCTTAGTAAAGACTTTTATTACTTTTGAAGTTTGTAAACGAAAAACACAGCCAGAGAAAAAAGAAAAAGAAGACAAAATTTTATTTGTTCAGGCATTTATTTTTCTTTTTCATTTTCCTTAACCTGTATTTTGTTTACGAAACTGAAAAGTTGTAAAAGTCTTTGCCAAGCTACTACCAACAAAACAAAAAAAAAGTTCCGATACGTTGTATGGTTTCTGAGAAAAAGGAACATAAAGTTTAAAATGGTTTTTCAGAAGCGGCGTGTTATTCCGCCCCACTGGAATGCTTATGTGTATGAACGTTTTTTGACCACTCGGATCGGATCATTACAAATTTAGTGTCAAAATAAGCAGAAAAGACTGCAAAATCAGAATCTGAAATGAAAAAATAATGATTTTTTCAAAATTTTTGGTCGTTCATGTCCCCTTAAATGGTGTTCACACAAACGATGTTTAAGCCATTTCAAGTTTTTCAAACCAGCTTTCCTCCAAGGCTGACAAACTAGCTTAATAACGGATTTTTTCTAAACAATCCGCTTCTAAACAGCCATAAACATCAATCCGTTTTACGGCTACTTAAAGGTGTTAAAGTGGTTTTATAAACCATTAGAGGCTTTCATTAGGCTCACAGCACAGACTAACAGACGTAACACTGAAGCCTTATTCCATCGCCAATGAAAACGATCATTTGAAATGTTCACTTAAGCCAAGACTCAAACAACAGTCGCTGCGCGAGAACGCCGCTCGCTTGCGCTGACGCTGTTATAAGCTAATATACAAGTAAATTTATAGCATTGCTAAATTTATAGCAAGCTGCTTTGCGTAGCGCGAAAACTGCACCAGGTGATGCTAGTGTTCTTGCCATGTTTTAGGGGTGTCACTGAAACGATGTTTTGTTGGAAAATTTATTCGAATTGTTACGTCTGTTAGTCTGTGCTCAGAGCTTTTAAACAACTTTCAAGCTGTTTAAGAGTGCTAAAATGGCTTTACAACCAACTACCGAGCTTTCATTCGGCTCACAGCACACATACTGTCAGATCATAGAATTTCGCAATTCGACTGGCAGCAAAAATATATGTCAGTTATGGACATTATCGACTGCGTCAATTATTGCGGAGTTTCCACCTATTTAGAGTCCCACGCGAAAATTATTAGCGTGGTTATTTTCTGCGTTTACCACACATGTTTGCAATTTAGCAATTTGAACCATCAGTTTTTCGTTATTGCCTTCCCACTGTAACCCTCCTTGCTTGGCAAGCATAGTTTCAGTGTATTTAGTTATTACAGGATAATTATTATTAAAAAACGTATTTGCGTAGGACTCGTAAAATTGCTGCAAGGTACAATATAAAGATATTTTCACTGTCTGTTCTGCAGATGCAGATGAGGCGGTTCATACAGTTGCTCATGGATCAGAAAATGGCGGTTCAATTCCCGAAGAAGGACTACATGCATTTTTAATGAGCATGCATTTGCATATACGAATTAAAGTTGTTCGAAATTACATATAGCAAATGACACCTTAGCAAAATAAATATGAATGACGCGTTACATTTTTTTAAATTTAAAAGTAGATTATTTTTTGGCTGAATAAAGGTTGATGAGACGTCGATTAAGTGACTGGAAGAGCATTGCAAAACTATTTCTCGTTCTAAAAATAGAGTTGACAGTATTGCGCAAATTGGCCACTTAAAAACGCATAACAGCCTTTATTAAGCTTCATTGCAGCTTCGAAAGCAGCTACTAACAAGCCCGAAGCTTGATAAAATTACCAGATTTAGATGGTTTAGAGCTGAAAAAACGTTGTTATTTCTAAATCTAAACCATAGTTCAGCCACAGGATGAATAAAGGCAGCTATGAAAGCGTTTCATCAGTCTGAAATTGTTATTTGGGTCTGAGTGGGAAAACTTGACTGAAGTTTTTGGAGCGTCTTGGTAGAATACGAAACCTGAAGCTAAAGCAAAGAAAACTTTTTCCAAATGAAATTCTACTATTGATATTTATTCGCGACATACACTTATTTCGTCTATACGACTCGCAGGCTTCATCAGTGTGTTTTCTTTAGTTTCTGCGAAAACTTAGTTTTAGGTTTATAAAACCTTTGAAAGAAGTTCTTGAAATTAAAAGTTCTATCGTCTACTAAATTTTAAATTTTGATTAATCCCCCTAAACGTGAAATAAACTTTTGTCTTCAGTTTCAATACAACGTATTGATGTGTTCTGCGAAGTTTTAGAGCATAGTATTACAAGAAATGTTGCTGGAGACAGTAACTTTCTATTTGTTCAGCAGAAATACAAAAATCTCATTTCGTATATATGAATTCTCGCGTCACTTTTCATTTCGTCCAATGTAACAAATGTAAACAAATCCGGTTTATCACAACAAATTATTGCTCTTTTTAAACTCTATGTTATACAAAAACACCTGCCCAAATAGAATTATTTTGAGGTGAAAAAATTAGCATTATCAAAATGTCCAATGTGCACATTCGAATTACGAATGACTGACTGTTACTTCGGTCGTTCTCATCTGATGTCCAAAGTGCAAAAAAAATCAAAACAAACCCAATCTGTACATTGGACGTTTAGCAAGTGAAAGTTTTTTTTCGCATTTTAAGTGAAACAAGCGGTCTAATATTGAAAAATAATCTCGAAAATAGCGTAGCACGGCAACGCACGTATTTTACGGTGATTTCGCTTAATTTATGTGCAATAGCCTGGAAAAATCAAACCGTCCAAAGTACAGCATGAGATGGTAAACAGTCCAATGTAACTTTTTCCATAATAAACCAAAACTGCTTAGTTTGAATTAGATTTTTAAAATCTCCGTTAAATATTGAATGTTATTATTCATCAACCACGTTGAGTGAATGACTGAAAATTATTTCATTTTGAAACAATTTAAAATTCAATTCGAAGAACTTCGATCTCGTTTTTCTCAATATGGTGGAATTGTTACATTGGACGAAATCAAAAGTGACGCGAGAATTGTTATAATCAGTTTTTCTATTTTAGCTCTTTTTGTAGTCGTTGTATGACTTTTTCATACACTACAAAGTTGTAAAATACATAATTTTGCTGAATCTAGTATACCTCTATCTTTGCTTGTTTAGGAACTGTGGAACTTTTAAAATAAAAAATATTCTAATTTTAATCCCTAATTACTGTAAACAGAGCACTGCTAAATCCAGACGACTTACCCTCTGTTTAAACATTAACAAATTTGAGTTTTATTATTTTGCCGTGTAATTAAATTTCAGTTGATCGATTTTCCGTTGTATCCTGCGAACGCACTCCAAACTCGACAAACTAACGTGTTCGTAAAATAGCCACTCTGTTTCCCACAGTGACCAAAAATATGACAACACAACTTTTGCAACGCTGTCGTCCTCATCCAGTCGTCAATACAATCAAACTGACCAATCACGGTGCTCGTGCTGTGTTGTGCGACCAGGTCAGACGCAAGGCAGCAGCAGCAGAAGAGATTTCATCGGGTGAAGAAAAAAAATAAAGCCTCGCAAAAGGATTCACTGCAAAAATATTAGCAGGAGCAAATGTCACAACAAAAATAAAGCGATAAAAACAGGTCATGGAAAAAATGTCCCCAGAAACGGAGTCGATTCTGCAGGCTTCATCGTTCAACGTTTCCGATTGGCAACCGATTACACTGACTTTGGTAGAATATCCTAAAGGTAAGTCGATCTTCGCTATTTGCAAGCATTAGATTCCGTTTAGTTCCAGTACGAATACAATCAGTTATTTGTATCCTAAATTTGATCCATTGCAGGAGATTTACTAGGAAAACTGCTGGCCTGGATTAGTTTGGCACCGTTAGGTATTGGTGCCGGCTTCGTGGCACTGATATTATTTCGACGTGATTTACATACCGTAAGCTTACGGATAATTTTACGCTAATCAGGTTTTGAATTAAATAAGACTTTTTTACTTTTCCGAATTTTTAGATTGTGTTTTTTATTGGCACTTTGTTCAACGAAGGTGTCAATATAATTTTGAAACACTGTATTCAAGAACCTAGACCAGTAAATCGATCACAAATTTGGACTGAATATGGAATGCCTTCTAGTCACTCGCAGTGTATGTGTTTTTTTGCACAATACGTACTACTCTTCATTTTTATAAGGTAAGGTAGCTTACAGTTCGTTGAAACTAGGGATTGATTTGGATGTTCGTTTATTGCAGACTGCATCACATGAACAATAATAACGCTCGAGCAGAGCGATTAGTGCGATTGCTTGTCCTAGCCGTATGCTGGGCAGTGACTTTCCTGGTATGTTTCGGCAGAGTTTATCTGCAATATCACAGCTTACAGCAGGTGCTGGTCGGTGCTCTAGTTGGAATGATTGTCGGAACGCTGTGGTTCCTTCTGACACATTGTTTCCTGACGCCCTACTTTCCCGTGGTCGTTTCTTGGCGGGTGTCTGAACTTCTGCTGCTACGAGATACCACTCTGATTCCGAACATTCTATGGTTTGAGTACACTGTCACCCGGCAGGAAGCCCGGGCTCGAGCCCGCAAACTAGTGAGCATGAAGTCGCAGTGACGTTTCTGGTCCATTTGATCGGACCATTTCAGCTACGCCCGGCGGTATGTTAAATAGAAAATTTACCCCTGCCCGTCGCAGCAACTTTATAACACAAGTCTGGCGCAGACAATTACGCATTACTCTGTACTAGCGTAAGTTTATCATGAACACAATCTCACATACATCTTGTAGCTACAGGAATAATCGACGCACAGAAACTTAACTTTAGGAACGGAGTTTGCAGCAAAGTCACCTATCATGAGTGAATTCCGATTGTTTTGGCATAATGGCTATGGGGTTTGGATGATCTACGAGTTTCTACTTTTTGTAATGCTGGTTTGAATAGTATAGAGCAGGATGCATTTAGGCAAATGTTTAAAGGCCATCACTTAGATTGCAATAAGGTAAAAGCGATAAACTAACGAGTCCATGTTGCTGGCTATCAATGAAGATCTCGATAATATCATCACCGCTATTCGTAAAAAATAACACCGAATTCGTTTATTCAACCTGGTTTGAAACGTGAACGGTGTTCATGTATACTTGGAGAATGACATATTCAAGGTTAAACTCTACTGAACTACATGTTCCTTCAAGTGGGATCATTGCATTGTTTCTTGGAAACTTTAAACCTTTTTTTAAAATTATCCAAGAAATTTCAAAAGTTTATTATGCCAAATAATTCACGAAATGATTTACGTTTGTGCGACAAATCTTTTGCCACCATAATACTTTTACATAGGAAAACATACGATTAGTTTACCTGTAAACATTCCTTGAGATAATTGATGGAAACCGTTTTCCTGATCATTGCTTTACTACCTATATTACCCCCTCGTTGTACGTCCGTCATGCGTGTAGACTGTAGAAGTTAACTTGAGAGAAAATGATCCCGTTCTATAAGGCGATCATCCTAGGCGAGACTTTAGACATTTTTGAGCGAAACAATCACATCTGTTGTAATCAATTATCGAATCGTCGGATTATCGCAAAGAATGGCCCCAGGCCGCTATTCAACACCTTCTGCAAACACAACTAACTATAATCAATAGGGATAGCCGAAAACAACACGTAGGTAAAGCAGGCTCTTAGTTCGCCCAACAATAAAAAAAATAAGACAAGACTTTTATTCCCTACCGGAGGGAATCGAATGCGATTATTGTAAAAGTTATTGAGTGTAGCTGTAATCCTCAAAAAAATAGATCAAATAAATGAGACAATTCGTCAGTAAAAATATATGTTGCTTATTTAGTTGATCTGTCGTTTTATGACAAGGCCAGCATAACCTAATTCCAGTCCCTCGCTGCGCCCGCCTTCGTTTGGTTTCAACCAGATTTCAGTTTTGCAGAATAAATGTAGGGGATTCACTTGTTCAGTCCGGCAAATCTTTTAGACAACTTCTGTATACTGGGCTGGTAAACGGCTGGATAATGCATACCGGCTATACTGCCGCTATTCGCATAACCGTCATATTTTCTATGGAGTTTCCTATATAAATGGGACTGTTATGCGAAGAGCGGCAGTATAGCAGAAGGAGAAGTTCACAACACCGTGTACTCCGAAGCTGGCTACTGAACTAAGACATGTTTTGTTTTGGCAGCTAAGAAAGATGGCAGCCCCCACGCGAGGCGCGGTGGCATGGCCCTAGTAAGGTAACCTGCCAAAACTAAATTTCTACGAAAAAGCAAGAACATTCGACTCGCAACATTCAGCATGGACAAAGGCGACGAAATAAGGGCATGGAATGGATGCGTGATACCTAGATCTGCAGATTGCTGAATTTCGTAGGTGGCAACCGGAACAGGTTGGATCCAGCTAATTCGGCATCGTAGCTCTGTAAGAAATCTAACGCAAAGAAAAGAAGATTTGGAAGATCTACGACGGAAAGGGCTGGTTTTATTAGAGCGAAGGGTCTATCAACGAAACGGGAGCTCTGTCTTCTTTACCAGAATGCAAAGTCATGTGATAGATTGGAAGGCGATCAACGACAAGATGTGTCTACTGATGATAAAGCTCGTTTCTTCAATTACAGCTTCATCCACGTGCAATGACTGCACGCACTGTGGCGTATGGATCACAAATGAAGCGAGCTACCTGTACCGCTTGGAGAGATTTCCATCCTACAGTTGACGAAATTCGGTAGGCTGCGGTTGGCCAGGCACGTCGTAAATATGTCGGACGACAGTTCGACGAAAACGGACCTCTCTCTTCAAGGATCCCCGGAACCAGAAACAAAGGGGCCCAGCGTGCGAGATAACTCGATCAGGTCGAAAGTGACTTGTGATTTCTTAAAGGCCTGGGAAATTTTGCACGAGTGACCCAAGATTGAGTTGGAGCTTGGAGGTAAACGACTGCTTGGAACAGCACGAGCCTCTATGCTGATGACGACAGCGGTGTGAGTTAACCAGAGATTTCTTAAAGAAAATCCAGTCTGTTTTCCTTGGATTATTGAATTGTTCACTGTTAAACGATGGAATCTAGATATAAACAATGGCATCATCTGATAAACTGGATTCATCAGAGACATACAACCAGCGCCCAAAATCTCTTGCCCAAATGCTTGTTTTCAATATTGCATACATTGACATTGTTAAATGTTAAGTTTTCATGTAGTTACTCACCCCCTGGTTACAGCCGAGCTGCTACATAATGTATGATGAGCGCTGGTATCACATCCGATTAGGACCAACTGGTTGACGGTCCTGCAATACTGCATAAGCGCAGCAAATTTCGATGGTGGTACTTTGTCCTTGTGACCTGTTAAACTTATATAGGTACCACAATTGGGTCTTGATTCCCTGTGATTGTCGGGATTTCCAGTTTTACGACATAAAATTAAAATTTACAAAAATTTATTATCAAGTCAACGGTTTTGTAAAGTAACATACAATGGTGTACTCGCTCTGCTTGTGTTGAAAACTCGTCGTTCTAACTTTAGAATAGAAGGAGGATCCTCTCACTTAATGTATATATGCTGTTCTGGAACTATTGTTGGCAATGTATTGGTGTGAGTGATGGTATCGTATTCTTCCCCACTTCACTGTCTCCTTGTCGGCACAAACAAGAAACAGGTAACCCTTTCTGAGCCGGTAGCTCATAAACTTCGGGCGTATAGCTTCGGGAGGATACTATTCTGTAATTAATTCAAGGTTTTCAATGCAGCTAATCCGTAGTTAATATAGTGTATGGATAATGACTAGACGTGATTGCGAAGCTGGTAGTCTCCACCCTATCACTAGGTGAAGCCGCTCCCGTTTAGTATAGTCTAGAACATCTTGAGGGTGCTGATCAACAGGAAGAAGTTTTGCCAAGGAAAAAGGAAGCCAGTTTTTTGGTCTATTAGATTGTGAGAACTGCTACGAGATACAACCTATGCTGTCTGTTTTGCGAACCTGTGAACTCAGGATCATCGAAGAGATTGAATGTCCTCCGTACAGTGAATCGCAGTCAGGTTTATAGATGTCCACCAGCTCTCTAACCTTCGGTCGATGAATTGTGCGCAATTCTTCCATATGGCACGCAGTAGAGTTCTCTGACTCACCATGCTATTAAAGGCTGTAATGCTCCAACAGGCTTCAATCCAGCTTGCCCTTTTCTGACGACACGATAACGAAGGATAACACGAAACGTGTGATGGTATCGTATACTTCTGTGTCTCGCATTAGCACATCACGATAAAACCTGTGTGCTGCTCGTGTGTTGCTGCAGCTCTGAAAGATTGTATAACCATTGCTATACGTATACGCCTTATTTTTTAAGGCGTTCGTTGCTTAGATTTTGGTGGTCCCGGCTTGCAAGGCCCTCGACTAAGCCCACTGTCTCGCAGAAGGAGCAACGTAATGGTTTTTGTATTTGTTTTAGGTTTCAGCGTGGAGGCTGTCATTGCTACAGGTACACAGCTAGTTCATTATCCTCAATCATTGCTCCATCCTCCAATCAATCTTGTTTCTGTCGACTGCTCTTTCTTGTTCACCATTCAACAGCACATCGAATTTTTTCCAACATCTGGCCACTTCCGATTTTTCCGTAATCAGATTGCTTTCCTTGTCGTTGCACATAACAGGAGTTGAAAAGATCCATCACCAATCAATTTTTCTTTCCTTTAATTTACAAAACCTTAAAAAATCGAAGTTTAGCTATGTGCATATGGTAAATATGTAATAATATATTCTTTTATTAATAATAGTTATACCGATAACTGCAGCGTATAGGTTCTCCAGGACCTTCTATATATATCTGCTGAAAAAAAATTATCTCCTTGGTATAAAGTAATTTCACAGATGAGCCTAATTAAAATGTCACATCCCAGTCTACTCAGCGAACGGATCCAGATTGCTGTCGTACTCCTGTTCAAAAGGATTTCCCGCATCTGCAGCTTTCTTCGCTTCCGCTCCATCGACAGCAAATGGATTTTTGGTATTATCATAACCAACCGAATCTTCCTCTTCCTCGAAAGGATTCTTGGCAGCTGCAGGAGCTGGTGCTACTGCTACTGCTACTTTACCGCTCGCGCTGGTCACCGCCTGAGGATAATTTGCCAACGTTGAGGGTGGTTTCGGACTACCATACGGAGACCGTTTGGGACTGCGATCGTCACGTAGTTTCAGCTGCTGTTGCACTAGAAGAGCTGCTTGATTTCGTTGACGAATGCGCTCTTGTTCCATCAGGCGGAGACGCATTTCACTTTCCTGTGCTTCCAAGCGTACCTGAGCGTGGCGGCCCTCCTCCTGGCGCATTCTAGCCTCAGCTCCTGCGCCGTAGTTTCCGTAGGGCTTGGAACTCGTATCAGCCAGACGTATTTGTTCGGTTCGCTTTGCCAGATTCCGCACGTCGGTCTCAGTGGATGTCGCTAGAGGCTAAAATAAATGAATATTATACATTAGACATCGGTAAAACGATATTTCATTAGACTGCTTACCTCAGAATGACGGTCTTGTTCCTCAACGATGAGCAATTTGTTGAATAAACCTCGACCAAAGTATTCGGCTACCACGGAAAATGGTTCCGAGGATCGATCGAGCAAATTGTGGAACACTTCATGCTGACCACGGGATTCACTCTGAGCTCGAAATGCATCCATTAGTTGAATATTTTTCTTATTGCACACTGGGCAGTCCCGTTCGGTTTCCGAATAACCACGAATGCAGCTGTAAAAGCAGAGATGACTCATTTCGATAACCACATTTTAATCTAGAATTTAACTCACTCTTGATGGTAGGAATGTCTGCACAAGAAAAACAATGCCGGCCAGGATAGAGGTTGTTTGCAGGTATCGCAAACCGTATTCCGGAACTCAACATTACCGTCCTGCAGTTGTTTGATGTGTTTCTTGATGGACACCGATTCTTCGTTGTATTCATGCGTTAGGTCTTCATCGTGCCGTGTCGATTCCTGTTCCTTTTGAAATACCTGCATAAAGTAGTCGCGCACCGGCAACAGTGTTGGTCCATTGTCCACTGCCAGGCAGTTGAGAATCTGCAATGGCGCCTGCAGCTTTTCCTGGGCTGTAAAGAAATCGTAAGAATTTTTGTAGAACATTTCATATATCTGGTATTGGAGGAACTAGATGTATCTTGGGATGGATCTTTCATAGTAGTTGCCCAAGTGTATAATAAAACTTAAATTGTTACTTGGATGGGCTTCAGTAACTGCTGTAGTTGGTTTTGCTGCGGCTAAACGTGATCGAATCTAGTTTGTATCAGACCGGATTACACTCAAGTACTTTTTTTACACGGTTTGTTTTTTCGAATATTGAGAACGGGGCTATTTAGGGACCGTTCATTTATTTCTCAATACGTTTGAGAGAGGCCCGACATTCGTCACGTGTTTTGTAAATGGTCCCTAAATTGGACCGTTCTTGAGTAATCGAAAAAAAACAAACCGTGTAAAAAAAGACTCGAGTGTAATCTTTGTCGAGTACCAATATCCAAAAGCACGTTATAATTTACGAGGTGGAATTCACGACACACTGCTCCGTGTTATTTATGAAACAACTTGTGCTGCTTCTCATTTGAGATGGGTTGGAAGCGGGGTAGGTTTCTTCAGAAGATCCAGAGTAGTTTTGATAGGTCTGCCAAGAAAAACTTCCACTTCTAGTAATTCGAATTGTACCTAGTACCTCATTGGTGACTAAATGAACGTTCATTGAGTTATTAATGAGGTACTAGCATTGTAGCACCATAACCACATAAGATACAAAAGCAAAGTCGTAGGCTTAAACCGTCATTAGACATTACCCTTCTTTATCGACAGACTTCGCAGCCGGCTGTTTAGAGTACAGGAAAATTACGGGGCCAGTGTAACGATCCTACTGACTCTATCAAGCAAGCACCGCCAAGCCGAGGTTCGAACATGTGACGACTGGCTTGTTAGACCAGCATTGTACCTCGAAGCTGCTTTGCACATGGAAATAGCGCATAACCTATGTGCAAAACCATGAAACACAACCACAAAGAATCACCCAAGTCTTGCTTGTTGACCAACAGCAGACGGCCGACTGTGATCAGCAGTCGGGTAGTTGAACACGGTCGAAATCTGGACAATACCGATGATTACCAACGCGATGAAGCACCGAACTGTTTGTCGCGACAATAGTACAACGTAACTCTGCCGAAATGGTTTATTGCGCGAGACAGCGATATTCTGTATCACGGGTATTCAACCCCCACAGCCTGTCTACAGACTCGTGTATTATTACGATATCTGACAAAGTGGAGATTAAAGCAAACTGCTGTTCTGCATATGGGCGGAGTGTGGGAAAATGTGGTTCGATCGGTGAAAACAGCCGAACGTGGCCAGTCTTAGACACTCCACGGAAGCCAAACTTCGAAACGCTAGTGACTGTTATTTACGAAACGGAGGCGATGATAAATTCCAGGCTACTTACTTTCGTGGCACTGGAGTCGTCCGATCAACAGGCGCTTACGCCTAATCATTTTTTATTGGAAGTTCAACTGGGACCAAGACTGTTACACACAAGCAGGTTGTGATAAGTGATTCGAAACAGACACTGAAGAAACCTGCAAGCCGTAGGCAAAATGCGTATTTATCGAGAATAAAATTTGTAATGGGTTTTGATCAGATAAAAAGTTTTCTTTCAGTAATTTTCGTATTCCACTAAGACGCAGGGGCCTTTTAACCCAATGCCCTTCTGGCATACAAAAAAAAGACGCTCATAAAAAGTTCTTACCTATAACCTGTAGCACTTGGGACAGCAGTTTCGGCGGAGCACCAGTATCATTCTTCAACCCATTCAATGCCAGCAACCAAAGAGTGGCATCACTCTGGCCAAGTTTTCTGCAGTATGCCATCAGATTTTCATAATCCTTATTTTTCAAACAGTGCCGTATGATCAAATGGTAAAGTTTGTCTTCCTCGTAGATATACATTACACCGGGCCAGAACTGATACACTCGACACTGGATGAGCACATGATTCTTATCATAACATTCGGCATTGTTTCTCAGCACTTCTAGTAATTTACGCTCGATCGCAGGTTCTTGCTGCCAGCGATACAGATAGTGTTCAATCAAACTGTTGTATACAAATTTACTGCAAGATGGAAGGTTTCTAATCAGATGCTCCAAAAAATCAATCAGCAATTCTTCATCCGAGAAGAGATGGATGAAATCCTCCGGATTATCACATTTGCTGTTGAGTCCATCATCGATCGAGTTATTCCGTTCATCGTTGCCAAAGTGATCTTGCAACAAATTCGTCCCTAACGCATTTCCCGCAACGTAATCTGAGCATAGTTTTTTCAAAAGCTGAATTGTTTCTTCGGGACAGTTTTCCATAAGTAGTAATCCATATTTTTTAATATGTATCTCAGCCTCCGAAAATTCCAACTGTTGTATGTAATTCAAAGCAGCATCATAACGGCGCAGGTCTTCCGTGAGGATACTAAGACACAAGTCGTGTTTTCCGTGTAATTTGGCCAAAGATAGAGCCTGCTCTACGGAGGCATTTCGACAAACTTTTATCGCAACGTCCACATCGAACAAGTTGAGCTTATTTTCATTTTCCAGAAATTGCCGCAACTGTTCCGTACGATCAAGCCGAGTGAAACAGTTTAACAACAACGTTGTATGATCCGCTGATGCACGACCAGATTTATGGATTGCCTGCAGATAGTCCGTTAGATAGTGGATGTGTCGGGCATCCAAGAATCGACGAATTACGTACGATGGCTCTAGAAATCCAATCGTTTTGATGTACTGATCTACCGATCCGGAGAAGTCACCCTTACTGTACAAATGATCACCGTATTGCTTGAAAATTCCAGCCAAACCATCAGCGTCGTATTGATTGCTTTTCGCTATCCGCACCGCAATGTCGTATAAATTCTTTCTAAACAACAAATTTAGCTTGCTTTGCAAATCTTTCTCGTCTAGATGTAGAATCTGTTTGCTTTCCGTTAAAATGTAACATGATCCAAATTCCGTAAGAAATGCAACCACCTCCTCAATGGGACAAGTAAAAACAATAAATTTGTTCTGAATATCAATAACTGTCAGCACATATCCGTTGGCATTTGCACCGCTGGTTCGAGAATTTTTCGACACAATTAACAGATGCGATCGGAACCAATGCAATAGCGTTTTCTTTCCCGCCAGTGCGTAGCAAGGTCCCCTGCCATCTGAGGTGTAGCAATAAATGGCGTCATCTCGACCAACCATAAAATGGCCCTCGTTATGACCCGTCTGCAGTGCACAGCAACCCACCGGTGAATTGATGGTATCCAGTATTACTCGAATTTCCTTATCGCGACTTTGTAAATTATACAGGTAAACACCGGAATCCGAACAGACAAACATTTGAGTGATCTAGAAGTATCAAAACATTAAATCACATATTTAGCCTTACGATAGGTACTTCTCCCATACTTTACTAAAATGCTTAAATGCGATTCCAGTTATTGATGCCGTGCCAGCGGTAAGCTGTTTCAAGGTTTTCGATCGATCTCGACTAGCGTCGCCTCGGTATAGAGAAATGCTCCCCTTTGCAAAACCAATTGCCATAAACTGGCCTCCTTCCGAAATAGCCAAAGCACTTGGAACGGAAACCATCATACGAACGGTGCGAAATAGCTGTGCTCCCGCCACCGGGGATATTTTGTTTAGATTCCATACCTTGTACGATGGTCCGTTTACGTCTTCTCCGACGGTAATAAGCACATTCATTTGCTTCGCAACATCACACAACAGTATGGAACCTTCATGTCCTTTAAAGCTGACCGGTTCCCAAGATCGGGTGAAAGTATGAATCATCCCATCAGCATCGCATATTATAAACAAATTGCTGCCACTGGCAGTCGCTGTGATCCGTGCTCCTTGTAACGTTTGTGCCACTTGCTCCTTGTCGACTCCTTTGCGGAGATCGAAAAAGGTAAACTTCCGCCACTAGTGGAAATATGATAGTTTAATAAATTTGGTTAATAAATCAATAGTTTTACGATATTACCTCGAAAATTGCCATTTATAGGGCGGATAAACTTTTAAGAAACCCAACAGAGAATATTCACCAAAAAAAAAACTATCGATTATTTTGTTTTCTTAGGCTGTGAACCATTTCGCGAAATTTTTTTTTTTTTTTTTTTCTTCTCGCTTGGTTTGGCGCAGACCGAGGGGTCCATATCAGCCATGTCATATCATTGTAACAATGTTTACATTTAGAACTTAGTAAACGAGCGCGTTTTGGAATAAATTCAAATTGAAGAAGTGGTGGTTGTGAACAGTGTTAAATGCTTAATTTTAATTCTTTAAGGAATTTCGCGTATTGTATGATCTTATCTATTTGGTTTTCCGCAAGAATGGAAGTTATGTCAATTTTATTATAGAGAACAGGATATTTACTTCTGATACTATTGTGTTTAGGACAATCATGTAAAATGTGTACCGTGTGTTCCGTTATATTACAGTGTTCACAATTATCATTTGCGATTAAACCCCATAAGCAAAGTCTATCCTTAGTGGCAGTATGGCCTGATCTGAGTCTGTTGATAGTTACTGTGTATTCAGTAGAAATTTCAAAATTTTTAAACCATGGATCCAATGTAAGTTCTGGCATGATTTTGCGGTGATAACATCCTTTGGTTTCAGACAATGTTTTATACCGTTCTTTCCAGAAGCAAATCGTTTCGTTTCTAAAGCTTAGTATCAAGTCATTTTTGGTGAGCGATGTGTCTTCAATGCGTGTTCTTTCTGTACCAAGCTTTGCAGCTTGGTCTGCTCTCTCGTTTCCAGTCAAACCAATGTGCCCTGGAATCCATTGTATTGTGATACTTTCTATGTCTGATTGACTTACTAATCCGAATAGTTTACCAATGAGATAGTTATCCGATGATTTGTCGCCTTGAATTAGCTTGGCTGCACTTTTGGAGTCTGTAAAAATGACCGCCGTCTTAATACGTTTAGTAATTAAGTATTCAACTGCTTTAATGATGGCTATAATCTCAGCGTTCATTATGGTAATTTGGGTTTTCAGTCTTCCACTGTAAGACAGCATTTGTTGTTTGTCGTAGTAGCCGTAGCCAGTTTTACTATTAATTTTTGAACCATCAGTATAAATGTGATATGAATTTTTGTATTGTGTATTAATTATTCTTACAACGATTTGTTTTTGGATGGTAACGTTTGATTTTTTTGTTAAATTATCTATTTCAGATTTAACTGTGATTTTATTTGTTCGTTGATAGTTTATTTTTTTAGCAAGTTGTAATATGTGATAGTTGTTAATGCTTGCAATGTATTCCAGGTAAGTCATGTATTTGTCTTCACTGTCAGTTTGTATGAAATGGTACAAAAAAGGTGTCAATGGGGTATTGTCATTATAAATTAACTTAACTATTTCTTTAAAAGCTAGTATTTCAGCTCTTTCTTTTAGCGGTAAAATGCCTGATTCAGCTAAGATGACGTGGTTAGGAGTGGACTTGAGATATCTCATAGATACTCTAATATACAAGTGTTGGACGGTTTCTAACTTGGAGAATGAGGTTTTGGAGGTTCCTGCAATTACCGTCAGACCGTAATCAAGGTGTGGTTGTACTATTGCTTTTGCAATACGCAACATAGTTTTCGGGTGTGCACCGTTTTTCTTTTTGGCTAGCATTTTAAGTATGTTAATTTTTCGTTTAGCTTTGGCAACTGTAGTTTGTATATGCTTATTGTAATTAAGTTTATAATCTATAAAGATTCCTAAAAATCTATGTATGGTTTTAATTTCAACCGGGAAGTTGTTGAGTTGAATATTTGTGTTTGGATGAAAAGTATTATAAAAAATCATGGCCCCGCTCTTGTCAGGGTTGATTACCATGTCAAGTTCGGAGAAGATATTGGATAATTGTGCCAGGAAAGTATTCATCTTATCGGTAGCATTGCACAAATTATTAGCCTTTACAGAACTGTAAAGTCGTCTGCGTATTGAACTAATATTTTGTCTTGCGTTGATATTGAGTGCGTTTGAATTGTATACATGTTGAATAACGTTGGTGAGAGGGGGCAACCCTGAGGAAGTCCCTTGTTCGTAGTTCTGTTTATTACAGTTCCATCTGCAAGCGTAAGAGAAACATTTCTTAGTTTAAGATAGTGGTAAATCCAATTGGTTATTGATTGTGGAACGTTTCTATTTTCTAGAATTGTTAACAATTTAGTTATATTGACGTTATCGAACGCCTTACTAAGGTCCAGGAAAGTGGCAATAATAGTCTGTCCGTCTCGTTTACTTTGTTTGACATGGGATAACAGTGTATTCATACAGTTAGATGTCGATATCTTACTTTTAAAGCCGAAGGAATATAACGGTATTAATTTGTTTTGTTCAATATATGTAGATAATTTCCGTTTAATGCAAAAATTAACTATTTTCAAAATGACACATAACATTGACAAGGGTCTGTATGAAATAGCTAGATTCGGATCCTTGTTTGGTTTTAAGATGGGAATAATTTTTGTGTTTCTCCAATCTTCAGGGATAGTCCCGTCATTGGCCGTGACCTCCATTATTTCTATAATTCGAGATAGTAAGTGGAAGTTCATATTTTTTAAAATGTAAAATGAGATACCGTCTGTACCAGGAGTTGATGTGCTTTTCTTACTGTTTATTAGTTTTATAACTTCATGAATATTGATTTTTATTGAGTCATTAGTTGGTTTGGGGTAAAAGTCAATTTCTTCCGCTTGTGGGAAGTTGGTGTCCATAAACTGGGTTGCTACTGAGTGGTCATTTAAAAGGCTTACGTTATTTTTTGAAGGAAATCCTCCGCCTATTCTTTTAACGGTATTCCAGAGAGTTTTTTGGTCCATGTCTGGATTAATAGAGTCGATTAGCTCGTTCCAACTTTGTCTGGAAGCTGTCCTAATCATCCTTTTCAGTTTAGCTTTGGATTTCTTGAATTCAATAGGCGTTTTTGACAAGCTATCGCCCGCTTAGAGGCGCTGCATAAAAAAAGTGATGAAAAGTAAAATCGCTGTCAAACTCCATACATTTTTGAAAAAAACTGAAATAAAATGCATTTTTTGATTAACCCTTTCAATTGTCAGGATTTTAGATAGCGAAATATTGGAAGAAATTTGTTTATCTACGTTAAGGTTAGTGAAAATATTCGAATTAATTAACTTTATGGCAGAAAAATGTTAATGTTTGATTTTGTACCGCATAAAACAAAAGTACATAGAGTCAGCTGTAAAGTTTACATATCCTGGATAGAGAATCACCAATTATTTTCAGTCTTCAGCGTTTTCCAATGTGTTTTTAAGCGCTAACGGATTTATTTTTTTGATTAGCATCATCTGCACCAAGAACCAAACATATAACCTATCAGTTCGTAACCATAAATACACTTGCGAAGCTCTAATAATCTCCCGAAGCAGGAACAATATATATCAAATGAAAGGTAATGCTTTTTCTTACCTCTATTATCCATTTTCATCATTCCCACTTTTGGTAATTCAATAAAATATTACATTTAAAGTCGAGTTCCATATAGGTGCCAGCAAGCATTTTGGGAATTGCACTTTTTTTGTAGTTCCAATAATCACAACCAGGTAGCGAACGGTTGCTCTTAGTTTTGCTCGAATTCGCCTATGTAGTTTTCATATGTTTGATTTCGGTAGTATTTAATCAAGTGACTGTTTTTAATCTTGTGTTGTTCATTAATTTCCTTATTCCACCAAGGTTTAGGAATTCGATTGCTATTAGAACGATAGAATTTAGCCTTATTAATTTGTTCTCCCAAAACAGTTATAAGGTCAGCTCCGCAACTTATAGAAGAGGGGTGGAGGTTATTAATATTTTCGATTGCATGTGTTTTGTTTACACATTCAGTAGGAAAGTTATAATTTTTAGTGCCGTTTTGGATGCTGAATTTTATTATTTTATGGTTGCTAAAAATTTCATCGTGAATAACATTCCAGTCAATTTTACATGCTATTTCAGGAGAAGCGAAGGTAAGATCAATAACCGACGGTTGACTATCTGGAGGTTTAATAAGCGTAGCGGTACCGTCATTGAGCATGACTAGGTCTGTATTATCAAAAAGATTAGCAATCAGTTCACCTCGGGGACAGGTAGAACGTTGCGGATTCCAAGTTTGGTTATGTGCGTTAAAATCACCCGCAATTATTGTGTTTAAATTAAATTTTTCTATCTCATATATGATTTTATTTAATGGATCTCTTATTTCATGGTTTCGAATTGGCAATGGTGGTACATAAATAGATGTTATAATCATTGTTGGTTCTGTGTTTAAAGTTTTAATGGCTATTGCTTCTACTGGGTTGTGTTGTGGGAGTTTTACTATTTCAAACCTTAGTTCTTTTCTAATTAAAATTCCTACCCCACCGTATCCAGCGGGTCTTGAGTGCTTAATAAATGTATATCCCTTAAAATCAAAGTTTTCATTAGGTCTCATCCAAATTTCTTGTAATAGTGCGATATCGATTTTATTTTTTGAAAGGAAGTGTATAAGTAATTTACGTGTATCTGTGGGTCTGATGCTAGTAATGTTGTGTTGCATGATGTTTAAATTTTTGTATTTATCCATTGTTGGTTGAAAGAGGGATATGATCGTTATTTAACTGTATTACTTCCGGATTTAATAAGGATTGTATTTGGTCGCTTATGTCAATCAAGAAAATGTCAGAGTCTATTGAGTTTTTACGATGTTTATACTGTTCTGAATGTTTGATGATAGAAGAGTGTATTGTTTTGATCTTATGCATTAGAGTATTTAAATTTAGTTCTTTAAAAAGTTGTTCCTTTACCTGTTTAACGATGTTATCAAACTCTATTCTATCCAAGGAATCGTTTGTATGCGACCGTTGGTTAGTGGTGACGTTTGCTAAGGTTCGTTGGTACTGAAGCTGTGTGAAGTTGTTAAAATTTCGTGTTTGTGGTTCTGTTACGGGCTGTTGATCGGGGAGTTGTGGAAAATCTCTTATTGAATCGATTCTGTGTTGTACCCTCTGATATTTAGGGAACTTGTTTGCGGCTTCGAGAAACGTGAGCTTATCAGTCGCCATAGCATAGCGAATCTTATCTTGCCTGGCTCTTTCCGGGCAATCTCTGCTATTTGCTGGATGTGCACCAAAGCAATGCACGCACTTGGGTGTTGTAGTACATTCTTTATCACTATGATTGTGACCACAATTGACGCAACGGGGCTCTTTGGTTCGGCAAGCTTTGGATTTATGCCCGTATCTCCAACATAGGCTACACATTTTAAGCGGAAAAATATAATAGTCGACTTTTGTATCAATTCCAAAGATTGAAACTTGATCGGGGAGCGTTTGTCCTTCAACATAAATTTTAACAGTGTATGTGGGTACAAGGTTATCATCAATCTTTCTGCTTATACGTTCTATCTTTGTCACTTTCTTGTTTCCTGCGTTCATGTTTTCTAGGATTTCTGCTTCTGAAAGCGAAGGGGGTACATTTCGAATGACTCCGATTGTTTCTCTTAGCATGTTCGGGATATAGATTTGTAACTTAAATTCGTCTGTTAATATTTTTGAGTTTAGAAGAACTTCAGCGTCTCTGGGTTTATCAAATGATATTCTAAATCGTCCTTGTCCTGCTGCCTTTAATTCTTTGTATTTTTTTATACCGACTTTATATAAGATTTTTGCAAGTTCCATCGGGTGAATTGTTTTTGGGGTTGTTTTATTTTCGGTTTTGTTTTCATCTGGTAGTTTTTGTCTCTCAATAAAGAAAATGGTGCTGGTTGTATTTTTAATCCAGTTATCTTTGTATACTTTGTTTAATGATGGATTTGTGTTCTTTGTTTTCTGTAGTTGTTCTGTTGTATTGGAATTAATTTGGGTTTTGTGATTTTGTGAACTGGTTGATTGATTCGGAAAATCGTCTGTAATCATTTTATCTGTGATGTCCTCTTGAGATTTGGTATTCTTATCTGTTTTTTTCTCTTTTATCTTTTTGTTAGCCATATTTCTGTTCTTTTTATTTACAGTACCTTCAGACTCGTCATCGCTTATTTCATATCTACGACGTAAATTTCTTCTTTCTTTTTCTATGTTAATCCGAGAATCATCGAGCTGCTGGGGGTCCAGGCAGTCCTCAAATCCTCCAAAATCGCTATCTTCGCTATTCATACACTGTACACAACTTACACTAATGCTTACATAAGAAACTGAAGAAAACTAAGATAAGAGAATACAATATATCTAGTTGAAATATTTAAACGTTCGATTTATTATAACTTTTTCACATCCGCCAAACTTGTTGAAAATATTCGAAAATTTTAGAAGCAAAAAACCACGTGTCGCGTAAAAGAAAAAATGGCCGATACTTTCCGATCTTTCCACTGCGAGGTTTTGAGCGAGAATGTTCGCGAAATTTTTAACTTTTTGGTTAAAATTTGACAGTTCGATGGTTATTTCTCCTTGAGTGGTTAAAATCAGTTCAGAATGTGAACCATTTCATATTTGACGGATTGATAGTTTTTTTTTGCTCAATGAGAGCATATAAGGTGAGGATGAAAATATTGTTTTTTCTGTCCGAGTTAAAATCGGAGGAATTTTTGATTTTCATTTGCTTTTTTTGATAGATAAAATTCATCTCATTTCAATCCGGGTTGTTTGAACAAATTTGTAATGCGATAAGCATCCATACCAATGTAAAACAAATCTATCGAAAAATCAGCGAAACTTGTCGAAGCTCTCTTCCTCACCTGTGCATATCTCATTGGCTCTCAGAACTTGGTTAAAACTAACCATGCTCCCGAGCAGGGTTATTTTCGGAAAACCATCGAACTGTCAAATTTTAACCAAAAAGTTAAAAATTTCGCGAAATGGTTCACAGCCTTATCAACAAAAGGTGCAGCTGTCAACATAAGCGCAAGTTCAGGGGTGTGCCGTTTTCTTTCTTTTTTTGCGGTGTTACACCGGTGTAAAAATTTTACACTGAAACAGCAAAATACAGGGCTATGGTGTGCTTGTCAAACTCCATATATTCGATGCGTTACTGACACCCCATCGACATCTCTATATCGAACTGCAGTAAACGTCAGCGACAGCATGTCCGGGGCTCAAAATTTGACAGCGGGCCCAAATCAAACTGCTGGCAGTTGAGTGAAACGCAGTGCTGACATGCTACCTCATTTTCGCACACACGAGATGTTGGCGGCGAAAACATGGTTGTCTGCCGATGGGTTGGAATAATGTTTACTTTTATTGTTGGTTCGATAGATTGTATAATCAAACAACACACTACTGTTTTACCTGACGCACTGCGAATATGCGTGTTATTGAAATAAAACGTCACCATGCGTTTTATTCGTTTATAACGCATATGCAGCTAATATCGATAACAACCGATTTTTTATAAGTTGTGCTTTTGTTATTGCATTTAACTTGTAAAAAGTTGTATAAATAACAATTCAGTTTCACAATACAATTATTGCGTACTACTAGCACTTGCAAAATAACGTTTAAGTACGTTATTTTTAGTGATCAAAATCAACGATATTTTCGATACAAGGGCGATATTTTTCGAAACCTTTCGAACCAACACGATACCGCGAATACAACGCTATGCGCAGTGAGTCAGGTAACACAGTAGTGCTATAGCGACGCCTTGGTGAAAACATGAATACTTTGATATGCATTGACAGGCATTGAAAATCAAAATCAATCCTCTTAGTGATGTGAGCGCCACGTAGTGGGAGCATTACCACTTACTTTCAAAATGGCGGCTGAGCTTTTACACACGTTGCGAGATTAAGATGAATGTCTGTTCTCTGTGCTTAACCTTCTGTTTTTATACGACAGACTTTCCAGCTGTTAGAGTACCAGGACAATTGCAAAGCATGTCCATAGCGAAATCTTTTCCTGAGGTTGGCATCATGCCTAGAGACAAACTGGAAGGTTCAGCAATAACATTTATGTGTAAAAAAAGTTTTGTTCTTGGATGGAAAATAATTATGGCTTTAGTTTTCAAAAGGTCGCATAATCAACCCTTTTGCATGCATTATGCGACCTTTTGAAAACTAAAGCCACAATATTGATTTTATTGTTGATGCTTAACTAACAATCGGTCATTTTTTCTCAGTGTGGTGAAGTGACATTTAGCAGTGTTTTTCCACTGGGGTTGAAATTGACAGCAGCATTGTCACGTTTTTGACAACTTTCTTGAAGGAAAAAAATCGTGCGAGCGGGATAAGCTAATGCGGTATTGCGACAGAGTAAAAGGAACAAAACGTCTGGAGGCCGCGAACTCTGTGCAATCTGCAATCATCCCGTCGTCGTCGTCGTCACGTCAGAAAAGTTTTTCGCTGCTGCAATCCGCGCGAGTCATCGTCATTGTCGTTTGCGTATGGTGCTCGTGCAGTGAAAAGATTTTCATCATCTTTCCTTACTAATCAGTGTGCCAACATCTGGAATAATTCCTGGAACTGAATCCGGATGGACCGTTCCTGAGAAAATAGAAATCGTGATGTGTGATCGCTAGGTGACTGTGTGCCGCTTTGGAGTGGCTTCAAGTTCGACATTCCGAATTTTGCCGTCCACAGCAAAAGAAAGATGGTCGACGAAAATTAAAACGCATATTCGCCTGCCTACTTGTCATCGTACATCGTAGGTATTATTTTTTCTGATTACCGTGAGTCCCGCACTAGTGGTTCAATCAAGGAAATATTTTTCTTTGATGTAGGTGCGGATATGCACCGAAATAGTCATGACTCATTTTGAAGAAACAGCTGGAATAATTTAATATGCAATAGAGAAATGTGGAATTTTGGTATTGCTTCATTCAATGACGGACAAATACACTAGAATATAGTTTAATGTTTAACCTTGATGCAACAAGCACATAGAATAGAAGGAAAATTTAATCCTTTTTGTCCTTCAAAAGTTTCAAGGAGCAGCTAAACTCGTGGCCAATTAAAAAATTTACTCGTGTCACTTTTCCTTCGCTGAAAAATCTGCTCGTAGCTGTGTGTGAGAGTAAAGTGTGCAAACGAAGAGAAGAAAAGTTTCAAAAAAAAAAAATACTGCTCGAAAGAGGAAGACCAACGGTTAAAGAATAGCGTGTTCGCTGTCGCGTTCAGCGGCGCGGCGACAGAATTAATCTGTTCCACGGAAGTAAGGTCATCTGACCCTTTTGTACCGGTTAGTGAAGTGTAAGTGAGACTGACTGCTTCGGTGAAAATGTGGAATCCGTCGTACGAAATTGTCGTGGAAACACTGACTGGGTCGGAGTTCGAAGTCACTGTTAGTGATCGAGACACCGTCGGGTACATCAAGTCCAAAATACAGAAATATGAAGGTAAGATTTTTATTACTTATGTAACGGAAAAAATGCATTATGCATTTGCTAACTATGCCACCAAGTACCTATGTAAACCTATTAGACTATTATTTACGAATTAATTTACGATTAGTCATAACAGTAGGGGTTTTCAAAGTATCGCGCCATTGCGTCGTAATCTGGCGCGACGTACGTTAATCTCTACTTCCCCATTATGGCGCTTGGTTCAACGGGTTTTCAAAGTGCCTTGTTGTTTTCACCGTTTGTTATTCACCCATTGATGATAATAACAAAAATTGCGACTTGGCCCACATTATTTGGCGTTGCTTTACAACACCTCCTACCTATTCGCACAAGCGAGTCATTTTTCGGTCAATACTCGACCATCTCGACAGCAGCAGCATAGGCGCAAAGCGCAATGCTCTCAACCAGAGTTAGCTGCCTGGTGAGGGGATGGTGCGCTGGCCATTTAAGTTTAAACTTTTTGTTTGTTTACAAGCAGGTTTGGCTGATCAAGTGAATAACATTTTGGTTCAACATACGCGGAGAGTGGTTTTCTGGTTTTCTCCAATGCATGAAAAGATTTATTTTATTCCGTTGGATTAAACAACATTTTATTCAATGCTGTTTTCTCCATACAACCTTTTCCCAGATACATATATTGTTTAAAAGTAAACTGTGTCGTTTTTACCTTTAACTGGTCAAAAGAACTGGACAAAGAACTATTCTCCAGCAGAATTTTTACTGCTGTACAATTTCGTAGGATTTTGTTTCTCTATTGGGTACATTCTCCACTGCGGCCAGCAATTTGATCTATTGTGGCGATTTCGCAGGATTCCTGACGCAGATGCTTGTGATGGATCTTCACTTGAGCCTGAATGCCCGCCCTCTGATTCCTATAATAAGATTTTTGGCAGCCCCAATGGACGGAACTGGTTACAATCTGTAAAAGAAGAACTAAACTCCATGAAGCAAAACGATGTCTGGCGTCTAGTGGTTTGTTTTGTTGATCAAGACGAATCGTTCAAGATACATGCACTACGAAGCAACCATATCGAGAACCACTGGGGAGTGAATGTACGCAACATGCTGTGTGTTCATTCGGATATCACTTACTCCGTAGTATACCTTGGCAGATATCAATAGAATCCCGCAGACCTCCACTGACAGTCACTAAAAAGAATTGTTCGCTACTTGAAGCTACAGCACTCCAAGAAGGATGCTGTAGAACAAAAATCTGTTAATGGATTCGTGTTTCAAGTTTTTGACTGCACAGTTTCCTGGGCTGACCGAAAGCAGTACACCTTTACTGTCTCGGAATGCTTATGGTTGGAAGGAATTCTCTTGGATCTTAAAATGATTAATCCTTCATAATTTACGAAGACAACCATGGCTATATTTTAATAGCGAAGAACGTAAAAGGCAAATGGACAAATAAAAATAAAAAGATAACACAACGAGAAATGGTTTCACGGTCCAGTTACAGCTATACTACGCGTTACAATCATTTTCTAGAAAAACAATTGGTTAATTAACAACTCAAGAGACAGAAGTTGTAGTTTTCATTGCTTTCGAAGACGAAATAGGCATAGGCAAATTTCAAGCCAACACCATTGTCCATCATGGTATCACCAAACGAGGTCGAGTTTACCTTTCACGCAAACCGGATCTCAACGTTTTCACAATCGAAACGATCGACAAATTCTATGCAACACACTAATCCAATCGGTATAACGAAAATCCGAGCCTTTGAGAGAGAAACTCTGATCCAGATTTCAAAGTTTTCTTGGGCGCTGTACCAAAACACTAGTGAAACCCAGTTAATGTCCTGCGTACTGTCCGAATAGGCCGGTAACTTATGCCGCACTTCCCTAGGTCGATGCCTTTTAATTTTGCGTAGTTATCCTCGAGGCTGGTAATTACGGAATGACATACTAAAATTTCATCGCCACGTTTTCTTGCATATCGCTTTGTCAGACGTATACTCCACGTGAAAGTCGCCGCAGCATCCTGTTAAAAGTTGATCGTCAACACAGACCCCCGGCACATCGCCATTTTTCTAGGACTGAAATCTAAACGTCATAAATTGAGGGCGGGAAATCACTTCATAGCAATTCTATAGAACGGCCTTTGTTGTTTGCGGCCTAGCATCGACCATCGAGCATATACTAATAACGATAATCCGAAACGGGACGCTTTACAAGGACTCGCGAAAAAAGTAATGCAAGGTTGCCTGCTTTTACCGAAATTTGTTCCAGAAGAGAAGTGATAGAGCATCTGCGAAAGCTTTTTGGGAATCCTCAAAAACTACTTAAAACCTTAATGATTAAAGTGTGACAAACAGAACCACCAAATTTGTAGAAATTGTAGATTTTCCTTTGTTTCGTAAGCAGTGTTAAATACATGTATGACCACCTGGAGGCAGCCAAACGGTCTGATCATTTTAATAATCCAAAGCTCTTGCAAGAATTGGTTAACAAGTTGCCGTCGGATTACAAGCTCGACTGGGTGTACTTCAAACGTGGTAAAAGTGAAACGCTCCTGAGACTTTTTACGGATTTTATCAACGAAATTGTTTCTTAACTATCGGAAGTACCAGTCTGGTAACCAAATAGAGTAATCCAGCACGCAAAAAATCCTAAAAAAAATAATTCGTTCTCACACTCCGAGCTCTGCTTGTACGTCCGGTCGCATGTATAATCCGTCCAGCAACCGTCGCTACAGAAAACCAGAAACCCCTGCAATGTTTGCATATGTACGGACCACAAACTACGGTTTCACCAGGATTTCGCGAAACTATCGCTGCAGGATCGCATCAAGGTGAAGGATAAATACAAATTATGCCACATCTGTTTAAGCGATCACGGAAAAGCACAATGTACGTTCAATTCTCGGTATAGGAAAGAACTCCGAACACCTCTAGAGCGTCTGCTAAAAGACAATACACACTGGGCAGGGCTGTCTTGCTCTTTGTGCACCGATTTTACTTATTTGATCGTCTTCCTCTGTCAAAGTTTGAAATAAGTTCTTTATTGGGCATTAAAAAAGCTAATTATTATCTATAAAATTAATAAATTAAATATTGTTTTATCTTTTGTATTTACGGTGCACTTCCAGTTCACACCTATTGATGCACTTAGAGCGCTCTTTGTGTAGCACTCGGTGTAAACCGGGAGTGCGTCGTAAATCCAGAAGATAGGGCAATACTTAATTCAACAATTTTGTAGATAATAATAAGTTCCATAACTGCCCAATATACAACTTTTTCAAATTTTTCTTGACACACAAATAAGTAAAATCGGACCACAAAGTGTAGGACAGACGCTGGGATTAAACCGCCGATAATCAGAGGCTATTCTATCGCTCCAAGACTATCCTCTTCGATTTGTTGTTGACACATTACGATCTCAATATACAAATCACCGTTGCAGGTGATGCTTCTAAGAACAATTTGGGAGCAGTAATAATACTGTGATCCACGAATGGCGCAGTGAAGGCTAAAGGAGCAAACAGAATGCTGCGTCAACGCGTCCGTCAGCGTTATTCTGACAGTTTTCCCAAGGGTTTACTGTCAAATTGACGCTGACGGATGCGTTGACGCAGCATTCTGTTTGGCCCTTAACGCACACGCTGTGTAAGTTTGCTGACGCCAGCTAAATAGAATTGTTGATAAATCCGTACGCCAACAAGCCGTTACTGAAAATTTTCGGAAACAAAAAAGGGTATTACAGTTTACATAGCAAATCGCTTTCAACGTTAAGTACTTACGCTCCTATTCTACGACTTCCAGTTCGGGCCGACTTCAAGACCGGATGAAGACGATCCTTGACGATTCCATCTGCTCTGCTAATCACATTTGAAAAAATAATCAAGGAGACGAATCGTGATCCATTACTACAAGGGATAATCACACATATCAAACAAGGTTGGCCACAGACTGCAAGCCAGCAACAGGATCCCAGTGTTCGCCCGACCAAACAACCTGCAGATCATCCAAGATTGCATAATGTTTAATAACAGGGACGTTATTCTAGCACATTTCCGCAAGCGCATTATCTGTAAACTATTTTGAAGACATCCGAGGAAGGAGTGCATGAAGGTGTTGGCTAAAAACTTCGTTTACTGAAATATGAAACAAACGGAATCTGCCGCCTGGCGATTGCTCCGTACCATCCGCAATCGAATAGCCAAGCAAAAAAGTTTGTTTACACACACAAAAGGGGACTTAACAAGCTTGTCAAGGAGAACACAAGGCTACTTCCCAGGAACTTCAGATTCTGCTCTTAACGTATCACTCAACACAGACTGAATCGGAACGCTCCCGATGGAAAACCACCCGCTGATCTGTTCCTAGGAAAGTCGATTCGCACTGTTACGATTTAATCTACGCAGAGGTTCACTGGCACAATATATCCGAGTGAGTTTTTTGAACGATTAAGAAAGGCAAGGCCAAGTGATTCTACTGGACAGTGGACGTCTCATTCGCTCGCAAACCGATCAGTTAAAACACCGATAGGATGTTTGTGAAATATAAACAGACTCTTCAACCCTGCCATTATCTATTCTGCTAGATGAGAGTCTTTCAATCTGTAACAAATGGTTCCAGTTATTCCAAACTTTCTGGAAAAACGGGCTAACCCTGTAAATAAAGATGCGTTTCCAAATGCTCCTGATCCGGATAACGATTTCTAGGACGCAGAATGGTGCTTCTCACCCTTGTGATCAGCCTAACCGTACAGTCTGTAGTTTTAAGATTTAATCTTGGTTGGTATGGCTGGCATGGCTGTTATGAAAACTTAAGCCAGCTTTGACTTACTGTCATGGTTATATAAATAACAACTCTGAACATTTATATGATACGTTTAACAACCACCGAACGAGCAAGTAGTAATAAATGCAAAGCTACATGCAAGCGAAATGATTATTCTCTTCATGAAAATGTATTCATTGCGTTCTGATAGACAGAAAGAAAGCAATAAGGGCATCGTCATAAACAGAATTATTGCTTTGACCATAGAAACTGCCTTTGAAATCCAAAATTGAATGACTATTACATGAACCTTAAGACTCGCTTAGATTATCTTGTTTTTTGTTATGGTTTCGAGTGCAACCGTAACTAGCATATCACATAGTTTTGAAAGGAAAAGGTTAGTCTAGATTTTGATTATTTTTGCAATCGAAATCTGACCGACAAATCTGATAAAATCGTTCATCTGCTAATTTGCAAGTTTAAAGTTAAAAACTCAATAGAAATAGTTTTATGATATTTATTCGAATCGTAATATATGTACTGGATTCCAGCCCGAATCTCCTATTGACTTTCACCAGATTGCGGGAGACTACCAATAATAAATGCTCTCATTTATAACTCACTTCAGTTGCTGCAGCCAGCTATGATGACCATTATCACTGCCTGGCAATATTTACCGACGAGGCAAACAGAAAAACGAACTTATCACCATCCACGGCCGGCACGGTCCGAAGAAGCGATAGCAACAAGTCAAAATGCATACGTACGTAAAGTTATTTTCCGTCACATGACGCCAGCCAGCCAGCCAGCAGCAGCGGTCTGTCGCCGGACGTAGCAAATTAGCCGTTTTTGTTCGTGGTAATGGTTCTGAAAATAACCCGAAATTGACCAGTTCCTTGAAGTCACCGAAGAGTTTACCACGGTGAGACTTCAGGAATCAGCAGCAGTGTGTGAGACATTCTTTCTGCTTTGAAATGTTACGGCTGACTAATTGCAATTAATTGCAACTGACAGTTCAAAAATTATGATCCTCTTTCATCAAAAGTGTTACTCTAACCGACATATATTGTGTGATTTTTGCGATAATGAATCTGTTTTGCTGTATCATGGCACACAAACACTAATGAAAAGTTACTGGTCAAGGTCGAGCCACGTCAAACTTTTGCGCGTGTGGCTGATTCGCGAGAAAGTGCGCATTCAATGTAAAGCAGCTGTGGGGAAAAAATAAGCCAGAAAAGAGTTAGCTTAATTGGCTTCATTTAAGCTGTTCTATTTCATATTTTCTATTATGGATATAATTCAACAGAGTAAGAGAAATTGTTGTTTAAAATTTAAATGGACGAATGCAAACCAAAAACTGCAGTTATAAAAATCGTTTGTTTCAAGTCATCAATAAACTAACATTTGAACACCATTTCGCAGGGATTCCGGTTAACCAGCAACATCTGCTGTACAACCACAAAGAATTGAACGATGCAACGGAAATGAAGGATATCCCGCTGGTGAATGGCTCTCGGTTGAAGCTGGTACTGGGAATGAAAGGAGGGCCCATTTCCTCCAAGCGCGTTGTAACCATTTCCGACTATGAAAATTGGTTCGACATGAGTGACATGCTTTCTAGGTGAGTATCCAACGGAAAAAAAATTCTAGTTTAATTCATTAGGAACCGTAGCTTTCTATTCTATTCTAACAAAACTTTAAAATTTGCAAACTACTTACTTATATTTCTTCTCCAAATATTTATTTAATTATAAGGGGGGCGGGGCGTGACAAAAACTAATTTGCAATGGCTTAACTAGAACCGTCAATTAGCATATTTACGTGAACGAGTGTCTGGAAAAACGTCTGCTGTCACAATTGCCGTGCCGCTTTGATATACTGCCATTACGGAACAAAGGCCACGGAGTGGTATGTTTCCGTGCAATGTGCACGTGGTGTCCTAACACAAGAACTCTCCCAACATGCCACAAATCTGCACAATTAGGAAATATTTGGCCCTCGTTAAATGAAACCTCAAGAAAATTCAAAAACTGTTGGGAGCAAAAAGAATTTTAAGGCAAACTGGCAGAACGTCAGGCCAACAAAGTGAACGAAGTGACCGTACAGAATCTGATAGCAGCCGGCTTGTTATTTTCTTATTCATTGTACACAAAATGCAATTTTCCGTCTTAATCCCAATGAGCAAAATTGATACAGCAGTTGAGAAATCCATCCACACAAAGGGAAAGAGATCAAAAACCAAAAAAAGTACTTTTGAAGAAGATTTTATAGACGTGCCGTCTTTCCGGGAACCAAACGTCGACTCGGACCAATAAGACAAAGACTAAAGAACCGAACCAGTGCTCACTGCATGTTAGTTGCAAAAGTGATACGCCAGAGCAGGGAAAGAGTTTGCTTTGATCGGTACGATACGAGAATTGTCTTCAAAACAAGCAACGGAATTGAAAATCGGACCGTGCCAACTCCAATTATGTGTGATGACAAGAATGATCTGATGACCGAAGTACCAGGAGTTAGTAACATTATTTTAGTGGGTTTTGACTGTTGAACATTGTGGAGTCATAGATAAAAACAGAATAGAGGTTGATGGACATTCTTCAACCCTGTATACAAAATTCTTGCCCACATCCATAGTTTATGAAGCAGCTGAGGCCATTACCGCAAACTTATTGGCGAATACTAGTGCAATTTTGAAGAAGGACACTTTCACACGGCCAAATATTCACTTTGCGACAGATCTTCAACAAATTCCGGAATTCAACTTCTAGATTCACAGTTCATTCATGAACTTCAAGGCGGCGTACGGTTCAGTTAAGCAAAACGAATTTTAGCGGGTTGTACTAGTTTTTTTTATGAAATACATGGCAAAGTTGCAGAAGGAGGCGGAACGGAAGTTAATGCCCATACCCATGTACATGGGCGAGAAACGCTGGCAACGGTCTACACTGAATTATTTCTATGTTTTGGGTGGAGGAAAAGCTGACGGAGGAATGGATGGAAAGAATTGTTTGTCCCATCTACAAAAAGGGTGATCGGCTCAATTACTACAGCTATCACGGCATACGCTAGTAAATGTCACATAAAATAAAATACTCTTCCAAATTCTGCTATGCCGGCTGTCATCGATAACACAAGGTTTCGTAGGAAATATTAGGCAGGCCTCATGGGAGCTCTTAAATTTTTACCAGCGGACAGATCTTGCAGAAATGTCAGAAGTACAACGAGCCCACGCATCACGTTTTCATTGACTTCAAAGCAGTATACGATACAGTCGATCGAAGTTAGCTATGATCCAGCCAAGGCCCTGGTCCCAGGTCGCTGAGTCGATCCACGGTCGACGTTCCAGTATCTCAGACCATAACGTAGGATGGTCGGCCTCCCAGCCGAATATCCAAAGTAGCGTGGGTGACGGCGGTTTAGAGGTCGGGGAGGAAGTGACGGTTACGAACGAGAAACTCATTGAGATCGCTAAATCCCTAAAGGTGAGCAAGGCACCGGGGCCAGACGGAATCCCGAATATGGTCATTAAAGTGGCTATTCTAGAGGCTCCCGAGTTCTTCGGGGCAGTATTGAGTGGATGCCTGAAAGCTGGCAACTTCCCGGACAGATGGATGCGACAGAACCTGGTCCTATTGCCGAAGCCGGGAAAACCTCCGGGCGTCCCCTCGTCATATAGGCTGATCTGTCTGCTCGATACTGCCGGCAAGCAGAGGGTTATCCTTAACAGACTCGTACAGTACACTGAGGGTACAAACAGCCTGTCAAGCAACCAATTCGGCTTCCGAAAAGGCAAATCTACGGTGGATGCCATCTTGTCTGTCACTAAGACAGCCGAGGTGGCAATCCAGCGCAAGAGGACAGGTATCCGCTATTGCACAGTTGTCACATTCGACGTGAAAAATGCGTTTAATAGCGCTAGCTGGGACTCCATAGCCAACTCGCTTCGGAACGTCCAAGTGCCGGTGTCGCTGTACAGGATTCTGGAAAATGATTTCCCGAATCGTGTGCTATGCCACAACACGGAGGACACGGGTCAGAAGTGCGTTCCAATCACCGCAGGAGTTCCACAAGGTTCCATACTGGGCCCGGTGTTGTGGAACGTCATGCATGACGAGATGTTGAAGCTAAAGTTCCCGGTAGGGGTGGTGATTGTCGGCTTTGCGGACGACATCACCTTGAAAGTCTACGGTGAATCTATGAGAGAAGTTGAGTTGACGGCTGCCCACTGTATAAGCATTATTAAAAGGATCATAAAACGGAGGTTATTGTAGTGAACAACCGCAAGTCGGTGCAGCAAGCAAATTTCAGCATCGGGGACTGCACTATTTCGTCAACGCGGTCCTTAAAACTCCTGGGAGTCATGGTCGACGACAAGCTCAAGTTCGGGAGCCACGTCTACTATGCCTGCAAGAAGGCTTCCACGGCTATTTCGGCATTGTCTCGTATGATGTCTAATAGCTCTGCGGTATATGGCAACAAGCGAAGGCTATTAGCCAACGTGGTCCAGTCCATACTCAGGTATGGCGGGCCGGTGTTGTCATCGGCGTTAGGTACCAGAAGCTATCTCACCAAGCTGGAAAGCACCTATCGTCTCATGTGGTAGTTCGTATCGCACAGTTTCACATGACGCAATCTGCGTCTTAGCGGGTATGATGCCTATTGGCATCATCATCAGCAAGGACGTAGAGTGCTTCAACCAACGTGGAACTAGGGGCATATGGAGTACCACAAGATCGGCCTCGATGACCACATAGCAGCTGACATGGTCTAATTCCACAAAAGGCCGGTGAACACACCGACTTATCCCGGAACTATCCGGGTGGGTCAACAAGAGCCACGGCGAAGTCAACTTCCACCTGACACAGATTCTGTCAGGGCATGGTTGTTTTAGACAGTATCTGCACAAGTGATCGATGGCAGTGAGCGGAAAGGACACTACTCCGGATAACTTAGTCCAAAGAATGTGTTCCACCTAGGACGTCTGGGGAGCGGACAATGCGGCTGCTGCCCAGATTGTACTTGAGCTACAAAACCGCTGGAGAGCCGACCAACACCGAATAAGCAGCCTAACTACTATAGTCCAGTAGTTTTTTAAGAGAGTGCGTTAGGCACAATAGGCTCTCCCTGAAGTAATGCCAATAACGTGGTGCCAGGGGGGATTGAGACTGGAGATGCGAGTAGGGTCTTAGTGGGATACCTAACCCCACTTCCCTACTCGTAAAAAAACCAGCTATGACATATTATGCACAAACACGGTTTTCCGGACAAACTGACGTCACTGATAAGTGCTACATTGGATCAAGTAATATGTTTTGAAGGTTGAGACAAGATGACGACTTATCCTGCATGCTATTCAACATCGCTCTTAAACGGGTTATCCGACGAACGAGCATTGAAACGAGAAGCACGATTTCCAACTTCTAGGCTTCGCAAAAGACTTTGATGTCATAGCCAGAAACTTTGTTCCACAGGCAATCTACGTCAGACTGAAAGCGAGATCTAGCAGAATTGGGCTAAAAATAAATGCGTCGAAGGTCAAATACATAAAAGGAAGAGGCTCAGAGGAGATAAACGCGCTCCTTTTCTGGACTGTATAACTGCTGACATGGACGAACTGAAAGTGGTAGACGAGTTCGAGTATTTAGGATCGTTGGTGACCGTGGATAACAACACTAGTAAGGAGTTCCAGCGGCGCATTCAGACGCGAAATTGGACCTACTTTACGCTTCGCAAAACACTACGATCAAGATGCTTACGCCGCCGTATAAAGCTGACAATGTGCAAAAGCTTCATTAAAACGGTAGTTCTCAATGAACTTGAGGCTGTGACGCTACCCATAAAGGACATAAGTGCCCTTGCCCTGTTCGAGCGGAAGTTACGGAGTACAAACTGAAAGCGGAGAGTGGTAGAGGCGTATGAATCACGAGCTACAGGCACTGCTGGGAGAGATTTCCATCGTACATCTGATGAAAGTCGGTAGGCTACGGTGAACTGAACAACAGTGGGACGAGAATCTCTTCAACAACTCCACCGGCACCAGGAACAGAAAGCCTCAACGTGCGAGTGGGTCGAGTGATGAATCGAAAGCGGATCTCGTCGATACCGTCTCGTTCTACCTGTCCAACATGAATGAAGGAGTGCAAATTTACACAGTGTAGACGGACCTGAAAGCAGCGTTCGACCGGGTGGATCACGGCACCCTCCTTGTTAGGCTGTAGTTTCCGCATCGTTCTACTAGTGGCTACACTCGTACCTAACGCACCGTAAGCTGAGTGTGAAGATCGTGTCCGAGTTTTCTAACTCGTGCTGCAAAAACTCTGGTGTACCACAGGGGAGCAATCTTGGACCACAGTGGTGCCACCACTGCTTTTTTCTCTTTTCATAAATGGACTGTCAGCTCTCCTGTCACCTGGCTGTCGGTCTTTTTATGCTGACGATGTAAAAATCTTCAAGGTAAATAAAATGGACTACGACTGCATTAAACTGCAACGCCTTGTGGATAAATTTGAAGATTGTTGCTCTAGTAACATGCTTTCCGTCAGCATCTCTAAATGCTTCGCCATCTCCTTTCACCGTAAAAATAAACCTATAAGCTAACTTTCCGTGTACACTGCAACGACGTTATCTCCAGAGCCAATAAGCAACTCGGATCTATTTTTATAATCGCTAAGGAGTTCCAAACCCGTACTGTTTTCAGTCTTTGTGCTATGCACTTGTAAGGTCTGTTTTGGAATTCGGATCTGTGAAAAATTTCCTACTGTATACATTGCTCAGTCTTCAATGGCACGATCCAAAAAAACCTTCCGTCGTATGAGGAGCACTGCCCTTCACTCAATTTGAAAACTCTGGAAAGAAGACGTGCCAACACTCAAGTTGCGTTCCTGGCTAGATTGCTTTTAGGAAATATTGACTGCTCCGCCTTTCTGAGTCAACTGACTTTGTATGCTATTTATGATATTTGCTGATTATTTTCGGTAAAATTATGACTGTGTTAAAATATTTTTTTAGACCGGATGTTTCAGTCTAATATTCTTCGACTATCAGATGCTAATTAAGCGACAGGAATGTTCTCCTTTGTCACATCAGGAATGAGTCTCCTTGTGGTGGGCTAGCGATTCTTCTTCCCCACTTGCCTGCACTATTTATACTGAATTTGTGGTTCAACCTGGAGCGAGTAGAAAGGTACATAACAAAGCACAAATCTTCCACACAACTGTGAGAAACGTGCCGCTCGAGCTACAAATCCTGATACCTGCTGTTACACAACAAAGTATACAAACTTAGAGTCTCTTGATCCATGACATCTTCACTTAGATAGAATACATGTGATTGCTTGCCTTATTAAATATTTATAAAAATCTCGAAAATGTTGCATCATTCTTTATTGATCTTTAAAAACCATTGAGTTTCGTTCACAAAAAATTACGGCTTTTCCCAGGGAAATAAATTTCTTTTGTTTTTCCTTTGTGTGTTGACGTAGGACTACGTCATACGGCAAGGTTTGGCTAGATAGTGTATCATTCCAAAAAATCTCTCTAGAAAAGCGGTCAGGTTTTGAACGCTAATAATTTAGCAGTTTCCCGATCGATTTGCAATATTTTTGCACCAATCGAACGGAACATCTTCTAAGAGTTGGCCCGAATGAAGAACGCTATTATTTCGTAAGCGTACACTATTGAAGAACTAAAAATAATGAAGCATTGTCCAACTAGAAATCCTCGCATCCTGATTGGTTGGAAAAGGCGTCATGGAAGTTTACACGTATTTTTTGCACAAAACTGGCAGAAACTCCCCGTCCCAACAGGTCGAAGATTCTTTGCGAGTTTGTTCGGAACTGATGTCTTGCACGGAAGGGATATTTATGCATGTGACGTGACGGAGCAAAATCAGCGACTATTCTTATCGTTATTATTCAGAACGTCGTAAAGAAAAACAAATTATTTTTACTTAGGGTTTATTTCTAATTCCCGTCGTAGTAAGTAAAGCCACTCTAATTTTCATCAATTGATGGCGGGATATAATAAATACTCCAAAAGTTCTTGTGCTGATTTGACTAAAACGCACTTACCTTCCGATCCGTGAACTTTAAAATCACTGAAAACCGATTATTAAAGCATATTATTGAAATTACGCAACTGACTTTATGTCTTAAATTCGTCGTACCGTTTTAAATTCCGTCCATCAAAATTTTTCATCGTCCGAACCAAAAATCACAACAATGTTTACGAAGCTAACGCACATGTATCTGTGTAGGACGGAATGGCAAATGTTATTCTGCAAAATTTCTGCAGGTCAGGCAAGTTTTCCTGGCTGTAGAATAACGACAATGCCTTGCGTGAGTTATTTTCATGTATGAATGACGGAAATTAAAACGATTAGTCGACATTTTCTCCTTCGTCGCACGACAAAACGTAGGAAATTTGCCTGGTAGGACTTCTTTAATGATAAAAAGCATTTAAATAGATCTCAACTCACTTTGATTGATCGCGTATGACAGACAACAAACTAAACTATTAGGGAATAACTAGTTTTGCATTCTGTGTAATAAAAATGCTGATATTTTTAATAATTTGTGTTGGATAGGACGGGAATAGGCAATTACGACGAAGCAAAAACATACCCTATTACAATTTGGGGCATATGTTTAATTATGTTCCACTAGCTCAGAGAATTGCAAATTATCATCTGTACTATCGTTTGTACTATTCGTTAGTATGCTCAGTGCTTTAGTTTAGCACTACTTTTACGCACTCAAATACAAGCAATACGACAACGCAATTTTCTGCTATACGCGCAGTTCGCTGTTGACAATATACGGACAGGATGAATCATTCCCTGCGCCATTGGCAGTGCATTCATTCAATGACGCATATGCCTTTGTGTGACTTTGACCGTTTTGCTGTCAGCAGTTTTTACTGGAAAAGTATCACAATTTTAAGGATTTTGTCAGATGAACTTGAGAAGTGTTTCGTGAGTGACCCACTTATTTTCTTTTAAAAACAATGTGCAGTTGTCCAGAGTTATCAAGTTAGACTTAGGTTGTCTAGGAAGGGAATTTAGTACATACTTATATTGAAAGGCAGATTTTTGCATTTGGTTGCTTTTATGTGAACTTGGCACTAGTGTCACTAGAACACTGGTGTCAATTATGCATCCTGTATTTGGCAGTATATTGGGTTTTCTTGCACTATTGTTTTGTGCCATATCCACTAGCAATCGTTTTAGTCAGGTCACCTAAAAATAGCAACATGTGCATTATGTATATATCATGAACGACTAGCAGCATTGAACAGTGACTGCTTTGCAAAAATCGTAGAACAACAAGTCTTAAGAGGCAGACGACTAAATCAATGGTTTTCGTCATCGTCATGTGAGATATTGCTCTCAACTCGGCTCCACTAGCTATCAGCAGCCAGTGGCAGGATACACATACTCAGAATTGTTTCAATTTTGAATTCAAATATCACTCTTGCAGTGTCGCCGCTCTGTTCCATCGTCACGTCAGTGACAAACACAGTTGGTACAGTCAAACAACTTTTCTTTCATATGCTTTCGCAGTACGTCTGAGAATGTATGTGCAATATGCCAAGTGGCTCTTTGAGATATCAAATCAACCTCCGCCTGTGTGTTACGTGATCTGTTAATTGATTTTATTGTGCTCCCCAGTTCATGTATACTCGCTTCGTTTATTGCATAGACGACTGTGGAATGTGTGTGATAAACGATTCCGCGCTTCACCGTCCATGCTTACATTTTTTCCCCTCCTTGTGCCGCCCGCGCCCTAATTCTTTTATGCAGCCCTAAGTAGAGCATTCCAATTTCAGTGCTGTTTCTAGCATAGCAATAATGAAATTGGTCGTATTTTTTCGTACTGTTCAAAATTCAAAATCCTTTAAAAAACGGCAGTTACAAACGACATTAACAAAAGTGTACCAAAGCTGAAACGTGGGCGGGTAATTACCGCTCCCACGTGATCAGGCACTTGGTAATGACCCTATTTATCTGACATTGATTTTTTT
This sequence comes from Sabethes cyaneus, assembly GCF_943734655.1. NCBI lineage: Eukaryota > Metazoa > Arthropoda > Insecta > Diptera > Culicidae > Sabethes > Sabethes cyaneus. The sequence continues at coordinate 49,296,379 of NC_071355.1, forward strand.
ATGACTAGTAATTACTTTCCCTGGATGTGTTTGCAACTTTCGATTGGAAAAGTTCTATCGATTTGTTGTTGCGTTAAAAACGCTAGTGAAATCAGTTGCAATTAGTGTTTTGTAACTTTTTTACTATGGGCTAATGGGTTTACGGTAAACAATTGTTATGTTGCTCATCATCACCATTTTTAAATTTCTTTTTACAGGCAAGATGCAGCTAACTTCAAAACACCTGGACTAAAATTGTTAGTAAATAGGAAAAACATTCACCGTTTGATGAAAGTTCGCGCAGAAAAAGTATCGGACAATATCAAAATATCGCGCGTTGTTGGTCATCAAAGTAATGGTGATATCGACAGCGAGGAGTTAGAACGTGAAACTCAAAAAGAGCGAGATGATAAGATTACTGCGGAGGTTAGTAACTGAACTTAGCATCGGAAACAAATCAATTTTAGTTATTGTTTTTTATTGCAGAAACTAACCCAAATCAAAACTAAGCTGAACATGAAAAAACTGAAATTAGCTACTGCGCCAATCGCCGCTCAACTGGACAAAGAGGTAATCCTCAAGGAAGAAAGAATGCCCATCACTCGTCCCACCTTTTCGGCTGGTCCGATAGGTTCTGCCGTCCCCCATCACCCGAGACCAAGGTCGCAAGCTACTACGAACGCTGCACCATCCCGGAGGGATCCGTTTCTGCCGCATATCACATCCTATCAGAACTTTCATACGGCTATCTCCCGCCAGGCGGAACTGGACCGCCACTCACAGATCCGTGAGAATCTCCAGCGCAATCGTTCCTTCAAAACCATCAGTGCTAAGAATCTAAACGTATCCGCCCATGATATGACCGTTCACGATTCGAGCAGGCTCGAACGTTCGTTGTCATTTCACTCGAACGGGATTTTGAACCGTACAGATTCGGACCCCACCGGCAGCAGCCGAAATGCCTACAACAGCCAATCGCAGCATCAACTATCCTCCGCGTCGCTTCATGATATTATCGAACTACTCAAGTATACTCCATCCAAGCTGCGAACTATTTCGCATGACGCTCTGAACAAAATGGTGTCCAAAAAGGCGCACCATCACGCGTCCGCCAAACTATTGGACAATAGCTCGCTCAAGAATATCGACGAGTTCATTCGGGATTATGACGTTACGATGACCAACCACCGAATGAAGACGGCAACGGCGACTACCACGACGGGAGTCGGGGACTGTACGAATCTACTGGCGGAAAGTATGTTCAACAAGGATGCAGGTTTCGCTTCGGCGGAACTGGCCTTTGATAAGGCTGCAAACACCGGTGCACTGGACAAAACTTTTCGGACGCTGTACAAGTCTACTTCCGATGGTATGTATGATTCGAGAAACAAATTCATACGATATGCACAAAGTCAACAATTGATTTACTATATAACGAAATCGGAATGAACTTCTCAAAAAATTCATTTTGGTTAGGTGACTAAATTCCTATTATAGCGGTAGAAACTCCTAGGGAACATTTTCTACTAAGACGATATCTTTATAAAATCTTTTTCGAATTCTGTTTCGTTGAGGCGTTGCAGTCAAATGAGCATCTACTAAGCAAAAAACCGAGAATGAAGCCTGGTGATCGTTATCGTTACCGAATGCCATTTGAATATTCAGAATATTTTACACTTGACTGTATTTAGTTTTTGCCAAAAGTTGAGATGGTGTTGCTCTGGTCGGTCATTTTCCATACATTAAAAAACCAACGACAGTCCCACATTTCACTCATACGCTGTTTGCTACCGATTGATAATACTATTGACAGACGAAAAAAAGCTTCTATACGCACGAAGCTTAACCGTGCAAGCCTTCATAATTCTATCAGGTTTTCGAGTAAAATAAAGTAAGATCGGATACTTTTCTAACAGACTTCGCTTTATACCGAAGCCCACGAACTTTTTAATAATATATGCCAAGTCCAGTTGTTAGAGTTCCGTTAGTAAAACTTTGTTTATTGAAGACTGGAGGTATTGAAATACAGCTATGTGCCCTACATCCGGCGATTGAACTTGTACATTCGACATTTGATGATCCTGCTGACGTCGATATAAAAATCAGGGCTAATGTATTGACTCTAACAGTTTCTCTCAGTCGAGATTCGAACATACGATGACTGGCGTGTTGAAACAGTGTCGTACCTTGGGGCTCACTGAGAGGCTTTGAATACTACCCACGATGATCAAAATTTAACGATAAATACAACAGAAAACTGTAGAAAGACATTTCGAGACAACTCACAGTCTTAGCCAATATGGCCGCTATACAGCGGATATACTTTTCAGTGAACGAAAGAATTCTCTAGGGGACACGAAAGAAAATGCTAACCGACGATTGGGGAACTTCCTATCATGTCTTTCTAGTAATCCAAAGAAGCGGGACACTAAACGGAGTTCATGGAAGAATATCTAGCCCTTGGACATATGGAGGAATATTGCGATAAACTAGAACATTGCTTTTTGCCACCGCAGCTTTCAAAACCTTGTGTTTAACGACAGAATTAAGAGTCGTTACATATGATTGTTCCAGCGCTCCAAATCTAGCAATGAGAGCCTTCATTTCGAGCTTTTGAGCGTCTGGTCTTCATGTTAGGAGCGGCTTATAAAGGCGTACTTACTTATCCTGGAGCGATGTCCGTCAGGATTTGACTTCCACAATAATAATTCCGCCAACTAAATCGGTTCATGGCTGTCCGTCTCAAGTTTCTCGACTGTCCCACACTTTTCAGGTCATGATCCACTTGGTCTAACCATCGTCCACGCTGCGCACCTCTGCAGCTGGTACCAACCGGATTCGAGGCGAAACTCATTTTTGCGGGGTTATCCAGGTTTCCCACAACATGTCTCGCCCATTGTACCCTTCTTTCTGGATTTCGTCGAAGAGTTGCGCCAGCTCGTGGTTCATTAAACTTCTCGTCCATACACCGTTCTCACATACATCAAAAACGGCTAATGCTTTCAATTCCTCCCGTGAACATTGTCCACGTTGTCCACGTGAAGCTTACCAGACCTTAGGGTTTCGTGGAGTCCGTAGTAAGCACGACTTCCGCCAAGAATGCGTCTGCGTATTTCTCTGCTGCAGTTATACGACGTTATCAACGACCCGAGGTATACAAATTCGTCCACCACCTCGAACTCGTCCCGTTCGACTACCACACTATTGCCTATTCGAGCACGATCGCGCTCGGTTGCTCCTGCTGACAGGTACTTGGTTTTAGACGTATGCACCACCAATTCAACCTTCTCTGCTTGACGTTTCAGTTTGGTATACTGGTCAGCAACCGGCAGAAATGTTCTTCCGACAATACCCACGTCGTCAGCGAAACAGATAAATTGGTTAGATTTATGGAAGGTCGTACCCCGCACGTTTCGTAGCACCTTCTAACGCGATGTTGAACAGGAGACAGGAAATACCATCGACTTGTCGAAGTCTCCTGCGTGTTTCAAACGGGCTTGATAGCGCGCCCGAAATCATCACGCAGCACCGTACACCATCCATCGTGGTCTTAATCAGTCTTGTCGGGAAAGCCGTTTTCGTCCATAATTTTCCAGAGTTCTTCACGGTCGACAGTATCATATGCGGCCTTGAAATGCTACACTTTTGGAGGACCTGTCGCAGCAGAAAGATTTAGGCCGAAGATTTGGTACTTCCCACGAATGTACTTGCTGGCGGTGATAGACAACGAAAGATGATCTGAGAAAACACTTCATAGATGGTGTTGAGAATGGTAATCGCTCGATAATTCTCACATTCCAACTTGTCGCCCTTCTTGTATATTGGGCGTATTTCTCCCTCCTTCCACTACTCCGGTAGCTTTTCTGTTTCCCAGATTCCGGCTATCAGCCAATACAGACATGTAGCGTATCCTAACGTATCCGGGCCCATCTTGATAAATTACGCTGCGATGCCATCTTTTTCAGCTGCCTTGTTGTTTTTGAGCTGCTTGATGGCTTTGATCACTTCACCTATTGTGAGGGTTGGCACATCACCATCATCCGCTTTACTGAGGTAGTCATTCGCCCTGCTCTCTTGGTATTTCGTCTTCGCGCCATTCACGTGCTCATTGTAGTGGTGCTTCCGCCTTTCGATCACCTCGCGTTCATCCGACAACTTCCCTCCGTCTTTAACTTGCCATGTTTCGCTTCGTGACACGTTCAGTTTCTTGTAGAATTTACGCGTTTCCTGAGAACGATACAGCTGTTCCATGTCGTCGCACTCCATTTCTTTCAGGCGGCGCTTCTTATCTCGGACAAACTGGGTTTGCTGTTTTCGTTTCTGTCTAAATATATCGTTCCTCTATTGACGGGTCTCCTGCTGCAGTACCGACGCCCGTGCTGCATTCTTCTCATTTAACATCCTCTGGCATTCCTCGGCGAACCAGTCATTACGTCGATTCCTCTCAGCGAACCCAATGGCACCTTCCGCTGCGCCGTTTACGGCCGCTTTAACACATTCCCTGCAGTGCTCGAATGGGGGAGGGCCTTTGTTTAGCTCTTCCTCACCCGGCAACACAGCCTCAAGACACAGCGCGTACTCAGTAGCAACCTCCGGTAACCGTTCCAGATTGTACCGTGAAGGGCGACGGTACCGAATGGACCATCATGACAGTACTGTTTAGCGTCCCACACTGACGCACGAGGACGACGATTCCCCCTTCCCTGTCAGTATACGACATTAGTTTCCACCGGGATTAGTTACCAGATCTCCACTAAGGTTGCTCGTATCCCGGCTGGTACCACGAGGAGGTAGGGATAGGAGTTGCTGGATAAGAGGCTGAGAACCACTATGGGGTTTGTTTTGCGCATTATCCAGCCGTTTCCCAGCTCTCAAAATGACGTGTTGTCTCTATATTAACGGTGGCCGATCATCGCCATCGAGTGGAACTCTAAAAAGTTCTGTGCAGGATGGTTTTCCGCTGGGATGCGGGTTGATGGCGCAGACCTCGGAAGTTGCCACCATAGTAAATCAACAAGCTATGAAAATTTGAACTGGACTAATCGGAATAGATCATCGCGATGCAGACGGAACGTGCAACTGCCAAGCGAACATACCAGAAACAACCCCATGCGCCTTCTGTTCCTAAAGCTGCATATGGTACTATTGAATGCAAAAAGCTATGGTAAATCATGGACGAGAACGGTTTTTTTGCGAAGCTAATCTGACTAGTTAAGGATACGGTAGAAGTTTTTGCCAAGATGATGATGTTCAACATAGCTCTACAAAGTATTATGAACCGACCGGATATCAACACGCGAGGCACGATCTTCAACAAATCTAGTCAATTCGTCTGCTTTGGTGATGGCTTGGACATTATGGGCAGAAAATCGAAGAGTTCGGGGTAATTGACGACATTTTCGGCCTAGGCTCATTGGTGACCGCAGACAATGACTCCTGCCTGATTCGGAGGTGTATTATTAAAAGCCATGTCTAGTATGACCTTCAAAAGTAATTGCGACCAAACAAACTAAGCCCCCGTGACACTTCATGTCTCGTAGAAACCCGCACTTTGAAGGCATCTGGGAGTTTGTAGTGAAAACAATGAAGTATCCTCAATGAAGCCGTAAAAGAAACAAAGTTGACTCGTGAAGACATGGCAACATTTCGAGCTGAAGTAGAGGCGATTATGAACTCGCCTCACCTAACTTACCTTAGGTTAGTAGGCTATCTATGTATAAGCCTATGGCGCAAGATTTAGGCGGTCTGTAGAATACTTAAACAATCCATAAAGGCGACAAGAATGATAGGATGGCAGTAGACGTTAAAGTATGGCCCTTGGTATTAACAGAAACCTTCCTTGGCGTCATAGAAAACTTCCAGCGCATTATGCAGGGATCTTTGGAGTCGTTTCCATCAACTAGGCGAGTGGAGCATTTGACCGAACGGGGTTTGAACCGAAGCGGGATATTTACTAAATATTTTTTAGACTATTAAAACCGTTTTTAGGGGTCAGTCCCGGCGTAGTGGTTAGCATTCACGCCTCTCACGCCGAGGACCCGGGTTCAAATCCCAACCCCGCAGAAGTCACGAATGACATAAGCTGTTAAAGTGACTATAATCTAACAAAAAAAAAAAAAAAAAAAACAAAAAAAAAAACGTTTTTAGTAAGCTTTAGAAGCTATGGTTTTTCATCTGATTAAATGAAAACTAAATAATGCAATGTCATTAACCAACAATTCCTAAACACACCTTCACTTTAATAAAACTTTTTTATTTTCCATTGTTTTTTTGCAGACAACAGTACCTACGAGCTCCCGAAGTTGCTGATTCGCGAAGACTCGCCGGTAGAATCGTTCCACAGCTCCTATCCCCAGCTGGAAACCGTTGCGCTGCGTGGAGAATCGCCGAAAAATTTCAATTCCATTGCCAAGCTGCAAAACCCCGACACCGCTGGTATGCCGGAGAACGCCACTTCGTTGGCTCCCGGTGGCATGACGAAAGCCAACAGCGAAAAGACCAAACTAGCATCTAGTTCCTTACTGCAGTTGTACGAGCATCCACCGCCGGCGGCGGCTGCAGCTGCTACTGCGGCGGCCACTGCGATCGGTGGCAGCATAGCCAGTGGAGCCCCCAATAGTGGTACCTGGGCTCCACATTATGGTGGTATAGGACATCACCATCACCACTCCGATCTTGGGATCAACGAGCTGGAACTCAAGTTCATCAACAACGGACTGATAGAGAAGGATGCTAGTGATAATAATGGTAGCAGTAGCAGTAGTAGCAATAGCAGTAGCAATAGTAACAATAGCAGCGGTGGCGCAGGATCCATTTTCAGACTGCCGGCAGTTTCGAATTTGGAAATCAACCACTGGAATGCTGTTTCGAATGATTCTGTAAATAATTTTCTGGGTGGATCCAGGAATGGCGATAAACAAAAGGAAGAGGAGCTGGTCTCCAATCCGAGAACGTCCAACGGATTCATTCATAGCGATCTATCAATCTCGTCTGATGAGGATGACTTGTTTAGCATATCGGATCTGATCTATAAAAACCAGGCCAACAAGTCCAAGTCAATCGATTTGAACGAATTCCGTAAAACGTTCGGCAGCAGTCCAACACTGTTGAACAACTTTGGAGGGACTAATTGCAATCTAGTACCGCAGTTGTCTCGTTTGGATGCAATCCCATCGCAATACCGAAGGGGTTATACCAATCTAAACGATGCGGGCTTGTCCAGCTCGACCTCCGAGCTGGAATGTGTGAACGCCACCACCAAAAAGAAGACTGGAACCGGTGACAACGCTGAGATGTCACCGCTGTTGAAGCATAGAAGCAACGATCATGTTGCGTATGTTAGGAGTTATGAAAACCTAAACCGTTATAAAGGATTTTCGATGAAGAATGGAGACGCGAGTGATATTTTACGGTGTCAACAGGGTGCAGGACAGTTGTTGCCGGGTATTAGTAATTTAGATAGTATTGCAGATTCCGACTTGAACAGTAGTAACGAGAGTGGCTCAAATTTGGTTGACGACAGTTTCACGGATTTTGAGTATAGGTTTTCCAGGCTGAGCTGTTCCGGCGGGAACATCCACCAACATGGCAATTGCAGTAGCAGCAGTAACATTACCAATAGCACGCAAACCAACAGTAGTCAGCAAAGTGGTTGTAGTCATAGTGCTAGTGGTGGCAGTAATAGAATGCCATCACTGAACGATCTAAACCATCGAAATCGGACATTGCACGGTTATTCTCCATTCAATAATACCTCATCTCCGTTTAACAACTCAAATTCCGCCGCTAACTACTATTTCCCATCGGACGAAAGCCTTTTTAATATAGATTCCTTTTTTGACGACTTTGTCGAAATCGATACCAGTGATATCTTTGATAGTGCCGAGTATATCAACATCGGCGGCAGTAGTCGAAACGCGAACAATTCCTCAAAAATGTTGCAAAAACCAAACAATCCTAGTTTGCTATTACCTGACCTAATGCAGCAGGAAGAATTACTACTAAAAACTCAGTTAAGCTTTCCAGAGGCAGACGATCTGCTCACTGACGGTGGCGCGAGCCACCTCTCCACAATACACCATATCGATGGTGGGGAACCAACTGTTAGTACTAAATTAGACGATTTAGACGTTACAGAACTACCTCCGCTTAAGGTTCGAGTTCCCCCCCTAGTTGAGCAAACATCTCCGCAGAGAAACACAGCCATTCACCATCAACCGGCCGAGCCACTGAAATCGAAAAAGCTGCGTTGCGCGCAGTGCAACCGCAAGCTGGGTGTCATCATGATCATGAAGTGTCATTGTGAGAAAATATTCTGCGCCCAGCACCGGTATGCCGAGGCACACAACTGTTCGTACGATTTCAAATTGAATGGGAAGAAGATTCTCGAGCGCGAAAATCCGCTCGTGGTGGCTCACAAATTACCTAAAATCTAAACTTTAGTGATTAGTTTCTAACTTTGTTTGTTTTGATGCTACCAACTAAAATTTGCGTCGACGCAAAATTGTTTTACAGTTTCATTAGAAATTTCGATGACACACGATAAAAAATAGATTCCATGAGGGACGAACGAAGAAATTGAATTACTTGTTCAGAGTTGTTTTATAGCATGATTTGAAGGAAGGAAACACATTCGATTAAGTCGAATTTTTTGTAAATATATCTAATTTTCATTAGCGGATTTTGTTTCTTATTATAGTATCAAAGTATAGGGTTTTGTGTGGGGCCCTAAATAGTTGAAAATATCAATTACGATAAGTCGTATTCGATTATGAAATGATAGTTAAAAAATATCAAATTCGATTTGATTTGTTTTTTTTTTTTTTGTTTTTTTTTTGGAATATGTAAAGTAATCAAATATCTACTTGGCGTGTCAAATTTATCACAAATAAGATTACGTTTTTAACACAAATATGTATAAATAGTTGAGCCCCACACATGATGCTGCGAGATAAAATATTGCACTTATAAAATTATTTCGCCTTATATATCGCTAGAGTGCTATCAACTGAATATATTTTAAAGATACATTCTGCAATAAAAATATCACTTGTTTGTGTGAAGTAATTGCAACTGTTACTGAATCATAAACTAGACAGGTAAAGAAAAAAAAAACAAAAACATAGCTAGATATTTTGTTCGAATTTTATGACAAACTCATATTTAATATTCAAAACAAAATCAAAAAGGATTTTCAAATTGGCAGAGTAAGAAATATTCAATGAATTTCCGGTTTATACTCCTATAAAACGAGACAGTTTACTAGGTGTAACGCAGTTTTCTTGATAAAAAGAATCGAAAAAAAAAACCAAAACCAAAGCATGATTTACAAAATCGTAAAAACACATATTTACTGAGAACTGGAACGATATGTAAACTAGTAGTCAGCTAACCTTTCGAAGCCTCCCGCATTGATCAAAGCAGAACTTATTGAATTAATCGATATACCCATACAACAGGAAACATAGCAGAGAAAAGAATATTTTTATATACTTGCGCTCGCGCTTATCGTTTTTCCCTTAATTTATATTTTAAAATGGTGGATTTTTCATGTAGTTTCCCTATAACCATTATATAACACATAGAAACTATACCTATAGACGAGTAACGTAAAAAACAATGATTATGATGATACATGTATTAGAACAGATAGTAAAACTGGAGTTAATAATAATCTTATACAAAAAAAAACCAACAGCTACCATTTAATCTATTTCAACAGGTATCAACGCAACTACTAGTGTCGCATAAATATGGTGTAAGTTCGGAGCTAATAGGCGTTTATTCTTTGCAAATATAATAATTTATTACAATTTAAAATTGCAAAAAAATGAAAACAAACAAAAAAATCCAATAAAAAGGCAAAAAAGCTCACAAGTAACAAACAACCGGTACCTGATTTGCGCGGAAGATGATGACATTCATGAAAGTTAGGCTGATCGTCGATCATTTTGTCAAATGTTTGATCCGATAGTTATGCATCTAGGGCACAACATATTTTATTGAGCACATAAATATGTTAGTTATAGCTAAGTATTGGCGCGTGATATGCACCGTGCTCACATTGTTAAACATTAGTTAGACGAAGTCTTGAATCTAGAAAACAGCCATTCCCTTTAGTCTAGAACCTTTAGTCTCTTCGAGACTGATTCACAGTCGGGTGGATTCCTACTAGTGCAACGTAGTAAAATGACAGAGCGACCTAAGGCCACGTGATTGGGCCTTTCCATCGGCCAACAGGATCGACGAGATTTTGCCCAAAACAAGCGGCAATGGATACGGTGTAGCCTGGTTTCTTTACACACGACTGATATACATCGGTATTTTATCGCGAAGTGATAAGGAACATCGGCGAATTGCTACTTCGACTAAAATCTACGAATTCATTGAAATGTACTGGGCTTCTGTTCGTCAGCTGAAACAACCGAAGCTTAGCGGTGCTAGCTTTACCTCAAATAATATAAGAGCCTTGTTCGGTCTGTAACGAAAACGCCATAGTGCCAACTAGCAAACTGAACTCCAGCGAAGTTTCAGCGATTCGCCGCCAGGTGCAACTCAATGCTGCTACTATCAAGGCTTGTAAAACGTATCTATTATAGAAAGTATCCTTTTCGCTTAAAGTCGGATGGGTGGCAACGTGCAGCTATAGTATCTTGTAACAGCACCAGTAAAGAAAGTTCCCTTTTTCGATTACAGAATTCACTAAACGAGAAGCTATTGCCGTCACGGTAACTGTCCCGACGATTACAGGCACGCCATGCGGCATGAACAAAGTACCAGTATCAGAAGTTTCTGAACTTAAACATGCTATTCTTCGTGGTTTTGCGCCAACGCTCACAAAAATTGCGCCAGCTCAGACGACAAGAACTGGGTGAGTACCTAATCAAATAGCTTACTTCTTCGAATGAGTACACATACTTATTTACTTATCCTGGCTCGCTGTCCCTCAGGATTAGACCTACAATATAATGTTTCGCCAACTAGCTCGGTTCATGACTGTGCGTCTCCAATTTCTTGACTGTCCCACACTTTCCAGATCCTGCTGCATTTGGTCTAACCATCGGGCACGCTGCGCACCTCTGCGTCTGGTACCAACCGGATTCGAGGCGAAAGCCATTTTTGCGGGGTTGTTGTCCGGCATTCTCACAACATGTCCCGCCCTTCTTCTTCTTCTTCAGCAGCATAGAGCCGGGGTGGCTTGTGCTGTTTCAAGCACTCGTCTCCATTCAACTCGGTCTTGGGCCACTCGTCGCCAATTTCCTAGTCGTCTCAGAAGTCGCAAAGCGCTTTCGACCTGGTCGAGCCATCGTGCACGTTGGGCCCCCCTGTTCCTGGTGCCGGTGGGGTTGTTGAAGAGGACTATTTTCGTCGCACAGTCGTCCGGCATCCTTACGACATGTCCGGGCCACCGTAGCCTGCTAACTTTCGCTAGATGTACGATGGGAGTCTCCCCAAGCAGTGCCTGTAGCTCGTGATTCATACGCCTCCGCCACTCTCCGCTTTCAGTTTGTACTCCGCCAAATATCGTCCGCAGCACTTTCCGCTCAAACACGGCAAGGGCGCGTATGTCCTCCGTAAGCAGCGTCACGGCTTCAAGTCCATAAAGATCTACCGGTCTAATAATGGTTTTGTACATTGTTAGCTTCGTACGGCGGCGTATGCTTCCTGATCGTAGCGTTTTACGAAGGGCAAAGTAGGCCCAATTTCCCGCTTGGATGCGCCGCTGGATCTCCTTACTAGTGTTGTCCGCGGTCACCAGCGATCCCAAATACATGAGCTCCTCTACCACTTCTAGTTCGTCGCCGTCGACGGTTACCGTCCGTGGGAGGCGCGCATTTGTTTCCTTTGATCCTCTTCCTTTCATGTATTTGATCTTCGACGCATTTATTTTTAGCCCGATTCTCCTAGACTCCGCTTTCAGTCTGGCGTAGATTGCCTCCGCCGTCGCAAAGTTCCTGGCAATGATATCGAAGTCATCTGCAAAGCCTAGAAGTTGACTACTCTTGGTACAAATCGTGCCTCTCGTTTCGATGCCCGCTCGTCGGATCACCCCCTCAAGAGCGATGCTGAACAGCATGCAGGATAAACCGTCACCTTGTCTCAACCCTCGTCGCGTCTCGAAGGGACTCGAGAGTGTTCCAGAGATGCGTACGAAACACATCACTCGAATCAATGTAGCTCTGATCAGTTGCGTCAGTTTGTCCGGAAAACCGTATTCGTGCATTATCTGCCATAGCTTGTCTCGATCGACTGTATCGTATGCTGCTTTGAAATCAATAAAGATGTGATGCGTGGACACGTTGTATTCCCAACATTTTTGCAAGATCTGTTGGATAGTAAAAATTTGGTCCGTAATTGCGCGAGCCCCCATGAAACCCGCCTGATAATTCCCTACGAAACCTTGTGCTATCGGTGACAGCCGGCGTAACAGGATCTGGGAGAGTACCTTGTAGGCGGCATTTACCAGCGTAATACCACGATAGTTGCAGCAGTCTAGCCGATCACCCTTTTTGTAGATGGGACAAACCACTCCTTCCATCCATTCCTCCGGTAGCTTTTCCTCCTCCCAAATCCTCGAAATAACCCAGTGTAGAGCCTTTGCTAGCGTTTCTCCGCCATGTTTATAAAGCTCTGCCGGTAGGCGGTCCTTCCCAGCGGCTTTATTGGTCTTCAGCAAATTGATTTCACGTTTGACTTCTTGGAGATCAGGTGCTAGGATTTCACTATCTTCCATGGGCGCTCCTAGGTTAATTTCCGTTCCGCCTCCTTCTGCGACTTCGCCATTGAGGTGTTCATCGAAGAACTGATTCCACCTGTCGACCACCTCACGCTCGTTTGTAATTAGATTCCCTCCCTCGTCCCTACACATGTCAGGTTTCGGTGTGTAGCCCTTCCGAGTTTGGTTCACCTTCCCATAAAACCTGAGCGGAATAGTTGCTCTAATTCTTCACGATCTCTGTCCTCCTTTTGGCGCTTTTTTCTCCCCAGGATCGTGGTCAACTGGTTCCTAGCTCGTCGGTACTTGGCCAGGTTCTCTCTAGTGGCAATACTTAGATAATTTTTCCAAGCATTTTTTTTCTCCTCCACCGCTTGTTGGCATTCTCCATCAAACCAATCATTTTGTGTACTCCGAGGCTCAATACCTAGTGCCGCGGTAGCGGCCTCTCCGATGGCCGAGCATATTCTGCCCCAACCGTCTTCGAGGTTTGAAGCACCTAACTCCTCGGAAGAAGGCAGTGCCTCATTCAGTACTCGCGCGTAGTTCTCGGCAGCTTGTGGGTTCTCTAGCTGCCTGATGTTCAGCCAAGGAGGGTGGCTTTGACATGTCCGGTATACGGTGGACAGCTTTGAGCGCACATGTACTGCTACTAGGTAATGGTCAGAATCAATATCCGCACCCCGACGGGAACGTACGTTCGTGATGTTAGAGAAGAACCGGCCCTCTATGAGAACGTGGTCAATTTGGTTCATTGTACGTTGGTCAGGTGATCTCCAGGTGGCTTTGTGGATATCCTTGCGCGGGAAAAAGGTGCTTCGGATCACCAGGCTTCGGGAAGCTGCGAAGTTTATACATCGTTGGCAGTTATCGTTTGTGTCGGTGTGCAGGCTATGGGGTCCTACCACCGGTCTATACATTTCTTCCCTACCGACCTGGGTGTTCATATCCCCGATGACGATCTTGATGTCCCGTGACGAGCAGCTGTCTTACGTTGCCTCCAGCCTCGCGTAGAACGCTTCTTTCTCATCGTCGGGTCTACCTTCGTGCGGGCAGTGCACGTTAATGATGTTATAATTGAAGAAACGGCCCTTTATCCTCAATACACACATTCTCTCGTTGATCGCCTTCCAATCTATCACGCGATCCTGCATTCCGCCCAGCACTACAAAGCCCGTTCCCAGTTCGTTGGTAGCGTCACCGCTCTGGTAAAACTGGACCTTTCCGCCACGCCATTTTTTCCATACCTTCTCTCCTTTGCGACAGATTTCCTGCAGAGCTACGATGCCGAGTTTGCGGGGTTCCAGCTGTTCAATCAGCACCCGCTCGCAACCTGCGAAATTTAGCGATCTGCAGTTCCAAGGTCCGAGTCTCCATTCGTCGTCCTTATTCCGTCGCCTAGGTCGATGCCGAATATTCCGCTCCGAATATGCTTGAATGTCTCGCCCATTGTTACGCTTTCAGCTTTAGCAAATTTCTGGATACTGGGTTTTTTTTCCTTGTTGGGGACCTTGGACCACTGCGACCAGTTCTTTGATCTATTGTAGTGAACTGGAATACTGGGTTAGCCGAAAAACTGTGCCAGCTCGTGGTTCATCCTTCTCCATACAATGCATCTACCTGTTGGCACCTGTAGGTGGGTTCTTTTTTTGCACAGCGCTAGTCTCTCTATACCTTTGTCTATTCTAACATGTAGCCACTGTGAACATACGACTCCTGATCTGATTCTTCTCATCTGTCTCTCTCTCTGACATCTAGCATTGAACCAGCTGTTACGCTGTCTTCTACGCGTCGTACCTAGCACCTCTCTCGCAGTTGTTTCAATTGTACCATGAAGGTTCCTCCACAGTCCACCTGTATCTTCTTCCTTTTCTTCCTACTGTTCAGGGATTCACGATCAAGTTTTCCGGCTCATCTGCCGTCAACCGCTGTTCGGGTGCTGAAACACTGCGTCCTCTCAGTGCGAGCCCTACGAGATAGTGGTCAGAGCCGATACTTTGTCCCCGAAAAGACCGTACATCGATGACATCCGAAAAGTGTTGACCGTCAATTAAGACATGTTCGATCTGAGAGCTAGAAGAGTCTTCATTTGGATGCCTCCAGGTGCGTTTCTGAATATTTAGACGTGGAAAGTAAGTGCTACAGATGGCCATTCCTCTGGCCGCGGCAAAATTTATGACCCTCAGACAGTTATTGTTAGTCGACAGATGAAGGCTGTCTTCTAATGACAGGACGAAAAAATTCCTCCCTCCTGATCTGCGAATTTGCTTCTCCGAAAATTATTCCACGTCATGTTTCGGGCACTCTCTTTAGGTTCTCTCGAGCTTGTCGTAGAACTCTTCCTTAGCATCATCGAATTTATCATTTGTCGGTGCGTACACGTTGATTAGGCTATACTTGAAGAATATACCCTTAATTCTCAACATACATTCTCCGGAGTTTGGCCACCGAACTTCCTGAATAACAAAGATTTCCACACCAAGTAGATGTAACTCTTGAGCAAGTAAGCCAGCTTGTGTCAGTTAATGGAGAGTTCGGACATTCCAAGTACCATGTTTCCAATCGGTATCCATTAATCGTTTCCTTGTTTTTTGTCGTGTCCTATATCGATTGATCCGTTCCGTATTTCTTTTTTCGTAGTTTGTGGTTAATGAAGCTTCGGTATACTACCTTACCAGGGTCGCGATATCTACATCCCGTTGATGGGTCTATTATCTTAGATCTAGCTTGCAGGATACAGCATTTCCAGAGGTTGGAAAACTCGCAAAATGAATAGATACGCCGAGCATCGGCAAACGGTTTTTATCATGATAAAACAGCTACGCGAGTGGTTCAATTCGCCTATAACAATGAGCAACATACACTCACGCTTCATAGCATCGCTGAATATACGAATATCGTGAGCAACGCAAAAGTGCGATTTATCGTCTTCTGCTGCTTGTAAAGCCACTAACACTACTTTAAACTATTCCCTTTTCGTGGTAATATTATTTTGAATACTTTCCGGCGTCCCCGGGCATTCTATATCCGATAAATCTAACACACTCAATGTTCAATATTCAATTTTTGAACGAATTCTGATGTTCACATTGAGGTTCTGTTCGTGATAAAATTCAAAGCTGATGCGTGCATTATCGGCGAGGCAGGCGAATGGTGTATGTTCATGAGGGATGTTCATCGATTCAAATGATCACTTTTTCACGAATACTCCAACCACTGAGCATTTCATATTCAACCGCTCTCTCCGAGACAGACGCTGTTTGAGCCGCCCCTCGTTTAGGGAAAAGGCGCTCTGGTTCGCACCTCTCAGCTTAGTTGCTCCAGTATAAACATGATTTTAAAAATTCCCTTTAAAACGGAATTTATGGCCAGATACCAAAAAGCGGCCTAACCACGTCGACATTCCCCTACAAGTTCCCACATGGGTGGCATTTGGGAAGCGGCGGTGAGAAGTGCAATTCGGATAGGAAATAAATCTTTTTCTGTGAAACAAGTGTGTGAAAAGATTACTTTTATTTCACGCTTGAGTACTGAATTTCACACCACACATCAATCGAGTTAAAGTCCATAATATCAAAAGCAAAAGTTAAGAGAGACTAGTTTAAAAGCTTATCAGTCTACGGTTTCCGAAATAGTTTTAGTCTGCTTTTGCTTGGTCGCTTCGTCAGTCCACGCCTTACCCTCTCGCAGCGAGCTGGCGATTCGATTGTCATGTATCGCCAATGCTTTCTTCGAGTTCTGTACAAATTCCATCAGTCCTCGGGACATGTAGTACGGTTTGCTGATGCCGTCGTTAGTTTCACAGTCTTCACAAAAGCACAGAAAAATTGTGTCCACCGTCATCTGGGTGAGAAAAAAAACAAATTGAAGCGATTATTACAAATAATGTCAAATAGCAAGCACTCACCTCGTAAACGGTCATAAAGCAATGTGCCACCAAATAGGCAAATATGCCAACCAAAATGATGGGCACATAGGGATGGTGCAAGCCTGCCTTCTTCTGGATCAGTTCCATCCCGATCAGGCAGGTGACGGCCACTACAAATACTTTCGCCAGAATCAGTACAAAATCTCCCACCGAATTGATTGCGAAAACCCGTAGGGCATTGCTGGATAGCATGCTGAATGCTTTTTTCCCCGCCTGACAGAACGAATCACCATGTATGGCAGTCACGATGTAAGCGTTTCGGGTAAGATATTGTAAAAACCGCTCGAAGCATTTCAGACAACACTGGCAGCAGTCGAATACGCAATTCGCGACCTTGTTCTGATGTTGGCGAACGTAGCACTGAAATTGTACGTTTGAATCGATTACATAATCCGGAATTTGAAGGAAACTCACCATCAATGCTTTCAACGTGGCTCGGAGGAACTGCACGAGAGCAATCACGAACGACCCGCAAGCAACGGTGCCCATGTGATAGCGAACCAAGTTGCCGAAGCTTTTCAAAATAGGATTTCGAAGATTCGACCTATTTCTCGAGAAAAACCAGTAGGCCACGGCCCCGGCGATAACCATGTGCTGACAACCGATTATAAACTGACAGAACCAGAAGAAAGCTAGCAGATTGTACCAGCGGGTAAACAGCATCGTCGAGTCCTTCACGTATTTCGCACTCTGATTGTTCTCCACCATCAGCATTCCGGAACTTTCGATCCACATGGTGAAGTAGACGTACAATGTGATGACAACCGCTATGGAAATAAAGGTCTACAGAAAATTACTTTTAGTAAGATACTCAATAAAATGTTTTAAGCCTCATCCTACCAGGATTGGTTCCACCAGCAAAAACGGCATATTGGCAATAGCTTTTCCCGCTTCGCGAAAAAGCTGCACAACCAGTTTGATCCTTTTTCTCATCACCAGTATGACCAGATATACCAGGATCGTAGCGACGGTAGCAGCGATGGCATAGTATAGATAATTATTTATCCTCATTTTGGCTCCATCGCCCGCCTCTTTCGACAACTGATCGCTTTCGAAGTTCCATTTCAGCCACAACCAGATGGTTCCGACGGTACAGACGACTACGACGGCTAGTAGAACCAGCCAAACTATCAATCCCGGTACGAATCGCAGCAATACCAGCGTTAGTAGGGAGAACACAAAAGCTATGGCGCACAACCAAAGCATCTCCATGTAGCACGACTCGATGTCTTCGGAAACTTCCTGAAAGTAGTTCCGCAAACCGGTACGAGTTGCGACATCTTCGGCTGGGTTTTCCCGCCGAATGCAGCGGTTCAGGAAGGGTTTGCTGCGGAGAAAAGAGGTTAGTAAAATTCTAATCTTATTTAATCAAGTCTTAGGTAATGCGAAAAATTATATATTTAGTAGTATGTACTTACTATCCTTCAATATCCTCACATCGGGACACGCACTGCCGATGCAAATCGGAAGAGATACCAGAAGACTCAACCAGCAGATATTTTTGTTCGGTTCGATCCGTACCCTGTTGAAAGTTCGATTCAAATTAAAACTGTTGTGTTTAGAGTTCAATGGCAGGAAAACTCCTAAATAAGCTGCAATTTTTTTTTATATTCATATTTAAAAGAATATCATTTCCAATTTTCGCAAAAGTATTTTTAGCAAAATTTTATTTCATAAAAAATTGCGACTTGAAAATGAAAGAGTCGTTCATACATTCAAGAGAGATTCAATATTTAGTAATAATTATCCGACAACCTCTGTCATTAGACTTTATAAGTTTGCATTGAATGGGGTTTTACCATGAAGGGACGGCAAAAACGGTTCATGTTGACGGGAACTAATTTCTGTATGAAGTTAACAAAAAGAAAAAAATAAATGAAGCATCATTACTGACACCTGCTAATCGGGAGTTTTCCGCCAAAGATATGTTGTAGCATTGTAGGCATGTGGCCTTACCTTGCACGAGAGATTCTTATCGGGTTTGTTTTCACGGCCACACACGTTGGCACAGTCGTCGTATCCGTTTATAATGCGATAAATGTCACCGAATGCCATGCAGTAGATGATTAGCACCAGCTGGGCGGTTTGGAAGATATTACAATAGGGAAACATGAATTAGCTATCATTTTCCATCACGAAAGATACATATTTGATTTGTTCATGCACATTTAAACATAAGTTATCTTTTATGCACGCCATTTCTGAATTTCAACGGATAAAATAACAATTAAACATCATTTCGAATATCTTACCAAAATAAATATGAATGCAGCTTTAATTGCTATGAATAGTAAATCGGTACAGTGACGATTGTTTTCAAACACTTCGGAGTCTTCTCGGTGCAGCGAAGAGGATGCTGATTGCTGCAACAACAGTGAAAAACAAAATTAATTTTTATAATCTGTTATTGAAAGTTCCTATTGCGCATTCCGATCAACGTTTATTAAATCAAATAAGGGAACCTGCTGCAGGCTGAAACTAATTTTGTTTTAGATCCATTAAACACTAGAATATTCTTATTATGAGTATTATCCATGAGTGGGTTGGTCATGGTTGAATCATGCCTAAAAGCGGTGTCTCGCGTACTTGCTAGCATTAGACCCCACAGTGATCCTTATCCTCTTATCCAGCAACTCTTATCCCTACCTCCTCGTGGTACCAGCTAGAATACTATCAATCTTAGCGGAGATCGGGTAGCCAACCCCGGAAGAAGCTAAAGTCGCATGCCGACAGGGAAGGATATGTACAGGGATGAGGGAAACAACGAGCGCCAGGTGATCAACAGGTGGAAGCAGTTTTCCGATGGGCACCTCAATGACAATAACAGGCGACGCACAGTGGGACAGCTTCAAAAATAGGCGGACATCAGCTTTTGCGGAGAAACTATTAAGTTTTTCGCATTAGTGTCTTCGCAAAAGTTTCTTGGTTTTTAATTTATTTTTTTGTTAGATAAAAAAAATTTACATTAAGGGGGTGAATCAATAAATAGAAAAATTAACTTTTTTATTTTAGGTCCAAAATAAACAGTGCCTAAGGAAAAGTGGTAGAGGACATTATTTCAAGAGTATTTGGCGAAGGAAGGAAGTTTCTATCTCTTAAGGGAAAAAAGATATTGAGCTACACAATAACAAACCCCCTTAATATCAGTTTTCCTAATTTTACTTGCTTATTTCCGTTTCTACATCGTTTTGATGTTCAGTAAAATTTAAGATATAGTAAAAATACATCTTTTTGCTGAAGAAAGTGAGGCTCTAACCCTATGGGATTTTAAGCTGTTACAGTTTTTAGACAATTTTCTAGTCAATTTTAAGGTGATTTATTTAAAAAAGGCGCAAGTATGCGCAGCCAATCTCAGCGACTTTATGTGTTGCAATGTAGTGGCTTTCTTTTTATGTATATGTCACGGTGGATCACGGTGGAACATTCGAGCAAACTGCGACTAAAAATATCACGTTTAACGCCTGAAAAATTACATAAAATAACATAATCGATCAATACAAATGGTATAAACCCATTTAAAATAAAAATAAATTTAATAATAAATGATTTAACAATTCAATGATGTTATATTTCTAAATAACTGTTCATTTCTTCATCGTTAGCTTCGGAGGAGTCAAGAGTACCGTTTCCCGCAAAATCTGGTTCATTATACGGATGGTACAAAATACCAGCTAGTATGCACCGAATTCTTATCCATGGTGCAGATATTATCCAAGCATCAGTGCTCCCTATCGGTGCCTTGTCAGAAGAACCGCAAGAATGCCGGAATAAGGACGTCAAAATGTTCCGGGAAAATCGAGCGCGAAAATGTTCATGGTGCATATTAGTCATCATATATGTTGTGTTTTGTTCCTAATTGCATACGCTTATGTTCACAGAGTATCTACAAATCAAGATATATTTAACCGTTTAATGCTATCATCTGATCCGATAATTTCATCAGTGGGTAAGAACACAAAACGGAAGAAAATGCCATTCAGTGAAACAGCACTGAAGTTATTGCGTGAACCAGATTTTGCGGGAAACGGTACTCTTGACTCCTCCGAAGCTAACGATGAAGAAATGAACAGTTATTTAGAAATATAACATCATTGAATTGTTAAATCATTTATTATTAAATTTATTTTTATTTTAAATGGGTTTATACCATTTGTATTGATCGATTATGTTATTTTATGTAATTTTTCAGGCGTTAAACGTGATATTTTTAGTCGCAGTTTGCTCGAATGTTCCACCGTGATCCACCGTGACATATACATAAAATGAAAGCCACTACATTGCAACAAATAAAGTCGCTGAGATTGGCTGCGCATACTTGCGCCTTTTTTAAATAAATCACCTTAAAATTGACTAGAAAATTGTCTAAAAACTGTAACAGCTTAAAATCCCATAGGGTTAGAGCCTCACTTTCTTCAGCAAAAAGATGTATGTTTACTATATCTTAAATTTTACTGAACATCAAAACGATGTAGAAACGGAAATAAGCAAGTAAAATTAGGAAAACTGATATTAAGGGGGTTTGTTATTGTGTAGCTCAATATCTTTTTTCCCTTAAGGGATAGAAACTTCCTTCCTTCGCCAAATACTCTTGAAATAATGTCCTCTACTATTTTTCCTTAGGCACTGTTTATTTTGGACCTAAAATAAAAAAGTTAATTTTTCTATTTATTGATTCACCCCCTTAATGTAAATTTTTTTTATCTAACAAAAAAATAAATTAAAAACCAAGAAACTTTTGCGAAGACACTAATGCGAAAAACTTAATAGTTTCTCCGCAAAAGCTGATGTCCGCCTATTTTTGACGCCGTCCCACTGTGCGACGCAACGAAAGTTAACCTAGGCCTACAAACGATAACAACGTACCGGTTCTCGATCTTGAAGAGATCCAGCGAGAAATCAGTCAGCTGAAGAATAATGAAGTCATCGGAAAGAACCGACTCTCGGCAGAATTCTACAAAAATGGCCAAAACCCACTAGCACCTAACCTAACACTTCACTGGATAATTTCAAGGATTTGAGAGGAGGAGAAACTGCCGGAGGAATGGATGGAAGGTGTGGTTTGTTCCACCTACAAAAAGGGCGAACAGCTCGATTGCTCTAATTACCCCGGCATTACGCTGGTCAACGCCGCCTACAAGGTGCTCTCCCAGATTTTGTTACATCATCTATCCCCAATAGCAAAACAATTCGTAGAGCTTTATAGGGACCCGGATCAAAGGATCAAATTTTTACTCTGCGACAAGTCCTTCAGAAATGTCGAGAGCATAACGTGACGAGAGTAGTTGGCAGATAATGCACGAGACCGATTTTCCGGGCAAACTGACGCAGCTGATCCCAGTTACCCTCCAGCGAGTGATGTGCTACGTGTGCGTTTCGGGGGCGCTCTCGAGTCCTTTCGAATCACGCAGAAGGTTGCGGCAAGGGGCTGGACTGTCCTGTAAGCTTTTCAATATCGCTATTGAAGCTATTAGCAAGAGTAGCCAACTTCTAGCCTTTGCAGACGACCTCGACATCATTACTAGCAACCTTGGGATGACAAAGGCAATTTACGCCAGACTAAAAACGGAAGATAGGAAGATAGGGCTAGAAATTAATGCGTCGAAAACCAAATATATGGTAGCAAGAGGCTCCAGAGAACGTTTGGCTCCCACGGACAGTGACTATTGACGGCGATGAACTGGAAGTGGTTGATGAGTTCGTATATTTGGGATCTCTGGTCATCGCCGACAATAATACGTGTAAAAAGATCCAACGACGCATTCAAGCTGGAAATCGAGCCTACTTTTCCCTCCGCAAGAAGCTTAGAGCAAGGAGCATACGCCGCCGCACAATGCTGATGATGTACAAAACGCTAATCAGACCGGTAGTCCTCTACGGACTTGACAGTAACTTTGCTTACGGAAGACATACATGCACTTGTATTTGAACGAAAGGTTTTGCGGATTATTTTTAGCAGATTACAAACGGAAAGCGGAGAGTGGCGGAGGTGTATGAATCATAAGCTACAGGCACTGCATGGAGAAAGTTGGGAGACTACGGTGGGCCGGCCACGTCACAAAGATGCCGAACGACTGTGCAGTGAAATCCGTTCTCTTCAAAAACCCACCGGCACCAGGAATAGAGGGACCCAACGTGCTAGATGGCTCGACTAGGTTGAAGCCGACTTACGTGTACCGAGACGTGCAACGAAATTCTTGATATGGCAAGAGCCACCCCGGCTCTCGGCTGAATAAGTTTAAGTTGGAAGAAATCGATTATGTTCCCAGTACGAAAAAAGTGATAAATGCGACGTATCTAATTACCGTGGAATGAACTCACTATGTGCTGGTTCGAAACTTTTTGAGATACTAATTAACAAGGAACTTTTTCGAGTCGCACAACACTACATCTCACCAGAGCAGCACGGATTTTTCCCTAGTAGATCGCCAACCTCATACAGTTCTCATCGCTGTGTCTTACATATATGGAGCAGGGGCTTCAAGTTGATGCAATTTATACGGACCTAAAGGCAGCCTTCGATAAAGTTAATCGCCATATCCTGCTAGCCAAACTTGACTTTTATCAACTGGTTCAAATCGTACATGACTGATCGTCGACTGTGCGTTAAACTGGGCTCAATAGAATCAGAAGAATTCCTCAACCAGGGGTTCCACCAACGCGCTGCGCTGGTAAGACTGCCATCTGCATACTATTTGAGTGAAGCCAAAATATATGGTCCAGCGGTCCAAGTTGGCAGCTTGCCTTTTAGTTAATTTCGTTAAAGCCACATTCATGTGGATACGTGTAGTAAACTAATAGTAAATAATTAAAATGGTTTTCAATTTTCCGAAAAATTATGAGTACCAGCGTGCATTACCGAATTTCGAGATAAGCATTTCAGGACGGAGTTAAAAAGAATTGATTAGAAACCGCATTATTGGATAATTGGAGAAAACTACCAAACAAAGCTCGCTTCATAGTTCGCAGAGTAAATGGTTCTTACAAATCAATCTGTGCTTGCAGCGATTCAATGTTCGAAGGAGGCTTCAGGAAACAATCAGCCTGCCAGTCCGTTGGGTCCCACAAGGCAGTAATTTAGGTCCATTACAGTTTTTCATATTTTTTAACGACGTGTGCCAATGTTTACCGGAAGTTTGCAAACTTCTGTATGCCGACGACCTTAATTTTTTTTGGGTAATCCAAACCTCCATTGACTGTCAGTTCTTACAAGCAGTCATCGACAAATTTCACGACTAATGCAAACGCAACTTTTTGGTAATTAGCGTAGTGAAATACTTAGTAGTCACTTTTACAAGGAAAAAGCAACCGATTCAATGGACGTACAGGATATGAATCGAACACGTAGATAGAACAAGCGTAGTACGTGTCCTTGGGGTTATGCTAGACTCTGAATTAAGCTTTAATAAGACGCAGACCTCGGAAGTTCTAAAAGGGCTTACTAGACCCTGAGAAAATCTGGTTTGCGTCACCGATCAGTATAACTAGTTGAAGTTGAATGGAAGTTATCCCCGATTGGCCCATCAATTCCTCAATTAGTTCTGTCTCATGCGGATTCTTTATTTATTTATTTTTTTTATTAACGTGAACAGGTAAAATATCACCTCAATGACAGAAATAATTAAATAACGTATTACAATTCTCGTCTGTTTAGATTATTAACATAAAACACGTCTAAAATTACACTTGTTCGTTACTCGAGACACATTAAAGTCAAATACATGGTAACATTGATTGAATAGACGAGACATACTGCGCACTGGTTCATGTAGACCATAATTCGTCCTAGCTGGAGTAATACTGAGAAACGAGTGATATCGTAGATTGCGGCGTCGTATATTGATATCCAGCTTGCTGAGGAGTATTTAACAATCAACGTTACCTTGCAGAAGACCGCCAATAAAGCATACTTTTGCCACATTGCGTCTTTCCTCTAGCAACTCCAGGCCGATCAGCATGCAACGGTTTTTATAGCTGGGTAAGTTCCGTGGATCCGTCCATATGAGATGACGTAAAGCGAAGCGGATGAACTTTCGCTGAATAGCTTCGATGCGTTGAATTTCGTTCTGGTAATAAGGAGACCAGACGGGAGACGCGTATTCCAGTACAGGTCGCACAATTGAACAATAGAGTGTTTTCAGGCAGTAGATGTCTTTAAATTTTTTCACGATACGTAATAAAAAGCCCAGCTGTGAAGAAGCTTTTGCCACCACGTATGAAATGTGTTCCTTGAATGTTAATTTAAACATCGATTAAAACTCCCAAACCCTTAACTGTGAATTCACGCAGTAAACGTACGCCTGCCAAGGCCAGTCATAGTTTAATAGTGAATGTTTTCGTCCAAATTAGACTTAGACACATTCAGCGACAATCGTTTAATTTGACACCATTTAGCGAAGTTTTCCAACTGCTCCTGCAGAAAACTCATCCTGTGGTTGCTTTATCGTATGGTATAGCTTTAGATCGTCAGCGTATGATAGTTTCGCACATTTCAAAATGGAATTAACGTCGTTCATATACAGCAGGAATAAAAACGGTGCTAGGTGGCTTCCTTGTGGAACTCCTGTGGCGAAGAAATGTGATCACCAATTTTCACAGACATGCTACGATCACATAGGTAAGATTGAAGCCAGAGTAGCAAATGTTCGTTCATGCCAAATCGATCAAATTTGAAAAATTGCAATTTGATGATTCATTTTATCAAATGCTGCAGATAAGTCTGTGTATATCGCGTCCACTTGATGACCAGCCTCAATTTGGCGTGTTACAAACGAAGTGAAGGAAGTGAAGTTGGTTGTTGTAGATCGTTTAGGCATAAATCCGTGCTGATCCGACGAGATGTAGTGTTTATATCTCTGGGCAAGCTCCTGGAGAATAATCAACTCAAACTGTTTAGAAGTGGCACTTAATGCAGCCATACCCCGGTAGTTCGAGACTACTCGTTTACAACCTTTTTTAAAGACAGGAAAAACATATGCCTGTTTCCAGCAGTTTAGAAAAATGCCTGTAGCCAAAGATAGGTTGAATACCGCTGCAAGCGGTGCCGCGTTTTAGAATGATTGACGGGATACCATCAGGGCCATATCCCTTGGAGGATTTTAGTCTTTTTTCAGATGACATAAACATGTCAATGGAGATAACAAACTGCGACAAAGGTACAGAAAGTCGTGGAACATTTTCAATGGCGACGGCTACATCCTGCGGTTCGAGATGTTCATTGGTGAAAACGTTATTGAAATGAGAACGGAACAAGTCGGCAATGTCAGCGGTGGAGTCGGCTTCGAACAGACCATTCGACATCGTAGAGGGTAATCCAGATTCTTTACGTTGCTCATTCACGTAGCGCCAAAAATTTGTTGGGTTTGCCTTGAGACGTCGTTGCAGATTGTTCTGATGGGCGTTATACAGATGATCATTGAGTTGTTTATAGGTAGTATTTATTTCCACGTATCTTATTCTCGTGGCATCAGTGCGATACTTGCTGTGTCGTCTAAGGGCTGCACGTTTAATCGTTTTAAGGCGCTTGAGATCAGCGTTCGCCCAGGCTGGTTTAAGCGGGACGCGCTTAGACTTGGCGGGCACGAACTGGTCGAGAGCATATGCCAGTATGCTAGAAATGGTCGATGCAGCGAGACTAGCATCGTAATCGCGGAGAACCTCCTCCCAATCAACGTGGCCCAGAAAATCGTTCATACCGTTGAAATTGGTTTTACTAAACTCATATGAGAGGCTTTCGGAAGCATTGCCTGATTTTTAATTGCATTAGTAAAGGAGGATGATGCATGCAGATCTTTACGAGTAGTACCGGAGCTTCTGTAACCGTACAGTCTACGCACAGCTAGTCAATAACGAAGTACAGATCAAGGGTCCGATGATTCTTATTTTCAATCCCATACATCTGTTCAGCGGTGCTATATGTATCAAGCAGTTTTCGCGGGGCTATACCTATGGACGATCGAGAGGCACTGCCAAGAGACCGCGCTTAAGTTAAAATCACCCAAAATAACAATTTTATCTCTAGGCTTTAATTGCGACACAACCCAATTGATAACTTCAAGATGGTTGCCCATCAAGTTTTCGTCGTTGATTCGATCGGGAGGGATGTAAACTACGCAGAGATAGAGTATTCCGTCAACAGTGGTAATCGCGACCCATAATTGTTCAACTGCCTGTGCAGGACTTGAATCCTGAGCGAACAGCTAACAAAACGCCACCTCCAGTACTTTTACAGCTATTTGAACGCGACCAATCCTGTCGGTAAACGGAGTAAGAGTCGTTAAACAGCTGTCTTGTCGTCGTATTTTGATTCAACCAGGTTTCGGTGAGGGCGTATACGTCATAACAGCAATCGCTGAAGGCTAACTGGTACTTAGTGAAAGAGTTGTTCATTCCTCCAACGTTTTGATAGTATACCAGGACATTCAAGGTAGCAGATGTAGCAAGACTTGTTACGGTTGATGTCCTGGGAATTGAGAATGCGTCAGAGCGATGGATACTGTTACTGATAGGATACTTGCCATGGAAGGCGGCTTGAAAAACCTCTTCACAAACAATAAACTCAGGGCCGGGACGACTTGGACGGCAGGAACGAGTCAATTGCGATTGTAACTCGGTGTCTACGGCGGGCTCGACTGAGCTAGGCGGATCAGGGGTTTCCATATCGCGTTGTGGTAGGCGTCCCGGACTGGATGATAAGCTTAAACTTAATTGACTTGTAGTGTTTACCAAAAGCGAGGTGTAGAAATGCGGCAGAGATGTAGATGTACGTGTAGAATAACCAGAAGAGAGATCAAATAAATCCGCGCTGGAACCGGAGGAACGATGAGGAAGTACAAAACGTAGAATCGTGAGTACTTGCCTGTGAGAGTAAGTTGGAGGACCTCGACTGCAGACTCGACAACAGGACCGCGACGACTGAGATGAACGCTGGCAGCAAATGGCCGGACTATGTCGATCTGAGAAGAGGCCTCCAGTGAGCTTTCGAATACGCGTCGCGGTGTTCTAAGTCCAACATGTCGACTACTTCCGTTACCGTTCTTCCGGTTTGATGGTGATAGACTAAAAACTGAGAACGGATCAACAGTGGGGCTGGGATCAGCGATTTCCAACTTGCCTGACAGGCGATTTTGGAAGCCCCGTTCCCTGCACCCGCCAGCAGAACCGGGACGACTGCTGGTCGCTGGCTGGAAAGGCTCGACTGCGGCGGGGAGGTCGGGGGCGTCCATAATTCCATCTACAGTGCGTCCCGATATCACGTTGGGCGATGAGACATGCGATTGTCTGAAGTCACGGTCGTTCTGATGGAATATCCGAAGCAGTCGGAGTGTCGTCAGCAAAGTTTCGTTCAGTAAGTACCGCTAACGGATCATGCAAGTGCGTAGTACTGGAAACACACTTTTCCCACGCTCACACGTAGGACCGGGACGACTGATGAGCGCTGGTGGCAGTAGCGCGACTACGGTGGGGGGGTCGGGGGCATCCATGATACCAACAACAGAGCGTCCCAGTGTCATGCTATTTGATGAAATAAGCGGTCGTCTGAAGATGGCAGTAACGTTGGGTTGACAAAAGTCGGCTGGTGGGAACTTGGTGCAGTCTAATATCGTCAGTGCGACGGACACTATGGTCCGTCTACTGCAGGAGTCTGCGGTAGATCTGCAGTCGAAGGGAGTCCTAAAGGGACTGGAGTTAGCGCCATTGGAGTGACAGTTGATGAAACAGCACTGGAGTCATCGTAGGGTCCAACTAATGAAGTAGCGGAAGTAGCGGGGCGATAGGGGGCAGCCATACCGCTGAATTCGCTCGAGCATCATCAAATTCCCTGAATACAATTCCCTGTGGCCAAGTATCAGGGTGCAAGGCCGCATTTTTGTACGCCAGAGGAATGCCTACTTTGAAGGAAATGAAGTTGAGCGATTGAAGGTCGGCCTCTTTTTACATCAGTGAAACAACACGAATTGGATCCTGGTTTTGTAGACCATCTCGAACAAGTCGCTCGACGACCTCGGAGGTCACGGTGGGGTGGAAACGTGAGAGATACACCCAGAATAACTTGGGTGGGGAGCTGACCACAAGCTTTTCGGGGTTCTCAACGAGTCTGGTACCAGTAGTCGGTTTATTCGGAGTTTCCAAGTCACCGCGACGACGTTTAGCGGGACGATCACGAGCTGGTATTCGTATGTTTTATGTTAATTTTCACAACATTTTTTAGTTGAGAAGAATTAAATACATGCACGAAAAACTTTCCTTTTATCGATATAAACTAAAATCCTCTGAATTTTTTGGAGTCCCCTGGAATTCATAACGCTTTACATCAAATTTTAAATCACACTCAAGGAGAGCATATGACCCAATGTGCCCCACTATGATACAACAGTGATTTTATTTCCTTTGAACTCGCTGTGCAGCATAACAATTTTACAGTTCTGCTTGTAGCTGATTAGAATAAGGCCATTGCAAATTATTTTCAAAGTTTTTGAAAATTTTTGCGTTTGGACGACAAGGAAATGAATTTTGATTTTGAAGATGAATTTTTTAAAACTGTTCAATTCAACAACAAATCTACGTTCTAAATAAACTAAAAATTATAAAAAAATATTATTCTTACCTGCACAGATTCTCCAGGCGATACCTTATCGGTACGGCCACCAGCAGAGCAGCAGCAAAACATCGCGACATCCAGTTAAGATTATTTCTTCGACTAGTTTCAGGTGTTTTCGATATTTTCATAGTGCATTGTAGTCCTTGACCCCTCGAGTATCACGTATGGTTAATTATCACTACTCGTCCATATCCATTACAAGTTCACCAACTGTTTTCTCTATATCCAAGCGAAAGTGTCCTACCGCGCGTATGCGTGACGATTTGGTCCGTATCCGCTAATGTACTGTAACCGACTAAAGCCTACCATGGCTCCTCCATTCAGTGCCGTTTGCGCCTAACTATTCATCGTGCATTAGACAGACATGAAAATAATATTAGACGCGAATATGCCCAGCAACTAACTGCCAACCCTACCAACCGCCCCGAACAAACGCACCGCAGATAGGAGATAGTATTTTCACTCGCGAACCTGTACTAGCCTCACCATGCACGCTGAAATATTAAAATAACTCGCGTATCCAGGTTCATAATTTAACAGACTTCCGACCGTTAGTGGGGGCACTATTGACAATAACTGGAACCGACTTTATGAAAAACCACTGGTGCCATCCCGACTGGCGTGGTAATGATGTCTGGCGCTTTATCTAGGAGCCGACTACTGGCTCGTTTATAGGTTGCATAGTTTAAAAAAAAGTATAAAATCGATTGCTAACAATGAAAGTACACAGGTAGGTACCGATATATCTACTGCATCGTGGGTTTGAACTTTTCACATTCTTTGAGGGGAGCTCACGGATGCTCAAGGATTCGCTTACTCGACGACAATCAATAAATGCTATTCCCGCGAATGGGTTCCGAAAATAAACCGACCAGATTTTGGTGAGCGACGAAAGGGAAGTTTATTATGGCAACGCCCTAGTCTAGAAATGATTCCGGCAGCAGTTGGCATATTGGTCGAGTGTCTATGCAACTATGACACTATTTTTTACCAAGCCACCCCTTTTGCGATAAGTAACTGATACTTCCGATTGAGCTTTTCTTGTTGAAGAATATGATAGTTTGTAATGCCATTAAACATTGCAAGAAATTTTGTAGCCTCGGCAATTATTTTTATTATAATGTTAAAAGCAAACAGAAAGAACTGCATTGCAAAAAGTAAAGCAGCCGAATGCTGTCCCTATTTTGCGGAATAGAAATATAATGTTTACTTAATACTGCAAGTCTCATGACGGGACCAAGACAACATCGATTTAACGATCTTCCAAATTCCATAAGTAATATTGATTCAACAAAAGACCTTGCTTTTGAATAACTCAAAAATTCAGATCATAAGAACTTAGATTGTATTTAACGAAAACAAATATTTGATTGAACTTTGTGGAAATATATAATCAGTTTACTTTCTATTGCAACGTAAATTCTTGCCACTTTTTTATTTACGTTCCATCGTTTACACACATTTCACGCAGAGGAGATTCACAAAAAATTTATTTAAAATTATAGGAAATGAAAATCACTTGGTGACAGCAAACAACAAATTATATTGGAAACTACCGCACGGAAAGTAATTTGCACTTATGCACATTACTGCAACATGAGAAATAAGAATAGGACTATCAATCGCGGTCATTCAACTCACACTGACGGAGGAGAAAGCGAAGCGTCTCCGGTCCACCTGCCAGCGCTAGGATAGTTGCAATTTTCCATTCTCGGGATTGCCTGCTCCTGCTAATGTTATGTGTGTACAGCGAAATACCACCAGGCAGCGGCCTATTTCATGTAGAAAGTTCCCCACTAGCATTCCTCTAACTTCCAATGTGTACAGGTAGTGCGTGCACTTTGTAGCCCCAGTCCCGGAAGCATGCCCGGTATGCATGGAAACGCCGTTACCAATACGAACTGGTGCACTGGTGGCGGGAAAATGGGGATACGAGTTGTATTAGAAGGGAAAATGACTTTATTGTAAACTTTCCACGAGGTTTCCACGGCTGTTTCAAGCTGATGGAGAAACTGTCAAGTATTTCTGCAATTCTGGATGAGACGGTGCTGCTGATTTTTGTGAATGGTAGCCAAGATGAGCAATAGACGGGATTGAACAATAAGTCGCTCTGCTTAGTAGATGGGCATGTGAATTCGGTCTTGACAGTTGCTCGTTTTAGAAAGCTCCAAATCAAAGCTCTTATGATCTTGATTAAGTTATTAAAAAAGGTCATCGAAACTGTACGAACATGTTCAAATTTTTATCAATGTTGCGGGTATGAAATGGTTTGAGTAACCTGAAAGGAGCGTCAAATACACTCAACCTCCTACCCATCACCACCTGTGGCTCGAGCAGCACGTTTCTCACCATGGAGTGAAAGATTTGTATCTCCCTACCCTCCATCTAGCGCCTCATCGCAGATTTAGGACAAACGATGACGTTCGATGGTCATATCTGGCAATGCTTCATGTACATACTAAGGTACCTAAGCTAGGAGGTGCGAACTTGAGTGCCTGTTCCTTAGGTGAGGGCGGCTCAAACAGTGTCTGTCTAGAAAATTGAAATACGGCACGGATCAATCTATATAGGACACGGCAAAAAACAAAGAAACCAATTGGCTTGCTTAGTCGAGAGCTAGAGGCCGCAAACTTCGCAGCAATCCCGGTTGATGTGCACTGTCAAGGATGATGCACAATCCGCTGGTGTTCGAGGGGATTGGAGGACCGACAGTACTGCAGGACCATAATTCGTTTGGCGCAGGATCGACTCTACGGATCGCCACTAAATGAATCATGAGCCACATATGAATCATGAGCTGAAAGCCCTGTTTGGAGCGATTCCCATATCGGAAAAGTAAAGAGATTACGGTGGGCCGGCCCCATCGCGAAGATGCCGGATGCAGGTGGAGTGAATCTGTTATCTTCAAGGATCTCACCACCGCCGGTACAGGACGAATTCTTGAAACGGCACAAGCCCCCCCTAGCTGATAAATAAGAAAAAGAAGAAGGATTAGCGGAAAAGTAGAATCGAAATCTTCTTATATATAAAAATGGATTTCTGTCGGGATGTTCCTTATAGAATCAAAAACTACTGAGCCAATCGACGTGAAAATTCTCATGTAGAGGTTTTTGGAGCCAGGAAAGGTTTTAGTGATGGTTAGAGACCCCTCCCCCCACTAACAGGGAGGGGGGGGGGGTTGGCTCCCATACAAATGAAACACAAATTTCTGCATAACTCGAGAACTAATCAAGCAAATAGACCAAAATTTGGCATGTGGGTGATTTTGGTGACAAGAATTTATTCTATGGTAAATTGAGACACCTCCCCTATTTAGAAGGGGAACTATGACTCCTCTCCCCTTTAAGAGGGGGAGCTTCCAAACAAATGAAATACAACTTTCCTCATAACTCGAGAACTAATCAAGCAAATGGAACTAAACCTGGCATGTGGAGGTTTTCGAGGGCAAGAATATTTTCTATGATGAATTAGAACCCCTCCCCACTTTAAGAGGGGGGGCTCCTGTACAAATGAAAAACAAATTTCCTCATAACTCGAGAACTAATCAAGGAAATAGAACCAAATTTAGCATGTGGGTGTTTTTGGAGGCAACAATTTTTCTATGATGAATTAGGACCCCTTACCTTCTTAGGAGGGGGGGCTCCCATACAAACGAAATACAAATTTCCTCATAACTCTAGAACTAACCAAGCAAATGGAATCAAATTGAGCATGTGGGTGTTTTTGTAGGCAAGAATATTTTCTATGGTGAATTAGGACTCCTCCTCACTTTAGGAGGGGCGGGCTCCTATACAAATGAAAAACTAATTTCCTCATAACTCGAGAATTAATCAATCAAATGGAACCAAATTTGACATGTAAGTGGTTTTGGAGGCAAGATTTTTTTCTATGGTGAATTGAGACCCCTCTCCTCTTTAGAAACCGAGTTATGACCCATCTCCCCTTTAAGAGGGCGGGCTTCCATACAAATGAAATGCCATTTTCCTCTTATCTCGAGAACTAATCAAGCAGATGGAACCAAATTTGGCATGTGGGAGTTTTAGATGTCAGAAATTTTTTCTATGGTAAATTATGACTCCTTCCCCTTTTAAGAGGGGGGCTCCCATACAAATGAAATACAAGTTTCCTTATAACTTGAGTACTAATCAAGCAAATGGCTTGTTTTCGACAGTTTCACTCGGTACTTCAACTGCCTCAACTAATGCTGCAAAGTGTCAATTGTTTGCGCAGCATTTTGCCTCAGTTTTCGGAGTTGCTTATCCTGACAATCCTTCTAAGAGCTTTCTCGACACCACTCCATCTGATCTGGTGGATATCGACTGTTTCGCTGTATCTGAGGATATGTTGCTTAGAGCAGCACGCAGGCTTAAACCATCGTATACGCCAGGACCTGATGGGATACCTGCTATTGTTTTAAAACGCTGCATTCGACTACTACTAACGCCACTTCTGCAGATCTTCAAGTTGTCAATGGATCAGGCAAAGTTTCCAGCGGAATGGAAAAAGTCGGTCATGTTCCCGGTTTTTAAAAAAGGCGATAAACGAACTGTTAGTAACTATAGGGGCATCACATCACTGTGTGCAGGCTCCAAGCTAATGGAAATTGTCGTGAGTGAAGTAATTCTTTTCTCCTGTAAGAATTATATTTCTCCTGACCAGCATGGTTTCGTACCAGGACGATCAGTTGATACAAATTTGCTAGATTTTACTACATTTTGTATCAACACAATTGGGTCAGGTTACCAGGTTGATGCCGTTTACACAGATCTTAAGACAGCATTCGATCGGATTGATCATGATATTGCTCTGAAGAAGTTTGCTAAACTTGGGTTTTCTCAACGTCTTTGTCGCTGGTTGGAGTCATACTTGAAAAATAGGAAGCTACAAGTTCAAATCGGATCATCGCTGTCTGATTTTTTCGTTAATGAGACTGGAGTTCCCCAAGGTAGCAACTTTGGCCCGTTGTTATTTTCACTGTTTTTTAATGATGTGACAGCTCTACTTAACGATAAATGTAAACTGGTATATGCTGACGACCTAAAAAATATACGTCGCTGTGAAAAGCTTGGCCGACTGCTATGTTCTACAGTCTTTGTTGAAAACATTTACCAATTGGTGCCAAGAAAATAGAATGACGCTCAGCATTAATAAATGTCTCGTAATTTCATTTCACCGCAAACAAAGCCGTGAAGTTTTCGAATTTGACTATCGTATTAATGATCAGATACTTGAACGTGTGGACTGTATCAAAGATCTTGGAGTTTTGATTGACACAAGGTTAACTTTTCGGAACCATCTCTCAGCAATCATCGATAAAGCAAATAGACAACTGGGATTCATGTTCAAAATTGCCAAGGAGTTCGACGACCCACACTGTCTTCGCTCATTATAGTGTGCACATGTCCGATCTCACCTGGAAAATTCTGCAGTTGTTTGGTCACCTTATCGGATCAATCGGATTGAGGCTATCCAACGCAAGTTTGTTTGGTACGCCCTAGGCATTTACGGTGGAATAACCCACAGAATCTTCCACCATATGAAGCTCGCTGTCAGTTGCTGGGATTGACAACCCTCGAAAAGAGAAGGAAGGTGTACAAGGCTGTTATGGCAGCTAAAATTCTCACGGCAGAAGTAGATAGTCCCGCATTACTAGAACAATTACAGGCAAGGGTATTGCCCAGAAACCTTCGTCAACGTAGCGGATTTCTACATATGCCCATCAACCGTTCAGATTTCACGAAGAATTCTCCTATTCAATCGATGTGCGCAACCTTCAATGAGTTCTTCCACCTGTTCGAGTTCAACGAGTCGTCATCGGTGTTCAAACAAAAGCTGCTTAAGTTACTTAACTCATCTATTAGTTAGTAATATGTTCATTTTTGTTTATTGTGAATTGACCATTATGTTTTATTTTGTAAATTTGTATGTGCGATGCTTTATCATTAATTATTTTTGACTACTATTGTGAGCTTTTATAATACGAAATGCTAGTTAAACGATACTGGGTTTTGTGCCTATTCGAGAATGACTCCACAATCGTTTTTTTCTGATCAACTCGAACGGGCTTTCCTAGTCATTTACATTCATGTAGACTATTAGTCGGATGAATTACATTATAAATAAATAAATAAATAAATAAATAAATAAATTAATTAATTAATAAATAAACGGAACCAAATTTGGCATGTGGGTCTTTTAGAGGGCAGAAATTTTTTCTATGATGAATTAGGACCCCTCCCTTTTTTGGAGGGGGGGGGGGCTCCCATACAAATGAAATATAAATTTCCTCAT
The DNA here is from genome assembly GCF_943734655.1 of Sabethes cyaneus. Classification (NCBI taxonomy): domain Eukaryota; kingdom Metazoa; phylum Arthropoda; class Insecta; order Diptera; family Culicidae; genus Sabethes; species Sabethes cyaneus. Next base: position 49,331,890 of record NC_071355.1, read on the forward strand.
AACTTCAGAACTCATCAAGTAAATGAAACTAAACTTGGCATGTGGTTGTTTTGGGAGGTAAGTTCTTTTTCTATGGTGCATTGAGACTCCTCCCCCTCTAAAAGGGGACACTCCCATACAAATGAAATATGTACAAATTTCCTCATAACTAGAGAATCAATCAACCAAATGGAACCAAATTTGGCATGTAGGGGGTTTTGGAGGTAGAATTTTTTGAGTTTTAGTTTTAGTCGTCTCACCCCTGTGCACACTGGTTCCATTGGTATCAGAACACGCGTTTTTTAATTGCGCCGAAATGGTTGATTATACTGGTTAAGTATGTTCAGAGAAATTTCTCAGCGTTAAAAGCTCTTTCATATGGCATGAACGATTATTTGATTAATCCCCCTAAAAGTTAGATAAAAATTTATTTTTTGAACAGTAAGAGATACAGCAAGACAAAGTTCTACAAAATTTTTGAAAAGATTATTATAAAGAACTTTGCCAAAGAAAGTAACCTTCTAGCTATTATACTTTTAGAGATAAAGAACAATTTTCATGGAGACTTTACAAAAATCAATTTTTTGACCACAGTTCTTTCTACAGTATCTATACGCATTTGACATGTTCGGCAAAGATTTTTTAACAGTCAAATTAAATACTTTTGTAGAATATAGTAACTTACTATCGTCAATATTTGCGGAGAAAATTAAAGTTTTCGTTTAAAAATTAACCAATTTTCAACAGCAATAACTCCCAAACATGCAAATATATTCAAACCATTTATTACCCATGTGAAAGTACAAGAAAAATACTACAAAATTCAAAACAAATTAGCTTGACCCTGGCTATCCCTCTACCAAAACACTCGCATTGAAAATTGTTACTCGGTTGAATTTAATATGGCGTAGTGTAAAAACCGTGTTATCCCGATCAAGTAAAGTGTGCAAAATAAATTATGAAAATGTGTAATCCAAGCAGCATGGATTATTAAGATTTTCAAAATTCGTTTTCGGATGAAATTTAATTACTGCAGTTCGAGGTAGTAGTAGTAGTAGTAGGGGAAAGCCACCATCATTTCAAGGACTTGCCAATGTATGTGGGTAGAATTACAGTAGATCCAAATTTGATTATCAAATGAATTTCACACTAATGCTGTTACAGAAGGGCCAAAAGGGATTGGGCGGACCCACAAGCAGAGGCACTTGTGCGCATTCCGGGGCTATAAGAGTCGCCTTCCAGCATTAGGATCCTTCCATGTAATAATCAATTTCGCTATACCAACTTTAACCCACGTGATGATTTGTTTGTTTTGAATTGAGAAGTGCCATATTTGCTTCAGACCTTAAGGATTCAAGTTGGCAATCCACTCTGTCATCCAGCCTTCCACATTTATGATATCAATAATAATACTGTTAATATATGATATGATATTAAGATGAAATGTGGTATAAATGATAAAAATAGAACAATCTCACCAGCAGTCCTTCGTATGGAATAGAGTAGCGTCCTTTGGGTTCCATAAATGCTTCTTATTTAATTTTAATTTTTAAAAGTTAATTTAATTTTTCATTCTGGTATCCATGTGCAGTATTAAAACTCGTTTTGGCCAGTTTTTACTATATAGCAGGAGATGCTTCATAAGCTAAAACGAAAAAAATAATTAAAATAACTTATTAGGCTTACCTATTAGCTAGGCCGTGTGGCTTCGCCGTCTGCCCAAAACCGCGGTTTTGAGACCAGGCAGCCGGGAACCACCCAGCATCGCACCCCCTAGCTTGGCTACTCAATAGAGCATTACCAGGTATGGCCACGTGGAGGCGCTAGGTAGGGGCTTGGGATGGCTAAAGCTATATTGGACGCTCATTTGCCTTCCCCATTTCATACCCAAATTTAATTACTGCAGTTCGAGGTGTACAAATTTCGAAGTGTATTTGAAGATACTTCATCCTCACTATCGCTGTTACTGTGCATATCAGACCTCGTCCAGTATTATCAGCTCGAAAGCTGCATCACTAAACACGTTCTGGTGAAGAACTGAAGACAGTAACTTTTTTCGTAAAATGCGGTTGCGATGGAAGATGGATCCGCAGATCTTAGCGAATATTAGCAAACATTCATTGATGATGATGATGGCACGAAGTCCAACTCAAGCCTTTGTGTCACATCAATTGTTCCCATGAAAGCAGTAACAAATGGAAAGAATATATTCCTAAATCCACATCCATCTTCGACCAGATATGTTTCTTTAAATTAGCCTAATTAGATCGTCTTCGACCAGGCATTGCCGGCCGTTGCATCTCCAGTTTGCAAAGGAAACGACTGCACTAACGCTGCAAGAAAAAATTAACATAGACCAGCAAATCGCAAAAATTCATCCTACATTCATTGAATGTGAAGGTAGAACGGTAGTGGTTACGAGCTGATGATGACAATGGTAGACAAGGACATACAACAGTTCCGAACTCATCACACAAGGAAGATCTCCAGAATGGCTACAAATACGGAGCTTCTGCCGTCTGAATCTTGTGATCCGGTAATTTCTAGCATGAGGGAACTATGAAATAACAAAAACACCATGTCCTCTGAAGATGTACCTACTGCAACTGTTGGTCAGTACATATGATATGCACAATAATAGCGATAGTGAGGATGAAGGATTTTCAAATACATTTCGAAATTCGTACACCTCGAACTGCAGTAATCAAATTTCATCCGAAAACGAATTTTGAAAATCTTTTTCTCTACAAATAATCCATACTACTTGGATTACACATTTTCATTATTTATTTTGCACACTTTACTTGATCGGGATAACACGGTTTTTACACTGCGCCATATTAAATTCAACCGAGTAACAATTTTCAATGTGAGTGTTTTGGTAGAGGGATAGCCAGGGCCAAGCTAATTTGTTTTGCATTTTGTAGTATTTTTCTTGTACTTTCACATGGGTAATAAATGGTTTGAATATATTTGCATGTTTGGGAGTTATTGCTGTTGAAAATTGGTTAATTTTTAAACGAAAACTTTAATTTTCTCCGCAAATATTGACGATAGCAAGTTACTATATTCTACAAAAGTATGTAATTTGTCTGTTAGAAAATTTTTACCGAACATGTCAAATGCGTATAAATACTGTAGAAAGAACTGTGGTCAAAAAATTGATTTTCGTAGTCTCCATAAAAATTGTTCTTTATCTCTAAAACTATAATAGCTAGAAGTTTACTTTCTTTGGCAAAGTTCTTTATAATAATCTTTTCAAAAATTTTGTGGAACTTTGTTTTGCTGTATCTCTTACTGTTCAAAAAGTAAATTTTTTATCTAACTTTTAGGGGGATTAATCAAATAACCGTTCATGCCATATGAAAGAGCTTTTAACGCTGAGAAATTTCTCTGAACATACTTAACCAGTATAATCAACCATTTCGGCGCAATTAAAAAACGCGTGTTCTGATACCAATGGAACCACTGTGCTGTGGTAGGGGGATAAGGACTCTCATACAAATAAAACAGAATTTTTGCGTAACTTAAAAACTAATCGAACTCGAGAAATTTTAGACTCTTCCATAAAACGTCAGTCAATAACAAGATCACCAAAAACTATCAATTAGGTTTATTTATTTTCCTAGGTTTACTGACCTCTGTTACACTCAAGTCGCTTTTTACGCGAAGGATGAATTCCGTAAATCGCGTACAAAAAGCGGCATAAATTCCGAAATTCGCGTAAAAAAAGACCGCGTAAATTCCGGAATTCGCATAAAAATAGTTGCTAAAAACCCGCGTAAAAGGTCTCGTTGGGTCCGAACGAGCGACAGCGAGTAAGGAGAGAATAACCCCTGCGAAATGGCACTTTCCACGAAAACATTTTCCGTGAAATGGTACATCCCGCGTAAGATTTTCGCGAAATGGTATTCCGCAAAACTTTATGTTCCGCGTTATGGTCAACCGAGAAGTGGTGTTCCGCAAAACGGTATGCGGCGAAATGTTATATAATCATGGTGAATATTTTAATGCCATTCGCTTTATTTTGTCAGGCTACGCAATGGGGGAAGTTGTTTTCTACTTTACTGTGAGGAAAATTTGTATATTAAACCACCCACGAACTCCTCAGAAACTTGCAAAACTCGAGATTGTGACAAAGGTTATCCGAGATTCACGATTTATGAACAACACAGTTTAATTTGTGGCAATACGAAGTTTATCGGGTCAGCTATTATGAAATAAAAATATATTGGGTTTTACAAAATTTTCGACGGTCATGTTTTCTTAATGCCTAAACATATTATCTATATGACTTCAATGAAAGAATTACTGCTTTACTTACCATATTCATATTTCCTCAATAATAAAATGAATTCAATAGAGGGAATTCAATGTAGTATTGAATATCTGTTGAGTATTAGAAAAAGCATTGTTTGCCACACATATGGGTCACTGATGAAGGATCGAGATGGTGCCGCTATTCACTGTCGAGAACTTCATTTTGTTAGAATGCTACCCAGGTAGCTAACTCGGCCGATATTGCATGTTTTACCGAGCATGAATCCTTGCGTGCGGAGCACATTTGGACAAAGCATATTTTAGAAGGCCGGGTGTGCCGTCAAACTAATGTATTTTTTCAAAACCTCTTATGAATTATCAAATAACTTACAGTTCAGATATTCCCTTTTTAAAATTTGGTACACTAGCATTTCAGTTTTACAGTTTTTACGAGTCACGACATACTGGCTTGGTTCTGCTGTGCTGTTTCGGACTGCACTGCATTTGGAAGAAATTTTCCCAAATTGTTAGACATATAGTACGGCCGATCAGTACCGTTGTTAAGCTGGATGTCTTTGCAGAAACACAGGAAAATAGTAGCAACTGTCATCTGTAATTATAAATGCGGAAAGTTTAATGGAATTTCGTCCTAATTTAATTAACTTACTTCGTACACCGCCATAAAGCAATGCGTAATCAGGTAAATGACCAGTCCCAGGATCGCTACCAAAACGTAGGGATGATACAGATCATGTTTCATCTGCAAAACTACTACCGCAGCTGATCCAACAGATAGTAGAACAGACCATTTCGCCAATAGGAAAACTATGTTAGTGATGGCATAAACTGATACGAAGTTCGGTGCATCAGCCATCATCAATTTAACTGCACTCTTGCCGGCCTTGAAAAACGGCAGGCCTTGCAGCGCGACTAGAATGTACGCATTTCTCTGAATCATCTCTACAATCGATCGAATGCAATTGAAGATGCAAGCGCAGACGAGTGCAATACAAGCAATGTAGCCGCTTCTTGTTTGTGTCGCAATCTGAAATGTTTTTTTGATATTTTTATAATTGAAATTTCCAACTAACGAAAAAGTTACCTTTTGGAGAAGTTTCACGATGAACCGAATTAACACTGTTACTGCTAGTATCAACGACCCTAATGCTACGCTTCCTAAATGATATTTGATCAGTACTGAACAGCTTCTTCCTTCCGCGTTGTTCAGTCCATGCTTATTTCGGGTAAAATACCAGGCGGCAATTGCACCCGCAGTGACCATGTGTTGACAGTCAAATAAAAAACAACTAAACCAAATCAGAGCGATAATGTTGTACCATCGAGCAGCATGTACAAGGGCTTTTTTCTCATATACGACACTGTTCCCAATCACTGCGGGTTTACCGGTGCTTTCGATGATTAGGATGAAATAAATACCTAAAGCAAATGTGGCTAGCAGTAAAATAGTGGTCTGAAATGGAGAAATTTATTTTTAGTGTTGAAGCTCAATTGTTATAGACACATTCCGCGGGCCGGTATACCAACCAGACATTTTATAAAAGTTGCTTTTAGCATTGTTGAATATTTTTTCATGATTGGGCAATGTTTGAACCTTTCAAAACTGCCATGACTGATATTCTAGCATTTTCGGAAGTTATATAAAACGTGTATCGAAAATAAATGAAATTTACAAGAAATAAATGATTTTTCGTGATATTTTTAAAAATACTGCTACAGTGCGCTAAAACATTTCATAATATCATTTGTTTTTGACCAACTTACAAAGGAATATATGCTGAATCCATTCCAAAAATAGTTTGGATGTAATTTTGCAGTTATTTTGTATTTCAAGTGGATGAAATAGGGTCATTTTTTTGCGTTGTAACGTCACGAAAAGGGTGTACTTTTTAGCTTTCGCAGAAAAGTACAAATTCGAACAATCTAATAATCCATATTCTTTTTGTACTCAAAAATACCTTTAAAACGGTGCCTAAAGAATGATGATAAGTTAAGTAGAACCTAAGTTACAACTGATTGAAGCTCGCGTTGTAACGTCACGGCGGGCAGCCGGACGGATTCAAAACAAGTGAGACATAAGTAATAGCATCGAAACCTTAAGACATAGCATTATAGTTGCTTCAAGAAAGTTTCTTCATTTAAAAAGCACTTTCTAGTGGCGAAAAAATATTCGGACATTAGGGTGTCCTCAAGCAGATACAAAAAATATTTTCTCTATTTTAATTCAGAAATGATTGCTGTCTACAGAAAATTTGTAAAAAAACTAATTTCAAGAAACTTCGTTGAATACTGAAGATTTATATTTCTAACGTGAAAAAAGTTATAGAGCAAAACTCTTAGGGACACCCTTAAAAAAAATTTTTTTTCGATCTAGTTCTTCAATAACGCTTCGTACGCCTTTTAGATGTTCTAAGAAATTGGTAATCGAGTTAAATTGCACATTTTCGTCGAAGATAGCAGAAATCTATCTTTTTTCCTTAAGGAGCTATCCCTTGTTTCTTTTATTTATACATGTTCACCTACGGTTGCCTTCATATATTTTTTTAGATTTTCCACAGTCTTCTACCCTAAGTTGTACATGGTGGAATACAGCATAAATTAACTCAAAAAAAACAAGTGAGATTAGCTGCTCATAGCTGCTCTCCCCCGAGACACACCCTCTTAAAGAGTACATATAAAAATAAAAAAGCCAGTGATAGTTTCTAAAGGGAAAAAGATAGTGCTCTACTATTTTCGACAAAAATGTGTAATTTAATTAGATTACCAATTTCCTAAAACATTTGTAAGCCATACGAAGGGTTATTTAAGAGCTAGATCGAAAAAAAATTTTTTAAGGGTGTCCCTAAGAGTTTGGCTTATAACTTTTTTTTATGTAAGAAATATAAATCTTAACCATTCAACAAAGTTTCTTAAAATTAGTTTTTCTACAAATTTTCTGTAGACAGCAACCATTTCTGACTTAAAATAGAGAAAATATTTTTTGTATCTGCTTGAGGACACCCTAATGTCCGAATATTTCTTCACCACTAGAAAGTGCTTTTTAAATGAAGAAACTTTTCTGAAGCAACTATTATGCTATGTCTTAAGGTTTCGATGCTATTACTTATGTCCCACTTTCTTAGCATCCCTCCCACAGCGCGACGTAATTTGTGAACAACCCCACAATTACGTAGGCGAAATAGTGAAAGACAAATTAACAACACATTTTTGGATTATCCCTCATGTACAGAGGGCAGCAACAGCGATAATTAACGAATATTAAATGAACAGATTTTTCGTGACGTTACAACGGAGCTACGACCCTCTCTGTGCAAAGCAGAGCGTTGTAACGTCACGAAAAGTAAAAGCTGTTTAAAAATAAACTTCACTAACTATCGGAATTCTGAAAACGGCAAGTTGTTCAGTATTCATCTCTTATCAAATCATAGAAGAAAATCTTTAGATAAAATTTGAAAGAGAGCAGAATTTTCATGTTTTTTAGCAGAAGAACCAAAAGACGTATTTCTGGCGCGTTGTAACGTCACGCTACATATTTGCTTTCCAAAACAATCTGGGCAAAGCAAATGCTATTAATTTGTCCACTTTTAATAGGAAATTTTATGCTCTTTCCAAATATATAATAATATTTGGGGGTTTCTCAACGATTTCCCCAGCTAAAACATAAATACTGTGCAAAGAAAAGTCAAAACGTTGTAACGTCACGGCGGAATGTGTCTATACGTTACATGCATACCAGCAGCGGATTAAGAAGTAAAAGTTTGTTCCTTCTGATGGCATTACCACCTTCTTTAAGTAATTCCATAACGAATTTAATTTTTTTCCAGATGCAGCCAACGAGGCAAAAGATGATTATGACTAGCACGGTAAAGATTATTGCAGTGATTAAGTAGCCCTTTTTGTTATAAGCATTTGCTTTAGTCTTCCAGTTGAACCAGTGCACAAGCATTGCAGCTAAGCACATTGTTATTATTGCACATAGGGCACATGAAATCATTAAACCTGGAGCACAGCATAAAAAGGCTAGCATTAGCAGTGTGACAAGCAAGCATAACAAACACAACCAAAACAGCTCCCGTCCGGAACTATAGACATCCTGCCATATTTCTTCCATTATACTTTGTGGTACCTGATCGGACAGTGAACGATTTGCTTGAAAGTGAATGCATCGGTTGAAGTAAACTTTGCTATAAACAGCAAGATTTAATGAAATTGCTCTGATCACTACTACTAGATCTCTTTTCTTACTATCCATCTCCAGGACATTCTTCCACGCAACTTTTGAAGATTTCGTTCGAAGTTGGGGTCGTAGTAAACAGCACATATTTGTATGCAAGCTTATTCTGGCCCTGAAAATACATTCGTTAAGCGTACGGGTTAACCACAGATATTCGCTAAGGAGTCACCGAGCAGCTAAATTCGATATCGCGAATGTTTCTCCGCCCGCAGACATTTCCACAGTCGTCGTATCCGTATATTACACGAAACACGTTGGAATCGGGAAAGCACAGGAAAACTAAGATGAACTTTGGAGATACACTGATTAGTTAATAGCTGGAGTTGAATAGAAATTCAACTGGTTGATTTCTGTCAATACCTACCAAGCCGACCATGTAAACTGCCATAATGATCAGAGCAACTACGTCGGTGCATTGTCTGTCTTTTCTGTAGATGACCTCTTCTACGTCGCTAGAGTCAACAAATGTGCTGGATTTAGCACCCTTGAAATTGAGTTATAAGTTGTTATTATAGATATAAATGATACTATTAAATCATTTCTCACTAAAAAACTTACTTTCACAGACATTTTACCGAATCTTTGATTGCACAAGCTTTTTATCCTCGTACATGGCTTACCTACTAGATTGAAAATTCAATCACGTATGTATTCTCATTTTCTAGAAGTTTGATATTATTCTATCTAGTAGACCACGTTTAAGGAGGAACATTATTTTTGTGATCTTAAACAAAATCAGCAAGATGCCACGAAGGGTAAGTTTCAGTGAAAATTGGTTTCGTTTATAGGTATTATTGTCATATTTAACAATGGTGTATAACCAAATTTTAAGAACTCTACAACCAGCCCAGATGACGTGGAAGCGGCCGTATACAGGAAACACCGAAAATGCACCGATGTTGCTGCTCTAGTCATTATGGCGCTTTATATGATTGGTTTGGTAGGTATTGAAAAAGATTGTAATGCTCCTAAACTTAATTTTAAAATGTACTGCAAAGCAATAATCCATAAGCAATACCTACTCCTGTAGTAACTTCTAAGGGCAACTAATCAAAATATCTTAGTTTAGTCTAGTTTTCCTGTGTCTAGCTAAATCCGATCCTTTCCGGATCATTAACGGGTACGACGACTGTGGAAATGTATGCGGACGGAGTAACAACCCAATCAACGGCCTTGCTTGTTCGGTAAACCCTTGTTGCGTATAGCAGCACAGAATCCACATTCTCAAAACGTATTTTCAGGGCCAAAATATGCTTGCATACAAATACTTACTACTGGAACGGGTTCCAAATTCGACAGAAACTACCAAAAGTTGTGTAGAAAAGTGTCCAACCAACTATGGATAGTAAGAAATCACACTAGAAATATTTTCTAATATAAATTGGTTGTTTTTTTGGCAGCAAACTAAACTACAACCGGTGCGTTCGCTTCCAACAGGAACGTCCCGTTTCAGATCAGGTGACACAGAACGTATTTGACGAAATCTGGCAGGATGTTTACAATTGTGGGGTGGAGTTGTTTTGGTTGTGCTTGCTATGCCTGTTTTTGTCGCTCCTGACACTAGCTCTACTATGGGGCGTTCCGGGATTAATGCTGTCATGGATGCTGATAGCGATTGTGGTGCTATGCTTAATTGCAACTGCTGCTCGATGGATAAGTTGGATGATGGAATCCGAAGCCCACAGCAAAAAGAGCTACTTAATCTATGCGATACTAACTACTGTGCTAAGCATAACCATTTTGTGCTTGTTTGGTTGCGTATGGAAAAAGACACCACTCGTAATCGAACTGTTAAAGGAAAGCGGCAATGCCATAAGGCGTACGCTTTTTTTGTTGGTTTGCCCAATGCTGGTACGTACGGTGCATTTTAATGTAGTCCAATAGAGTCCAAAATTAGCTTTTCCATTATAGACCACCATTGTACTGCTGATGACTTTTACTTTAGATATTTATTTTTTCCTGGTAATCGAGAGCTCCGGTAATCCAATAATGGTGGCAGGAAACAGAATCGTTTATGAGAAAAATCTTCTCGTACATACTACTCGTTGGTATAATATTATTGCTCTGATCTGGTTCAGTTACTTCCTAGTTGACGGTCAGCACATGGTCACTGCGGGAGCAATTTCCTCATGGTATTTCACCCGGAAAAAATCTGGATTGGGTAATGCAGAAGGTAGAAGTTTCCTGAAACTGCTCAAATATCATTTGGGTAGTGTGGCATTGGGATCCTTGATGTTCAGCGTGACGCTCCCCATCCGGTTTATCATAAAATCATTCGAGTTGGTAATTTCAATCATTAACGATGAGTTTTGTATATAGTACAACGTCAAAGTGCCGTTAATTCCAGATTTTGAATCAAATAAGCAATGGCCTCGCCGCCTATTGCTCAAACTTCTCCATTGGTTGCCGAATTTATTATGGTTGGTGTTTGGAACTGATTCAAAGAATTGCGTACGTTGTAGTAGCTTTGCAAGGCCTGCCGTTTTTCAAAGCCGGTAAGAGTGCCGTAATGATAATGATGGCTAGTGCGACGAACTTTGTTGTCGTTCATTCCGTGGCCAACATTATTTTCCTATTGCTAAAACTGTTTATAGTAGGATTAGTTGGATCAATTGGAGTGGAAATTCTACAGAAAAAGTGTGACCTATATCATCCTTACTTTTTGGCTGGAATTTTCGGTGTTGCAGTTGTTACGATTACACATTGCTTTATATCGGTGTACGAGGTAAGTTGAATGAATAGTTAAGATACGGATTCATGTTCAGCAGAATCTCATTGCAGATGACGAATACCACTGTTTTACTGTGTTTCTGCAAAGATATTAGGGAAAATAACGGCACCGATCGGCCATATTACATGTCCCGTAATTTGAGAAAATTTCTACCAAATGAACATAACGAAACATACCGGGCTCGTACCATTAGATGAACGAAATCGGGAGGTACTGATAAATTCAATATCTAAATAAATTTTAGATATAGTATACTGTAAAAAAATCTTGTTATGCATTACACTGCAAGGAGGACTATTTTCCAGTCGAATACTTTAAAAACATTCCAAGCGGAAATACCTGCCTCCTCCAAGGCGAAACGAGACCGCAACAAATCGTGATGCTCTTGGTTAGACGTACAAGGCGCACGCTTGTGCAATGTTTGTGGACTATAAATTGTTCATCCCAGTTTTGTTCTTATACCTATCGGTTCTCCCGACTAACCGGCCCGTATTTCTAACGGGGTGAACAATTGTTTAAGTCCAATAAAAATCTTCGGATGTTCTGTTACATAATCCAGCACTGGTAAATTTTGCCGATGTTTGTACTTTAAGACAGCGTCAGCGTGACGTCGAGATTATTCTAAAAGCTTCAGAAACAGAGCTATATCTTTTAACTTTCAGCAGTTCTGTCAATGAGCTCTCGACCAACGACCAACCAACTGATCGATTTCCATTATACAATGTGGAGGACAATCAACGAACGGAGAAAGGCGAAAGCCGGCATTGAGCGAGCGCGAATCAAATCGGCTAAGACAGCTTCCTGTCAACGATACGTCGAACTGGATTAGGCTGTTAAACGAGCTTGTAAGCGGGATAAGAGCCTGGACTAACTCTCCAGCCGAACAAGGGGAAACCGCCGTCGTCAATAACGGTGAAATCCGTTTATTGTACGATATTTCTCGCCACCTTAATAGCGGCAAGATTAATACAGAGATGTCGCTAAAGGACAGAGCTGGCCTGCTGACCGTACAGCACTTAAGCGATGGATTGAACATTTTTAACAACTCTTCCGCGTTTCAAATGGTAGAGACCAACAAAACCAGCAGCCTATGTTGCCTACAGTTCGTCGAATTAAACGCGTCAGCTCGGAGGCGCCATCACTTGATGAAATTAAAGCGACCATCAAGAGTATGAAATCCAATAGAGCGCCATGGATAGAATGTATTTCAACCGAAATGCTCAAGACTGACCCATCTTTGTGAGTCCAGAAAATGCATCAGCTTCGCAGCAATTTTCTTACGATGCAACTTTTCCGGTGGCCTGGATGCAGGGCAATTGGTTAAAGTCCCTAAAAAAAAGAGACCTAACTAAATGCGGTTTTATAGAGCCAAATGCTCTTCAATCACAAAAACTATTAAACCTTTCAAAACCCGACTTGAGCACATACACCGGTTTGATAACAGGACATTGTCCTTGTAAGTACCACCTGAAACTCATCGGTAAACTTAATGAAGCTCACCGTCGCTTTTGTAATCATGAAATTGAAAGCTCCGAACATTTGTTGTGCGACTCTGTTGCACTATATCATAAACGACGTAGATATCTTGATAAGGGGCTGACTCAGCCCTGCGATATTTGGAATGCTGCTCCTAATCAGGTGATAAATTTCATACGAAATGCATCACCTGATTGGGATAAATGCCGACAGTAGTTGAGGTGGCTCATCAAACTTTGATAGCTCACCGATACGACATGGCGTAAATTAAAAGAGGACACACCACAATAGATCAAAATAATGGTCGCGGTGGTAAGTCCCCAACACGGGGAAAAAATGCGGTAACCGGTGCGACATCACGTTGCTCTATATTACTCTCAAAGCATTCTGTAAGATAATCCTCAACCGGATCAGGAGAAGATCGACGCTACTCTCCGGCGGCAACAAGCTGGATTCCGTGCTAGCCCATCATGTGTAAACCGTATCACAACACCTCGCATTATATTGGAACAGATCAACGAATTCCAGGACTCTCTTCTGCTGATGTTCGATGACTTCGAAAAAGCGTTTGACCGACTCAACTACGAAAATATTTGGGGCGCACTTAGGCATAGACGAGTTCCAGATAAGATAGTCCTTCTCATAGAGGTTTAATACGAGGCGTCCTCTTGCAAGGTTTTGCACAACGGCGTCTTGTCCGACCCTATAAGGGTTACTGCTGGCATGAGACAGGGCTGCATTAGATATTAGTTAGAGCGAACTACAGTAGACCAAATCGAGGATTGCCTTGGAATCTTCTAACGATGGAGTAGGTAAATGATCTTGACCTAACCGACAACATTGTCTTGCTCGCACAGCGCCGAAGCGATATGCAGAGCAAGTTAGATGACTTCTCCGAGAGCTCCCAGGCAGCAGGTCTCACAGTCAATGTAGCAAAAACTCTGTCTATGGTAGTGAAAACTGACAATCCCACCAACTCCACAGTAGCGGAACAACAAGTTGAACAGGTGGAGACGGAGTTGAAGAACATGCATGTTATACCATCTCTTTGTCTCCAAGCTCGCCGTGTCTCGAAAGGTCTCGAGAATGTCCCCGTGATGCACCTGAATTCATCACTCAATCCAATGAGCTCTGATCAGTCGTGTCAGTTTGTCCGGAAAACTGTGTTCGAATCATAGTTCCATAGTATCTGCCATAGCTAGTCTTGCACACGTCTAGTTGCACGTTGTATTCTCAATATTTCTGTCAGACTGACGCAAGCTCCCATGAAACCTTGTGCCGGTGACAGTCGGCGTCCTTGCAGGTGGCGTTTACCAGCGTTATGCAGTGATATTTGCAGCAGTCGGACAAACAACCCGTTCCGTCAATTCCTCCGGTTTCTTCTCCTCCACCCAAATCTTGGAACTAACTCAGTGTAGAGCTCTTGCCAGCGTTTCTTGGGAATGTTCATAATAATCTACTGGTAAGCGGTCCTTACGGACGGGTTTGCTGGTTTTCAGCAACCCCATGTCTCGTTTAACTTCCTTGAGATCAGGTTCTGGGTTATTATTATCTTCCATGGACATTTCTAGGGTAACTTCCGTTTCGCTTTCTTCTGCAACTTCACCATTTACGTATTCATCGAAGAACTGCTTCCATTTGCTGATCATCTCGCGCTCGTTTGTGATTAGATTCCCTCCCTTGTCCCTATAAGTCAATACCAACTACGTTTTACGATTTATACAAGCAATAACCCTTTAAAACTTTAAGTCAATACCTATAAGTCAATACCAACTACGTTTTACGATTTATACAAGCAATAACCCTTTAAAACTTTAAGAGCACGCTACTTCAAAATTTGTCGAACTATTTTTTTTAAATTTAGCTCAAAGGGTTAGAGTGGATGCCTTATTTTCATTAGAACACCGTGCTGGAGTCTTTTGGAACGATTGGGGTAGATACTATCAGTGCTTTAATAAATCTATATCCAAAACTGCGTTAAGGCCGCATTAGCTCTTAGAGTATAATGAGTTTAAGTTATTCTGTTTTTAGTTTTCAATTCAAAGTAATCTTAGCTCTCTTGTACAAATTTCGCGCTATTTTTCCAACATGCTAGGGTTCATACTCGGCCAATTAAGCCCTTTTAAGTGAACAATTCCTATTTAAGATAAACTCTAGAAACTCGATGGGCTGATTCTAGTTAGTGAACTTCGGTCCAATATTTATCACCCTTATTCTTGTTTTCGTACGAATGATATTCGTTCGAAAGTTAAGCCGATTCGTATTCTTGTTTTCGTTCATATCAATTCGAACGTTCGAGCTGCGCTTCCTTTTGTTAATTCGAATATGAGAATAGTGCTTCCCGATTCGTTCGAAGCAAACTATTCGTACGAATGCAGGATAGGTGTATATCTTTTATGCGCTTTTAGCGTATTAGAAATGATATAGTTTATGAAAATAGGTTCACCTTGGATTACCTCAATTGGTAATTTCTACATTGTTTGACGAGAGTAATTTTAGGCGACACTAACCTCGATTGTTGATACTTCCTCATGCTGTGTGATGAGCGTTACTAATGGAACCTATTATGAAGTTCTGGATGATGTCCTTCCACTAGTTGACAAACTTTTGTATTAGGCCGACACTATTGTAATTTCGGGTTTTTTTTCATCACAACGATATCCCCTTCGATGAATTCTGTAACAGGAGAGCATTTAATATTTGCCCTGACTAACACAGTCGCTCGCTTGTTGAGTCTTGTATGTCATCATAATATAACTTACCCGATGATGTTTGAATACTATGTATTCGCCATTTGTGGACCCCTTATTGGACACCTGGACCTGTTTTTCAATTATAAACCTTCTGCGAAACAGGTAGGGCGCTGCTTTTACATGGAATTTTCGGAGCACACCTCAGCTAAGTGTCTAGCAAAAAAAAAAGTTTTCGATTAGTTTTCAACAGGTTAATAGTTTATCTCTCATGAATAAGTGTTTTCTTTTTCACCTTTGTTGTAGTTGTTGTAGTCACTGTATCTGGCATGGCTTGTCCATTTTGCAACTAAATTATGCGCATATTTTTTCTGTTTTTTGTTTTCGTAATGACTAATTATCCGTTGCAATTATTCCAAAGTACACCGAACAGTTGTCGTGTTTGTTTGTTTGTTTTTTTTTCTTTCTCCAATTGTAAGTGAATAATGGATACATGCTTTCGTATGTCTATTTTTTTGCTGATTTATTCGACAGCTCTGTTCAATTTCATCTATTGCGTACGTTGTTGCCACAAGGTTACCTATTGGACTTACTGTTGTTGTGTTTCTGAGTGAATGTGAGAGGATGGTGTTACTAATTTGCAAATTTGTTTCGAGCGTGTTTTCTATCGGTTGTGTTGTAGTTTCGTAATAAACGGGTATGTGTACGAGCGAAGTATATTTCGCCGATTGTGAAATGTGTTGTTTGCCATGTTGCATTCATTAATTCACGAAACGGTTGTTGGGGTAGTGGTTGGTGGTGGTTTATTTGAATTCTATTTTATGCAGTGCGGGTATTTGCTAATCCGTTACCTTACTGGATTATAGACTACATTCAACTACCCAATTAGAACATCTATTGTGTTGTGTAGCCTAGAACCTACGCATGCGTGTTACTTTTATGCCTTCTGTTGCTTGTTCTAAATAGACTTTGCATGTTTTAGTGGTGTGGTGTAGGTGTTTATAGAATGATTAGATTTTTAACGGTAGTACGAAGAAAAAAGTTCATTACGGATAGAGGACAGAGTAGTACTAGATAGATTTTGTTGTTTTCTCGCCAGATTTGGGTTTTTAATATACGGTTTCATGGAGCTGTTTGTTTTAGATTTAATGATTAGACGATAGTTTGAATGAAAGGAACACTTGTTAGGACTTGTGACTTACTCTCCTAAAGTAGGTTTAGAGAAGAATTTATACATGAACGTTCCATCCGGTTTTGTCGTATAAGTAGGATTGCGTTGTATGTAGGATGTTTGTGTTGACCCCTTTTGCATGATGATGGTCAAGAAATACATGAACAATTTCACTAGCATGTTTTTTGTTTGTATCTATTTTTCTTACACTGCAAATTCATATCAATGTGTAAATTCATCTTAAAAAGTAAAATGCGCGAAATATAAAGTTAAATATTGAACAAATGATTTTTTCTGCTTTTCCATTTAAATATATAACTTCTCGACAAGTCCAGCTTGTTTTTGGTAGTTCTTCCCTTGTTACTTTGTATTGTTAATTACATATTTCCAATTACTGTCAGTTTATCAATATCTTATGATTTACTAATCTATATATAGTTACCACCCCTAGTACAAACACACAGATTAATTCGAGTGCTTCGCTAATGTTTATCGGTTGTTTTTTTCTTTTGTTCTCTTTTGCATTAATTAAAAGCTGCAATGTTCAGGTGCCTGTGGTCGTATGAGTGCATATTTGTGGAGGAAGTCTACCGCCAGGAAACTTCAACTGTTAACGAGACACGAATTGGACTTAAATTTCGTGAAGTGGAATCAAATATTCAGTGCTAAGAGGATCACAATTTATCAGGCAGGATGGATATGCTAAAATTTCAGCACGTATTAATCGTATGTTATTCGATAAAATATTGACAGAACAAATACCTTTCAGCTAGAAAAAATTTAGAAGTTTATGTTAACTTTATCATGCAATGTTTATAATAACAAAGTTTATACTGCATTTATAAGGAATTAATCAATGGTTATTTATGCATTCTGAAATTAATTAGCTACATGTCGCTACATATATCAATCGGGAACCAAGATTTACTTTCTGTTTCCTAGCGAAAGATGATTCCTGTATGAGAAATTACGTTGAAGAAGATGCGTGTGTTTGCTTGCCAGCAGTGATAGTATCCTATATGTGCTTAAAATAGTACATTTTCTGCACCCAGTCGTAGTAACTTGTATTTTCATCTGTTGTGCCCTATTATAAGTTTGTCCTAAAAACGTTTACACCAGTTTAAGGTATTTATTTTGCTTTTTTTTAAATACATGAGTCTACATACAAATAAGAGGGGGGAAATCGGGGCGGTAAGGAATATTGGCAACATTTTCCTTTGTATTTATTTAAGTAATATCTAACTAAGATCTACTGCAAGAAGAAAAGCAAATCGGACACCGAATCGAAGAGATTTCCCAATCGCGTTTTACTTCATACTGCATTGTTTGGTTTTTCAGCAATCGCTTGTTCAGAGACCTGTGCACAGCACATACAAAGTAGGTAGAGTCTGAGACTTTTTCGATATTCAAAACATCACTAAATAGTGCCCTCAACAGTTCGATTACCTAAAAAATTGTTGTTTAACAATCATTACCGGACAGATTTGCTATTCGAATGAAATATAAAGTTATTAACCTATACTTGCATGCACACTATTAACACAAAAAGTAGTAAAAATTGTCACGATTATAAGATTTGCTCTCTTTAAATGTACACAAGAAACCTATAAGCTCATATAATTATTGCACGAAAATTCTCAATCCACCAACACGTTGCACGTGTTCAATTCCATTTCATTTGCTATATTTCACTCCGTACATTAGAACAAGGTGTGCTCTACATCGGTGTCTATCGGTGCGAATTTGGAGTGAAGCTAAAGAGGTGATGTTATGATTTGATTTCAGACGGCACGGGCCGTCCCATCTAGTACTTGATACCTACATATTCGAGATCTCTTTGGTGCACTTTAGCTGTATCCGGGATCACATCGGCCATAATAAGAAAATCTTACTTCACATGGAGGGAAATATTTAAGTCCTAAATAATGGCTTCCGCCTCGACAGCGGATGATTTGAATGACAGTTGTGAACTACACACATAAGGAACATTCAGTTCAGATCTAAACTAGTACCAAAATCAGGATGCGATAACCTGAACAGTAAATTGCTCCAAATTAACATATGATACTACATATTCGCTACTCAACGGCCGATTTCGTGTAATCTCGTTAGTCTTCACGCTCCGAAGACTACCACTACGCGGTCTTGATTGGCACTGATGGAGGTGTTCCGGTGGACGCTGCCGCTAGCCCGCAGGGACTGTTGGGACCAGCAGTAGCGCCGGCCATCATCAGCTCTGCCGGTGATACGGTGCCGTTGGTCATAGCACCACCACCCGACGACGGCATCGCGATAAAACTGTTGCCGTTGTGATTGATATCTCCGTCGCTACCGAGCAGCCGCGAGCCGGTCAGACAGTTTTTGATGAAACGATTTTTCTCATTGAAAATAGTCGAATGACGAGCGTTTGTGTTGGCCGAACCACGACCGCCACCGGAACCGTTTGGGTTTACATTTACCTTATCGCGCACAATCGAGCCGCATGACTGTGCCTTATAGAGCCGACCGCGCTGGAACAGCCCAGACAGGGGAACGTAGATTTTTTTGTGAACCTGTGGAGGGGAAAGTTTTGTAGATTTCATTTTGCAATAAAATGTTGAAAACGACTCAAATTTCACCTACCTGAAAGTACCTCCCAAGAATCTTTATTTTCTTCGTATTCTTGGTATTACTTTCGGTTCCATTCAGTGCCTTCGCCAGTTCGACCACGATTTCAATGTCGTCTCCGGCGGCTGCAGCAGCCGTCATTCCATTTTTCGAGTCCAGCGACGGAGCATCGACGCTCGGCGTCGAACTGTTCGACGAAGGTTGCTGCTGTTGTTGTTGTTGCTTTTTGAATGTGTGGAAAATTCGGGCACTGAAACCTCTCGGCTTCGTTGGATTTGTATTACCGCTAGTATTGCCGGTACATCCGGTGGTGGTGGGGGTGCTACTGGTTGTTGTTGTATTGCTATTGTTGCTAGGACTGTTCAAACAATCGATGCTGTTCACATCCAACGGAAGGTTATTGCTACAAATTTGATCAACCGAGACTTCAGCCGTGTTACGACTATCTGCAGTTCGACTGTGATTTTCACCGGAGTCGCTTGGCAGGGTTGATATGGCACCTATGGCTGCCGCAGCAGCCTGTGCAGCAGCCGAATGTGAAGTTTCTGACTCCTGAACTTCGGTAATTCGATTTAATGACTGACTTTCGCGAAGACGTGTCTCCACGGGTCTCCTTCGCCCTCGATGTCGTCTGAAGTCCACCTGTTGAGACGACTTCTGTCTGTTTCCACCATTGGTTCGTTTTTCCGACGGTGGTTGATTGCTGTTTCCGTTACTGGTGGTTGTACTGCCATCGGTGTTTGCAGTGCTCATAATAACTCGAACACAAGCACCCGTCGCCGCACCGGAAGGGGCTGCCGAGTTACCTGGATCTTGTGAATCGCTGGAATCGTCGTGAGAGTCTCTTCGTTGCGTTAGGGGCTTCACCGTAGTATCGACAATCTTATGAGCTCGCTTTTTTCTATTCTCCGAATCATCGTCCGACGCATCCGAACTACTGCACGACGCAGTTCGAGATTTGTTGAATTTGGTCCGCCGATGTGCATTGTTACCGTTACCACTGCCTTGGTTTTGAGTTCGAACATTGAACTGATTTCGAACTACCGGACGCGGAGTGGTTGTTGTACTATCGGAACTGCCAACATCGGTACCCTCTTCGAAAATTTCATTTAAACAATTTGTCGTGTTACTAAGAATAGTGTTTGCTCTAGTCGGCGAGGGCATCGTCTTATACTTAGGTATATTAGAAGCGGTAACAATGTTCAAACTTGGAATTGGAATAGTTATTGTCGAGCTATCCGTAAGGATTTTCGTATTCACCAGCTCAACGTCTTTTATGCTGGCAACACACTTGTCGAACGAACTAGCTCTAAAATTTCCATCACCTATTTTAGCTAAATTTGGTTTGAGAATGGAAGTCTTTTTGGAGTAATTCACGCCGGTACGCTTGATTTCCGGTGGTACCTTCCGCTGTAGTCCACCACCAGCAATTCCTAGCCTATCTTTGGTACTACTGTTTTCACTAGTTATCAACGTTACATTACCGATGCCTACGATTCCTCCCAGTAGAGCGGCGGAATTTTCCTTCGTCTCCAAGTGCTGCAGCTGCTGCTGCTGGTGCTGATGCTGCTGGTGTTCGTATTTTTCTATGGCCTCGGTTTGCTTTTTAGCCTCCAACTTCAACCGTTCCGATTCGGCAATACGATCCTGAACGGTAATGTTGATGCGACCCTCGGATCGCGATCCCCGGCGGTTCAGTGGCGCGGATAGCTCCTCGTGACCAGCACCAGTAACATCATCCTCGTCGTCTTCCTCCTCCTGTACAATGCTGCATTTCCGGTTGCGACCGACCTGAAACACAGTGAACACAGTTGGAGTGATGATATTCATCTGCTAGTGCATGAAAGTGGTCTCACCTGTCCCGTTTCGGTGCACGGTGTCCGAGGCACGCTGAGGTGCGTCCCAAGTTTCGATGGCAGAAAATTGTCCTCTTTCGAGTTTTCCTCCGAATCCTTCTTGAAAGCTTGCAGTCTGCAATGAGGGTGTATTTTCGAGGGGTTTTGTTGTAAAAGCACGTAATATTTTTTTTCATTTAATTTTATTGGACTACATATATGGTTTCATCTGGTTATATTAATACATGCATGTTTTTCTACTGTTTATTGTTACTCAAATGGTGCTGTTAATTGTTAATCAAATTTTTGTCACGCTTAATTATTCCATATGGCTACAGCTACATGAACAACCATAGCAGAACCCTAAACAAATGTAACAGATACTAAAGATCATCATATCCTCAAATTTGTTAAGTTCCTGCAAGAGAATTTTAATTTTCTTTATTGTTCTTAAAGGTGCAATCGTTAGACACGCACAACATGAACATTGTGAGATGAAAGACGAACATGTAAATGTTTTAGGAGGTTTATCTTTTAGTGGTTTGTATTTATACAATGAGAAAATACTGCAGCAATTAATGACGCATGAAATCAACAGAGATTCGCTACCGGAGTGTATATGATTTTCAATAGTAAATATAAAGTAAATAAAGTCAAATTATGCTGACCATCAAAGGCAAAACGTCGCCCAGTTAGCTTCGGGGGTACGATGCTGGCCTAACAAGCCAGTCGTCGTATGTTCGAATTTCGGCTGGGAGGTGCTGCTATAGAGTAGGATCGCTGCACTAGCCCCGTATGTGTCCTCTACTTTAATAACCGGCTGCGAAGTCTGAAGGGCCAAGTTCTCAACAGGACGTTTATACCCATGGCTTTGGTTTTGCAAAAGCAAAACGTTAGTTTTAGTTCACGAACATTTCGGTAATGCATTCGAAATTCTATGATGATCCACAGTATTAAAGGTAAAGTACGGATCGGTGGATGGATTATAGAAGCTTTCAGCGCGCTCTCACATATGACGACTGATAAATGCTACCGGCCCAGCGAGAGTAGAGCTAAGCTTCCGTTTGCGGTAAATGCGGTTCCTTAGACAAGTTTTGAGACACAGGGGTTCTTTGAAATAATAGTGGCCCTTATTTGTACAAAATTGCTGGAAATAGAATTATTCCTTGTGAAAAAACTGCACCATTGAAATCCCTTTAATTTTTTTTTCTTTTGATATCAAAAGATTGATTGTAGCTCAGCGTTATTTACAAAAATTGACATAGACTTTTTTTCAAAAAAAAATTACACTGTGCATTCCTTCTATCCATTCCTCCGGTACTTAATACTAAATACTAAATACTACTATCGCCATTGAGATGGCCATTGAATCAGTGTCTCCATCTATCGATCCGCTCGTGTCGTTCATGACCTGGTTTCCTCGTCCCGTAGAAACTGTGCTTATCATTATACCGAAATAGCTGTTCTGTTCTCCTTCGATCCTATGATCTTTACACTAGTGTGTGAGAAAACATTGAAATGTTAACGTTGGCAGAATCACAAGTGGTTATTGAGATGGCATCGGCGTAAGAGTAGATCCGCTAAATAAGGAGTCATTCAAGGAGAGTCACACGACCTAGCGGTGGTCAGGATGCGACAGAACACCGAAGACAGCTGACCTGATGAAGGCCAGGAATGTGTTGAATTTATTCAAAGCGCTGGTCGAAGGTTTGGATTCCCAATGCGGCATGCGAGGATGGCGGATGCTTCCATTTGATTTGTTAAAAACGATAAAAAAGTGTGACCTCCACGTCTTCAAGGTCCAGAAGGTACCGAACCGGAATGACAAACAAAACAGGATAGTCAAAAGCTGCACCAGAAAGCTGTACCGAGAATGGCTGAGAAAACCGAGTTGTGTCATGATGGATAACGAGACTCCGAGCGATTCGGCGTTTAAAACTGTTAACAGAGACTTTTTTGTTTTTCTTTTTCTTTGGGAATAGAAGCAAAAAACAGCAATATAAGCAGAACGCTCGCTGCCAATCGCATAGCAGCTTTCACATGCTTTCGTGTGCATTCGTATGCGTTCGTGTATTTTCGTGGAAAAAAGTGACTCGCTACCGCCAGGTTCGCTAGTGTCTGTAGAAAGTAGCATGTACGTATTTGGATTTCTACATCCACTTCTGTTCTGTAACATTATGATTGGCCAAATTTCCACAAAAAAGTTCTTGGTTTGACATCTGTCGGTGCAGCAGGATGAATTAACCGTACGTCACGACGGGTAAAGCTACCGGGAGGAGTGCTTCCAGAAGCGCCTGTGGCCCTTCCTGCGGTCTCATGGAGGCGAGGCGCTGCTTTGGCCGTATTTGGCCTTAGGTGTTGGGAAATAATCTGAATCTAAAGAAACAGTGGATAAAAGTAACCACCATGGCAAAAAACTTTGAGTGGTGTTAATGGTGCAGGCACTATGGAGAGGATTGGATAAAGCAATAAAGCAGCAACCTAACCATAATGTCACAGAACAGAAGTGGAAGTTAAAATCAAAACTCGTTACTCTAACCTTTTACAGATACTAGCGAACCTGGCGGTGGAAAGTGGCTTTTTACACGGAAAATTTACTATACTGTTTTCCAACTTTAGACTAGCTGAGCCAAAGCAAAGTTGCCAGAACAATTCTATGGAATTCCTGTACGGAAATGGCAAAAAGGTGTTAATAATCTTTATGCTCACGCGACCAAACCAACAAAAACTCAATCATGCATGTATCAATTTAGTTATATAGAAGTGAAGAATTTTCTAGGAATCTCAAAAACAGTGCATTGGCAACAATAATTTACATTCGTCTAACTAAGATGATGCCGCTACAAAAGTTAAGTTTGCTGCTGCGGAAATATCGTATTAATCGTTCTTTTACACGCACACTAGCATAAAAGTGATCCAGTGATCCAGATGTGTTGGCTTCACCTATTTTGTTCGAAAACGTCAAAGTTGCCAGGTGAACAATAATAAAAATCAAAATCTATACCTGCGCGACTTTTGATTTTACTCCTGTTTTATACGTTACACTGGTTACGCATATCGTTGGAAGTTTAGCATAGAGATTGCCGACAAGAATATTACGCACACATCGCCGCGTATACGTATACGCGATGTGTTTGCATCTGTTTTTTTTCGTTGCAAAGTATTTCCCGATGCACACAAACCACCAATACAGTAGCACATCAACAATTCTTATATCGCAAATTGCATTAAAAATGCGAGATGCAAAAATATTTTAAACAGTTTGCAAGTAAAATTCCAGCGGCGAGTTGTCAAATATTTATGTCAACTATTGCTAGTGTCAATCCCAATAAATTGGCATATGTAATTGACAGCTCGTTGCGGGGATTTTACTTGTAATATGTCTGCAAGTTTCTTGCATGTCACGTTTTTGATGCAATTTGCAATATAAGATTTGTTTAAGATCACAAGCCGCATATTGATTTCGATTCTCGTCTCGATGATACATTTTGAAAATTCATAACACTTTTCTTTCTGGCATCCTTGCCAACTCGTCTAAATGCTCCAGTCTCGTTACTAGGGACTGGTGAGGCTGTCAAATTCTACATATTGTCCGTATAGCATTTATCAGTTTTGGTTTTGCTCCCACTTACTGGTTGGAAGTATTAAACAGGAAGCAATTAAACACTGTATTTTTATTACAATTTTACTATTATTAGCTGTTGTCTCCGTTATGAAATTCAACTAGTCGAACCAACTGAATCTGTCAGTTCGCTCAGTCAAACCAAGACAAAAACAAAAGTTGGGTATTTTAATCCCCCTGTGTCTCGTCTAATCTGCCTGGACAGTGGGTAAAGTGATGAAATATGTAGTTATGAATTCTTTTTTTACGATATTCCTAATTTAAAAAGTTTTTGTATAGTTGTCTTCTGTAAGTTATTTCAATTTATTGCTTCTTATAAATTCAAATAATTTACTCCCGTTGTACAATGCATGTCGTGAGATTCCCCAATTAATTTGTATTATCGGTCCATCCAAATTTTGAGCTTGCTCTTTTTCATTCATTTTCAATCCGAACTTCGTTTTCTTTGCTTCGCTTGAAAGGTATGACCCAAAACTGACACCAAAGGTAAATTTCGGAGTATTTTGTCGACTAATGGCCGCTTCAGCGTCGGCTCCGGAACATCAACCACCTGTCTCCGGGGACATTTTTGTATTTTGAGATAATTCATTTTGCGGCACATCAAATCCCGATACTTGGGCAGACAGACAGACTTCGCAGGCGGTTATTAGAGTACAGGATAATTACGGGGCTAGTGCAACGATCCTACTGACTCTATAGCAGCACCTCCCAGCCGTAATTCGAATATACGACGGCTTGCTTGTTAGGTTAGCATCTTACCCCGAAGCTGACTGGGTGGATTATGATTCAGCACATATGGGGTTATTCGGGACAAAAGTGTGATATACCTTAGAAGCTATGATACACGATATGCCTTCAACACATAAGATGGTTTTTATTCCAATGGTAATGGTTGCTTCTAAAACTAAAACTTCTAAGTTTTCAGTGCCATGCGATTTTGTTTCAAACCGCCCCAATATAACCAGAACTACCCCGTTAACCGGTTCATTATAAGTTAAATAGCTTATATATTCTAAAATCATCAATTGAACCCAAACCCGGTTACTGAAGTGGCTATTTGGTTCCAAAATGTCTCCATTGCACTTCCATCAATGCACTATGGTCCAGAAAGCCAAATTAGGTGGAAAAAATTGTTTACTCAGTAGTCGTTGATTTTAGACTATTTACGTCTTAGCAACAAAATCTTGACTTAGGATGGCGCTTTTTTTGGTATGAGCTATTTTAGGGTGACCCTTAAATTAACCAAGATCCAGAAATTATCTTCAAAACGAAACAACATAGAGCGATATTCACTGCAGCAATTTCATAGCTTGAAATATTTTGAGTAATATTGTAGAAGACAAAATCCTTCTATCTCGAACCGTTTCCATATTAGGGCGATTTTCCTGAGTCAAGTTAGGGTGACCCTGCTATTTTGCGATTTTTCTCCATAACTTTTTTATTTTGCATTTCTCGCAAAACACTTCTTCAGATGACTTTTGAAGCTCAATAAGACGCAACTTTTGGTGAAAAAAGAAATTCGCTATCTATTTTACTTCTACACTTATATTAAATTTTATGATAAAAATAGGCCGTTTTCAAATGTTAGTATCTCAGAAAGGTGCAAGCAGAATTAAAATCGGTTGATTGCGTTTGAAAGATCGTGATTTTTTGTGCATAATATCAAAAAATTGGAGAGTGGATTTTTTTCTATCTCAAATAAATCAACTTTGAATATGTGTGGTTTTAACATATTTAAGTATATAAAAGTAAACGAGTTGCGCCATAACTCCGGAAGGCCTTGACTGTTCTTGATTAAACTTAGCGTACATGTTTCTTGACGTAAGTAAATCAGTACAGGGGGTTGACAAAAGCGGGGTGGTCGCTGAAAATGGGAGCGGGAGGTACAAATAAGTAAAAGTGGCTGTAATTATATTGCATTTAAACCGTTATAAGTTGTGTGAGTGGTCCAAATCTAAAAGAGAATGTATAAACTTAACCTCATGTTTGTTGACTTGAACTTTATAATGAGGTTAGACATTAAAAACGGTAGACTTTCCAATAAACAGAGGGAATGGTAGACAAAGTAATGAAATCATATGTGTTTCATAGTATCATGGAGTGGAACTACCGAATAAGAAGTTTAAATAGTTTTCTACCCGCGACGGGGATTTCCGTGATTCCCACCTCCCCTTTCATCAGAGGCCACCATTCTTTTGTCTTTCAGCCACTTGTACATTTGTTTTCGTTAAGGTTAAAAATCACAGGCGAGCGTGTGTGAAAAGCATAGCATCCAAAGCGTACTCCACTGACGCAAGCCTACGCCAAACAACTGCTGGCACTGTGTGCATACATTCTGCGTTCGTTCGTTTTTTATTTGTTAACGGAGACTTTAAATCATTAGATTCATTCGTCTCCGATATACATTCTGCTACCTGCACACTCGCGAGTGTACAGCCTCATATTAACTTTCTACACATCCCGCCCGCGAATACAAAGCTCACGAGCTGTACATAGGTCGTGAGCACGAGTGGCACACTAGGATGTATGGATGCGGATTTTACTTTTCTTCTTCATTTTACACCCTCGCTTACACAGGCGGGTAAGTGTGCGGGCCAATGCGAGCGATGATAGGTATCAACTACTGGGTTGCAATGACGAGCGTAAGCAACGACCGTAGCTGATAACTAAATAGCAAAGCATTGCAAAGCCTAGGTGCTACATTCCGTTATCGAAACTTGACCTTCTGTTTTTTTATACGACAGACTTTGCAGCCAGCTGTTAGAGTGCAGGACAATTGCAGGGCCAGTTGCTACGATCCTGTTGACTCTAACAGCCTCTCCTAGTCGGAATTCGAACATATGACGGCTGGCTTATTAGACCAGCATCATACCTCGAGGCCAATTGGGAGGTGATAACTAAATACACTATGGCAAAAACTTGTCGCAGTGCATGAGAATATCAGCAAAGAAATCCGAAAGAAACGATCATGCATATGTGTTCGTTAGAAGTCATGACGCGAATGCGGTCTTCACAACACTACGTTTCAGTTTGCAAATTCTCATAATACAAAAAACAAAGCTTTTTTCCTCATTTAGCCATATCTACCGCTTTCCTTGATTAGCTCTTCTCGGTCAGCGGCCCTTTTGTCTACAGCAACGCGTACGTCTCTCCGAAGATAATGAAAGAGACATAAAGTCTTCCTTATATTGTTCTACTTCCGTAGTTGTGACCCTCCCATCTTTTCACACGCTCTTCATCTTATCTCCCAGCCACTTGTACAACTTCTAACAGACCAAATGCAAGATATTATGATTATTATTATTCTATATTTGAGAGGTTTTCAGCCTGTGGCTGGTTCGCCCCTTAATGCAAGATGATCGCAGCCACTTTTACTTATTTGTACCTCCCGCTCCCATTTTCAGCGACCACCCCGCTTTTGTCAACCCCCTGTACTGATTTACTTATGTCAAGAAACATGTACGCTAAGTTTAATCAAGAACAGTCAAGGCCTTCCGGAGTTATGGCGCAACTCGTTTACTTTTATATACTTAAATATGTTAAAACCACACATATTCAAAGTTGATTTATTTGAGATAGAAAAAAATCCACTCTCCAATTTTTTGATATTATGCACAAAAAATCACGATCTTTCAAACGCAATCAACCGATTTTAATTCTGCTTGCACCTTTCTGAGATACTAACATTTGAAAACGGCCTATTTTTATCATAAAATTTAATATAAGTGTAGAAGTAAAATAGATAGCGAATTTCTTTTTTCACCAAAAGTTGCGTCTTATTGAGCTTCAAAAGTCATCTGAAGAAGTGTTTTGCGAGAAATGCAAAATAAAAAAGTTATGGAGAAAAATCGCAAAATAGCAGGGTCACCCTAACTTGACTCAGGAAAATCGCCCTAATATGGAAACGGTTCGAGATAGAAGGATTTTGTCTTCTACAATATTACTCAAAATATTTCAAGCTATGAAATTGCTGCAGTGAATATCGCTCTATGTTGTTTCGTTTTGAAGATAATTTCTGGATCTTGGTTAATTTAAGGGTCACCCTAAAATAGCTCATGCCAAAAAAAGCGCCATCCTAAATCAAGATTATGTTTCTAAGACGTAAATAGTCTAAAATCAACGACTACTGAGTAAACAATTTTTTCCACCTAATTTGGCTTTCTGGACCACAGTGCAATGTCTTTTGATCAAAGCGATATGATTTGATGTGCCTCATGATGCATTATCCCAAAAGCCAAAGAATTCCCCTGAACCAGGTACCGGATGTTCTGGATCCGATAGTGATGTGATCATTTGCTTTCAAAATGTCTTTATTATACTTTCAATAGTCTCATTTTACCAAGATGATGTGATTTGATGTGCCGTAAGATGAATTATCCTAAAATTTAAACAATGTGTCGCGAATCAGGTACCAGATGTTTTTCCGGTGAAGTGGCCATGTTGGTCCAAAATATCTCCATTACTTCTATTAGTCTTATTTCATCAAGCTGATGTGATTCGAAGTTTGCGGTACATCAATTGATGCTTGCGGCAATGAATTATTTCAAAATACAAAACGAAATTCGAATTAAAATGAGAATGAGAGCAATCTCAAATCTTTTTTCTAATGCATTAGGAAGGTTAAGAGGTTATACTATACACAGTTGAGAGGACTAAACCTTTTAACTGATTAAAGTGGAAATTTGTATACATGTTACGGTAACAGACCAAAAAGAAAGAAAAATAATTTTACTCTTCGATTAATCTCTAGAAAATATTGCCAGAAAACTTGTATTAAATCAACAAATCGAAAATGTAACTTGTTTAAAAGCTTCAAGTGGATCGGTGTAGGTTTTTTCTAGAAATCATGCTCATCGACTTTAAAAACACAGTTTTGAGAAATTCGCTTTCGCGATTTGCGCTCTGACACGTAACAATCAGCCAAAAAAGTATTCGGACAGCAGCGCACAATTTTTTCTCTTGATAATATTGTTCAGTATTTTTGCAAAGAATGGCAACGCATTTTTTAAACAATGTTTACCTGAAACATATTTAGATGCATAGCAACAATCCATATAGTTTAAATTTCCCAAAAATGCAGTTAAAAAGTATTTAGATAGTTAACTACTAGTTGAAATAAATATTTTTTCTCGCTTAATTGCTATTTTGTAGGACCATCTACATTCTTGAAAACCTGTTCCAATCTGTTTGGGATAAAATTAACGTATTTCCAAATATTCCTGTGTGGATTGCTGGCCATTTTTTACAAGACTTCGATTTAAGTGATTTTGACTAAAAATCAAATAATTTCTTATTTTAGTTTTGAAATGATCTCAAGAGATGTTCAAACGGGTTCAAAGCTGGACTAAGTGCTGATGTTTTGATAATGCTAGGACAATTGTATTTATGATACCGACCGCGTACAATGTATATTTAGATTGTTTAAATTCATCATCCCGGTACAATATGAATGTTCCACACAACTATAAGTTTACTTTAATATGTTATCACAGAACAGAAGCGGAAGTAGAAATCCAAATACGTACATGCTACAGATTTCTACAGATATTAGCGAACCTGGCGGTAGCGAGTCACTTTTTCCACGAAAACTCACGAACGTATACGAATGCACACAAAAGCATGTGAAAGCTGCTAAGCGATTGGCAGCGAGCGTTCTGCTTATATTGCTGTTATTCGCTTCTATACGAAAACATTCCCAAAGAAAAATAAAAACAAAAAAGACTTTTACCGTTTTTGTTTTTGCTTAGGTCCAATCTAGGTTCGCTCTAGTTCCAATCGAACGGCTATCAAAACGTTTGTTTTTTCACTCAGGTTGAACTTAGTTTCGCTCTGGGTTGCACTTTTTAGACGACGGGTTCACACTGAGTTTTTTCACAGTTTGAACCTCGAAATAAGCAATACACTGACAACCCGAAAACGTTTGTTTATGCTCGCGAAAATGTTTGTTTATTTAGTGGTCGGTTGGAATAAGCCCAGGTTAAAAAACAAAAACCCTATTTGTTACCAGTTTTGATCGCCGAATCGTTCGGACTTCTACTTCTGTTCTGTGATGTTATTCTTGTTGACTTATTCGGTGAGAAAAAGTTTATTTCAGTTTCGCTTAAGGTTGTTCAGATAGTTGTTCGAATTTACACTTAGTTCTATCCAACAATAAATAAACTTGTTACCTCAGAGCTTTCCATAAAATTTATTGCGGTCGAAACCATTGAATCTAAATTGGTTTGTGTATGTGACATAAAATTGGTTTGTGTATGTGACGCCTATGCTTGTATATGCATATGTACATGCGTGCATACATATATACGTAAACATAATGACAAATATATTTTGTTCTTGCCAAACTGAGCCGAATGACAGTCGCCAATATGGCTCGAAGAAGCTGATGTATATATAAATGCATATCCAGCTTTTTACATGCCATAATGGCGGACGGCGTTCGTAATATTTGGATAGCATTTTTGACATTTCCTAAATACATGGCACGTTTTCTTTCCGCACGTCCCGTTAGTTTTAACGTGAACGTGCGCAAAGAAAACGTGCGATATAATTACGAAATGTCAAAAATACTGTCCAAATATTACAAACACACTAACACAGATTATACAGTTCACCAATACGGCTCGTAAAAAGCTGGATAAAATTATTGAAAAATATTCTTCTTTACGGAATAAATGCTCACTTATGTTAAACAAATAATATTTCATTCAGATTTTCAGGTTTATATACCCACGAGCGATAGGATGCTTCTTGAAAAGTGCTATCCAAAATAACAGCATACTCTGTGAAAAAAATATCAATCAATCCTGCATAGAACAATACTAACGTGACTAGTAGGCCCTATTGTGATAATAGATACGATATTTTGATAAAATCATGCATTTTCCATTTTGGACTTATGGCCAACATTTTGCATCAAATACTCCTATGTGCGAAGTAAAGCTGAAATATTTAGATGAGTTGAGGAATTTCATTTAGACGAGATTTTGAATGACAAGTGCACTCAAAACAAAAAGTAGTCAAAGTTCTTACTTATTGGTAGAGTTTTAGACCAGAGCGTAGATGCCAGGTTTTGCTCGAACGATTGTTCGAACTTCCACTTCTGTTCTGTGATAATGTTATAGTTTATCTCCTGCAAGTTTGAAGAAAATCTGATTTAAAATTAATTTTGTAGCGAGCGTTTAGTGTGTCTCACTTTTTTCAAGTGCCATTTTTAGTGGTGGGATTGGTACTAGCAGAATTATACTTGCCGAGAAAAATAACTCCCAAGTAGCAATGTGAGTTTTATTGCACAGGGTAGGGTAGGTATTATAAAATAGCTTATTGGCTTATTGAAACTTGGGTTGGCTTATTGCGACTTGACTTTTGGTCAAGTTACAACATAATCAATAATAATTAATCAGGGTCGGTTGGTACGAGATGTCCCCGTTTCTTCTTCCCATGTTGGATCAGAAATGTATTTAGGTATGAACTATTTAGTATGAACTATTCCATTTATTATTGTGAACTGGCGATGGACGTTTCAGAATCAGAGTAGATGGACGTTTTAGAACCAATATATTTTTAATGTGAAGTTATACAACGAGTACATTACAACTTCGACTATGTTCGCAAAAAAAGTGATTTAAATTTAAAGCTTCTCGAACGTATTTGTGTAGGTTTATCTTTTAAGTTGCCGAGTTTTTTAATGGAAAACTACACTGCCCATACTCGCATATGGGTCTCATATCGATTTTCACCGTTTTTGAGTTAAGTGAATAATTAGTCTTTATTTTTAGTATACATTTTATAAACATATTGAAATTGACCTATTTATTTCTACAAAATATACAAAAATACCAAAGCCATGTGGTCCCATATTGAAAGTAACCGCACGACAATCCCATAATTTGAGATTTTCATAACTTTGCTAATTTACATCCAATTTAAATGGCGCCGGTGGCATTTAAATCGTACGTTAACCTAGTTTTGATATACTAAAATATTTGGCCATAAAACGATAAGAGTTCCTGGTAATTGGCAATTCCGGAAAGGTGTCCGGTGTAAGGCGAGGAACCGCTTGTGTAGAAAAGATATCGGTAATGTGGTTATCAATAGTCTTGAAATTGAAAATCTGGGTCCTTTTATCATATTTGAAAGAAAATTAGTCATTCAAAATCGAATATACCATTTTAGAATAGCCTCTCTTAGGACAATGGATGACCCGTTCTGAACCTTAGACAATATTTATTCAGGTTCCAGAGATATGAAAGTTACGATTGTTCAAAAAATCTTAATTTAATACCATTTACTGTGGATCAGCAGTGCTACCATCCACCGTGACACACACAACGGCCATAGTATAAAAGCAAAATCATTTTGTTTAACTTAAAAATTTGTATTGTTCGCTTGGGGTTTGCTAACTTTGCAAGTTTCATATTCATATTGTTAGACCACGGACGTAAATATCGGATCAGAACTGACTACGCATGGCTATAATCATGCAACATCCACAACAACAAACCAAGGAATGATTTATAGTTTCGTTTTTCTTTTTCGTACACAAATGATTATTTCTAAAGAACAAAGCAAACTGTTTTGTTATACATAAGTGAAATAATCACAGTTAAAGTATAGCAATACAGTATTTTTAACCGACTATCTTCCCAACTGACCTTTGCGAACGCAAGGGAAAACTGGTCATGGACATACACTCAAGCCTTTTTTTACACGGTTTATTTGTACGATTTTTGAATTAACGCGTTTTTTTATGACGATTTTTGAATTAACACGGTTTGTTTTATGACGATTTTTGAATTACGCGGTATTTTTTTACAACATTTTTCGAATCAAGGCGGTTTTTTTAAAACGGTTTTATTTCACACGGCACGTATCCCCCGTGTATAAAAAGACTTGAGTGTATTCTAAATACTTTATTTATGTTTGCTGAAATCATAAACCGTCGAAGCTTTGTTAGTTTTGTAAGCAACACTTTTTGCAGCAGTCAGCAATTTTGCAGTAAACTTAAAAACTAACCTTACCCAAACAATCTAATCTAATCAGAAAAAGAAAACCTGCCAACGCTGGATGAGTCCGCGTTGGTCCTTGACGAATCGTAGACAAACGATAAACAGAAAAGGGACGATAGCCTGCTGCCAGCGTTTTTTCCACGATCGCCGCACCGGATGAAAATCGTAAAACAGGCTCGCGTTGCTTGCACGATGTATGCGAGCATAAGCAACGATAGCTCTCGCATTGATTATCGCTTGCATGTTTATTTCGGGACCCGGTTATCATGTTTACTTAGGAATGCATTTTCCCAAGATATATTACTTTTATGACTCAGTCCCTCATCGGTGGGTAAATATAGCAGAAGAAACGGAGAAGATATGAGTGGAATTTCTCAAAAATGCAAACTCAACAGGATAGGGCCAGGGTTGCCACATGTACAGATGTTTAACACATGTTGAACAGATATTTGAAAGAAACCGCCTATACAGAATTGTATGCATAGAATGCAGATTTTCGTCAATTACACAGCTTAAACATATTTTTGAGCTTTTACGTGAGAGTGAAGGAGATGGAAATAGTCAGCAAAATGACTCTCTGTCTCTTTCACTCTCATAGTTTTGCATTGGACAGATTTTTGCACAGATATTTTTCTTCGTTGTACAGATTGCCAGATTTTTCCAACAAAAAACACAGAATTATATGTGGCAACCCTGGATAGGGCATCGCAGCTAGATCTCGATCGAAATACGCTATCCCCGAGTTAACTTAGTCAATTTTGAACTCCCAAAGTGAAAGGTTGATGCTAGATTAAAAGGGTTTTGTTTTCTAGTGAAGTGAATCAAGTGGTATTGATTGTGGTGAGTAAGTACTGAAAGAGGATATCTTAGTATAACAATTACCAGTTTAAGTCCTTAAACATAATCGCGTGTTTGTGAAATGTAATCTCACATTAATCGCAAAAATTGAAGAGCCTTGCGACAGCAAAAGCAAAAAAAGACTTTTTTCAGAACAATTGCTATACAACCAGTTGAAATAAAATAGAAAAAGTTTTTCAATCTAACGGAAGTATCTGGCTGAAAAAATACACCGCGTGTATTCTCCTCCTACTATTCTATGCAATCTGTTTTTTTTATTCCAGAACAGACAAACCAAAAAAAACACGAATAAAGTAGCTTTTATTGTAAGTGCATGCCTTATTATGTGTGAGTGTTAGTTTTATCGACAAGCAAAGGCAACAGATGAGCAGGCTTATTCGTGCTTACCTTGTTGAATTAGACACCGGCAATGTGAGCTCCGGTTTCCGTTTTTGCGCTTCTTCCTGCCGGTGTGCGCGCAATTTTCGCTCTGCCAGCAGAAAATAGGTCGCCGTTATATGATTATATTCATTACGATCTAAAGCCCTGCATCAACAAGAGAAATAGAAACAAATTAGTTTTCTCAATCAATAAACAGATCAGTTATCGAACAGTCCACCAATCTGTATCACTGAACAACCGGACTTACTCTAAAATTTCCTCTTTGGTTGCGATTTTGCCGTTGATCATTTTCTGGATAATCAACGAGTGATCCTCTTCGCTGACTTGTTCCCGGCTAACCAGAGGCAGGTACTCGGGCGTTTCCTCCGTGCTACCCTCCATCAGCCAGGTATCCTGTGCAATTTTTTGCAAAGTGGCACGTTTTTCTGGCTCGCGCACGAGCATAGTACCGATAAGCCTGGAAGCAACCAAAAACCATAGCTTGGTAAGTTTTTTTTCTGTTTTTTGTCGCTTTTTCTAACTTACCTGCGGCAGCCTCCGGACACGTGATCCGGCATTGTGTATTTGCAGTCCATTATCATAGTAAGCGTTTCGGAGTCGTTTGCTTCCTGGAAGGGTGGATGACCGCACACCAGCATAAACAGAATAACTCCCAACGACCAGACATCTGCAGCATTAAAAATAAAACGAAATAAATGATAAATTGCATACAATGAAACTGTTTTTGCCACTGTGGACATGGAAGCAAAACTAACCAACTGCGGGTGCATCGTAGGAATCCCCAAGTAAGATCTCCGGTGCCGAATACGCCAGACTTCCACAGGAAGTCTCCAGTTTTTGACCTGGGCAGAACTTATTACTAAATCCAAAATCAGTCAATTTCACCACTCCTAGCTTTTCGAAAAATACTACATTTTCAGGCTTTAGGTCCCTGAAAAACAAGTTAAAAAATTAAACCACGTTAATCGTATAATGAGCATATTAAATCGCTTACCTATGCACCACATGCAGCTGGTGGCAGTAAGAGATGGCGCGCACAATCTGTCGAAAGTACTCTCTGGCCACGTTTTCCGACAGGCCCTTATCGTGGCGCATAATGTAGTCGTACAGATCGCCGCCATCCCCGAGCTCAAGAATAAGATACAGTTTGGTCTGCGTGTCAATGACTTCGTACAATCGCACCACGTTGGGATGCTGTACCAATTTCATGCAACTGGGAATGGGAAATTACAAATTAATTCAATATATCCCGGAAGCGGGTGACAATTTCCAGCCGAGCATTACGTACCGTACTTCCTGGAACAGATGTGCCCGCGAGATGTCATCAAGCTTGGTTTTCTCAATCACCTTTACGGCTACTTTTTCGCCGGTAAAAACGTGACGGGCAAGCTTCACCACGGCAAAATGTCCTGAGCCGAGCGTTTCCTCCAGGTCGTATAGGCCAGCTATCTTCCCGTCATAAACACCGGCTCTGCTTGCGGCTGATAAGGCAAACGCACGTTGCATCCTGCTACGGTGTGTTTCGTGTGGTGGGATGGGAATGCAATCGGCGTTGATTATTCGCTTTCTACCGCAGGATACGGGCTGACCTCAGTCACAGGCGCACGAAGGGACACAATCTGGGTAGAAGTGGGATAAAAATATAGAACATTAATTACATCGCAATAATACTGAGCACATCTGCCGTAAGTGGGTGCATTAAGGCAAGCGGAAAATGTAATAATGAACTGCCGCACCATTCTTTTATAAAGTAGCAAAGTAGGTATGAGATTTATTTTAAAAATATTGAAACATTGTAATGTAACGCAGCTTTGTTTACATCATTTTGTCAGAGTCAATTCGTCACCAGAGAGCACCCACCAGCCAGTATGCCATATGCCACCACACGTCACTGATGGCAGTGGTGGTATGTCGATAGAACAAAAGAATTGTAGAGCATAAATCTCATTGGAAGTCACTTGCATAAAAACGTGATTTATTGCAGCTCGGATGCAGTTCCACAGGGAAAGAGCCGCTGAAGCGGAAAAACATGTTTCTTTCCCATTTCCTATTCGGGATTGATTGAGACACTTGTATCCTTCCGCTGCAGAGGGCTGGTTGTTTGTAGGTGTAGCTAGGTGTATGGTTTTTAGGTTAGTTCAACTGGTGGTTTGATTTATAAAGCTTTACGAAATAAATAGATTGGTTTTTCCGTACCAGACTTTGTATTTGGGCAATTCGATTGAATGCAATGTTTTATTTTGCAGTACCCACACAAAAGCAATGTTATTTAAATAAGCTAACAAATTGACGCCGTAATTCGCTATCAAGTTATTAGAAAATCAAGTAGTAGAAGGTCGGTGAAGACGGAAACTTTAAGGGTCAGAATATATGTAATATGGTAAAGATGGACACATGCAAAAAAATGTCGCTTGGTACATGCTAGGTGAATGAATAAGATCATCCCAGTTGGCCTCGAGGTACGACGCTGTTCTAACAAGAGTCGACTGAGAGAAATTGTAGGAGTCAAAATAATAATTGTTGCCTACAAATTTTACATTTAGGTATTCATTATTTAGACAGACACGTATTTTGTCTCCGACGAGAAATGAAGTACGTTTCTGTCAGAAAAATAACTACGTACATTACCTAATTAAACATTAAGTTTCGTTTTTCTCAATTTACAGATTCAAGTAAGACGCTCACCACAGGAATACTACCTGGACCTGCTCAGTAAAACTTGGAGTTGAAAACCAAACCATCACGAAACCATTTCGAATTAAAAAGGAACAAATTTCAAATAATAGCTATGGCCGAAAAAATCGACATTGTATCTGGCAAAATTGCTGTGAAATGGGATAATGAAACGCAAAACGTTGTGTTAGAGCGAGCTGAACTACAGATAGCATTAGAAGCTCCAGTTCTTGACGCCCTTGAAACAGTTCATCAAAACACTACACCATCCGAGACGCTGGTTAGTTTTGAGGGAGTAGTTGCAATCGATAAATGCAAAAGTAAATTCCGTAAAATTTTACCTTCTAAGTGTGCTATATGCTAAAACCAAATTTTGGCTGCACGTGAACAATCCAGAGAGCAAAAGATCTTGCTGACCATCCTAATTCTTGCCATACTAAAGTGATAACTTGGTGATTTCATAACTTAAATTGTCTATTGTATTTTTCAAATCGCGGACTTTATTGGTATTAGTACGTTATGCAAATAAAACGAATACTCAAAACGTGTTTCTGTATTTTCACTTAAAATCGTTTATTTTTCAAATCCCTAAAATATTATCGCAGCTTTCTTTTTAAGGGGTTCGCCGGTAGATCTTGATAAAAAATTTCCAAAATTCAACGATTTCAAATCTAACGCATCTTCTCTACTTGTGACTTGTACGAGGAGACAATAATATTGGTAAGAATACACACTGGTAGAGTGCTCACACAACTTTTCTTGTAATTTCGACGTAAAAATTATTTTGAGTGTAATAAATATGTATAGCAAAAACTAATCGGTTCGCAATAGACCATTTTATATGACAAGCGACAAGGTAACGTGTTGGATATTGCGCTTTCCCGTGCTGGTACTTTGACAATCCACAGATGACCCCACGGGAAAGCAATATCAATATTAGTAATGTTGTTAGTTCGTAAAAGGGTCTATTGGTATGTTTTTGCTACTCGCTTGCCATGCCTTCCCTATGAAAACAAATCTTTGCTAGTAGTAGTAGTAGTAAGTAGTAAGTAAATCCGCCTTTGCAAGCCTTTTGCCAGCTACCGCAAATCACGTTCCTAGTGGTGGAATCCAGAATCAGTTGAAGTGCCGAATTTGCCGAAAATAAGGTAAAATAAATGGTCATGAAGATATTACATATTTGTATTTATTTCCGAATAGCCCAGAAAGAGAAAACGTGAAATAACTAAATGTGTTCCAGAATTGACAAGCAATGTTATTACAAAATGAAGCTAAATATAATGGACATTTCAGTTTGAGTCACTCGAAAGCTCAACACATAATCCACTGGGCAAAGATACCCATAATGTAATGTTACCATATCACCCGGTAGATTTCTGGTTTATAGGAGAAAGAGCTGAAAGGCTGAATACGAAAATTTCCTCTGTTGCATGCCATTAATGCACTTTAAAATATTGAAAGTTCGTTTACCGGAATAATTATACGAAATAATTGTGAGTGCTTCATTAGT
Source organism: Sabethes cyaneus (assembly GCF_943734655.1). NCBI lineage: Eukaryota > Metazoa > Arthropoda > Insecta > Diptera > Culicidae > Sabethes > Sabethes cyaneus. The sequence continues at coordinate 49,370,940 of NC_071355.1, forward strand.
TCAACGTACTAGACACTATATATCGTAAATCCATGGCAGGCTGTTCCGTGATAACTAAAGTCCTAGACTCCACCTTAAACTGTAACACTGAGTAGGAACGTAAGCTACAAGTAGATGTGATCATATATACCTATTTAAAGGCCGCATTTGACAGCGCCTAGACATAAGCGTCTCGCAACAGTTTGTTTTTGTTACATGACTACGTTCGTATTTATCCGATAGGGTGAATGAAGAAATTGATTCAAAACTATCGTCCTCATTCACAAATAAATCATGAACCTATACCACAAGGCAGTAAATTGGGACCACTTTTATTCACGTTATTTTTTAACGATGCTGCCGCTACTCTTGGCCCTGGTTGCAGACTTGCATATGGTGATGATCAGGTTTTGAAAGGGGTTGATTACGCAAACGATCTTGGTGTCAGTTTGGACCCGAAACTGGCATTTGATCGTCATCGTGCAATGACAACTTCCAAAGCAACCTGTCAGTTAGGATTTATTGCCAAAATATGACGTGATTTTGATGACCCGCATTGTCTCAAATTACTCTACTGTGCATTAGTTCGTTTGCAGTCTGGACTCCCTGCCAGATCTACTGGAATCTCCTGATCGAACAAGTACAGAAAAGGTTTATACGACTAGCTCTGCGCAATCTGCTTTGGTGTGACCCTTATAATCTACCGCCCGTTAGTGATATATAACAACGATGTGAGGCGTGAAGTAGAAAGCTGGATAGCGGCTGCCTATGGGGTCTTTTAAAAATGGCGTAGTCAGCTGAGGCGTCGCAGACTACAACTCCTTACTTAACTGGCGCTCCATAAGATGCTGACGCTCCCGGAGGTACTCTAAGTTCACGAGGAGTGGACATTGAAGAAGAGTAACCGACGAGTTCTTGGCGTTATTGAGCGTAAAGCTTCAATTATACCTTAGGCGAGTTTACAGGCTGCTACTTAGCGAGTTTGCAAGTTAATTGTAATCCGCTAGCTAGTGGACAAGAGGACACTGGGCGAGTTTGCATTCCACTCGCAAATTCGCTAGCTGGTAGCCAGTAAACTCGCCTAATGTAATTGAGGCTTTACATTAAAAAATACCAAGAACTCGTCGGTCGCTCTCCTTCAACGTCCACGCTTCGTGGCCGTAGATTACCACCGGGAGGGTTAGCATCTTATGGAGCGCGACAGAACAAGAGATTTCGTTGACGTAACGGTCTGCAACGTTGGCGTAAATCCCAGTTGGCGGTTAGCCCTGGAGCCCTGGAAAGAGTTCTTTCGCCCCGTTATTGGTAGAGAAAGCCTCCATCCTACCACAAACGACAATGGCCTAGGGCTAATCAACTTCGCTGCAGCCAGAGGAATGGTTATCTGTTGTACCCATTTTGCACGATGGAACATTCGGAAGCACACCTGGAAACTCCTTAATGCAGAGGCCTGCTCTCAGATCGACCACGTTCTGGTTGATGGCCGGCACTTTTCTGATGTCGCAGACGTGCGATCCTTCCGGGGACCAGACGTTGACTCGAACCACTATCCCGTAGTAAGCAAGATCCGCGCCCGGTTGTCCAACGTATTCAAATCGAAGCCAACGAGGAAGATACGACTGAACATTCGGCGGTTATCAGCGGAGGGAGTTACTGCAGAGTACTCTCGGAAGACTGATGAGCGGATCGGTGAACCTCTCGGAGAGAACCTGAACGAACAGTGGAGACACATCCACGACGCGAGCAGTACTACAGCGCGGGAAGTGTTGGGTACTACTGCTGCAAGCACTTCCAGTGAGTGGTTTGACGCAGAGTGCCAGCGAGTGACTGATGAGAAGAATCGAGCCAGAAGTCACATTTTGGCTACAACTGTGACACGCCAGAGCAGAGAGAGATACCGAGATGCTAGAGCTACCGAAAAGAGACTTCACCGTCGTAAGAAACGTCAGCACTGGGATCGCGTTCTTGCGGAGGCGGAAAATTGCTTCGAGAGGCACGATACAAGAAGCTTCTTTAATACGATCAACGGAATCAGGAACCGGACCGTGCCAACCCCTGTTATGTGCAACGACAAGGAGGGAACCTGATTACCGAAAGATCGGTGGTGGCTAGGCGTTGGAAACAATATTTCGATGCATTGTTGAGTGGTGAACAAGATGGAACGGTCAACAGAAACAGGATAACGATTGAGGATGATGGACAAGCTGTGGATCCACCAACTTTGGACGAGGTTAGGAAAGCAGCGAGAGAGCTGAAAAACAGCAAAGCAGCTGGAAAAGAAAGTCGAATTTTGAAAGTCGGGAGCGAACGGCTGTATTATGCAATCCATCAGGTTATACTAAAGGTATGGACTGAGGAGGAATTTCCTACGGACTGGTTGGAAAGTCTCATATGCCCAATTTACAAAAAGGGCCATCGACACGAATGCAGCAATTATCGAGGTATTACTCTCCTCAATTCTGCGTACAAAATTCTCTCCCGCATCCTGTTTCTCAGACTGAGGCCGTTACAGGAAACCTTTGTTGGCGAATACCGGTGCGGTTTTCGAGAGAAACGCTCCACAACGGACCAAATGTTCACCTTGCGACAGATCCTCGATAAATTTCGGGAATTCAACTTGCAGACTCATCATCTGTTTATAGACTTCAAGGCGGCGTACGATCCAGTTAAACAAAACGAGCTGTGGCAGATTATGCTTGAACATGGTTTTCCAACAAAACTGATTAGGCTGATACGTGCTACCCTTGATGGTTCAAAATCAAGCGTCAGGATACCGGGTGAGACTTCGGACTCGTTTGTGACGTTAGATGGTTTGAAGCAAGGTGACGGACTATCGAACTTGCTGTTCAATATTGCATTGGAAGGTGCTATTCGAAGGGCCGGCGTGCAGAGAAGCGGTACCATCATCACGAAATCTCATATGCTCCTAGGGTTCGCGGACGACATCGAAATCATCGGTGTTAGCCGTAGAGCTGTGGAAGAAGCGTACACGCATCTTAAGGAGAAAGCTGCGAGGATAGGGCTTATCATAAATTCTACCAAAACAAAGTATATGGTGGCTGGTAGAGAGCGTGGTAGCCCTTCGGGTGTTGGAACTGCGGTGTTGATAGATGGAGATACTTTTGAAGTGGTCGACGAATTTGTTTACCTTGGTACGTTAGTGACATGTGACAACGATGTGAGCCGTGAAGTAAAAAGGCGGATAGCGGCTGCCAACAGGGCCTTCAACGGATTACGTAGCCAGCTGAGGTCCCGTAGCCTACAACTCCGTACAAAACTCGCGCTCTATAAGACGCTAATTCTCTCGGTGGTACTCTACGCTAATTCTCTCGGTGGTACTCTGCGGCCACGAAGCGTGGACGTTGTAAGAGAGCGACCGACGAGCTTTTAGCGTTTTTGAGCCTAAGATCCTGCGATCAATTCTTGGCGGCATATTAGACGAAGGAGTGTGGCGCAGGCGCATGAATCATGAAATATACTAAGTGTACAAAGATGCGGATATTGTGAAGCGACTAAAATACGCCAGGCTACCGTGGGCTGGCCGCGTAGCAAGGATGCCGGATGAGAGACCAGCGAAAACAATATTTAGCAGAAAACCCGACAGAGGCCGACGACTTCGAGGCAGACCCCGTACCCGTTGGATGAACGCTGTTGACGAGGATGCTAGAACAGCGGGTGTTAGGGGCGACTGGAGGGTGGTAGCCCAAGACCGAGTAATGTGGAAACGGCTCCTGAATTCGGCATTGATTCGATAAGCGGATTGTCGCCGAAAAAGTAAAGTAAGTAAGTAAGGTTAGCCCAGGATATAATGCTTTCAGAGTGGTTCCTAAATGTTAGTTCGTTAGTTCAAATAAGACTCCAAGATCTTTGACACACTGTACAGGGAGCACACCACAAAAGTCTACAAAAGTATTCAAGTATTCCTACAGATCCACACAATCGTTTTAGCACGTGATGACTTCCTAGATTTTAGTATCGTCAGCATAAAACAATCGACAGCAAAGCGGTAGTAAAAGCGAAACGTCGTTTATAAAAATAAAGAAAGGAAGCGGGCCTAGATTGCTGCCTTGCGGGACTCTAAATCGATTTAAATTGTACCGAGTTCCCTGTTTGAAAAGTAATGTCCTTACGTACCACACTAGATAGCGCTAGCTGAACATGGCAGGTATTTCAAAACAATATTTGAATATTCAAATTGCAAAGTCCACTAGAATCAAAGAGTCATGAATCATCTACTATAATAATATATGCCGCGGAAAGCAAGTGCGAATCAAAGTTAGCTAGCAAGTATAATATAACCGTCTACCGCTCTTAATAGAACTTATGAAAAAACTGATGCCAGCAGCTGAACAGTGAACTACATCTAATGCTACAGGGTTGCGAGAAGGCAGTTGAATTTTTCACCAGCTGGAAACTGTGTTTTGCAAGGTAAAAGTGTTATAGCTAAGCATAAATACAGCTTGCAGCTGTGTATTATCGCAGCATAGTAAGAAATTGGATAAATAACTTCCCGGGATGTTTTTCGTAGAACGAAAATATCCTACGAAAGGACTGCTCTAATATAATTTATTAGGCCATTACGAGCTCATTTCTATTTCATGACTGTGATTGTTTTCAAAGAATTATGTTCGAATATTTCTTCAAGCATTAGTCATTTTGGTTAGAATGCGTGAAGTACATACTAGCACTAGAAACTTGACGCGGCATTCTTAAAATCACACACCACATTGTGCAATTTATTAATTCTCCTCGTGATGAATCAAACTGGCACAAAACTGCAACACCCTCTCGTAACATCCGATATGTTCAGTTCATGACAATTTGCGATCGGTGGTTAACTGGGCATGCAAAATACAATGCTGATGGTAACAAATTGTCTCAAGCTTCCTCGAGTGTGTCATGTGCGCTCCAGGCAAGCAAGCAAGCCAGCAAGCAACGTGAGCTAGTAAGCTTCAACTAAGTGACAATGTTTTGTCAGCAAAAAGTGAATGGGCGTTTTGTGTCAAGTGGGTTACGTTTGTATACATGAGTAGGTGCCAGTTGAACCTACGCCGTAGGAATGTTTTACTGGTGATGATAATGGCACTCTTTAGCAGTTTGCGATGGACGAACCAACTGACGTTTTTAATATCTTGTCTTGTTTGAAAGTCTTTCATTGCATTAAAAGTATAACTTACGTTGAATAACTATCGTCATTAAACGAAAATAATATAATGGTGATAAAAATCGAATTAAATTTAAATTACTGACAGAGTATAGGGCACTTTTCCCGAGGATAAAGATTAGAAATTAAACAATTACCGAGCTTAGACCCTCCGGGCCGTTTTTCCTGGAATCTAAAATTGTATTGCCTAGTCTAGCTCGCTCGGTGGGAGCCGTAAATTTCTTAAATTGAATATAGGCATCAATCGTTGTCGACACATCAGCCAGCCAGCAGAAGCAGATGATGCTTGGGATATTTTCACTTTGCCGGCACGGCAACGACAGTCTAAAAGTGCTGAATGGATACGGTGTCCTGTTCTCATTCAAGCACCTATGCAGTACAACGCGAGTGTATTGACGTCAAACGAGTGAGGCAGTAAGTCGGTTAATTTATTTTATAAATCCGGTATTCGCGTCCGGGAGCGTCACAAAGAGGGAAAAGCGTTCGTCGCGGGCAGAAAATAGCATCGAATGCCGAACGATAGGCCATAATGTGCTTCCGATAGATTACTAAATTTGTCGCGCGGCGGTCTGATCGCTCTTGCGCTGGCTTACATCGACGCCGATTTGAGGTTTGTGTCATGTTCCACAAGCAATCGCATTCTTCGACATTTGTTGAAGCCATTTGGACCATTTTCGAGTCGAGCGTAAAAACAATCGCAAATTATTGTAAATCATTGGCTTTGCTTCATTCATCGGGTGAGTGCAGAAACGCACGATAAATGAGTCACGCACGAAGTAAACAATTGGCTGTGCATGCCATTAGGATGAATGGAATATCACTTAGCGAGTCATCTATGATTGATGGTATTTATACTAATGATTTATTAACTATCTACTATGATATTACAAATCAGATTAAATATTTTATTAATTGAATTCGGTGTTTCATCCAAAAAGCGCGAAATATGCGGCTTCTTTATTGCTAGCCCTCTTATAGTACTGACATTATTTATTTTCAAATGCTTACTGACAAGATAAATTTGAATAGAATTTTGGATGCCAATTTACAACAACTATGCAGTCAAAAACGCTTGAAATTGGGAGTTACCTGGAAGGAGCGTCAAATCTAGCTCTGGCTCTCTCACGCCTCTACCTAGCACCACCTCGAAGATCTAAGTCAGTCAATGACATTCGATGGCCATAAATAAATGCTTTATGTACATCCTGGAGCAGCTATGCTAAGCTAGAAGGTGCCAATTTTAGCGCCAGCTCCCCGGGTGAGGAGCGGCTCATATAGCGTCTGACTCGGAGTGACCGACTGAATATGAAATGTTGTTTCCCACAAGCTGTACCTAAGATGGCAGTCTTATTAGCGAGATTTAGGTATCACAATCCAGGTAAGGTAGTATACCTTACTCTTATTTACCACGATCAACGAAAATGGAAATACGGAACGGATCAATCGGTATAGGACACGCAAAGAACAAGGAAACGAGTAATGGTACCTGGAACGTCCGAATCCCAACTTTCTATAAACCTGCACAAGCTAACAAGCTTGCTCGAGAGCTACATCGACGCGGAGATCGTTGCTATTCAGGAAGTTCAATGGCCGAACCCCAGAGATAAGTAGTTCCATATAGCATACCCTATTGCAGGCACTTAGGCGTGGTACACCAATTACGTAACGCAAAAATTCCGGTTTTTGACCCCCTCCCTCCCATATGTAACATTAAGTAACGCTTGGCACAATCCCCCCACCCCCATTAAATTACGTAACGTTAACCAAACCACCCCCCCCCCCCGGGTGCGAATACAATGCTGGTACTCAGCATTGAATGAAAATGGCATAAACCGCATATTTAATTTAATAATTAAAGAATTCAACCAAATCAGCAAGAGCTTCATATTAAAAACCACAATCAGTCCATGTTAAGCTGAAAAGGTCTTGAATCGTAATATGTAACTGGAAATTTAATAGAATTATCTCATTCAGCTACAAACCATAATTTTGTACCAGAATTTTCATCAGTATAAACCGATTCACTGTTTTCCACCTCCACACATCCTATCCTCGTTTGGCAACTACCTTTTTGGTATTCTTGTTACGTAACTATTCTCATGACTCCCCCCCCCTATGTAACAAAAAGTAACGCAAGCTCGACCCCCCTCCCTCCCCTCTAAGCGTTACGTAATTTGAGTACGAAGCCTTATTTCAAGTATAACAACTTCTACAGCGGCGGTAGAAAGACAGAACATAAAGTCGGTTTCGTAGTGCTGAACAAAGCGAAGTGTGTTGAGAATTAAGGACAAATTCTTCATCTTCATTGAAATTAAAGAAAAGCAGACATTGAAGAAGCCTGACAGTCGTAGGCGAAATACGTATCTGTCGTGAATAAAATTAATAGTGGAATTTAATCGTGAAAAAGTTTTTCTTTAATTTCAATCTTCGTATTCCGCTAAGACGCTAAAAAAACTTCAGTCTTCAACTACAGCCTAATCAACGTATACGCTCCGACAAATGATAAAACCGATGAAGCGAAGGACGAGTTCTACGATAGCCTTGAAAGGACCTATGGACAGTGCCTAAAACATGACGTGAAAATCATCATCGGAGATGCAAATGCGCAGATCGGAAGGGAAAAAAAGAATATCGATAATATCGATGTCGTCCACAAACCCTAGAAGCATATGAGATGATGGTACCGCTTCTCTGCACACCTGCCCTTCGAATAGCACCTTTCAATGCAATAGCAAATTCGATAGGTTGCCACCTTGCATCAAACCATGTAACATCACAAACGAATACGATGTTTCACCCACTTTCCTAACGTTTGATTTTGAAGCATCAAGGGTAGCATGTATCAGCTTAATCATTTTTGTTGGAAAGCCATGTTCAAGCATAATCTGCCACAGGTCATTCCGTTTAACTGAATCGTACGCCGCCTTGAAGTCTATAAACAGATGAGTGAATATGCAAGTTGAATTTCCGGAATTTATCGAGGATTTGTCGCAAGATGAACATTTGGTCTCGAAGATGTCTTCATGTCTTTCAAATTGGCTGCCCATGATTGGTACATATTGGTACGTACCATTAACACCGCCAAAATGAAGTACATGGAAGTAACTGGTAGGAAACGTGGGAGTCCAAATGGTGTTGGTACCGAGATAAAGCTGGATGGGGAACGATATGAAATTGGGGAGGAATCCATATACCTTGCAAACGAATTGCTGCCACAAATCGGGCCTTTCACGGATTACGCTACCACCTGAAGTCTAAAATAACAGCAAAGCCTAGGTGCTACATTCCGTTATCGAAACTTGTCCTTCTGTTGTTATACCACAGACTTCCCAGCCAGTTGTTAGAGTACACGATAATTGCGGGGCCAGTGCAACGATACTATTGACTCTAACAGCTTCTCCCAGCCGAGATTCGAATTTACGACGACTGACTTAATAGACCAGCATCGTACCTCGAGGCCAACTGGGAGGCTGACTGAAGTCTCGTAGTTTGCAAATTCGCACAAAACTGGCGCTGTACAGAACACTAATCTTACCAGTGACCTTTTACGGACATGAATCATGGAGGCTAAACGAAGCTGATCGACGAGTGCTTGGGGTTTTTGAACGTAATTGTAATTTGCAATTTATTGGTTTATTTCTTACGGTAGTCTATTAGTTTGAAACTTTTATATCAGATCAAGGAAAATTAAAATTAAACATTCGGTGGCAAAATGAAAGAGTGTGGCGCAGATGCATGAACCACGAGGTGTTTCATACATACAAATAGACTGATATAGTGAACCGGCAATACAATGTGACATAAAATACAATGTACAATGTGCCCGGCTGCGGTGGGCTGGGCATGTGGCCAGAATGCCCGACGAAAGAGTAGTCAAAACTATGTTCAGCAGAGAACCAGGAATAGGCCGTAGATATTCGGGCAGGCTCCACTCCCGATGGATGTGCGCTGCCGCGGACGATGCAGGTTCAACTAATATTTGAGGGAACTGGAGAACAATAATACTGGAGGACTATAATTCGTTCGGTGGAAAAAAATCCTAAAATTGTCCTATTCCTCATATTGCCAGCTGAATAAGCTGAAAAATTATAGGAACAAGCATCTTCCAGCTTTGGGCGCTTTGGATGGCGTTAGATTTTAGAAAATCGTTATTTTAGCAAATAAAAATAAATTTTAATGACGTTGCCAAACTACTAACAATATTATTAAGCGCTCGTATTACATAATAAACGCAATTTTTTTATTTAAAATGCTGTGCAATCGTTCCAGACATGCGCGGTACAAATAACTGTAACTATGTCATTTTTTTGGAATTCATCGAATCGGCTTCAAACGCATATGCTAAAAATGTTAATCGTTTGATATAAACAATAAAAAAATCGATTTTTTAGAATTGAAAAAGTACTATGCCCCCTTAAAGTAAACTACCTTCGTAAAATTTCTACTGCAATATGTCTGAAAGAGTTCAAGAAAACATTCAGGTACCAACCGAAAGAGTGTGGGTGCGAGTCCCACCTGCCTTTGCACAACCCAATATATTTTTGGTCTATATCGAAATTTTCCAGTTCATTCAATTATTCATTCGTCGCATCAGACACCTCCTTTCTATTCAAAAAAAAAAGGTTCTAAAAGTTTAGTAAGAAAACTGAACGTGATGCCCAATTTTATAATTTTCTGAATTCAACTACAACAATCAATTAAAACCCCCTATGCGGTTTTTTGGTGCAAATCTGTGTTGCTTGAGGTGGTAGAAGATAATATTGACATACCCAAGTTACCATTATCTGCAACCTAATGACCATTATCTGCGACATAATTGGGTTCGAATCCGGCAAAATATTGAAGTGCTATCTTTTTCTCTTACTAATTTAGCTCCTGCCAGCATCAAGTGTAGCACCAAATAACAGAGAGTGAACTGCACGATGTTATTATCTAATAAACAGAACATCTTGAGAACAAACATCTGTTGTACGTATTTAAGTAAACTTTTGTCTTGCCGAGGAGTGTTATTGGTAGAGGCTAGAATTGGAAGCACTGAAATCTTTACTGCTTAGTGCTTATTATTGCAGGAAACTATCTAATTGGTGCGTCCATAAGGACTGAGAAGAGTTTTGTTTGATTTAAAAAACTAATTCTGAAACCACTTATCGTAAGTTACTGGTCCAAATTTCAGGAGTAAAATTAAAAACAATCCTATTGGATATCTTTTTAGAACAATTTCCTGTTCACAAAAAAAAAACACAGAAATGTTCCGGGTTACGATCGTCACTGTTACACACGATAGGACGCTAGTCTAGCAATCGTCACGTTCACCTGTCAACTTTTTCGTCCGAATTGAACTGGTCCGGCGAGTTGTTTACAAACTAACACTCGAGAATGGCGGACTGTTGCGAGCCTCGCCGTCTAGTGCAACCAAATTATGCAACACACCTCACGAAATGGTGCGCAAACAAGCATCAATATGCGGATGGAGTTGAGCACCCACCGTTCAACAATACAGCGGTGACCAGCAGCGTAACTTAAAGTTTATTGCCTTAAAGTAAAGATTGCGCGCTGAGACTTGGCCAGATGACAAACATCAGAGTGGAACCATTCGGTAACCACGCGCTAAAAGGAGAGGGAACTCACCGTTTCGAGGATCTGCGTTAATCGTGCTCGCTGGTTCGGACTATTGATGACGAAAATGCAGTTCATTGAACCGCGCGCACATGCCGAATGAGAGCATATTCGTCAAAGCGACTAATGGTCGAGGGAAAACTAAGCCATGTCAATCATCGTAATGTGTGACCCTGCTCCGTCGGTTACAATTTCGAATTAACGCGCTGCAGCCGCGCCGGTAACCGTAGACCAGCGAAATATGGTCCTTAGTAGACCGTGTCGGATGAGAAAAAACAACGTCTTGCTTTGGGTAGAGTTTTGTGTAATTACTGATCTCGACCGTCGGACGGCTGATTTTTCAATATGCTTAATTGCTGCTGGCAGTGACTATTTTTATTTTATTATTCTTTAAGCGTCAGTTACTTGTCGAGCGATATGTATGAAAACCACGGTCTTCCTGCGTGGCAAAATAATCGATAATTGTTTATTACATTGCGCGTAACTTTTAGTGTGGGAAAGAAGTGCCAAATGGTCCATATTTAGAACCTCTGCACAGGCAATTTAAATTGAATCCTTGTATGTAACGACACATGAGTATTTATAGTAAAATAGTAATCGAACGTTCGAGTCCTTGCTTTCGTACTTAATGGTACGTTACTGTGCGATAAAAATAAAACGTTCACCACCCAATACTAAGTCTTCTAAGACTTACAATGTTAGGGCTTCAGTGAGGACAAACTGAGAGTACTCAACGAATGTAATTATATCATTTAAATGACCGAATTTATTAAGCGTTTACCGCGCATTTTTCATATTACTTTGAATGTTTCAACCAATAGATATACAAACTGTGTGTAAATGAACTCTTTCAAATGAACGATGTAATGCGTTCATGGGGTATGAATTTCGATAGTTAATTTTACCAAGCTTATCTTTCCGTAATCAACGAGCACTGGTCGGGAACCTAACAAAACAAATGACTAAAACATTACAAATTACTTATCGTGTGCGATAAGTTCATCAAATGACACGTATACTGCTCACAACTGCTGTTCAGTAGAGAGCAATAGAAAACCTGAACCAAATGTATAAATCAGATAAATATTTTCAACCTTTTCCAGCTGTTTACACGTTTAGAAAATTTGCTAACTTCAAAAACAACGAAACGATTCGGTGTAGCGCTACGATCGTCAGGATGTTATTGCACACCCGTCCTCCGTAGGCAGCGAGCAACTCAAATCATAATAAATGATTGAGAGGCAATTTAGATTTTAAGATCGCAATGCTATCCCCCCCTTCAGTGCAGCGCAATATGAATTATATCGTCCATCCAGATGTTGTGTTTGGTTTTATTTCCATTAGCACATCGTACGTAGGCCAGTCACGGCCGTTCGAGTTTACCTGCGAATAAACTCCGCGTCTGATTACATGTACCTACTTGTACACTCCACGGATCACATGGTTCGGTTGGGGACTTGTTATCATTGTCGTGCAAAATGTTTACTCATCAGCAGTAGGGTTTAAGCCGAGGACCTTGTAATACCGAGATGTAGTGCATTAGATGTCCCATTTTCGTATGTATTTCAATTAGAAATACAGGCTTACTGTGTTTCAATGAATGCTTGCATCAATGTATGACCTTACTGTTTTCATTACATTAGAGCTGAGACTTTATTTGTGTTGATGTCATTATAATTACCTGTAAATAAAAGAAGAAAGAAAAAACAATTGAAAAAAAGCAGAGAACTAGTAGAACAATGAGGATATCTAACGAAAATGACCCCAAATTGAACCTTGAACAACTGATGCAAGTGCAAATCTTTTACTTTATGACTCAACACACTGCGCTCCATAATTGATTAAATTTTGTGATGTGTTCTTCCTATAACACAATTGTAAAAAAATGGTCTAGAACCAAAATAACTCCATTGACCAAGTTTCGTTGGGATTTCTGCTGGAGGATACTTAAGGTGCAAGGTTCCTCTGATGGTACTTCACGAATACATTGCAAACTATTCGCTTATTTGCTTCCGCTAATGTCGTATAGAAATATTTTAAAAGACGTTTTGAAATTTTTATTATAGCAGCGAGAGTGAAATCGGGAGGATCATGAGCAATGTAACAAATGCTTTCTGGCTTAAATGGTAACGAATAAGTACTAAACTAAACAGGAATTTACGTTGGTTAGGTTAATTTAAACTCGCTTACGGTAGTATCAACAAAGATGAATTGATTCACTTTTTTGTATACTAATTTACTCAAACTGATAAAGAACTCACTTGAAGTATAAAACCACAAAAAGGCATACATATCTATGTGCAAATGAACACAAAACGAGCGAGAGTTTATTCTTCTATGCTAGTTCCGCTGGGGTAGTGCTAAAACCTTTCACTAGGTTTGTTTACGTTTACACATTTGCCCTTTTACATCCGGTAAAATTCCAAGCAAAATTCACAAACTGAACAGGCAATAGAAATCTGATAAACTGAACAGTTAATCAGCAGGAAAATGATCAATTGTACGACACGCTCATTTAAAATGTAACACAAAGTGATCTTTCGTTTCCCTGAGTTACACTACGAAAGTGAACGTATTTGTATACAAAATAATGATCCACAAATTATGAACGGTCTGAAAAAGCGAAAAATTGCAACTTCATAACTCATTAAATATGCATCCTAGTGATCAACGGTCTTTAGAAAAAAATAGTTATTTTAACATACTGAATAACTTTGTACAACATTTGAAGGCAATGAAACGATTGTATACAAAGTTGGTGAGCAATATTGATTTTTAAGTGCTTTTTCAAAAACAAATTATTATATATTGCAAACAGTGAGAGATAGTTACAATAGATCATAAACTTTTCCTAAGACTCATCACGTTTGAAAACTGACGCATTTATTCGTTATAGGCCCCAGTTAGCTTCGAGGTACGATGCTGGTGGTGCTGGTGCTAGTGGTTTTCATGACCAATTTCATAAATTTAATAAAACTATGAGCTCCACCAGAACATCTTGATGACCGCTATAAAACTGCTTTTCGCTCAAGGGGCCCACTCTTCACAAGGTTTTTGTGGCCTCTAAGAATCAGGCTATAAAGCTTAAGTAGTCTTATCACGCTTATCTTTTTGTTGCTTGACAGCTACAAAGATAATAACTTTTTTCTGCTACATACTTTGCTATGATGAATTTTTATTTGTGAGATAAAAATAATACTCAAATATGGCAATACGGCCTTGCATAAAAATGATTTCAGTGTTGAACTTTAATATTCTTCATGACGGCAGCAATAAATCTGAATGGTCTGGGTGTTATTAAAACATCTATAAAAGCTTTATAAAACTAACAGATTTATTGCATATGGTAAATTCATAAGAGATGTGGCGCAGTCAACTAGTTTTATCGTGGTAATATTAGCAATCACAATAAATTTGCTTAATTACCAGTTTTATAGCAAGTTGTACCAGTAGTTTTTTATTTGTGTCATCCTGATATTGCGCAATACCAAGTTAAAACCAGAAGTAATGATTAAAACCGCGATAGAACCTTTATAAAATTCAGATACAACCAAGCGGGATTAGAATTGTTACTTGAGTTATAATCTGGTTCGGTCCGCGGATCCCCCAGTTTGGGTAAAAAGGAACATTATACAAACTTAATAAGCGTTGCTTCAATGACCTTCTCTTACGCAATTTTTCGCTCTTCCCCCCTCACGTCTTGTCTCCCCTGAAATACTATCAACACCTTTGTTCCATGGCTGGTAAACTGCTTGGTAATGCGTACCATCGGTGCCTTGTGCACTGGGCATAAAATAGACCCCACAGTGGTTCACAGCCTCTTACCTAGCAACTCCTACCCCTGCCTCCTCGTGGTACCAGCCGGGATACGAGCAACCTCGGTGGAGATCGGGTAACCAACCCCGGGGGAAACCAAGGTCGTATGCTGACAGGGGAGGAGGGCTCCTTCGAGCTACGTTGGCCCTCCGGCGATAATGTGGGGTTGGTTGCGGGCTTTGCAAGCCTGAACCACTAAAAACCAAAGCAATGGACTCCGTAAGTAATAATAATAGCGTAAACCGACAAGAGCTATGGAAAATTTTGGACGAAAACGGCTTTCCGGGTAAGCTTACTAGACTTATCATGGCTACGATGGATGGGATCCAGTGCTGTGTGAGAATCTCGGGTGGATTGTCGGACCCATTCGAATCTCGCAGGGGACTTCGACAAGGAGATGGTCTTTCCTGCCTGCTATTCAATATTGCGCTTGAAGGTGTTATAAGGCGAGCGGCGATCGAAATGCGGGGCACGATTTTCAATAAATCCAGTCAATTTATCTGCTTTGCTGACGACGTGGATGCTGTCGGCAGAACATTTGAGGCGGTGGAAGATCAGTACACCAGACTGAAACGCGAAGCAGAGAAGATTGGATTGAAGATAAATACGTCTAAAACGAAGTATATGCTGGCGAGCGGGACCGAGCGCGAGAGGGCTCGCTTTGGCAGTACCGTGGTAATCGACGGGGATGAGTTCGAGGTAGTCGACGAGTTCGTATACCTTGGCTCACTGGCAACAGAGGACAACAATACCAGCCGTGAGATTAAAAGACGTATTATCAGCGGAAGTCGGGCCTACTACGGACTCCACAAACACTTGCGGTCGAACAATTTGAGCCCCAGTACAAAGTGCACACTGTACAAAACGCTAATTAGACCGGTTGTCCTCTACGGGCACAAAACGTGGACACTGCTAGAAGAGGACCTACGAGCACTCGGAGTTTTCGAACGGCAGGTGCTAAGAACCATCTTTAGCGGAGTGCAAGAGAACGGTGTATGGAGGCGAAGAATGAACCACGAGCTCGCGCGTCTCTACGGCGAACCAAGTATTCAGAAAGTGGTTAAAGCTGGACGGATACGTTGGGCAGGACATGTTGCTAGAATGCCGGACAACTATCCTGCAAAAATGGTTTTCGCATCAAATCCGGTAGGAACAAGACGAAGAGGGGCACAGCGAGCGAGGTGGCAAGACCAGGTGGAGCGAGATCTGGCGAGCACTGGGTGCCCGCGGAACTGGAGATCAGTTGCCATGGACCGAAACAGATGGAGAAATTATACTGCGCAGGCCTTGTCATAAGACGTTAGGCCAATTAACTAACTAACTAACCTTTGTTCCATTACTTTTTTCTACAATTCCCTCCATCGATTGTAACAATCTACCGTTATAAAAAATTAATTAAATGCCTGATCTAATTACAAAGGTCAAGACAAAAACACAAAGTTGGTCTATCAACTATAGTTGATGGTTGACCCAAGAATCCCGGGTTTGTTTTAATGGATCTTAACATCTTCAAACGCAGTTGCCGACCGTAAGTTCCACTGCGACGTTTACTGTAAACTATTTTGTTCCTTTGTTAGGGGGTATTGGACCACTACGACTAGTTCTTTGATCTATTGTGGTGCACTGTGACACATCCGAATGATTGTTTTCGGAAACATTTGAGAACACTACTCACGGTAGACTTGGCTAAATTAAACGATTTCGCTGACCGTGTTGGATTTTTCACGTGGGTGTCCGAAATTAATTTCCATCTTTCCAGAACCAGATAATTCTGGACTTAAGATTCTATAAAAAAAAACAACAGGTGCACGATTTGACTGAAAAGCAGAAGGTTGCAAGAGCCGTAAGATGTCAGCAGCTGCTCAAGCGGTACGAAGATTGTGAAATTCTGTTTTCGGACGAAAAAATGTTCCTAAAGATACATGCTGCTCATCTTTATGATATTCCTCGGGACAAAGTGACTGTTCAAAGGTTCCAGAATGTTATAAGGGTGATGGTATGGGGATGTTTCCCCAAAGATTTAAAGGTTCCATTGGCGTTCATTGCACCTAGTGTTAAAATGAACACTAAATAATACAACTATAATGATTTTAAGAACCATTTACTTCCCATCGTCAAAAAAACACTACAAGAATGCACCATACTTTTTCCTTTCTACAAGGTTCTGCACCGTCTCACCAGGCAAAAGCTACACATGTTTGGTATGAGGACAATTTTCCGAATTTTAATTTTTCGAAAGAGTTGCCTATTTCTTCGCCCAATTTGAATCCATTGGGTTACATGCTAGACAAACCAGGGAGCACCAAAGGATTGACTGTGGATACTTTCAAGCAGCGTTTGGAGTAAATTTGGGATGAAATGCCTCAGTATATCGTGCGTGCCAGTTGTAACGCGTTTAAACAACTATTGCGACTTGTAATTAAAGCATTAAGGCAGAAAGATTTGAATTGGACTAATTTAAGACAAATGCTATGGACTTTATACGGAATACACTCAATTTTTAGTACTACTAGTTTAAAAAAATATATGCTACATGTATGTCTACTATTTGTGCTTATTTTCTACAGTATTGCAATGAGTTTAAAAGGAATCATGGGTCAAATAAGTGATGTTCGAGAAAAAGTGGTATTTTTGGAATAATAGGGAACATCGAATTTTGGAAATAAAGTCTTCGATTCATTACCATTATTGGATTCATAACCATTAACTCCTAGTACAAAGTTTCATTAAATTTATTCGATAATTTGAAAAATGCCCATGTGTCACATGAAGAGATTATTAGATTTTAATATTTTTGCAAATGTTTGTTAATATTTTATCTTTAATTATGTAAAAAAATGAGGATCAATGCCTTATTTCCATTGCAAAATTACACGGTCAGCTCACGATTCAATCATAATCCGATTAATCGTAACCGAAGCACAAGATTTGATGTTCGGTGTTACAGGTGTGCTTCACTTTTTCTCATTACTTTAACCAAGTGGGCGAAACAGTACCATTAAAGCAGGTGGGCAGTGCCCAATCGTGCTTCTTGTGTTTTTATTCTAGATTTAGGTAACGTTCAATTTGCAGTGATTCTTTATGTTGTACTTTTCTGCTGGCAGTTTGGGTCATATAGAAACCGGTAAAAAATTCAACACTGTCTGCCTTTATTGGGCAGGTACCAAGACCAACCAAGTGAGTAGCCATTTTGTCCCCATAAACAGTGAAATAAAGTTCGCAAACGAAATTCCACACATGACTTGCGATGTCGGTCAGCGCGAAATACAGACCAAACCTCTAAAACTAACTGAACCTAGAGCTAACCGTTGTTGTTTCGGTACACAGAAGCTCATTAAAGTTTATTTCTGCCCGAATTGCTCCTTGCTTTCAACCGCAAACCTCTCACCGTGTTGTGTTTGCTTTAAGTCGAAGCTGAACTTTGGCAACAGTCAGGAGGAGTAAGCGTTTGAATTAAACATCGCACTGGTTTAGACGTGCTCGACGGTTTACTATCGACGGAATCCGCGAAAGAACCCGTTTGTTTATGTTTTTTTCTTTCTCTCTCGCTCCGTACACCGTTATCGAATGTTAATGAATTAAAAAAATCAATCAGTTGCTCATCGCCCTGGATCGGAACGTGAGATGTATTGATACAAAAATAGTAAGTCTGAATCAGTGCTCCTTTTTTGAAAAATGATGGTATTGCAGGAAAGCCGCTTACATATTTGCTGGTTAAGGAAATAAAAAAAAAGTTGGAAGTTTAAAGAGCAATGAAACATCTTAATTTCAAATTATTTTGGCACTGATATTTGGCAGTTACAAATCTTAGCTTCCGTTCGAATTTAAACTTGCCAAATTCGTTTTATGACCGTCCTCCTCTGTACGCGGATGAAATAATGAGGCATAAGTTTAATAGACAAACGGTTTTGAATTCGATTTTAGCTAGTCGGAACGAATGAACGGAACAGCAGCGGGTTGCAATTTTATTCGATTTTGTTTTTGCATTTTACCTGTCCATTCGCATTCCGTCGACTTTTAAATCCCCCATAACATCGCGGTGGAAAGCAAATTTAAAACTCGGTTCGGCTTCACCAGTGGCAGTGCCACCACTCCGCCAGTGCAATGATCGGTTCGAAAGCACAACCGCCTGTCAGGTCAAATTATTCCGAAAATCGTTACGGTGGCCCAGTTCGGTTCGACTTCGCATAAGTGTGAAGTTAGTTGAGTCCGACAGATGGTGAATTTACGTGTTTGGATAATTGGGTTTCTTCTCTAACGCATTATTTTAGAAATCACACTTGTTCGATGTTGCTCAAATATGTTTGAACTTGACCGTGTTCATTTTCTCGTTATTTTTAGTGTCATTAGCGACAGGTGAATACTGACAATCGCAACAAAGATTTTACATAATTACTGTGTATCTCTAATTTAATACAAAAATTTTTTCAAAAGAATTGAAAATAAAATAGCAACGAATTAGTTATTACAGGTTTATTAATTCGATCAGCTAATCAATGTTCGGCTCAGTTTTCTTGCAAAAACACCGATAAATCTCATATTTATTCGATTTTCTTACGAATTATCGATGAAAAATCCCGTTCAATCAATCCCGGACCGCCCGAATATGTAGAAACCTCCCATTTACATTTATATAATGATAAACATGATGTAAAAACGTACGGAAACCCTCCACTGTACTATTAGGCAAAAAAAATCAACGCACCTCAAAATTGAAGCCGTTATTCTATCTCTCCCCAGAAACATAGTACCTTGCCGTTTGTTAACACCGAAATACGCTTCTTGGCAGCTAAATATTCACCCATCCCCGGTACACATTATCACCTCCCACGCTAATCTAGCAAACGAAGAGGAAAAAAACAAGATCACGAAAACGGAACTACCACTCGTCGGAATAGCACATATTTGTTATTTTTTGTGAATGAATTTCATTCGATTTTCCCTCATTTTCCAACCGAAGAACGGGCGAAATTCTGTGCCTGCCGCCATATACCTAGGTGTAGCGTAAAATAGCGACTGTTGTTGTTTTTACATTTTATAATTAGCTCCCGAACTGCCAGCGCGCATCGTGGAACTTGACCGAGGTGGGCGATTCGAAGGACCTAAAAATAACCCTGACTGTGGGGGACACTATTCGCTTCACGGTCACGCCCGTGCTCTCGGAGAAATGCTGCTGTGTATAGAATGGAACACATCCCTACCATCCATCGACCGGACTTGTTTAGTCATGATTTGTATTCTCGAGAATGATATTTTCAGCCTGGACTGCAAATTACATTTTTTTGTTCTCTGCCACAGGCTGCAGAATATACTGATCCTTGTGTGTGTTTTTATTACAATTGTAAGCCTTTAAATGTTGCTGATGTATGAACAGAGTCTATTATGTAAAAACCCGGTCAAGTAGTTCAGAAGAATATGACCTTTTCGTTCGCTCTAACGTATTTTTTCACTCACCGCTTGTTGTTACCACCAGCTGAACTGCCAATTTTAATCCTAAAAGTTATATAAACTATTCTCACGACAATGTCAATTAATCGACCATTACGGAATGTAATTTAACCGTCTAGAGCGTCTATAGGGTTCACGTTTTCTAGTTAGTGCAAACCGTGGATCGAGGTACCTTTTGATCTGTGCAGCACCGCACCGCACAAACAAACGGCCGGTTGCCATTTACTGAATCCACCGCACCGTCGCCATCGTCGTGGCGAACGAAGACGCCCCCATTTGAGGTATTGTTTGGTATTAAATAAATGTTACATCAAAAATAGCCACGCGCCACGCCACAAAGTCGTCATCTGTCTGCAACGGACTGACACCCCCTCCTTCGGGTTGAGGAAATTGTACTGGTTGCACCCGGATTGTTGTTGTTTTTTTTTTGTTTGGGGTGCTTATAATAAAGTATGGTGTATGTCATGTAAACTCGTAGATTCTCTGTCTTGTCGACCCGGCTCAGTTTAGTTAGCCTGCCACTGCCACATATCGGATAGATCTGACGTGTGCTGCCCACTCGAACACTCCGCGTTTATATCCGGTATTCTTCGTGATTCTCGAATGGAAGTGCATCTCATTATTACTGACTGCTGCAGCACTACGTGTCAGTTGCAGCGGGCTTAATTTTAACTGCACTTGTATATGCAATTGGTTGAAGCGTAATTTAAGAATACTGGTAATTCACAGTTATCAGTTTTACGGTGGGTAAACTATAGATAATCAACGAGAAAGCTGTGAGAAAATTTCATTTCTACTGCACCTTAAAGCGATCTTCACAGATACGCTTATTTCGGTTACTACTTGCAACCTTCTTCAGTGTGCGAACTGCGGTCTAGTTACATATTCATAAGCTATACCAATATTTCTGCCAATGCCAATATCGGAGAGCGCCAGGGTCAAAATCTCAGACCCACTGTCTGATCCATTGCATAATTGAAATCTATCAAAAATTTTTAGTAAAAATTCAAATCTTTAAAACTGAATATTGGTGACAATACTAAAAGTCATCGTTTGATATGCGATTTACTACAATTCCAACAACTCTGCATTTAGCGTGCGTTTGTCCGCATTGACAACGATTACAAAAGTTAATCTCATCGTTTTAATGCAATCCAATCCTGTTCCATCCCTTTTGAAAGTATTCTATTCTGTCTGCTTCTTAATGCCCGTGCTGCAACTTCGAGCACCAGGACATCAGACTCTTGTTTGTTCTATTTTACAAAGTTTCAATCATTTTGCACCGTCCATTTAGCGGTTGCTCTGTCCATGGTTTCATAGTTGACGTAACGACCAACGCCATCATTGTTGAGAAAACGCATTTTTGTCGGGAAAAATGTTTAGGGCCATACCCAAGCAACAATGTGAGTTTTATTGTACTCTTATAGTGGTCTTCAAGACCAATTTTGGTTTTAAATGCCATCATAAGAGTGTAATAAAACCCGAATTGTTACTTGGGTATAATCCTAACTGTCCTAACGATAAAGCGCAGAAATGCAGTGCAGAATACAGCATACACCCAGGCCATATTACAATAGATCAATGATGTTATGGTCAAAGTGATAAGCCCATACAAAAAAAAATCCTAACTGTATACTTTTACAAGCAAATAATCTGTCAATTTAGAAGAGATAATTGGTAAAAAGGGGGCTGAAGGGGTTTTTGTGGTACATTTCTCGTTTATCTTTTCCCATAAAAATGGATTTCTGTCTGTCTGTCTGTCTGTATGTCTGTCCGTATGTTCCTTTTAGAATCGAAAACTACTGAACCGATCGGCGTGAAAATTTGCAGGTAGGGGTTTTTGGGGCTAGGGAAGGTTCTCTCGATGGCAAAAACCCCTCCCCCCACTAAGAGGGGGCTCCCATACAAATCTATGCCTAAAAATGGATTTATGTCTGCTCTATGTTCCTTATAGAATCGAAAACTACTGAACCGATCGGCGTGAAAATTTGCATGTAGGGGTTTTTGGTGCCAGGGAAGGTTCTTATGACGATTAGAGATCCCTCACCCCACCAAGAGGGGGGGGGCTCCCATACAAATCTATACCTATAAAAATGGATTTCTGTCTGTCTGCCCGAATGTTCCTTATAGAATCGAAAGCTACTGAACCGATCGGCGTGAAAATTTGCATATAGGGTTTTTTGTGGCCAGGGAAGACTCTTATGATGGTTAGAGACCCCTCCCCCCACTAAGAGGGGGGGGGCTCCCATACAAATGAAACACAAATTTCTGCATAACTCGAGAACTAATTAAGCAAATGGAACAAAATTTTACATGTGGGTGTTTTTGGAGACAAGAATGTTGTTTATGGTGAATTGAGAACCCCCCGCTTTAGGAGGGGGGGGGGCTCCTATACAAATGAAATACAAATTTCCTCATAACTCGAGAACTAATCAAGTAAATGGAACAAAATTAGACATGTGGTAATTTTTGGAGACAAGAATTTTTTCTATGGTGAATTGAAACCTCTCCCTACTTTAGGAGGGGGGGCTCCTATACACATGAAAAACAAATTTCCTCATAACTCGAGAACTAATCAATCAAATGGAACCAAATTAGGCATATGGGGGTTTTTGGAGGCAAGATTTTTTTCTATGATGAATTGGGACCCCTTACCTTTTTAGGAGGGGAGCTCCCGTACAAAAGAAACACAAATTTCCTCATAACTCGAGAACTAATCAAGCAAATGGAACAAAATATGACATGTGGATGTTTTTGGAGACAAGGATGTTTTCTATGGTGAATTGAAACCTCTCCCCGCTACAGGAGGGAGGGCTCCTATACAAATGAAATACAAATTTCCTTATAACTCGAGAACTAATTAATCAAATGGAACCATATTTGGCAGTGGGTGTTTTTGGAGGCTGGGAGGCATGAATTTTTTCTATGATGAATTAGGACCCCTCTCCCTTTTTAGGAGGAGGGCTACCATGCAAATGAAATACAAATTTCCTCATAACTCGAGAAGTAATCAAGCAAATGAAACCAAATTTGGCATGTGGGGGGTTTTGGAGGCACGAATTTTTTTAATGATGGTGATGATGGAGACCCCTCACCCCTGTGGTAGGGGGATAAGGACTCTCATACAAATAAAACAGAAATTTTCGCGTAACTCAAAAACTAATCGAACTCGAGAAATTTTAGACTATTTCATAAAACATTAATCAATAACAAGACCACCAAAAGCTATCAATAGTATCATTAGACAATTCAGCGCGAGACGGCCACAGGCCGCGAGTGTTGCCGGCGACCTGCCGTCGGAAGCGCCGGCCACTGCGGGGGGCAGCCCCCCGTAGAGATCACCTCTATCTAGGTTTATTTATTTTCCTAGATCTACTGACCTCTTTTACTTTCCTTCAGTTGGGTCACCCCTGCGAAATGGCACTGTCTAAGTGTCTACGAAAAGATTTTCCGTGAAATGGTACATCCCGCGTAAGGTGTTTCGTAAAAAGGTATTCTGCGAAACTCTATATTCCGCGGTATGGTCAACCGAGAATTGATGTTCCGCAAAATGGTATTCGGCGAAATAGTTTGTAATGATGGCGAATATTTAAATGCTATCCGCTTTATTTTATCAGGCTAAGCAACGGGGGGAGTTGTTTTCTACTTTACTGTGAGGAAAATTTGTTTGTTAAAACACCCCTGAACTCCTCAGAAACTCGCAAAACTCGAGATTGTGATAAAGGTCATCCGAGATTCAGGATTTATGTACAACACAGTTTAATTTGTGGCAATACGAAGTTTGCGGGTCAGCTAGTTATATTAAAAAATGCATACGCCAATGAATAAACAGATTCTTTGTTGAACGTTTTTTCTCATAACTTGGCGTAAAGCCCGTGAAAAGCAGGTTTCCATACTAGTTCATTATACCGGGAGCTACATCAACTATGAAACTGTTAGCCGAGTAGCTCTATTTTTCCTCAAATTTCAAATTTCGAATATTTTTGAACAAACTATTGTTATAGACCAAATCTCGAGTTTTTAGTCTTGACCTTGAAACGCGGTCAGACATGCATTAATAGATTTTGTTTTTGAAACAGTGGTTCTAGAATTGATGAAGGGACGGTAGGGGAAAGTAATGAAGAATTTTTTGAATGGAGGGGAAAGAGTGGGAAGATGAGGGGGGGGGGGCTATTGGTAGCTACGCTTAATAAGTTGTCGTTGTGACTCCTACCTTTTGTCCAATGCTGGAAGGTGCATGGGTCGAACCAAGCCCACAACACCCGCCAGGGCATGTGGCTCGCTGGTACTTGTACCTTTGAACCATAAAGGCGCTGGACAAAAGGAGACTGCGCAACCCCCCTTATTAAGCCAGCGATATGGGTTGGGTTATTAGACACAAACGGACGGATTAGACGGAGAAAAAGGCACAATTGGTGTCTAATAACCCAACCCATGGCGCTAGCTTAATAAGGGGGGTTGCGCAGTCTCCTTTTGTCCAGCGCCTCTATGGTTCAAAGGTACAAGTGCCCTGGCGGGTGTTGTGGGTTCGAGTCCGGTTATAATCTCAGATTATAGCTTGGTTCGACCTATGCACCTTCCACCATTGGACAAAAGGTAGGAGTCATAACGACAACTTATTAAACGTAGTTACCAATAACTCTCCCCTTTCCACTCTTTCCCCTCCATTCAAACAATTCTTCATTACTTTCCCTTACCGTTCCTTTATCAATTGTAGAACCACTGCTTCAAAAAATATTAATATATATAATATAAAAATAAAAATATAATATTAATTATATATATATATATATATATATATATATATATATATATATATATATATATATATATATATATATATATATATATATATATATGTATGTATATATATATATATATGTATGACCGCATTTCAAGGTCAAGACTAAAAACATGAGACTAGTCCAAAACAAGACCAGCCGTGATTGAGTAGAAATACGAAAGCACCTTACGAGACATATTTTGTAGGTTGGCTAGACTGTCTGAGTTGATCCAGTGAACACATTGTAGTGCATATAAAGGACTCATAACGGCTTTGGTAACTATCACCAAAAAGTTTTTAAAATTTTTGAAAAAAAAGTGTCAACGGACAGTTCTACCTATAAGGTGATCTCCCCTATCTTGTTCCGTGGACTGATACCGTTAGCTAGTGGAGTCCTTTGTTGGCGAGTACCAAGCTGGTGTATTGTGAGAGACGCTCCATGCCGGATTGGATGTTTACCTCGCGTCAGTTACTAGACAAGTTCCGGGAGTACAACTTGCAGACTATTAACCTGTTTGTGGACTTGAAGGCGGCATACGGCTCAGTCGAACGAAACAAGCTTTGGCAGGTAATGACAGAACATGGTTTTCCGGCGAAAATAGTTCATACGTCAAAATAGTGGGTGAGACCTCTGAGACGCTTTCGTTACGCTGGGTGGACTGAAACAAGGGGACCCAGTCAGCATTTTGATATGTATAATTAGATTGCAAATAAGAGTTACGTACACATATCAGTATCCAACAAAATCGTATTGGACGCGCAAAAGCCGCTTATCCGTACCACTTTGGGGGCGATATACGCACTGAGGAATAATTTGGAGCGATACACTTATACAGGTTTATCAATACGATAAGATCCGATTAAGCGCGACCAGCTTCATACAGCTATACCACTTTGTGCTGAAATCGTATGTTTGTCAGCTATAAAGCATGTAGGGCGTTATATCTCTGCATATTAGTGTTGGTAAGACGAAATGCTTATCAACTTAGAGACTATATTGGCTCGTTTCATTATGGCTGATTTCTGTTTTCAGATATAATAAGTTCAAGTTGTCATATGGTTTTCGAGCCGTAAATCTCGCATATGCATAGTATTTTTCGATATAAATTAACAAATTATGTTTGGTTATGAGTACCATTATCATTATATTAGATTTATAATAAAAAGGATATATTTTATATTTTTTTTTAGATTACAGTCACTTTTACAGCTTATGTCATTCGTGACTTCTGCGGGGTTGGGATTTGAACACGGGTCTTCGGCGTGAGAGGCGTGAATGCTGACCACTACGCCAGGACTGGTAATTACCGGCTCTACAAGTTTTTCGAAAATTCATATTAGTTGCATATAACTTGTGCTTACATACTTACATTATTCATCTAGCTCCCTCCATCTACTAATAACAATTCCTTTCCCGAAATACTTGTGAAGATGCAGAGGATTCCCTTTAGTATTTAGTAGCAACAAGTATTGAACTAACATTCCTTCCCATCCCACCAGGACCCGCTTTCGGACGTGGCCGGCGTCGGTATTGATCAGCATGCAGGGACCTAATAAGGATGCAGAATGACGAATAGCATGCTGTCCCAAATATGCTTTTCCCAGCCATCATTTTTACTATTTTCATCGGTCCTGGTCAATAACGGAGTAGCAGGACACGGGCAGTATCCTATGCTTATGCTTAAAATCGTATGTTTGTAAGCTATTAGCATTATAAACGATAGAATCAACTTGTGCGCGCTTTATTAGGCTTTATTTACGAATCCTAATTTGTAATTTGTTAGAGATATTTACGATAATTTTCGTACATTGATATACGAGTTGGTGCTGGCTGGGGATGCACTCTCTAACCTGTTTACATTGCCTTGGAATACGAAGAGCAAACTTCACATGCTTCTTGGATTTGCAGATGACGCCGATACCAACCGTAGCAAAACGACTAAACGTGTTTTTTATGGCCGATCTGTTCCACCTAATTGAAATTCGACTCGAACATATTCGAAGCGATAAGAACAATGGTATCACTTTATTGAGAATTATATCACCTTTTCACTTGAAAGCCATTACTACCCAGTGAGTTTATGGAAAACCAGTTCTTCTCATCTGAATACTACCAAAATGACCAACCATCGCCGCCCTGCTTCGTGTATCGTTTCGTGATTTGTAAAATTTAATAAATTTGACTTAATCTTCTTCGAGATAATCTACACATGAAAGGAATTTCTAGTATAATGGTATTAGTATTTTAGTTAATTGTTTAAAGTAAACGAGCGGTAAACGGTTTTTTTGAATCATTCTAAATACTAAATCCACCGTACTAAAGCCGTAGGAACGAGTAGAAATAAGTCAGGATAGAAGTAATTGTGAATGGATGACTAAAGTGGTGGAATATTTGAGAAAGTTTTCGTAGAATTTTGGAATTACATAATTTATTTCGGGCATCAATAAGTTAGATAAGAATTACAATCAAATGCATTGCACTTAATAGACATGCGAAAGGTACAATTACCTGCCAGGATTGATTAGAAACATGGCAGGTTTATGGCGCTTCACAATACACACAGAAAACTGCAAATCCATTTGTAAACTGTAAATTTTATTTAGTCTGATTAGGATCACTCAGTTCAATTTCTTATCATTTCTTGAAGGAACACACGAACGTGATTCATTTGGCATAAATATACACAAACGAACAGTTTGGCTCGACCTCAAGTCAGACCTTTTACTTGTACATCATTGTGAATCCTAAACAACTAGAGCGGAAAGTCAGAGAGCTTTTATACTGAAAGTGTAGGTAATAATTTCTACTAGGTATGGCAATTTTGAATTTTTCTGTGTGTGAAGAAGCGAAATAAACCATGCGTACATGTTATCGGTAAGTATCGTAATTGTCGACAATTGTCTATTTACAACCAATTAAAAGTCTTGATCAACGATTGAATAATTGAAACATTTCAAATTAAGATAGAAGAAGCATTCGTCAAACCATGAATAACCAACTGAACGAACACACCACGGGTGGTGTCATCGATGGCAATATATCTGCACACGCGGTTGCAAACAAAGCCAAGAGGCTTTGAACCAATTGAGATTAATTACAGATCAATTATCAATCAATCGAGTGACGATGAGTTCGACAACGCCATCAACATCGTCAGCATCATCATCATCATCATCATCATCATGTTAGCCACAGTTGAGAATTATTGTGTTCAAAGGGCGTTATTAATAACCACGAACAAGTTTAACCGTAAAGTTCGAGAGCTCGTGTTAATCGTAATTAAATTTCGTCAGCTGGCTTAATTTGATGGAACTCGAGAAGAATACACTGATGTTTGCACTGGCTGAGGCGCAAACTTTTTGAGAATTTCATTCACAATACCGATGTAAGTAATCACAATGATTGATTATCTGGAAAATAAAATTCACCAAATGTCCTTTGCTAGAAGGATGAACATGGAGTATTAATCACGATAGATTACCCAAGAACCACCTGAGTTGGGCGATAGATTCAACAATCGTTCAAAATAGTACAGAACGTTGCATCTTTTATTCTATGTACATTGAGCAGCGAAATGTTGGCCGATGCCGGCCGTGTTTAATTGTTAAGTACGGGTGCAGCTCGTGTATGTGCTACAGCAGCGCATGTTATGCCACAAGCACAGATATAATAGACCCGAGTCGAGTGCCCTCGCAGCAGGTGCTTTGTGTGCGAACGCGAGAATAGTTGAACCGAGATTGGGAACGATCATCGGACGGAGACATGTGATCTCACCCGCGCGGTACGCTTTGAAAAACGTGATCGCAAGCCGTGACCGTGAGGACGCCGACATCGTCGGTCGTCAGCGTCCTCATCATCGTGATTGCCTTCAGTTTGTAGCTTAAATGCATCTCAGCTGCTGAAATGTGCATCAATAAAATTCACCTATACATGAATGAACAGAGAGAATGCACTGCAGTTGAAACGGGATGGCATTCATTTATGTAAGGTACAATTAAAATTGCTACATTCACAAAATGTTCCCATCACTTTAAATTGAATTAGTTGCCACACAATTATCCAGCTCGAAATAGTAAAGATGCCTGTTGAGTAAGATTTTAATTAATTTTGTACTTCTAGCATAAGACAACTGCACAGTATTTTACACTCAATGTCAAAGCCGAAATGCTATCTTGCTTTAATCTAAAGCAAAAACAAAAACATTCTCCGGTATACCTTGGCCTGATTGTTAAATCAGAAAGAAAATCACAAACGCCATCCTTTTTTTTCAGCAAATACTCACAAGCAATATGTCCAGCGCGCACAAAAAAAAGTTAACTGGAAAGTTAGCACACTGAACGGTCCCCCCTCCTACTATGAAATATCTCCAACTGCCACAGGCAGTCAGTTAGTTCATTCTCGCTTACTTATGGTCTTTTGTGGTGCAGATATGTGCGGCTAAAATTAATGAGTGAGCTTTCAACCGAAACAATAACCGGCGGACCATACAGTCGCTGCGCTGCTCGCAGGTCCACTCACGAACCCGTCGCGCGGTGAAAATGAACAGCTTCAACGCCGACCGACCAAGGAGGTAGGTACACGCAGCCATCGCCGCATCATCATCATCGCCATCATCATCGGTGGGGCTTCAAGCATGAATGAATGGATCGATAAATTTCTCCTCCGCTCGGTTAGGCAATGATACCGGCCACTTGTTTCATTCAGCCAAACCAGCAAGCAAGACGATGGTTATGTGCGTCAGTATCGTAGCCGTTTATGCTGCTCACTAGCAGGTACCTTTATGCTTCGAACCAGCATCCCACACGAGCGAAAAAATATGCTTTTGTTGACGCGCAGCAGCGAAACGTAGTTTTTGAAAGCCCTAGGGCATTCTTTCTCGACACTCGCTTCTAGTGGTATGTCAACAGTGCCAACTCCTTGGCACTTTACCTTAATCTCAGATTTTCTTAGCTACGTTCTATCTACCGCCCGGTCGGTATAGGTAGCGCAAAAAATGTAAGGAATTTCTTGTAGCACTCTAGGAAATATGCTACGTTTAATTGGCTGACTGCCTTACCTACCAGAGTTTTTTTGTACACGAGTTGTACTGTAGAGAAAGCAGGAGAGTAAAGTGGGATTTATGTTTGTTTGTCCTTTTTAGTGATATTTTTATACATAAAACAATTGATTCACTAAATAATAGCGAAGTACTGAATCAAAGAATTATATGAAATATATACTCACTCATACTCAATGATACTCATAAAACGTTAGTTATAAAAGTACTGAACCAGCGACTCTTACACCACTAGGTTAATTTCTCTCCAATTACGAAACGCGAACAGTTTAATTAAGCTCGTTAAATGGTTACTTCAACATAAAAGTGGAAACACAGTATTAATCAGTTATTTTATTGTACTACTAACAATGTATATTGTGCAGTTTCATGAGTGTCGAATATCTCACTCAGTGCCGTAAGTGAAAGTGATACCTATAGTGTCATAAAATACTATTATCACATCAAATCGAGGTACCTCTGATGTGAACAGGCTATTTTAGTTAGAGTTCCGAATACTTTTTTTACTTTGTGCTACGCCAGAGTAGGTTGCTATAAATTTAACAATGCTATGAATTTACTTGTATTATCTGACAACAGCGCCAGCGCAGGCAAGTGGCGTTCTCACGCAGCTACTGTTGTTTGAATCTTGGCTTAAGCGAAAATTTGAAATAATCGTTTTCATTGACGATTGAATGAGGCTTCAGTGTTACGTCTGGTAGTCTGTGGTATTACTAATTGGGCTTCGGCCCGGCTCGTGAGCAAACTGGGTCGAAATTGGCTGGCCAAACTAACACACTTCGGCGGTCAATTGAACACCGGCCGTTCCTCGCACCAACAGAATCAATAACACCCAATATTGTTCTGAGAAGTCATTGTGTCATCTTTTGTCCTGTGCTGTCTTGGTAAAGTGTATTCTACCTTTAACTGTAAATAGTCGTCAGTACAAATTTTTGTGTCTAACATTGTTCCGTCGTGATCGGTGAACTTATTAATAAACCTGAGTCTAGAGATATGCAGCATACCGCCAATTGAATTTCACCCCGACTCGCAAGGCGAGCAATGATTGGTCAAATAAACGTCACTCTTCGGAACACGAGTACTTAAGTTGCTCAGGTTTGGCCTGTGGTCGTTGTCGCTAGATGATCGTCACCTAAACAATCACCTATTTTATCTTAGTTTGTTCATTACTAGTCTTGTCGTGTCAGCGCAATTGTCATTATTTATCCATTAGCGATTCACAGGGCCTGGTAGAAAAAGTGAGTTCGAATCCAGTTATAATTGGCTCCGATGGCTTCGTTTGATCCGCAGATCCCCCAGATTGGATAAAAACGAACACTACACAACTTCTTAAGCGTTGCTTCAATAACCTTTCCTTACCTCATTTTTCCGCTCTTTCCCCTCCACGCCTTATCCCATTATGTTTGGATCCTATCAACATCTTTGTTTCATTACTTTCATATACCATCCCACAAAAGGTACCCAATTGCCCAAAATGCTTCTTTTTATGGTACCAAAATGGGTTGAATAACCTCACGCTAGACTACCCAAGTAGCATTTTGGGTTTTATTACACTCTTATGATGGCATTTACGACCAAAATTGGTCATGAAAACCGCCAAAAAAGTATATTTTTTTTCCTGTGTGGATCACTGCGACCAGTATAGTTGATCTATTGTGATATCGCCCGGGTGTTTGCTGTATGAGCTGCACTGCATTTCTTTTTGCTATAATCGCTATTGAATCTATATGCTTATTAAATTTTAGGTGTGCTTGTGTGTATTGTGATTTACCCTTCCTTCAAAGCTTGATCTACTTACCCATTTATTCCTCACTGCCAGTACCCATTCGTTACTCTGACCAGTACACTTAACTATAGGAGGGACTTTTGCACTGTCAAGAGGCTTCAGTAGGTAAATTTAGAATTCAGCATGAAGGAAGGGTAAATGAGGGGCCTAAGAATAAACTCATGCTAAAGTCACTTGACATCGAATGGCTTGATTCTACTAAGATTCGAACTCACGACCACTCGCTTGTCAAAGCAGACTCGGTAACCTTGCGGCTGCGGAGCCCCCCAAAAAAGTATAATAAAACTCACATTGTTGCCTGGGTATTGTACCTACTCAAATCCGCACTAACCAAAATCCTATTCAGGGTAAATATACATTATTATATCCAAGGATATAGAAAAAATGGAAAAATGGTGGTCTGGTAGACGTGTCAGATTGTATATTATAATCCTAAGGTTTTTCAATTTTGAAACGAACCTTCGCCTGCGTTTGTCTGATACCGCCCGATAAACTATTACTGGGTAGTGTGGATCCTGCTCACATAAAAGATAGCCAAGAGCAGAAGCTGGAAACAAAAAATCTGACTCTCTTCAACTCCCACCCCTATCTGCCACTCGGAGTACCCGGACCCCTTGGCTGAGACGGCTACCAAGCCTCGGGGTTTTAGTTAGAGTTCCGAATTCACATCTATGTTACGATCTTTAAAATTTTCTATTGCAGTGATGACTTTCCTAATCTGGATAAAACTCGTTAGCGATAATAAACGGAAGAAAACCTTTTGAATTTTGGTACTCTTGCTTACACATCCTAGAATCGACACATCTTAGAATATTACTTAGCAAAAACGAACTTGATCTTACTAAGGGCATATTTTGAGGGGCCCTGTAACCACAAGATTATCGAGTTTAACTGGACAAGCGAGCGATCCTGGGCAGAGCCGTAGTGTGACATTGTGGCGCCCTTGGCGAAGACCCGCTTTAACACTCCCCCGTTTCTTAAGTCAGTGTTTCTTCCAAGTTCATTATTTATGATAAGATTTTTAACCACCAACCAGATTCTGAAACTGATATTGGACCACATTCTGAACCAACACCAGATTTCGGACCTGAATCAAATTCAGAACCACATTTTGGTTCACTCTGTTTATCAGATTTCGGACCAGATTTGGAATCAAATTTTGGACAAGATTCTAGAAATGGACCAGACTATAAACCAGATTTTGGACCACATTTTTGATTACATATTTTGGGCTACAATTTTTTGGATCAGTTCTTAAACCGCCCACCAGAATTTGTAGTTAAGTGGACCGTATTTTCTATTAACTTTTGTTTCAGATTTTGCAATGGATTTGGACTAGATTCTGAACCAAATTTTAAACCACGTTTTCATCAGATCAGATTAGATTTCTCACCAGATTTTGGAACACAGTTTTGATCACATTTTGAACCCCATTTACGATCAAATTTTGGATCAGGTTCTAGACCGGATTGTGGACCACATTTTCATCATATTTGAACCAAATTTTGGACCACATTTTTATCTGATTTGGACCAAATTATGGATAATATTTATTGATTGTGGACCATGTCCTAATTCTGGACATGTTTTCATTAGATTTTAGGCCAGATTTTGAATCAAACTTGGGATCAGTTTCAGGAATTGGACCAGAACATAAACCAGATTTTGGGCCACAGTTTGGGCACAGACAGATCAAATGTGGGACCAGACATTGAACCACATTGTGGACCAGGGCCAGATTCGGGACCACATTTTTATTACATTGTGGTCCAAATTTTGGATCAAATTTTAACCCAGATTCTCAAGCTGGGCCAGATGAGACTATATTTACGATACTGAATTTATTAAAAGTCAATAACGATAATTTTCGTACATTGATATACGAGTTGGTGTTCGCTGGGAAGCCAGCCACCAGATTTTGGATTAGATTTTGAACCATATTATGGAGCTGGACCATATTATGGACCTAAACTATATCGCCGAAATTTTTTTATTAAATTTTGTACCAGAGTTGGGACAAATTCGAACCACAATTTTAACAGATTTTGGACCCGGATTTAAAACCCGGTTCCAGATTCGTAGCGTAACATTGCGGCGGTACTGGTGAAGGCCCTATTTGGCTGCCTCTCGTTTCTTAAATCAGTTTTACTTCGAAGTTTATTATTTTTTGAATTAGACTGTCATACCTCATACATGATTCGTACAACTCTCTATATCCCGTCCTTTGCTACACTCAAGAGTATCTTACTGAGGTTCAGGCCTTTTTAGCGCCCCCTAGAGCTAGCGCTCTTGTCAGGGGCCAATCTGCCAAACTGCATGCTGCGGTGCTGCTCATGAGTACGAATTTTAGTAGCATCAGGCTATCAAATGTTAAATGACTTTTGCATGGGTTTATACTCAGGCCCTTCCACACCCATTCTTTCTACTGAATTATGCATTTACCAACTTGCTTATGCATTGGTACTTGCTTAAAGTGCGTAATGAAGCGTTTTGTCCAAGCCCAAGGGCAAATTATAGCTTGGTCCACTACCTGTTTCGTAGAAACGAGACATATCAGCATATTTGTAGGATACTTGATACAGCTCTTGATTCATGCATCTGCGGCACACTCCATTTTCCATTTCGCCACCAAGTATTGATCGCAAAATTTAAGTTTGAAAACCCCAAGCACTCGTCGGTTAGCTTTCCTTAGCGTCCATGATTCGTATCCGTAAAGAGCCACTGAGAGGATTTTGTAGAGCGCCAGTTTTGTGCGAATTTGCAAACTTCGGAAGTTTGACTGGTTACGTAATCCGTAGAAAGCCCGATTCGCGGCTTACATCGGTGTCACATCTTACGAGCGCAGCAAGATATATGAATTCCTCCACTACTTCGTATCGTTCCTCATCTAGCTCCCCCTCGGCACCTACACAATTTGGGCACCCACGACCCCTGTCAGCACCCATGTATTTCGTTTTTGGCGGTGTTAACGGTAAGTCTCAATCTCGCTGTTTCCAATTTAAAAGTCCTAAAAGCCTCTTCCACTGCTGTACGGTTGATTCCGATGGTATGGACATCATCCACAAAACCAAAAGACACGTTAGATTTCGTGGTCATCGCTCCGGTTCTTTTCACGTCTACCCTTCGTATTGCACCTTTCAAGGCATTATTGGTGAATAGCAGGTTTTAGGCAGTGCATCCTCTTGCTCTTGCTTGTCCATCCAACGTCACGTAAGCGGCTGCAGTCCCATCCGCTATTCTGACGCATTATTTTAACCCATTCAGCATCGCACGATTCAGCTTAACTAGTTTCGTCGGGAAACCATGTTCCAGCATTAGCAGCCACAGCTCATTTCGTTTAACTGAATCATACGCCGTCTTAAAGTTCACAAACAGATGATGAATCTGCAAATTGTCTCAGTTTGCAGAACAGGATACGAAAGAGTACCCTTTTGGCAGAATCGAGCAATGTAATGCCTCGCTAATTTTTACAGTCAAGTCAGTTTTTTGATGTAGGACTACGTCTTTGTTTACTATACTGGAACTGGGTAGCACTTTGTGGAAACGAAAATAGCACTGTAACGTTTGAATGTAAGATTTCAAATGCTAATAACTGAAACTGAAACAATTTATGTCATTGGATAGATAAAACGACCAGCAATTTTATGAAGGGAGTAAGAAAGCAATTTTAAGGAGGGCGTAAGAGGGGGCTCCTATGCAAATGAAATACAACTTTCCTCATAACTCTAGAACTAATGAAGCAAATGGAACCAAATTTGACATGTGGGGGTCTTAGAAGGCAGGAATTTTTTTATTGTGTAGTAAGGTCTATCCGTCTTTTAACAGGGGGAGCTCTTATGCAAATGCAACACAAATTTCTTCATAACTCAAGAACTGATTAAGCAAATGGAACCAAAATTTGGCACGTGGGGGTTTTTGGAGGCATGAATTTATTTTATGATGGTTTGAGACCCCTCACGCCTGTGGTAGGATTATAAGGACTCTCATATAAATAAAACAGAAACTTTTGCGAATGTACCATATTTTCTGCTATGTAACAAGCGGTAAGCTGTGAAAGTAAACTAGGAAAACCTTCTCGGAGCAAAAGCCAGTGAATCGATGCCGCTAACTTATGTATCTGTTGCTATTCATGTAAAAAGAGCAGGATATTCGAATGGCACGTCATATTTGCGATGAACGTGCTTTGGCTTTAATGTTATATGTAGCCAATGGCCTTTAAAGTAAGTTATTGAAACATGTCAAGCTATGCATACAATAATCTGTGGGATGGTCATTCATAACTATTTCAACCTTTATGATGCACACAAGTGATTTTTAAAAGAAATCTCTATGTCTCAATGGTAGCAGGCGTTGTGTTTATGAACCCCTGTCCACGTAATTTCAAAGCCACATTCATTTAAACATTCACCGAAACAATGGCACTTACAGATTCTTATAAACATACATATGCTAGAAATGCAGCTTACATTAGTTTTTGATCTAACGATCTGATACAGTCCTACGTCACCCTTTCGTACAACACTTAGGGCTGTATACCTTGTAGTTTTTTTTTTAAATAGGGCAAATGAGGCCATGCAACCACTCTTCCGGCATTTGTTCTTCCGCTCAGATCTTGACAATGATTCGATGGATTGCTTTGTACAGTCGCTCGCTCCCCGCTGGATACCGTCCTTCTCAGCAGCTTTAATGCTTTCAACTCACTAATTGCCTGCTTAACCTCCTCCTATGTTGGTGGCTCCACAGCATGACCATCGCTCACAATTCTTATCCTGATGATCCTGAGGCAGTGCTGTTAATATTCATCAGCATAACGTCAAAATTTCTGATTATCAGTCTACCTTGCATTGAAAATCTGCTTGCTTTGATCAAACGTACATAATAATTATATACAGCAAGTATGAACTTCATGCACGAGAATATATAATATCAGCGCCCTGTGATATTGTAACAAACTGACATTCACGTTTGAGCAGTGAAAATCAATAAAAAAAATTTATGTTGTTATTTAGCATCTATTGCGTTCAGCTGTTGGACATAAGATTTTTCTTTTCATTTACTGCATTTAAAATTTCTTTTTTCCTGAAGTGAATATCACCTTGTGGATTTGAAAATCACTTTCTCCTGTTCTATTTTCACGATATATTGAACTTGTATGCTACGATGAAAATCGCTGTGGAGTTGTACATTCGAAACTCAGAGGCATAAAAAACAATGTATGCTGAGAAAAAAGATTTTCGGTTTTGTTTGAAATTCGGTGATAATTAAAGGCCCTGTCCTGAGGTGATCCAGATTGGAAATATTAATATCAATTAATATCTTTTATGATCAAGGAATTAAAATCTTCACTACACAAGCGGCAGCCTCTCGCAGGTAAACAACTGATTAGCTGGCTTCAGAGGATTACCGAAGCATAAAACTCTCTTTCAATTTTAAGTTTAAAAAAACGACATCGAGGAAGGAAAACATACGCCCCGACGATTGAAGCCCCTGACGAAGAACGCAAGTGTTTCTTTTTCCACAATTCATCATTTACGTTGTTTGGTGCACACCCCAACCCATTCGTGGTTTGTTCGCATCTCATGAAACAATACGCAATGATATTTATTGAGGAAATATAAACATTCTCATTATCATCCCAATCTTTCTATCCATTAGCGCTAACACTTAAATTAGAAGAGATAGGCTATAACCCATTCAATAACATAACTGTCTTGCAAACCCGTCTTGAAACTCAAAAGGACATTGGATTTTTAGCTCCACAAATATTATTCAGTAGTTGCTCTTTAGTTAGCATGGTCAGTTGATTAACTGTCAAAGTTCGATTCCAGATCAGGTAGAAACCTTTTCTCATAGAAATCAAAAATCCAAAATTTCCAATTCATTAGTAACGTGTGGACCTTAATTGTGATAATCGCCCTTATATTTTATTTAACTTTAGAGAAACAGTCCTTGCTGAAGCCTTGG
This sequence comes from Sabethes cyaneus, assembly GCF_943734655.1. NCBI lineage: Eukaryota > Metazoa > Arthropoda > Insecta > Diptera > Culicidae > Sabethes > Sabethes cyaneus. The sequence goes on from NC_071355.1 coordinate 49,408,553, forward strand.
TTGTTGACAATTGGTTTTCCAATTTAGCTTTACAACCCAATTAAATCATACATCTTTTTAAGATACAATTTCTCCAGTGGACACAGTTGTGCGTAAGGTTTTAGGCCAAAAATGTCATGAATTTGTTGCCTACCTAACTAGTAATAGGCCAAATGTTTGCTTTTATCATTGAGTATCACTTTTTACAGTTTATTAACACCTACGAAAGGTGACTTTCGTTTAGATAATAGCTGCTAGTTTTTTTATTTTGTTAGTGATTTGCAACTTTTGCACTTGTTTACTCTCAACATTAATACCGCTAAAAATTTCCTTCTAGCGAAAATTCAACAATTCTTCTAGGAAAGCGATTTCTGTGGTAAATTTCTGATCTTATCCTTTACTAATTACATAATATTTTTCCTATCAAAGTCGTGGAAATGAAGTGATTTACGGGTTTCACGTAACATGCAATACCGGACTAACACTTCCCACTTTCTCATTTAGAGCTGTAGGTCGTATTCGCAACTATTGCACAATTAGAATGTCACGGTACTCACAACCACCTTTCGAATTGGTTCGTTTTACATTTTAATGGTTCGATTAACCACGAACATTAAGCTAAGCTTAGCTATTCATGCTAAAATACTCGAAAGTGTTTCGCAACCTGTTTTACTATCAAGCAAGATGTGCGTGAAATCCAGTTTTGCTTAAATTTAATTTAAGTGCTCCATAAACCAAAAAACTGTTCATAGAATGCTCCACATGTGATACGAATTTATAACCCACGTACAATCTGCATTTTGATGTACGTACCTTAATGTACCTACAATTCGGTGACGGTGAACGGTTATTTTGTATACACAATAATGGTACGACCTTTTTATGGCACGTAGACAAGCTTGCGTGCCCCGTGGCGGCCGGCGATACGATGGCGCAGCTTAAAGCCAACCGAAAAGCAACTGGATGCAGCAGATTCCGGCACACAAAAGTTACGTGTTTTAGACGTACTGCATACTGCAGTCGATGCACGGGTGCTGTAACAACCGTGTAGTTGCGATAATATCATGTCAGCATTTGTCTACACGACGTGATTGATGAGCATTTCATTTTTTCCGCCGCCACCGCTGCGGCTGCTGCTGCTGCTGCTACTTTGACGGGCATCTCGAGCGAACTTTATTGCTTTCCACCTGTGCAGACACCGACCGACATCGCATCGGTCTGCATGGGGTGGTTTAGAAAGTTTGGGAAGGTATTAGTTTTGAGGTTGCCATTCATCTACAATGTAACGCTGCAGCAGCACGCAGTGGGATTTCAAGCTTTGAATGTCTCTCATTTCCGTTACTTTTACCGAACTAACTTCCGCATCTAAAAAGCTGCACCAGTTCTAAGGAAATCTTTTCAAAAGTAGAAGTATCCTAGCACAACAAAATTTAAAAATCATAATTATGACGTAGTTGGGATCGGAAAACAAAACAAAAATCCTCAAACATGTCTGTAACATTTTTACTCTCAAAAGATCTTTAATGAAACAAAAATTTCTGCCAACTAGTCGATTGTGGTAGACTCATCACAACACTAACTACTTGAAATTTCGACTACAAATAAATCACCAGCTACGATATGAAGGACAGCATTATTACGGGTTTAAATTCCGTCACGAAATTCCCCAGCACATTGCCAAATGTTAGAAACTATATACGTATGTACGTCTATGAATAAGGTAAATCGATTTCGGTGCCGTTTTTCCTATATACATTCATCTCCGCGCTCGCTATCTCATCTCCTCGCGTGAAGGCAAATTATATAAATAAACCTAGCAGAATAATTAAATTATAACGAGTGTGCCCAGGAGGAGAAATTGGAAAATTAATGCTCACTCACTCACGTTACAGCAGTTTTGCTTTTATTGTTGCTGCTGCTGTTGTTGTTGTTGTTATTACCGTGAGCGATGCTGAAGCTGATGCATACGTATTTATGCCGGGGCATAACATTCACCATCCATCACCACCGGTGTGCCAAAAAAGCACTCAAACCCTATCATACGAGCAAGAAGCTGTTTGTTTCCGTTCACTATCCTGCTTCAAGTGCCATGCCGTAAGCCCATCAGCTTGATAAAAATAAAATAAAAGCTTAACGTGGGCCACAAATCTTTGAAGTTGCAGCTAGCCAGCAGCCGGCAGCTCCAAAGTTATTGACGCGGAAATACGAAATAAGAGATGAAAAGTTTCGAACTGTTAGGAAAGACAATACGGTCCGGCAACGACGGGGAAAATCGTTGCTTGTATAAATAATTCACACGATACTTTTGGCGGCACGGCCAGCCCGCCGACAATCCGCGCGGCAACACGATTAGTGACGCAGCGGCGGCGACATCCGACGAACAGGTGAACATCCGAAATGGAGTAGGTAATGACGGGAGAGGTCGTGCTTAGAAAATTGCTTAATTTTTCTGTGGCTATTATTTACCCTTTTTGTTTTCAGAGCGTTCCGCTGTGCTGATCCGTCCGCGGTGGAAGCGATGTTAAAATCGATATTCGCTTGAATTAGCTCGAATGAAAGCGAAAAAGGTAATCAACGCACCGTTAAGATTAGGATAAACGAACGAATGGATTTATTGAAATTTTTTTGAAGAAATGATTCAATTTCTGCTTGTTGCATAAACAAATTTCAAGACTAAAGCCAAATATTTGTTTACCCGTGCAAGGACAATGGCTCTTCCATACCAGCTTTATTAATCAAAAACAATTTGCTCTGCCCAACTAACTCGCTGCTTCTAGCAACTATTAATATTTCAGAAATGAGGCTGTAAAAGTCACTAGAGAATAACTTCATTTCGCGCAAATGGCATTTCACGCGGTTTCGCTTTCTACCTATTTGCAGCTCACTACTATGCTAACCGTAAGTAAATTCAACTAACTACGTACTTATACATTTATTTTCCTTACAACCGTTTTCACATCCGTAAACATGAAAGCAGCAGCGCCAACGACCGGAGCAGCCGGCATAGGATGAGGTCGCCGGCAAAAAAACTGCCGGCTATCTTTTTTCGATGTTGATGTTGGCTACTTGCAGGCTCAGGTAAGTCGGTGCCGGTGGTCAAGTGCGGTTTTGTTCCAGGAAAGGTAAGTCTATACTATACACGCAATCGTCAGTCGAAGAGGCTTCAGAATATAATTTATCGTAGGCTAAAATGCACCACGCAAACGTAATAAAAATGCAGCATACTCTTTTCTCTACGCTGTTGAAGAAGCGTACACCGGTGACTTCATAGCAGCGGATTACATACCGATACATGTAAGAAGTTTAGTTATGCTTGTGTGCTGTTCCAGCGCCAAATTCGAGGACTTTTAAGAAACTTTTACGTGATGAAAAACTGTACTTTAGTGACGCTATATAGTTTACCCTGCAAAGAAAGAAACAAAAGAAAAAGTTTTAAAGAGGAAGTCTTATAACAAATTATGTAGGGGAGTGTCGTCGTGGCTGGGCCACGTTTTGGAATTCGCCCTTAACTTTTGTTTCAAAAGTAATTTTGGAAATATAAATACATCGTTGCAAAGGTCTAAGAATAAGGTATATTTCCGGAAAGTTTCGAACTGATTGCTTGAAAAATAAAAAAGTTATAGGCATTTACGTGAAGGCAAAAAATGTTGTCATAGTCGGGCCATGTTGTACAGGTTGGGCCACCGCAGAAAATCTAAGACATACGTATTGAAATTGTATATTGAGACATCAGAAGAATGAATTCCGTGAACAACGGCTAATATAAGTATAAATACCCTATTTTTAATTGCATTTTTGCGAAATTTTGGCGATCTTGTTAAATCAATATTGCTACAATCGCCTTTTCCGAAGTGTACAACTACAATGAAAAAAACAACAAAAATCGAGGTTTTTATCGTATTAATTTTGCTTTATTACATCACATTTTACGTGACTGATATTCTCTAGCGATTATTGCGCTTCTGCGCTTAACATTATGGTGGCCCAACCATCTCAAGTGGCCCGACCTTTACAAATAGCGCTTTTCTAGTATTTCACCTTAGTCTTCCCAAACACCTTACTGGAGGGGATTTTTCTATAGTCTTCGTGTGCAGCACAATACACTTCACACATTTTCAAAATTTATCTCGATAATTGCATTTCATGAATCATTTCTTGAAGAAAAGATCATTGCGCTTGGAAAACTTTTTTTGTAAGATTTAGTTACTGAATTCAGCACGGGTGTTTTGAATACACGACTGAAACTCACAATATTGTGGAAAGTTAGCTATCACAGTAAGAAGTTTTACAAAGGTTGTATCATAGATATCATGAGTTACTAAAACTGTAAAATCGTGATGGCCCGACCATAACAGTGGCCCGACGATAACGACAATACCCTAATTATCAATAAACGTTAGAACACAATAACAATATTAGTATTTACTAATCGGCAATACAATATTAGCAAGTAATGCTAATATAATTTTTGTATTGATCACAGATAGAGACCGTCCGTTTAAATCTTTCGTATTAAAAATTTGCCAGCCAATGTACCCCACAAGAAAAGCTTTAGGTAATAATAATAACAAAGCCAGATTAGCCAGATTTCTTCGTTCGTCCAGCAGTATTTGGCCGATGAACAACACGGATTCATACCCAAGCGCTCAACGACCTCCAATCTACTAACACTCACTTTCCACATAATTGACTGCTTCGACGACCGTTCTCAGACAGACGTCATTTACACGGACCTCTCTGCTGCCTTTGACAAGCTGAATCATCCAATCGCTATCACTAGACTGGACGGTATTGGAGGACCGCTACTCCAGTGGTTTAAATCGTATCTGTCGAATCGTCTCGTTAATATGTCTATCGAGGGGTCCATTTCGCAGGCTTTCCGCAAGGTTGCCATTTCGGACCTTTGGTTTTCCTTATCTAGTTTAATGACGTCAACATAACGCTCAAAGGTTCTCGGTTTGCGTTCGCCGACGACTAAAAACTATTCGCAAAAGTAAATGACTCTTCTGATACTCACGCACTCCAGGACCAGCTGTCGATATTTCCCGAATGGTGTAAAAACAATCGTCTAATATTGAACCCCGATAAATGCGAAGTGATTACGTTCTCGAGAAAGTTGGATCCGATAATCTTCCACGAAACGTCCCGACCACACTACCAAGCTACGACCAGCGTTACAGACTAATCAACTCTCTGCGAAGACGTCGGGACGTAATCAAAACTATCTTTATATCAGATGTTTTGACATCCCGGATCGATTGCGTTTGGATATTAGAGGGAATCGGTATTTCAGCTCCTGGCTTTAAAGAGAGCTGCAATCGATATCTCCGATTTAAGCGTATATAGGGTATGTTGCTACATCGTCGTAATTGCCTTTTCCCGTCCTATCTAACACAAATTATTAAAAATATCAGCATTTTTATGACACACAATGCAAAACTAGTTATTCCCTAATATTTTAGTTAGTTGTCTATCATATGCGATCAATCAAAGTGAGCTGAGATCTATTCAAATGCTTTTTATCATTAAAGAAGTCCTACCAGCCAAATATCCTACGTTTTTTCGTGCGACGAAGAAGACAATGTCGACTAATCGTTTTAATTTCCGTCATTCATAAATGAAAATAACTCACGCAAGGCATTGTCGTTATTCTACAGCCAGAAAAACTTGCCTGACCTGCAGAAATTTTGTAGAATAACATTTGTCATGCCGTCCTACACAAATACATGCGCGTTAGCTTCGTAAACATTGTTGTGATTTTTAGTTCGGACGATGAAAAATTTTGATGGACGGATTTTAAAATGGTACGACGAATTTTAGAAATAAAGTCAGTTGCGTAATTTCAATAATATGCTTTAATAGTCGCTTTTCAGTGATTTCAAAGTTCACGGATCGGAAGGTAAGTGTGTTTTAGTCCGCCTACGACTTGCAGGCTTCCTCAGTGTCTGTTTTCGAACTAGTTCGAAATACGTAGGCGAAATACGTATCTGTCGTGAATAAAATATACATAGTAGAATTAAATTGGACAAGTTTTCTTCTTTTTTAATTTTAAGTTGTTTTGTTTACATTTACATTTAGCAACACCTGTCAAAGTTAAGCCCAATTTTTTTACGTTAATAATGGTGTAAAAAGATAAGGAAAATATTGAGAACAATATGAAAGCAGAGAAACTGGTACTTTTTGAGATAAAGCAGCTGTCCATTTTACCCCAGGTGCCCAAATCACCCCAAACGACCCTACAAATATCAAAGCCCCTATGTGGCTACCTTGGGGCACGCCGGATGGTATCTCGAAACAAGACGAATTAATACCCTTGATACTGGCAAAAGTGAAGCATTGGTTATGATAAGATTGGATCCACTATGTCGCCCTGTTTGGTAAGCCCATGCTTACTTACTTAATTGGCCCAACGTCTTATGATAAGGCCTCCGCAGTATAATTTCTCCATCTATTTCGGTTCATGGCAGCTGGTCCCCAATTCCGCGGACACCCAGTGCTCGCCAGATCTCGTTCCACCTGGGCTTGCCACCTTGCTCGCTGTGCCCCTCTTCGTCTGGTTCCTACCGGATTCGATGCGAAACTATTTTTGCACTGGACCCCATCCATCGTAGCCATGATAAGTCTAGTAAGCTTACCCGGAAAGCCGTTTTCGTCCTCTTGTCCTTTCATAGCTCTTGTCGGTTCACACTATCATATGCGGCTATGAAATCGATGAACAGGTGATGTGTCTCGGAATTCGCGGCAGTTCTTGAGGATTTGTCGCAGGGTGAAGATTTGGTCCGTTGTAGACCGACCCTCCATGGAGCCGGCCTGGTAACTTCCAAATCTATTCGCCATTGGCGATAGTCAAGTTTTTTTTTTATTTTTTTTTATTATCGTCGCTATAAACCAACTCGATCAAAATTATCTGATAATTAAATTTTATCTTCTTTTCTCACGGCTATACTGCCGTTAATTGCATAACAGTCCCATTTATATAGGACATTCTATAGAAAATGGGACTGTTATGCGATTCACGGCAAAGTTAGCAGAGCTGGCTGACTGATTATAACGGTTGGCAACTAAAATTTTGGAAATTGTTTCGCGGCCCTTAGCTCAACAACAAACGAGATCAGAGAGAAATGAGAGTATGTATGTGTTAGCTCTCTCCCTCTCTCTCCTTTTTTTGTTAATAATTTTTGATTTGTTTATGCTTGCCCAGTTTTGCTAAAAATGGCGTCGAAACAAGAAGCATTTCGGGAGCGGGTTGTACACTTCTACGAACTGCAACAGAAATTTTGGCTAAAAGTATACGGTACAACATTCAAAAAGCAAATATGTTGCGGCTTCGACTGTTTACCATATCCTAAGATGCCCAACAACTATTCGCAAGCAAGGTAGTGGAAGACCAGTCAAAATTATGGACGCAGAAGGACATCGTTCTCTTTCTCGTTTCTTCAACAACAAACCCTCTAGTTTGGCATCAATTAAGAAATAACTGGAGAGCTACGAATTGCAAACAGTTGATTGATAGAATACAGAGATGCATTCGCAAAGTTGACATGACGGCCGTACAACGCTCCTATTTCGACGTCAAACGAAAGCTTCGCCGAACAGCCGATTACGGACCGTTTTCAAATGTATACTAATTTTTTTCAACCATGGATAATGTATCTTTAATTTCGGTAAATCAGATTTTCTTTATGTTTGTCTTTTTTTGACAGCTTGAGAAAAAAATCCAAAATTTTAGTTGCCACCCGTTAGAGACCTTTTAGTTTCATCAGCAGTTTCATAAATTTGGTATTGGCAACCATTTAGAAAGAATAAAAAACTTTTGTTTTGTCAAATTGTTACTTGTGTTACCATGAGGCCTGAAACAAATTAGTTATTGCTCATTTTTTACACACAAATAAGATTAACCCTTAATTGACCAACAGGTGTAAATCTCATAAAAAGGATGCTGATTATCGAGACAAGGGCTGTCTAACAACACCGTAGAAACAGCATAGTTAACGACAAAAATCAAATTACTGCCGTCTCCATCTACGGCAAAAGCCCGTCTGACTAGTTCTGAAGAAAAATAGTCACCTTCCGTCAAATTAGTGACGAAATATTTTGATATCATGATCGTACCTACATGCTTTTAAATTTCAAAATCACTGGGTGGGCACCCCATACCTGGTTGATCAAAATTGGGGTAGGGTAACCAACGTATTTTGGACCCCATCAGCAGCTGTACATAATTTAGACACTTACAGCAAAATCAAATGGAAGTGTCGATGTACAACTGCTGATGGGGTCCAAAGTAGGTTGGTTACCCATTAAACTTAAACGCTTACAAACTCAAAAACAAAATTCTGACAAGTTTCCATATAAATGATTGAATTGGCATACATTCGTCTAAGTGACGAGGATATGAAGACCTTTGGCATTATTTTAAAATGAAACTTACCGAAATCGGATCATAATATATGAAAAACGTACAGATGACTCGGTTGATCAATAATTGATTAAATTGTTCTTTGGAACGTATTGCGGATCTTTGACGATAATCTCAAATGCAATTATCAAAAATAATCAAAATATTATTTCTCTGTTATGTTTGTCCCACTTTTCAAAAATAAAAAGCATACATCCCAGCCTATATTCAACAGAAAAGCATCGCTGAATGGTACAGGATGAGTAACATAAATAGTCCACTAGATTTTTTGGTGTTTCATTTTCTACAAATTCAGTTCAAATAGTAGCCAGCCATAATTAACATTTGTTTTAGTAACATAACCTGCCTATTTCCTAATTGACATTCATGAACGAATAGTGCCACAGTTGCATTGCATGCCTGGAGTGAAAGTCTGTACTGACACCAATTGGGGCAGGGGAACCGAAAGTGTACATCATCCAATTTTATGTATGAACAGGCTTTTTTTTCGCTGAAGCATGAATCAACATAAATAGCTGTTGATCTAGTTTATCTTATCTTTCCGTTCTCAATCGCCCTAGGGTAACTGGTTCGAACGTGACCTGTTCATACCTATGGGAATCGATATTTAAATCGACATTGCTGTGTTGATAATTTTAATGTCATGTTAAACAAATAAAGCAATGCAGGATTCCGAGGATAATTCCAAAATAAATTTCGGTCGATGCGGTGGACCTTGGCAACGGACGACTTGCCGACTGGCAAGGTGGCACTGCGGAACATACCGTGATACGCTTGCCCACAATCGGCTATAGCTTAGAGGTATGACGTGTCTGATACAAAATAAAGATAACAGTCGTCTATTTCGACCGGTGACCGGTGGGTGAAGGTGTAAAAAGAATGTTAATTATTTCCACTCCTACGCCACTGCTGGCTGAGTGTATCTGAGTTCGTCGTTAACCGTGTGCGTCGAACATGTGCACAGCATTGGAGTGGTGCTTTCCTGACCTTCTATCTAGAGTTGAAGCGTTGCCTTCCGCTGCTCCGACTTTGGAGCAAACTTGCGCTAAGCGAAATTGTGGCCTACATACTTCTCCCATGTTCAATGCACTAAATTAAAAAAGTAATAAAAAAGTCCTTTTTCTGATCACTCCAACCTGCGCTACGCTCCGGAGTGTGAATCAGCGAATTCGGAAATGATACCCAGTTCCTATCAAAGCTATTGGCAAATATATAAACAACGTTTCTTCTCTATTGGGCGCATTTTTATTGGTAACAGTTTTCCGTTGCAGATAGCGGAAGTTTGAATCTATTTTTGGTAATTCGTTTAATGTCGGCACACCTTCTTTTACCTTTTATTACGTACAGCACCGCTGTTCCAGTCGATAAATCACTTACATTGTTCATTATAATACCATAGAGGAGAAGGTCATCGTTGTGAGTTGATCGGATTGTGGGATTATCATAACTGTTCAGACCGTTTGTTACAAGCTGTCGCATTCATTTATATGACTGTGAGAATCACCAAGGACGTTGGCTTTCCAGCCATTAAATTGATCAGGGATCAAAATTTCCAACAGCAGTGTGTATTTTTTTAGTTTTGTTCAATTGATAATACTGATCAAAGAAGATTTTACATAAGTGGGGGATGCAAAAGACAAATCGGATTTGTATACTTCAAGCAAATCTAATTAATTAGGTCCCATTAAAAATTCGTGTGCGTCAATGTCAGTTTTTGGCACATTTTGTATGTCGTCAAAACATTCTCGATTGGATTGATTGAACTCTCTATAGCAGTGTGAGAAGCTAGCTGACCGATGACCCGAAGCTCAGAGCCACGTGGTGGTAGCGAAATAAAATAAAATCGATGAAACCAAATCTAATAATAAATCTCACTTGCCAATGATGCTCAAGCATCACTCGGTTGGTCGGTTTGTTGTGCTCTAGGGGAACCGAACACCTATGTTTTCATTTTCTATATCCACTCTCCACAGACGTGCAATTTATCTGGCGGTGGACCGATATGTATACGTAGCAAATTTTCTGCTATGTAGCAGTAGGAAGCATTCCATTGGATGATGGGAAACATGGTTTTAAATTTTCATGTTGCTATATTGAGGTACAAGATTTAGTCTTTTATACGAAAGTTGGACATCTTTCAAAATTATCCATGCAAAATGAACCGATTCCCAGAATTTCATCAAATTTTGTACATAGATATAGTTAATAGAGCCATGAATGCAAATAATATTTAAAGATCTACCGTTTTACCAGAAAACTCCAAAATAAATTTTCCAGTTTGCTTGGATATCGAAAAACGAAATTATTTGTTTGAAAATATGAGCAAAAGCAACTTTTTTATTTATTTATTTATTTCTTCTTTGCTTCATCTGAAGACAAGGTCTACTTGATATAAAATAATAAAAACTACTAACTAACAAATTAAAATAATCTAAGACTACGTAAACGGCACTTAAACGTTTCACAGCTAATGTTAAAATCAAACAAGTAGAACACAGAGTTCAGTTTTTAGCACACTTAGCGGTAACAGGTTCATTTTGACCATATAATGTCCGACGAAACGGAGTTCTGAGGAAGTTAGTTGAGCGAAGAACTCTCGAGGGGGCGTTCGTATTGATTTTTGCTAGAATCCAAGGGGCATCAATTGATCCACATAGTAACTATCCAACAAATACGGCACGGATATCGTCACTTCTCTTTTGTATAGATTTTTGTAGAGATTTTTTGTATAGATTCGATCCGTGCAGTCCAAAGTAAGTGCCAGTGTAACGAACAGAAGCTGCCGTCTCCAGTGATGAGCGTACAAGTCCGTAATACAAAGCTCTCGGGCAGTATGGATCACGAATCTCTTTCGCAAATCTTATTACAGGGTGGTCACAGAACTTCTTGAAAAAAATTCCCGACTTTTTCCCGATATTTTCCCGATCGGATTCAAGTTTTTCCCGACAGAAACTTCCTTCATTTTTCCGTTATAAAATAAAGGTAACATATGCTGTGTATATTGCAGTTTGCAGAGCAGAGCTAAGGGTCGAAACTATCACTCTACTATGAATCTATGGAGTGCACTCGTCGATTCTGCCACGAAACAGAAGTGGAAGTTCAAATAATGTAGTAGGCGAAAATCAGGTATCATTATGGATAGCCTGGGCACGACTGGCTCGCAAGCCCACTAAGTGTGCATCCAAATTAGTTTAAGAGTGCAGCACAACTAAGGGAACTTTCCCACCAAAACAAAGTTTCATTATTCAGGGTGCCTGGACACTGCGGAAACGAGAGTAATAAGCTTGTTGACAGCCTAGCCAAACAAGGATCAGCTCAGGCAGCAGTCCGTCAATGATACGCCAAGCTGAGGAGGCCTGTTAAAAAGTCTTGTAAGCAGGACTAGAGAGCCAGGGTCAAATATCTAGCTGATGAATGACGACGTTACTTTTTACAGCCTTCCGCTAGTGACAAATTTTCGCAGGCTTCTGTCGTGCTCTGCAAAATATCTCAATTCTCGGCGTTTTCCTGGCAAAGCACAGAAGACGAATTGATTTGCTCTCTCTTAGTCGAATGTTATCTTCGCCGAGTTTTGTATGGCTTTTGCAATGCTTTGATGCTTTGCTCTGCCGGCGAGTGAGCATCAGTTTGGTTTCATCTTTCTTTTCCTGCCGAAGCGCTACCGAATGCATGCTCTCAAAGTCACGGGACAAATCGTTCCAGTCCATATAATTACCTAACGCATATTCTCTTTGGGACACGGAGTAAATAGCCTCGTGTCTCCAGCGTGCGAAGAAAATATTAGCTCTGCTTGTCGTTTTCCGCCTTCTGCGCAAGATGAGTGGTCGTAAGAGTAAACAGTATTTAGGCATCGTTCGGAGGGAGAGGAAACGGTTGAACAGAAAACGAAAGCAATTTGATCGTTGTGAGAAGCAGATTACTCTGCCTCTGTATGCACAAGATGAGCAAAATGAAGCCTGGGCAAACCCATCTTTGTTAGCTCAGATGATGCATCAGTTTTTAGCAATGTATTAGCAATAAGGAAACTGCAACTTTTCCGATGAACTGGATGCAGGGCATATTGGTCAAAATCACTAAGAAACTAACTGAATGCGGTAACTGGCGTGGCATCACATTGCTTTGCATTACTCTCAAAGTACTCTGTAAGGTAATCCTCAACCGGATCCGAGAGAAAATCGACGCTGCTCTCCGGCAATAACAAACTAGATTCCCTGCCAATCGATATAAATTCTGACCTGTTTTCTTCTGGTACTTGTTGGTTTCGAGAAAGCATTCGACCGAAACATGAAAACATCTGGGGCGTACTAAGGCGTAGATGAGTTCCTGATAAAGTAGTCTATCTCATTGTTTTAGTGCAAACTGCCTCCTGTCGGTCCCTATATGTGTTACTGCAGGAGTGACATAAGGCTACATATGTACTGTCACCGCAACTGCTCCTCGTTGTGATGGACGAGATTTTAATTAGAACCATTGACAGTTAACCAGACCGAGGATTACCCTGGAGTCTTTTGACTTTGCCGCCCAGTTAGCTTCGAGGTACGATGCTGGTTCAACAAGCCAGTCGTCGTATGTTCGAATCTTGGCTAGGCGGTGCTTGCTAGATAGAGTCAGTAGGATTGTTACACTGGCCCCGTAATTTTCCTGTACTCTAACAGCCGGCTGCGAAGTCTGTTGATATAGAAGGGTAATGTCTAAAGACCGTACCGTACCGTACCGATCCTAATACGAATTTTCAATTTAAACGTGAAATTCGTTCGATTTCCTGCAAGACGTGGTCCGTGTCGGTGGAGGCAACTGCAGGTCTTCGTTCTGCATCATTCAGGATTCGTGGTCTCACACTTGAATTTCCAATTAGGAACTCTAACGTCAATATCGCCACATAGAAACAGAGATTCGGAAGCGTAAGTGGAGAAGGATCTGATATATTTTGAGAAGAGGGGCAAACGAAATCGGCAGGAAGACACTCAATTGGAGAACAGAGGAAGCAGATCTACAAGCTACTGACGGCGTGGTCTTGCCTACTGTATTCAGATTATTATTGGAACCTAACCTGGCGACATGTGGCAGATGGCAGAAAACCATGGCAGATAACCGTCCACCAACCAGACTTGATACCTTTGTTCTGCCGAACCACAGACCAACGGACATGAACACATCAGTAATTAAGTCATCAGCAACAAGATAAAAACGGGGAATATTACAATAATTCAAAATATTGGACGCAGTGGATCAGCTCCGCAACAGAAGAAGAAAGCTCTATTTCCCAGTAAACAATTTGGTTTGTATATTTCGGTTGCAACTGAGAGATACGAAATCATATCCGCACGAAAAAGTTATATTTCACACCACATAAGAACATATAAGTACCAAAGTGGAGGCAATATAGGTGCAAAGATTTTGATAATTCTATCTAGCATTCTATACAACAATTTTTGGAACACGCAACTTAATAATCCTCAATATACGATTAATATACAACTAAATGTTACAGTCATCTATACTGCTTTACAATTCATAGCAATAAGTTGTATATGACGACACGCACGACCGCAAAACAACTTATTGTACACTTCGCCTTGACATACTCTAATCATTATGCAATTCCAATGTAAAATTGACATGTATGCGACTTAATGTGCACTTTCTATTACGATCTTGTGTTATCTGGGTTATTACTAATCGTCTCCTCTCAGTTGGTCTCGTGGTACGATACTGATCAAATAAGCCAGTCGTCGTATGATCGAATCTATCAAATTTGCTACACACTAACAGTTGGCCACAAAGCATATCAAACACAACATTAGGAGGCCAAATCACTGACGAACTGACATGACACTGGCATTTCACTAATGACACATAAGATCTCACAAGCAAACGATCACTTGCTTGTAACCAGGTAGGCACAGTTGTTGTACTTTGCACATTTGCTTTTTGCTACCCGTTTTTTGATTTCAAACATCTCTCGTAAAAAAATCTACAGATCAAAGCTGACTACTTTAAGGTAAAAATATAAAGCGCTTAACTTATACAAATTGTTATTCAATAAAAATTGTTATACGTGCGGAAAGAAGTATTAAAATTTTTTTAATAGTCATGAGGCCAACTGGAAGGAGACGGTTAGCAATAAATGGAGCTCTCTTCTTCTGCTGCTGAACTGAACCACTGCGTCCAGTATTTTGAATTATTGTAATATTCCCCGTTTTTATCTTGTTGCTTATGACTTAATTTCTGATGTGTTCATCCGTTGGCTTGTGGTTCGGCAGAACAAAGGGATCAAGTCCAGCGACGTTCCTTGAGACCAACTGGAAGGCTGTACCCTCTACACACCACTATTACGAAAAAGCTGATACAGAGAGTGCCATGCGGTCACAATTACAGACGGGTTTCAGTTCGTCTTTGCAGGTGGAGGAAATTCCTGGTACGAAGATTTGGTTTGAGGTCTAAAGATTCATGTGTTTCAGAATTGTAGGGGTTTCGACATGTCTGCAGATTCTATCAAGGTTTCTTGACTTGAACTTGATCATCTTTACGTAAATTCATGAATTCCCGATTTATAGCAATTTTCATCAAATTCCCGACTTTTTCCCGACAGGTTTCAATTCCCGACTTTTTCCCGCATTTCCCGCTTTTCCCGAGTCTGTGGCCACCCTGTTATTATAAATCCCAGGTTCCTGGAATGTACGTTCGGTATCCAATAAAACACTAAGATCCTTGACGACAGTTGCGCGTTCAATATTCTGGCCGTTTATGGAATAACTGTATTTGCATTGGAGCCTTCTTTCGGCTGTAACTGATTACGGAGCACTTGGCAACGCTGACGCTGAGCCGGCTGCATACACACCAGCCATAAAACTAGATTTTGAGGTCAACAGCATGCACAATTCTGCATCCTGGAGGTAGTATTAAACAGACATCGTTGTAATACAGCGAAAATAGCAAGGGTCCGACGTAACTACCCTGAGGTACGCCTGAGGTAGATACTTCGGAAGTCGCAAGACCCAGTGCTCCGCAGTTTCACAAAAAGACAGCGGTTTTCAAGGAAGGATTCAACTACCGGACATAAGCAGCAGATGCACCGAGATGCTTTATTTAGACTAGCAGTATGCTGTGATCGCGGTTGGTAAACGGCCGGATAATGCGGAATATAGACCCCATAGTGGTCGTTAGCCTCTTATCTAGCAACTCCGATCCCGACCTCCTCGTGGTACCAGCCGGAATACGAGCAACCTTAGCGGAGATCGGGTAACCAACCCCGGTGGAAACTAAGGTCGTATACTAACCGGGAAGGAGGTAGTGAGTCTCGGCACTATAAGATGGCAGCCCCATCACGAGACTCGGTAGTGTTGCCCCAGTACGGCTACACACCTAAACAACACAAACTAACAACATTCAAGCATATTCGGAGCGGAATATTCGGCATCGACCTAGGCGACGGAATAAGGACGACGAATGGAGACTCGGGACTTGGAACTGCAGATCGCTAAATTTCGCAGGTTGCGAGCGGGTGCTGATTGAACAGCTGGAACCCCGCAAACTCGGCATCGTAGCTCTGCAGGAAATCTGTCGCAAAGGAGAGAAGGTATGGAAGATACGTGGCGGAAAGGCCCAGTTTTACCAGAGCGGTGGCGCTACCAACGAACTGGGAACGGGCTTTGTAGTGCTGGGCGGAATGCAGAATCGCGTGATAGATTGGAAGGCGATCAACGAGAGAATGTGTGTATTGAGGATAAAGGGTCGTTTCTTCAATTATAGCATCATTAACGTGCACTGCCCGCACGAAGGTAGACCCGACGATGAGAAAGAAGCGTTCTACGCGAGGCTGGAGGCTACGTACGACAGCTGCTCGTCACGGGACATCAAGATCGTCATCGGGGATATGAACGCCCAGGTCGGTAGGGAAGAAATGTATAGACCGGTGGTAGGACCCCATAGCCTGCACACCGACACAAACGATAACGGCCAACGATGTATAAACTTCGCAGCTTCCCGAGGCCTGGTGATCCGAAGCACCTTTTTCCCGCGCAAGGATATCCACAAAGCCACCTGGAGATCACCTGACCAACGTACAATGAACCAAATTGACCACGTTCTCATAGAGGGCCGGTTCTTCTCTAACATCACGAACGTACGCTCCCGTCGGGGTGCGGATATCGATTCTGACCATTACCTAGTAGCAGTACATGTGCGCTCAAAGCTGTCCACCGTATACCGGACACGTCAAAGCCGCCCTCCTCGGCTGAACATCAGGCAGCTAGATAACCCACAAGCTGCCGAGAACTACGCGCGAGTACTGAATGAGGCACTGCCTTCTTCCGAGGAGTTAGGTGCTTCAAACCTCGAAGACGGTTGGGGCAGAATACGCTCGGCCATCGGGGAGGCCGCTACCGCGGCACTAGGTATTGAGCCTCGGAGTACACAAAATGATTGGTTTGATGGGGAATGCCAACAAGCGGTGGAGGAGAAAAAAAATGCTTGGAAAAATTATCTAAGTATTGCCACTAGAGAGAACCTGGCCAAGTACCGACGAGCTAGGAACCAGTTGACCACGATCCTGAGGAGAAAAAAGCGCCAAAAGGAGGACAGAGATCGTGAAGAATTGGAGCAACTATTCCGAGCTAATGACACGCGCAAGTTTTATGAGAAGGTAAACCAAACTCGGAAGGGCTACACACCGAAACCTGACATGTGTAGGGACGAGGGAGGGAATCTAATTACAAACGAGCGCGAGGTGGTCGACAGGTGGAAGCAGTTCTTCGATGAACACCTCAATGGCGAAGTCGCAGAAGGAGGCGGAACGGAAATTAACCTAGGAGCGCCCATGGAAGATAGTGATGTCCTAGCACCTGATCTCCAAGAAGTCAAACGAGAAATCAGGTTGCTGAAGACCAATAAAGCCGCTGGGAAGGACCGCCTACCGGCAGAGCTTTATAAACATGGCGGAGAAACGCTAGCAAAGGCTCTACACTGGGTTATTTCGAGGATTTGGGAGGAGGAAAAGCTACCGGAGGAATGGATGGAAGGAGTGGTTTGTCCCATCTACAAAAAGGGTGATCGGCTAGACTGCTGCAACTATCGCGGTATTACGCTGATAAATGCCGCCTACAAGGTACTCTCCCAGATCCTGTTACGCCGGCTGTCACCGATAGCACAAGGTTTCGTAGGGAATTATCAGGCGGGTTTCATGGGGGCTCGCGCAACTACGGACCAAATTTTTACTATCCGACAGATCTTGCAGAAATGTCGGGAGTACAACGTGCCCACGCATCACATCTTTATTGATTTCAAAGCAGCATACGATACATTCGATCGAGACAAGCTATGGCAGATAATGCACGAATACGGTTTTCCGGACAAACTGACGCGACTGATCAGAGCTACATTGGATCGAGTGATGTGTTTTGTACGCATCTCTGGGACACTCTCGAGTCCCTTCGAGACGCGACGAGGGTTGAGACAAGGTGACGGTCTATCCTGCATGCTGTTCAACATCGCTCTTGAGGGGGTGATCCGACGAGCGGGCATCGAAACGAGAGGCACGATTTTTACCAAGAGTAGCCAACTTCTAGGCTTTGCAGATGACTTCGATATCATTGCCAGGAACTTTGCGACGGCGAAGGCAATCTACGCCAGACTGAAAGCGGAGTCTAGGAGAATTGGGCTAAAAATAAATGCGTCGAAGACCAAATACATGAAAGGAAGAGGCTCAAAGGAAACAAATGTGCGCCTCCCACGGACGGTAACCGTTGACGGCGACGAACTAGAAGTGGTAGAAGAGTTCGTGTATTTGGGATCGCTGGTGACCGCGGACAACAACACTAGTAAGGAGATCCAGCGGCGCATCCAAGCGGGAAATCGGGCCTACTTTGCCCTTCGTAAGACGCTACGATCAGGAAGCATACGCCGCCGCACGAAGCTAACAATGTACAAAACCATTATTAGACCGGTAGTTCTTTATGGACTTGAAGCCGTGACGCTGCTTACGGAGGACATACGCGCCCTTGCCGTGTTTGAGCGGAAAGTGCTGCGGACGATATTTGGCGGAGTACAAACTGAAAGCGGAGAGTGGCGGAGGCGTATGAATCACGAGCTACAGGCACTGCTTGGGGAGACTCCCATCGTACATCTAGCGAAAGTTAGCAGGCTACGGTGGGCCGGACACGTCGTAAGGATGCCGGACGACAGTGCGACGAAAATAGTCCTCTTCAACAACCCCACCGGCACCAGGAACAGGGGGGGCCAACGTGCACGATGGCTCGACCAGGTCGAGAGCGATTTGCGACTTCTGAGACGACTAGGAAATTGGCGACGAGTGGCCCAAGACCGAGTTGAATGGAGACGAGTGCTTGAAACAGCACGAGCCACCCCGGCTCTATGCTGCTGCTGAAGAAGAAGAAGATGCTGTGATCGCAGCTTTGACGTCAGTAAACATCGTGTCGACTAGTGCTCCACCTTCCATATGTTGAAGACAAAATGAGCTAAACTCCACCAGATTTGTGCTAATCGAGCGACCAGAAAAAAGCCATGCTGATCAGTCGAGATGTATTGGGCATAACTTCTATGCAACGAACCACCGATAAGGATCTCAAATAGTCTCGAGCCAGCGTAAAGCGACGTAATCCCGCGGTAATTGGCAATATCGTTTTTGTTTCCCTGTTTCAACACAGGAAAGATATAGGATCTTTTCCAGCATATAGGAAGTGTTTCCTGAAGAAGCGATTGGTTAATAATGAACTGTGGAGATTTCAAAAGAGTAGATGCGCAATCTTTCAGTGTAATCGAAGGTATTCCACACTCTTAAATAATTCTACCTGTAAATTGGTCGGATTTAGTTAAAGTTAGGTTGAAACTACTCAAAATGCCCTTAAAGTGTACAAACTCAGATTTTGAGTAGTTTTTCAACCAAAAAATTGGTAGTAGGAACTTAAAATTGCGTTATTTGTCATAGAGAATAATTCAATTATCGGTAGCAAGTAGCCAAAATTGGTTGAAATTTTTACCCAAAGTTTGAGTTTGTACACTTTAAGGGCATTTTGAGTAGTTTCAACCTGGCTTTAACTAAATCCGACCTATTTACAGGTAGAATCATTTAAGAGTGCATCCGGCTCGGGAGATACCGATGATTTCAACTGCTTCAAGGCAACTTCAGCTAAATATTATCTGGAAAAAGTTTTCCACGGCATTGAAAAATTTAAAAGAAAACTGTGGAAATCGTTTGTCAATTGATAATCTTTCAG
The DNA here is from genome assembly GCF_943734655.1 of Sabethes cyaneus. Taxonomy (NCBI): domain Eukaryota; kingdom Metazoa; phylum Arthropoda; class Insecta; order Diptera; family Culicidae; genus Sabethes; species Sabethes cyaneus. The sequence goes on from NC_071355.1 coordinate 49,428,185, forward strand.
TGATAAAAACTTCACTGTGCTGTCAAAAAAAGGCAAAGATACTTGAAGATTTGATTTACTGAAATACATTGTCCATTGCTGAAAAAAAAAATAGTGAACATTTTAAAACGGTCCGGAATTGGCTGTTCAGCGAAGCTTCCGTTTGATGTCGGAACAGGTTACAGGAGCGTTGTCCGGTCGTCATGTCAACTTTGCAAATGCATCTCTTGGTTCTACCGATTAACTGTTTGCAATTCGTGGCTTTCAAGTTATTTTTGTACACCAAGGAGCTCAAAATGCCGAGGAAATCTACGATTGGGCGACACTGAGGCAGATTTTTCGGTTTGTAGTTTTTGGCTGCAAATGGGAAAGTTTCATTTTTCCCAATCAATCGGTTTTCCCATATTTAAATTGAAGAATTTTATCCAGCACAAAATCTCTTCAAACCAAGTAGCAATTTGTGACCATAACAAGATTGCTCAGAGTGCGATTCACGCTTAATACATTTAAGCCATTTGGCAGTAAAAACCAGATATTGAATGTCGATGAAGGGATAAGCAGTTTGCTTTATGTTATCCATTCCAGACGCCTCATCAGTAAGTAGCACTATTAATAGATAGATACGACGGCGACTTACGCGAACGCGGCTACATCCTCCGTGGGGAAAAATAACTCCAACAGTAGCGAATGAAGCGATCGTCTTCCAGACTGAATTATTCATGCTGCGAGGGATCTGGAGCGAGCTGAAAACAAAAATCTCTTGGCGGTTCTTGGTGAATGCTATATTGTGGCCGAACAAAGCAGTGACGGGAAATTTGAATACCGTACAGTTACTAATGGACAGATGGAAGTGAAAACAAATTGCTTCCGTATGAAATATGAATGCGCCTATTGCATTCGTTTCAATGATCTAAACACCGGAAGCATTTTAAAAACAAAAGTATATAGGCAGCTCCGCCAATAGTAGATTCTTTCAACAGTCGGCCATCGTCACGGTTTGAGATGACTTGGGAATGTGAATATCTCCAGCGCAACTCTTTTTTCATGTGATAATATAATACCGGACGTGAATTGTCGTCACAAAGGATTGCACATTTTCTGCGTTTAGTTGAAAGATATGTAGTTTTTTATGACAGTAGCAGTTCGAGCCAGCATTTATACCATATTTTTGTATTCCTTACTTTTAAAGGTTATGCCATTTTGGTTCGCATCTATTTTAAACTATTTGGTTGAACTGTTTTACTTTCCTCAAAAAGGTACCATTCCAATACTTCCAAACTCCATTCCAAATTATGTTTAGAGACGGCAGACGGGAATTGAATGTTCACATGATTTTGGATGCTAATAGATGCTTTTCGCTGATATCATGGCTTTCAAACCTGTCTTTTTCTCTAAAGCTCTGTTACTAAGTAACATATTATTCGAGAATAGTTTTCATATGGAAAAAGGATCTTTACATTAGAAGAACCAAACCCGATTGTTCCAATATCTTTGATAATCTACAAAACGAAAACATCGTAAATATGTATAAGAAAAATCGACAATTATACTGAAGTGTGCTTGTATCACCTATGTTGAAGAAAACATCAATACAGCAACCAGTAAAAACATCTTGCCAAAAACAACGGTTACACACTGTGGCAGCGCAACTGCACAAATCCAGTTTCATGAGGTTGAGGTCATCAGCATTTGTGCCACTGTTGCTGCTGCCGCTGCAGTCGACCGCTAAAATCTTTCCGATTCACTACGTCAACGATGACTAACTTCGCGAGCGTGTGTTTACGCGCAAAAACCAATCGAGGAAACGAAATAATTTTTCGTGTCCTGCTTCACTTCATTTGGCTTCGTCAGGAGGCCAGTGTGAGTGAGTGTGTGACCTTCTCAAATATTAATCCAATTATTGCTGCGCCGCCCTTCACGCAACAAAGTTTTCGATAAGACCGCGTGGTACGCGTGGGACACAGATCCCATTAAGCGTTCCCCTCTGGTGAACATTGATAGACCATATAGTGCTGCTACTTTCGCGACCATTCTCAATGCCAATGCGACACCGATTGAACTTTACGGTTGCCGGAGTATGGACGAGAGTAGTAGGAGTATGGACTGACATATTTTCTGGGCGAATCAATGGATGGTCATCTTTCTGTTTTGGCAACACACGACTTTAACGAGAATCGTTTCTTTAGAGTTAACCTCGTGTTTTTGTCTTGACTTATAGATGAAGTCACTAAGTCAGACATTTGAGTAATTTTTAATAACAATAATCAATGGCAATGGGAGAAAAAACAATCAAACAAGGTTTTATATAGTATTCTTAAGGTTGAACAAGATGTGAAAAAGAGCGAACGTAAAATTAGATGATAAAAAGGTCATTTGTAATATTATTAATTTTGTCATTCGTTGTATTTTGCTAAACTAGAAGATACACGGATTAGAAGCGGTTTCAATCCCAGCCGATTAAATACTATCGAATTCTACATGTAAATCAACATGTATACCAACATGGTAAATCTACGGAAACTGCACTGCACTGTTTAATGACGTTAATTGAGGAATTGCTCAAATATCAAGAGACAGCACTTGTGCTTTTCTTGATATTGAAGGCGCTTTCGATAACACGTCCTTCGCGTCAATTAATACGGCTCTCTGTGAAAAGAGAATCGACCACACTACAATGAGCTGGATTCAAGCAATGCTCTCGAGCAGCGAAACTACAGCATCATTGGGAGATACATCGGTCACGATATCGGTGATCAAAGGATGTCTACAGGGTGCAGTTCTCTCCCCCTGCTCTGGTAACTGGTTGCCAACGCACTCATTCACAAGCTATCACAGATTATGATTATGAGACCATTGCTTACGCTGACAACGTTGTACTTATCGTCAGAGGAAAGTTTGACGCAGTATTGTCAAGTCGCTTGCAGGTTTGCTCTAAACACCACCACGTTATGGTGGTCACAAACACAAGAGGGACTTAATGTAACCCCACCAAAACAGTCGTTATACCATTCACTAGGCAAAGGAAACATCCCCATACTCCCCCTATACTGAATGGTGTCAGACTGGGCTTCAGTAATGAAGTCAAACACCTCGGAATAATTCTCGATAAAAAGCTGAACTGGGCTGCCCACCTAGATTATGCTGTTAAGAAAGCAACTTCGGCTATCTGGGTATGCTGGCCACTGTTTGGCAAAACCTGGGGATTGAAACCTCAACTAACCTTTTGGTCATATACTACTATTTCACGGCCTAGGATAACCCATGCCGTAGTCGTATGGTGGCCAAAGGTGAATGAGGTGACAGCCCAAGCCTCAGCGCCTGGCCTGTCTTACAGTTACCAGTGCCATGCGTACAACACCTACTGCAGCCATGGAGGCAATGCTATGCTTATTGCCTTTGCATCTTCATGTGAAGAAGGAAGCAGAGCTCGGTGCACTACGGTTGCAAAGCAGTGAAATTATACTCGAAGGTTAGCAAATCGGTCATCTTCACATACTTCGGGTGTTCAATCTGACACCCTTAGTAACTTCAGTCTCTGACTGCATGGAAGCCAGGCCCAATATGGACGTTCCATATGAGGTGATTGAAACAGATTGCTCAATGTGGAATAATGGAAGGCCCAATTTTTCAACGAAAACATTCTACGCTTTTTTACAGATGGTTTAAAAATGGGGGCCTGCAAAGGCTCCGGAGTCTACAGACCCGGCTGCAGGGAAACTATTTCATTAGGAAAGTGGCCCACCGTTTTTCAAGCGGAGTATACTGCCGTGAATCGCATATCAGTCCCATATGGAAATTCATCAATCGGAGAAAACAGTGATGAAAGCTGTGATCATGTTTATCAAGATAACAAAAATATCGCATGACATATCGTTATTAACTTGACTCAAGAATATGTATTACAATGTTTTTAATACTTTTGTAGTGCTATACAATAAAATTATATTTTTGTATAAAAAAACAACAATGGGACTGATATGCCATTATTTTACATGACAGACTGTAAAATAATTGCATATCAGTCCCGCTATGACCGGTTTCTATTTACGGTGTAACTGTCAAAGTTGATTGTTTCGCTTAAAGTGTTGTTTATTTAAAAGTTTTAATAACTCCTGAAAAATGTCCTCGTTAAGTTTTCGGTACGAAATGCCAAAAACAACGTTGAAATTATGGATATGCTTCCCGACAGTTTTTTTACAAATGTTTTTAGCGTATCTCAATATGTTTTAAATAAGTTGAAGCCTCGACCCTATATCGACAACATCAGATACGTAGTTGTAAAAAAAAAGGATCATACGAATTCCATTACAGCAACTCTGTGAATGGGCTAAACCAAAACCATTGCAAGATTTTTACAACGAAGCAAGAAAAACAAGTCATGTCTGATGAATTTGATATTGAAAATCATTTAAAAAGACAAAATCAACCAAAATTTTGATGGATGAGATGATGGAAGGAAAAAATCATTGATTAAAACCATCGTTTCATTAGTAGACGAAACTAAAAAATTGATGGAAAATGGATTGAATTACCAGAACAAAACCAGTGAACGCATATTTGACAAACGATCTATGATGTTTGCTAACATTTTATCTATAATAAGAGTAAATATGAGTAAATAAAGTACGTAAGAGTTGATAAAGTTGTGTTATCATTCATTTGAGCTATATCTGGGATATATATAGCTTCTTCCTGCGGCCACCGCTGTGGGACTGATATGCGATTACTTTTAAGATGGGACAAACTGACCTGATATTTTTTTTATATTTTTTGAAATGAAACTAGCTATTTTTTTCTTACAACCTAAAGAACAATGATAACTAATACTGTTTAGCGATTAAACTCATAATCACAAAAAATACATATGGGACTGATATGCGATTCACGGCAGTATATGCAATATACATCTGTGCAACAATATGCTTGAAACGAATTTCGGTATCTTCACGGACAGCCAAGCAGCACTACTGGCACTCAAGTCTGCCAAATGCGTGTCCAAATTAGTTTGGGAACGCAGCACAGCATTGAGGGAGCTCTCCCGCCAAAACAAAGTTTTATTACTTTGAGTGCCCGGTCACCGCGGAAACGACAACCTGGCAAGACAAGGATCGGCTCAGCAATTTATTGACCCTGAACCGTTTCTGGACACCTCCACATCCGCCATGAAAGGCGAATTGATGGCATAGGAAAAGCTAGAAATAGTATCCCGTTGGAATAAAACACAGGGTTTGTAGCCAAGCTAAACAGGTTATCTACCCAAACCCTGCAGTAGCTAAAAAAACTACTCCATTCAACTCGTAGTGAACTACGCACAATCACGGTACTCCTAACAGGAGACAGCCCCGTTCTTTATCATTTAAAGAATATCGGCAAGACACCTGCCGCTTTTGTAATTCTATATCTGAAAGTTCAGCGCTTCTGCTCTGCAATTGCGGGGCTCTTGCATGATCAAGGCACAACTTCTTCGGAAGTTTCCTTCTTACTCCATGTCAGCAATACAGTGCTCTTAGACAATATGAGTCAGTGAACTCCATGTCAACTCTTGTGATAATGCCAAACTAAGACTCTGGTTGATACTGCTTATACCGAATTGAGCGCCGCTTTTGATACCTTTAATCATGCTATTCTTTTGCCCAAGCTGGGCAAACTTGAGTTAATAACAAAATTTTGTGAATGATTGGAAACATATCTTATAGAAAGACATCTTTTTGTACAATTTCTGCGGCATTTACAAATAATTTTGGTGTACCACAGGGTAGCAAACTGCGACCACTGCTATTTTGTATCAACATAAAGGACGCAGCGTTGCTACTCAATAAAGGTGACATTATTTTTTTTGCTAATGACTTGAAGATGTATTTTGTGGTCAGCCAAATCGAAGACTGCAGAATATAACAAGAAGATTACAAGATTGACTTGTTCAGCGATTGGTGCTCAAGCGGCCTACTTTCACGCAATTGTTGAGGTTTTAATTATGAAATTTCCGGACCCAAATTCTCAGTTTGGTTTTGCCTTCTCTTGGTGATAGTCAGACATCCTGTCACAATTAAGGTGTGATTAGGTTCGACTCGTTTTATGAAGTCCCTGCCAGGATCGCTTTGCCAAATTTCAAGGGGCTCTAATAATCCCCTTCCAAATATTGACATCATTTGATTTATTAATGCTCCACAGTTGCAGAGTCTATGTTTATCAGTTTCTATTTCAAGATCTGAAGATCTTTTTTTTTTTCATTCTGCCCACAATTACCTTAAAACGATTGGCTAGCTTCTAACTAATGCGATTAGCGAATTGTCGTCAATTATTGAGTGCAGAGTCCTTTTGGAAATTACTGCGTTAAAATATATAATATGTTACATCACAGTCCCTAAGATTGTCGCATAAGACTTTAATTTAGAGTAAATTTGAAAAAATCAATCGAAGCAAGCAATTCTCGAACTGCTCAAGAGCGAGAAAAGCTTACCCTTTTTTCTAAAATAGAAACAAATAAAATCACATTAGACATACAATGCATGCAATTGTAGTCCCTGGGTTGGGAAATGAAAATTGTGCTTATTTATAACAGCTATCACAAGCACCTCCGAGAAAAGTCAGATTGATTGGGTCAGCCGGGGACTTATGGTTAGTAAGGTAATGTATGCGGGATATCAGACCTGCTTTAGATGCCGTAGGAGTATTTCTAATCAAATCCAAATAATTTCGGGTTGGAAACGTTTGGAACGAGCCTGGGACAATGCTTAAATGCCAGTGGGATGTCTATTGAAACTTTCGCGCGAAACGGTTCTGCAAAATGGAATGCCCTATACTTCCATTTTTTAGGTATTATAGCAATAAAATCTATCAAAAAATTCATTCGCATGGAGAGTACGAGAGGACGATGATAAGACTTTAATTTGAGTACACTGAAGTCGATTTTTACGCGATTTATTGTGCAAATTTCAACATTTACGCGGTCTTTTTTATGCGATTTTTAGAATTTACGTGTTTTTACGCGATTGTAAGAATTTACACGCTTGTACTCCATCCCTCTGTTTAAAATTCACGAGATTTTACACGCAAATTTGAAAATTTGTGCGATTTTTATGCATTTTTGGAGTTGTATGCGTCTACTTTTACTTGTAGATTCGAAGGTTTTTTCATGCAAATTCGGTATTTACGCGTTTTTTACGCAAATATCGGAATTTACGCGGTTTTGAATCACGCGGAAAGTATCTTTCGCGTGAAAAGCGACTTGAGTATGTATTCTAATAGCAGGTCCATCCAAACGCTCGAAGTAAGGGGTTATGCACTTTTTCCGGTACGGTTTACTATCAAGACATCATATTGTACTAGATTCAAAAGATACAAATAATCGGAGACCAGTTGGAACGAGGGAACTCTATCACTTTTTTTTTCTTAAATGGAATTAAATCAAATTGCAGTAAACAAAAGGTGTGTCTTATTGTCGTCCATGTCCGAGGAACAAGGCGAACACACGTAAAATGTATATGAAAATTTGATCGTGGAATTTTGATCAATTTTCCCAATCTAGTAATTGAAAAACAGCGTCAAAATAAATACTTTACGATTGATACATCTTTTGGCAATCAAAGTTGGTCAGAATTCGTAGCACTATTTCCGATCACAAGGCAAAGCCATGGGTTTATACCGTCTTTAGACATTACCCTTCTTTATCGACAGACTTCGCAGCCGGCTGTTAGAGTACAGGAAAATTACGGGGCCAATGCAACAATCCTACTGACTCTAACTAGCAAGCACCGCCTAGCCGAGATTCGAACATACGACGACTGGCTTGTTAGACCAGCATCGTACCTCGAAGCTAGCTGGGCGGTCTATTTCCGATCAAAATCTTTCATTTTTTCGAAACTCTGGCCTGCAACAGGATATTAGTTTGACAGCCTATGCCTATGAGATAAGGCGTAGTTCTACGGCAAATATCAAATGTATCGACACAATAGGCACTGTGAATAAAACAGTTTGCTTTGCTTTTCCCGGATGAATCTTGTAACCCTCTTTTATTCATACGGCCTAATGTATTGAATTGATCGTGTCATAAGATGTAATAGTTTTGTAAAAAGTATTTTTTTTTTCTAATTTAAGCAACTGAATGAAACCCGAAAACTACATGAATATCTTTTTTTTTTTTGAGCAGATCTAAGCTGGTAGAAAATGTATGTCGAATATTTTATTAAAAATATAAAGTGTTATCAGTTATTAAACTTCAATTTTGAAACTTTTACAAACCTATTGCTAACGTTTTCAACTTACTTTGGAGTAGTAGAAACATTCATCGGTCAGTGGATATCCTTCTAGAGCAGCTACCGTTAGTCGGCCTCAACGAAAAAAAAAATAAACTAGAGTGAATGTGCCCTCGGGACGATTCCAGCTGGCACAATTCTCACTAGAATGCACACTCACTAACGAACACAGACGATACACAGGTCTTCGCTGTATTACACATTTGTCAACAACTTCCACGCCAATCAGCTTCACTTTTCAGACTTTTTCACCTTTAACAATTTGCGAGCTTTCTAGAAGACCTAAACAGTTAGGTTTTCATTTTTTCGATTATTGACTTGGACCGAAAGCTGATTAGAACTGATTTTTTTTTCATGCTTAATCTTTTGCACAAACACAATCGATTGCAACTAGGTAGTCGATAAGTATTCAGTTTTTTTCGCTTCGCCCACCCGATAATGCAGTAACAGTAGCAACAGTGAAAATATATTTCTTGTTTTGACCTTATTCGGCAGCTCGTCGGCGTCAGTTCAGCCCACTTGAACAGGTTACGGGGAAACTGAACCCAACACTGTTCGGTACGTCAAATCCCCGCAGCAGGAATACCAATAAGAGGAAAATTAGACCAGTAAAACCTTTGCCTGTGAGGACAAATGGACAAAAGCGAAGTTGTTTTTTTTGCTATGTCAAGATTTTACAATTTTTCGATTATGGTGTGGTAGAACTAATAGTTATATAATGATAACCCGGTAGTTTTACTGGTAAAGCATCTGTTTCATTAATTTCAACAAAATGCCGACCGAAATGGACCTCGAAATCCTTCTTCCGTTTACTCAACAGCATTACAGAACACTCAACACAACAGCTTACATAAAGAGAGCACCATTTTCACTTGGCTTCCGCACGAATGCAGCCCAGTTTTCCACAAAACTCCATCCACTGTGTACGAGAAAAATCACATCAAATTGATTCATTAACGCGAAAACCTCGCCCTGAATCGCGAAAATCACTTTGCACAATGCAGCGGCAATCGAATTTTTCGTTTTAGGTACTTTTGCTCACTGAAATACATGCCATCCGCTGATGGAAGAAGTCGCGTTTTTCTACGATTCCGTCACTGCCGACATCTTTCACGCTAGACGAGCGAACAACGATTGTGTCAGCACGGGCGAGCCACTTTGGCGAAGAGGAATCGTGCGGTTGTGTGCGAGCCTCTCTTCTGTCTTTACTTTTCTCAACACTGTCCAATAGTCAACAGTAATGCACGAATCTGTTACCGTTAATTTATGTTTAAAGTAGGTTAGTTTTCGATCAACTGCTCAACATAAAATTTTAGGTTTCGTTTGATTCAAAAACATGAAAAGCCAATTTTTTTAATCATTTTAAAACCTAAAAGTAGTGACAATTATAGAGTAAAAATAAATTTGATTATTGAATGGAACAGATGGAGAAGTAAAATCAGTTCGTTACTGTGCTTAACGTCTGCTTCGCCACCATTCGCAATTCTCTCTCATGATTAGAGAACAGCGCACATACTCACACATTTGCACGACTCGTCGCGTCGCTGATGCTTTTCATTCATATCGACGCAAGCGAGCGAGAGTATAGCTATGTCATCGTGTGCGGAAAAATGAAAACAAACCGCACCGTTCTCCGGATGAGATGGTCGCATTCGTAGCAGCAACAGAGCTGATGGTGATGGAATAAAAATAAACGCTTCAACCAGCCAGCCAGCCAGCATAGCTGAGCGAGGACAACCAGAGACGAAACCGTTATTATTGTACGTTTGAAAATGGCTGCCTCTCTCGCGATGGCACATCTTGGCATTTTTTTGAATGTTGTTTACTATGCAGTGCAGTTTGCGTTTGCGACTCGTATAATGAAAGATGCATCCGAACTGGTATACAGAGGATAAGCTGTCTAAATGTCGACCAATATTTGAAAGGGGCGGATAAGCCAACTGTCAAACAGAACGAGTGAGAGTTCATTTTCCTATGCTGCTCCAGCAAAAAATAACTCTCGCTCGGTCTGTTTGACAGTTGGCTTATCCGTCCCTTTCAAATGTTGGTCGACAAATGGGCCCAACCCAATTTGAATTTACCGTTTAACGAGCTATATTTAGTTACTACTTACAGGGCTTATAAAAGTCGGTTTTCGTGGATTTTTTGGACAAACTTTTTAAGGTGAAATGAGTCGTATTGATTCTGTAAATTTCAAAAGCAGTTTTTTTACTTGAAACAAAAATTCTGTTCTTGAAAATACATCCTCTGTATTCAGATTAGCAAAGAGGATGCAATGAATATATTTTTAAAAACAGAGCTCCCGTTATGGGACTAGAAACTGCTTTCAAAATTGGGCTTTCCAACGAAAAGTTAATGACTGCTCATTTCGCCTTAACTGTTTGAAGTGAAAATTTGTACAGATGTTGCGGTAACTTTCAATTTTATTTTACCGTATTTTGTTTGTAATAGTTATTGAAATAGCCCTACCCTAGTTAATCTCCTTGAAATAAGGAGTCTACCGGGAGCATGTTACATCCCAAGAAACATTTATGCGCTGATTAAACATTTAGCAGCCATTATTATTCAGCCATAGCTGAATATGCATCGAATAAAATTTATGTAACCAATTCTACAATACTTATTCAGCCGCAATTGGAAAACTTATACAGCCTATTTTATTTGTGGCAGAAAAAACTCTTGTTAAGCAGTTATATCGCACTTTAGATAACCTTTGTGCGTTTTGTTTCCAACTTTGCGGGAATTGGTTATTTAATAACGCGCAAAAGCCTCTATTAAGCTACATTCCAGCTTCAAAGCAGCTATTAGCAAGCCCGAAGCTTAACCTAGATGTTTAGGAGCTGACAAAAAGGTTTTTATTTCTGAAACTAAACCATAGATCAGCCACAGGTTGAATAAATTCCGCTAAAAAACGTTTGATCAGCTTGAAATTTTCAACTTGGGTAGCTGCTTTTAAAGCTGCAATGGAGCTTAATAGAGGCTTTTGCGTGTTTTTAAATAACCAGTTTGCGCAATGCTGTCGATTCTATTTTTAGAACGAGAAATAGCTTTGCAATGCTTTTTCAGTCGCCTCATCAACGTCTCATAAACCTTTATGCAGCCAAAAATTAATCTATTATGAAATAAATAAAATAGAACGCAACATATTTATTTTGCTACGGCGTCGTATGTTCCCGAAAGATGACGACATGCATTTTTAATTAGCTTGCATATACGAATTCAAGTTATTCGAAATTAAAAATATAGCATATGACGCCAAAGCAAAATAAATATGACGCGTTCCATCTTTTAAATTCAAAAATAGATTATTTTTTGGCTGCATAAAGGTTGATGAGACGTAGGTTAAGCGACTGAAAAAGCATTGCAAAACTATTTCTTGTTTAAAAAATCGAATTGACGGCATTGCGCAAATGGGTTATTTAAAAACACGAAGCTGCAATGAAGCTTAATAGAGGCTTTTGCGCGTTTTTAAAAAACCAATACAGTGGTAACCCGATTTTGTCACTCCCCGATTTTGTCACGCTTTTGATTTATCAAAAGCTTAGTTTGAAAATCATTTTGAAGCATGTCAAATGTGTTAAGACACTGTGAAAAGAGCTGTGTTGATTATCGTGGAGTTTTCACAAAAGTTGTTTCTTATCTCCACAACTATAATAGCTAGAAGGTCACTTTCTTTGGCAAAGTTCTTTATAATAATCTTCTCAAAAATTTTGTAGAGCATTGTTTTGCTCTATCTCTTACTGCTTGAAAAATAAATTTTCTATCTTACTTTTAGGAGGATTAATCAAAGAATGGTTCATACCATAAGAAAGAGCTTTTCACGCTATGAAATTTCTATGAACATAGTTAACCAGTATAATCAACCATTTCGGCGCAATTAAAAAACGCGTGTTTTCATACCTGTGGGACTGCTGTGAACAGGTGACAAATGTCCACAGAGAGGTAGATGGAAGTGCGAAATGTCCTAAAAGTCATCAGAATGAAATATATGTAGTTCGTTCTAAGTTATATGCAAAAAAATAAAAATTGAAAAAATACCCGATTTTGTCACTGTCCCGTTTTTGTCACCCCTAAATTCATCATGGGGGTGACAAAATCGGGTCATTACTGTATTCGCAAAGCTGGAAACAAGGCGCACAGAGATTATATAAAGGGCGATATAATTGCTTAGCAAGTGTTCGTTGGCTGCTTAAACACTTATAGAATACAGAGGCCTTTGCTTAAATTTATTCAGCATCTACCACCTGTATTCAGAGTTAAATCAACTGTAACCAAATCAGTAGCATTTTAATTCAGCTTCGGTGTTTGTTGGGTGTTTGTTTGTTAATTATATCTATAGATTGAATCACCGGAAATTAAAAAAAACAAAAAAGAAATCGATTATGTAGGATACGGGAAGGTATTTTCAGACTTTTAAGCGATTGCTTCTATATTTTTTTGAGCCAAGGCCTGCAGGTGCAGAACTTAAAACAGGTGGTTTTAAAGGTCTTTTAACATCAAACAGCAGATTGAGAAAATAGTCATACATACAGGGTGTTCAATAATTTCGAATACAACTTTTCATCGTTGTGTAAGTGCGCATCATGTGCATTCTGTGTATTGGCATTGGTGTCAGCCTCATTACGTCTTTCAACAGGTCGGCGCACCGGCCCTCACGGCGAATATCGCCCAAGCGTGGTGTCGGGAAAATTTGACTGTTTTTCTCGATAAGACTTTGTGGCCTCCCAGCTCCTGGGATCTTAATCTCCTGGACTTTTATTCGTACGTGCTGGCCAAGCAGAGCGAACATAAAGTGAGCACTATGGACCAATTTAGGAAGCTCATTTCCAAGATCTGAGACGAGATGCCCATGGACCAGGTGCGTGCCGCGTGTGATTCTTTTGAGAAACGTCTCAACCTCGTCATAAAGAACAAAGCGGGGGTGCTTCCACCAAATATGTCGTAAAGGTTCTCAATAAACACTGCTTCAATAAAAATTGACTCAGAAAAAAACATCTTGTATCTTCATTTTTTAAACACATTTTTAAAGTGCTTTCACTTTCGTATCTTCGTGCAACGTAAGAACTATTAAACTAATAATGTAATGTATATACTGGACACTATCACTTGTTGTTCTTACAAAATGTAAGATTTTGTAAGAACAACAAGTGATAGTGTCCAGTATATACATTACATTATTTAAAGTGTATTCGAACTTATTGAACACCCTGTAGTAGGATTTCGAATTTGGCAACAGATCGACAATTTTATCATCTGATAACAGCATAATCTAACGAGATCCAAACATTTTGCAGATGGTTTTCCAGGAAAATCAAAGTACACTTCAATCTCGTTTTACGTCCACTATGAGGGGGACGTTTCTATCTATAACAGGCTCTCTAATCGTTACTCTTTTGGAAGCTCTCTAATCGGTGTTTTGACAAGTCTCCTGTTCAATTGGACTTGCTTTTGACAACTGATTCTGTTCGATTAGAATTTTCGGTTTAAGATAGCGACTCTCTAAGGCTCTCTACCGCCAACCAATCGTACAGCTCAGAATCGACCAAAAAGCGCCGGCCGTAATTCGGTCTCTAGTCTACTGCATCCACCGAAGCCCTCTGATGTAAGGAAGCAGGCAAATTAACAAGCGGTCACGGCACTCACTGGCAGCCGTCCGTCAGTTTCCGAGTCTAACGACTCCGCCAATGACGACAAACTCTCAAATCCACTAAATGTGCATCCAAATTAGTTTGGGAATGCAGCACAACTTTAAGGGAGCTCTCCCGCCAGAACCAAGTTTCATTACTCTGGGTGCCTGGACACTGCGGAATCGAGGGCACTGCGCTTACTGACAGCCTAGCAAGACAAGGATCTGCTCATCAGTTCATTGGTCCAGAACCGTTTCTGGGCACCCCCACATCCTTTGTCATTTGTCACTTTTGCAATTTAGAACTAGAAAGTTCCTATGGAGCTCTTGTGATTTCCAAGTACAGCTTCTTCGGAAGCTACCTATTAACTTCATACTCTGTATGGAAACTCCATCCCAAGAAGGTTATTGGTTTTATTAACCATGTAGTACCTAATTGGGGCACAGTCTTACAACCTAGATCAACGCCATCAATGGGTATGAGCAATTCGTAAATATAGTTACTATATATATAGTTCGGCGGATAGAAAATCGGGAGCCAAATAAACGTCAAAAGCGGAGCCAAAAGCTTTTCAAAATCCAAAATGCAGGAGTAATGTTAAAAAAATACACTTTATTTTCATAGAACTAGTCATTTTCAACACCCGCCAGTGATTATTTTTCGTAAAAACCTGCACATTTCACCATAATTTCAAATTTAATTTCATAAATCAGGGATGCCAATTCGCCTGGTTTTCTATCCGCAGAACTATATATATAGTAACTATATTCGTAAACTATGTACAGCAATGTCGAATGTTCCCAGTCGAATTTTCTGGATTAGTTTTTTTGTGCTAGCGTAGGTTTAGGTAGATTGCGTTACTAGGGCCACATTACCGAGTTTCGTAATGGAACTGTAATCTTAGGTTTAGTGTGGAGACAACTCATTTCCTAATTCAGCCGCCCGTTCCGAATCAATCGCTATCCTAACCTGGAGTACAACCGACAGACAACGAACACTCAAGCCTAACAAAACAAGGCTATTGTTACACTCAGCATCCGCACGAGTACCTCCCTCCCTGTCGGTATAGTGATATTATTCGATACAAACTTATTTTTTAGTACTAAAAACTATATTTGCAATTAGCATTTGAAAAATTGTAATTTTTAAGAATACAATACTTTAATAAATCATATTGCGAATTCCAACAATAACATCGATTTTTTTGGACATAGATCGTGAAAAAAAAATTTCGTCGAAAAAATATGTAGACTAAATTTCCCGTGGCACCTACTCCATTTTGCAACTATATAGGCTTGTCAGAGCTAATAAACAATTCCTGGTAGGTTAAAATAAAAATGTTTGAACATACAATGTAATTGAATAATAGGATATTGGGCGTCAAAAAATTACAGCTAGATTGCAATAAGACACAACTTAGACTGGCAGTTTAGTTACTTAGTTACTAGTGCACACGTGCTACGCATGTTCGAGATAAGTTCGAAAACTTCTATTTTCCTTCCTGAAAACAACCCACACGAGTGTTTAAATTCATCCTTCCGTCCTTCATATAATTGAGTTACCCAATGGCATGGCTTTTCAGACATAGCAGTTTTGCTTTGCTCTCACGACCATTATAATTGCAACATTGTCCACCAATAAACATATGCTTCAAACAGATGTCGTCAGAATTTCTTTACTGATTCGGGATTATTTGTATAGTAAAATTCTGTTTACCACCGTAGGTCCACGTAGCACATGGTATTGAGCTCGAAATTAGCTGAGGAAACTGATTTTTTAGCTTTATAATGAGGTAATTAGTACAATGAAGCTCAGAGGCACATTGTCCGAAATTATAAAACGGTGCACCTTGGGATATTCGAAATTTGGTAACATACATAATTATAATTTCAACAATCCTTAATATAGCGTATTACATTTTAACAGTGTTGGGCACCGCTAATTCGCTAACTGATACATTTTGCTCGAAAATGGTGGAAATTTCGTTGATCGCTAAACGCAAACTGCTAATTAACAGTCAGTGTTTATTTTTGAACATATCGCAACATTTTACATTGTAATCTATCACGGCACAAATTATTATTAATTTACATTTATTAGATAGGGCTTTTCTTAATAAAATTAAGATCAAAACCTACTATAATAAATTAAATGCGTTACAGTTTATCAATTTTAAAATCACAGTGACACTTCATTTGGAATTATGGATCAGCAACAATTCGGCTAGTCAGAGTATAAATTATAAAGTATAATTAGCGTTTCACGATTGGTCGGTTAGCGAATTAGCGGTGCCCAACACTGCATTTTAACTTAAAAATTTAACTATAGAGCCAGATTCGATAGTTCAAAAATATTAATTACAAATGTTTGCACATAAAATGAGATACTACACCGAACTATAAAACTGATCTTCAGAATATTCTATGCTTCTAAAAGACAAAATAGATCAAAACCCACAAAATTTTCCAATATTGAAAGAATAATAGACAATATAAATATCAAAGATATTTTAGATTAACATCATATTTTCAAACAATGACAATTGTGTCCACAATATTTTTCGGAATTATACGTGATAGTTATTATATAAACTTTTCGGCACTGAAAGCTCCATATCCATCAAGCCCTTGAACTTGGGTTGCTTCCACTCAGCAACTCTCATCAACTCTTGAAAATTCTATGTTGGCTAGCATCAGCCATACAGCCATACTGCCATACTCGACTGGATATAAGCCCACAGAGGATTTTACTCTCCCTCTCAGTGCACCACTGGCTCAAAACTTTACACTCCGTTCGTGGGATCCTTTTTCCACGAACTCTTTGCATTTCCTTTTCCTACATATGTATTCTGTGCAGACTAGCACTGTATGCGTGAAGACGAATTATGCGAGAGTGGAAATATGTTGCTTCCGCCTTTGACGTTTGCACGCGTGAAAAGCTTTCCCGACGGGAACCATCGCCCGCCAGAGGGTGGAGCATGTGCTTCAGGGGGTACGCGTTTGCAGCACAGTCAGACAGACAGTGTATGTATACACAAGGCCAAAGAAGGTGTCATGGGCGTATAATTCTAGCGCATAAGGAAGAAAAGAGTTTGCAGTGAAATTTTGTGAAAACCTTTCACATTTGACATTAAGTCATCTGCACTGTTTTTTTTGTTGTAAAACAGCATACCATTGTATCGATACAGGTCGTTGAACCGTAGAGAAATAGCAACGAAGTTGATGTAATTTATAAGACATTAGCTTTTATTGATTGCACGTCCATGCATAAAGGTGAATGAAAATCCTGCCAGTTCATTCCCGTTTCGTTAAGTCTGTGGTGAAGTTAGAACCTATCCTATACACATATATATTGGCAAAAATTACTATCGCATAGAGAAGCAATGGATTTGAAACACAAGGTAGCATTAGTCACGGGAGCAGCAACAGGCCTGGGCCGAGCCTTCTGTGAAGAACTTTTGAAGTATGGCGCAAAGGTAATTTAGTATTTTCCAAACCGGGTGCAGCTTGCGTGACAATAGTTGACAAATTATAGGTGTCAATATGTGACCTGGACTCAGATGCAGGTGAATTGACGACCAAAGAGTTGGAGCATGAGTTTGGTGCTAATCGCGTCCTATTTTGCCATTGTGATGTGACTGACTATGTTCAGTTCGAAGGTGTGTTACTTGACGTTTGAAGCAAATTTACATAACTATTTAAATTTAATTTTCCCTTTGCAGAAGCATTCCAGTACACGAAAACTATTTTCAACGACATCGATATTGTAATTAATAATGCAGAGATTATGAATGATAAATTCTGGGAGCTGGAAGTTGACGTTAACCTTAATGGGGCAATACGTGGAACGTTACTCGCACAGCAATTCATGAGCAAGGATAAGGGTGGCAAGGGTGGAGTGCTAGTAAATATTGGGTCGGCCGTGAGTGTAAAACCACAACTTTCCACCCCTATTTACACAGCCACTAAACATGCCATCCTTGGTCTAACCAAATCGTGTGGCGATCCATACCATTACAATATAAACGGTATTAGAACATTCGCCTACTGTCCAGGGCCCATTGAAAACTCATTTTCCCATAATAAGCGATTCAGCTCACCAGCGCATGAAAAAGCATGGAAACTGGACATGTCCGGTTTTCAGTTCCAAAAGTATATCACCATATCAATCGAATAGTTAACCATACTAACATATTAATGCACTTTTAGACTGGAACATGTAGCGCGAGAACTTATCCCTCTGCTAAAAAACGCAACTACCGGTTCTATTTGGCTGGTAAGCAATGGAAAACCTCCCAAGGAGATAACATATAGCAGCATTTAAGTCCAACATTGATCAAGCACGGTTCAGGTCCACTGCTATCTAACTAAATTTCTATACATTAATAAAATTACCATTAGCTATGAAATCATCCACACATCGTAACGAATGTCATCAAAGCTGAATCTTATTTACCGTATAATGCATTTAACATTAACTGAAAATCTACTCGCAGAGATGCACACTACCAAAAACTCGATATGTCTCCTAAATAGTACGTAACAATGGCTTGCTTTTTATACTACATACGCTAAGTATCATTGAAATGAAAAAAAAAGAGAAGATCAATTTTGTATAACATGATTGGTTCGTAGAAGTCAAATATCATCAAATCCATAAAAAAAGGCGAAAAACTGCAATGACAGAAAGAAATATATTTATATATACCAAAGCCACGCAAAATTGGAACCATTATTATCGCTTTTGATAACTACCATTTGCTGCAATAAATTTAAAACATTAAGTACTAGGAAATTTGTTGTTTTTAATGACCTACCCTAATCGAAATCAATGACTGCGACGTTAGCCCTAAAACAGGAGATCCAGAATATTGACCGCGAATTATGCGACCTGCCAAGAAAACGAGTATCACAGAGCCGCACTTTGAAGAGTTTTTCCAGTGGCACGTGTCCTTTTCCATCACCGGTGATTACTTGATGTACGGCGAATGTTTAGCTCTACCATCCGTTGTGTGAAACAAGGTGTTCGTGGGGACCTACGCAGAGATCACCAAGGTATCGAATGTATACGGTAGTTTCGGTGCGGCGAGGACGGTGGTAACACCAACTCTGGAAAGACCCTGGAAACGACTTCACTTCAACTACGCCGGCCCCTTGGATGGCTGGTACTACCTAATCCTATGGGGATGTCTACACCCAATGAGCGGGGGTGATAAAAAAAGACATTACCGAAATTTTTTCGGTAGATTCGGATCCCAGAAGATTCTAGCTATCGATTACAGGACGCAGCTTCCCAGCGAAAGGTTGGGGGTTCAACACCACTTGAAGACCACTTTCTTCCATCCGTGGTTGAACGGCTTCGCGAAAAGATTTGTTGATACTTTCAACAGGACATTGAAGAAAATTACCGCGGGAGGAGAAAACGGTACAGAAAACCATCGAAACTTTTCTGGCAAAGGAAGGTATAGGTAAGGTCATGTCATGCAAGGTAAAGCTTCGTTGCAATCAGCCACAAACCAGTCATCAGTCCAATAGTTAGCTCCCTGCGTTCGTATACATGTTTTTTGACATAAAAGAAGCAGCGCAGGGGGGTTGACAAAAGAAGGAGATGGTCTCTTACAAGGGGGTGGAAGGTTCAAATGGGTAAAGGGGTGCGTTTCTCTTGTGCATTTGGAACGAAACGTAAAAAGGCTTTGTGTCGATTTATAGGAATTACCGAGCAAAGCAAAGCCGTGAGCTTAAACCGTCATTAGACATTACCCTTCTTTATCGACAGACTTCGCAGCCGGCTGTTAGAGTACAGGAAAATTACGGGGCCAGTGTAACGATCCTACTGACTCTATCTAGCAAGCACCACCTAACCAAGATTCGAACATACGACGACTGGCTTGTTAGATCAGCATCGTACCTCGAAGCTAACTGGGCGGTTGCTGAGAGGAATTACCGAGAAGAAGACTGATTTACAAGTGGCTGAGGGACAACAGAAGGGGAACTGACAAAGGGAGTAGACACATTCAAATGAGGAAGAAGGGTTTTGTTTCTTGCATTATGAAAATTGCGAAGGGTACGGGGTTTGTCTCGAAGTCGTCGGCCTCTGCCGAGTGCTCTGCAAAATATTGTTTTCACTGGTCTCTCATCCGGCATCCTTGCTACCAGGGATGGCACGATCGCTTTGACTAAATTTACATTCATTTGACAGTACCGTCTCAGCCAAGCAAAATTTGACAAAGTTTTATATGGAACATTTGTAGAATTACTTATTATCTACAATTTTGCTGAACAAAGTTTTGCTGTATCTTTTGTACTTACGGCGCTACAATGCTAGTAACTCTATTAAATGAACGTTCACTTAGTTACTAAAGAGGTACTAGCATTGTAGCACCTTAAATACAAAAGATACAGCCCAACTTTATTCAGAAAAGTTGTAGATAATAACTAGTTCTTCAGTCGTCCCATATATAACTTTTTCAAATTCTGCTTGACTGAGACGGTATTGTCAAATTAATGTGAATTGAGTCAAAGTGATTGTGCCATCCCTGCTTGCTACATGATCAGCCCATTGTAGCCTGTCGTCTTTAAGTCGCTTCACCACCGCAGTTCCAACACCCGAAGAGCTACCACGCTCTCTACCAACCACCATGTACTTTGTTTTGGTAGAATTTATGACAAGGCCTATTCTCGCAGCTTTCTCCTTAAGATGCGTGTAGGCTTCTTCCACAGCTGTACGGTTAACACCGGTGATATCGATGTCATCCGCAAACTCTAGGAGCATATGCGATTTCGTGAAGATGGTACCGCTTCTCTGCACGCCTACTCTTCGGGTAGTATCTTTCAATACAATGTTGAAAGGCAAATTCGATTCACCTTGCTTCAAACCATCTAACGTCACAAACGAGTCCGATGTCTCACCTGCTATTCTGACGCATGATTTTAAACCATCAAGAGTAGCGACGATTATCATAACATATATTAATATATTAGGCCCTATTAAAGCCCTTTAAATGTATATCTTTATGGGGCTTTAGGTGATATTATTGTGGGAACCGTGATGGGAATGGTATATAGATATATTAAGGTAGAAAAAATATTTCCATAGGGCAAAGTAATATATTTTCAACCGTGTCTTGCCCCTCGGGTAGCGCGTATCAGCCTAATTAATTTTGTTGGAAAACCATTGTTGACGCGAGCAACATTTAGTTTGGCTAGAGATAGTCTTAGCCAGTGATTTTCGTTGTTGCCAGTCTTTTTTCCGACTAGGTCGTACTTAGAAATTGGATGTGATATTCACTCGTGCTGATTTCACTTCACTATACTGATGTGTGGGAAACTGTTCCCAGGAAAAACTTAACTTTATTGAAAAAAGTTACAATTGTCGTCTTAAAGCTACGCGTTGAATAATCGATGCATACTTATGTAAAGCATCCTAGAAAAATTGACTTATATACTGTGTCCCTTTAGATACCAGACTTTTCTTCAAATATCCATAATTTTCATTTATTTTCCTTCTGGAGTCTACCGGCCGCTTATTCTAAAACACTATAATTGTTTGAACACTCCTCATTGCGTCCTAACGATAAAAAAAGAAAGAAATTCTAGATACGACAAATGGGAGTGGCTTAATCTTTCATGCCTTAAATAAATAGTCTAATCAGTACATAATCCATGCGCGAGATGGTTATTCAGATTCCTTTTCATATTCTGATTTTCCTACTCCCGATCAGATGGATCGTTCTACTGGCGTGTTTATTTGATTACATCGTTGGCGCGTCTAGCTAAGCAGCTTGTTTGGTCTACCTCTAGAAGCGGTAATGCCTCCAGCTAAGTTGTTTATTTTTAATCATTCCGCTCTAGCAGCGACAACCATATTCTAGCATAATCTGCCACAGCTCATCGTGTTTAACTGAATCGTACCCCGCCTTGAAGTCTATAAACAAATGGCGAGTCTGCAAGTTGAACTCCCGGAATTTATCGAGGATCTGTTGTAAGGTGAACATTTGGACAGACGTGGAGCGTCCCTCTCGAAAACCGCTCTGGTATTCGCCAACAAAGGTTGTCTACAACGGCCTCAGACTGAGAAACAGGATGCGGGAGAGAATTTCGTTTCCAGATTTGAGGAGAGTAATGCATCGATAATTGCCGTTTTTGTAAATAGGGCATATGAGACCTTTCAACCAGACCGTAGGTAAATACCTCCTCCTCAGTCTATACCTTTAGTATAACCCTGATGGATTGCACAATACAGCCGTTTGCTCCCGACTTTTAAAAATTCGGCGAGGATGTCGTCCTGCTGCTTTTCTAACCTCGTTCAAAGTTGGTGCATCCACAGCTTGTCCATCATTCTCAATCATTATCCTATTTCTGTTCACCACTCCATCTTGTTCACCATTCAACAATGTATCGAAATGTTGTTTCCAAAGTTCCCTCCTTGTCGTTGCACGTAACACGAGTTAACACCGTCCGGTTCCTGATTCCATTGATCGACTTTGACGATTTAGGTCAAGTCTACTTAGACAAGTTTGTCTCCCGTACAAACCTCTGGTTGGTAAAGAGTGAACATGTGTAAATCTATCACCTCTGTTCACAAATTGCTATCCCTAGCTCCACATGGCACGAGCTGGGGTACGCAACCTTAATAGCCATACGCAGACAGGAAAGGGGAACAGCGGCACCCGCCCACTCTATGATGGCAACTCCATCAGCGGGATAGGAACCTTAGGCTGACAACCTACTGTACTCGAAAATTAAACACTGAAAACAGAATTCTATCAGGATCTGGAAATTGGTAAAAACCTTCGGCATGAAAACACGGACACGAATTGGAACATGGAATATACTGATGCTTGCCCAGCAGGGTAAGCTGGCTCAATTTGCAAGGGAAGCTAGCAACCTGAAGCTTGAGCCTTCGGGGTTGAGCGAGATCCGTTGGCCGGATATTGGCGAACACAAGACATAGTCTGGACAAAGTCTTGCTCTACTCTGGCAGACGATGTGAAAATGCTACTCGAGAGAGAGAAGTTTCCTACTGCCCTGATGAGGTGGGAATCGAAAACGAAAGAATAATCGTGACCAGAGTTGGAACACGGCCTAGTAGAAATCTTACTGAAATTCAGTGCTATGTGCCAACAGTTTTTGCCGTCCTGCAGGAGAGAGTTTCTACATCCAACTGAACAGTGTGGTTGAGAAAAAATTCGGAGGGGGACATACAAATCCACTTAAGCGACATCAACGCGAAGATCGGCTGTACCTGGAGGAGACGAGCGAACGAAATTTCCAAAGAAGCACTCGACTGGAGTCCGCAAGCACAACAAAGAAGAGGCAGATTCAGAGGATCAGGGCGATGCAGCCTAACCAGCGACATCCGTTCTATTTACGGACATGGTAAGTGAAGTAATCTTTGGTTTCTTTACTTTGTTCGTTTGAAGTCCTAAGAATTGGTATTGGAATTGGTAACAATTGGTATGAATCAATTGGTATTTTTGACTTATAACTTTGATTCTTTACGCATCTGTATATAACACCCCGCTGTCACAAATGTCATTCCCATACATTTTTCGTGTAGCCAACATCTCATCTAGCCCACAACAAACTTTGCCTCGGACAAAATGTATTAGTGAGTAGCCCGCTCTAACTTCAGCCTCGGATGAATCTGTATTGGTAAGCTCCCGAACAAAGTTACTTTTTTGCTTTTTTTCTTTTTGTGTCGGACGTGAAGGAAGCGTAAAAAGATGTTAGCTACTTCTTTACCCTTCAGTTTCATACGCCTGGTATATAACAACAAGTCCGAGCATTTTTATTTAAGTGTGTATGCCATGGAACACAACACACCTTTTCAACAGTTGCTTTGGCCATGACATAAACTATAAACATGTCGCCGGCAAATTTTGTGTATTTTGTTTTTGCTTAGCATTATATAGCAAATTGCGTATAAAATAACATACTTTTAAAAATTAATAAACTTTACTAACAGGAGAACCATTAAAAACTGATCCATCCCAACAATGAGTGACAGTGAAACCGAGGAGGAAGATTTCTCCGTAAGTGAAGATGAGTGGTTACCGGAAATAGCTAGGCCATCAGAGTACACTGGCTCTGGACCAAGCAAAAAACGAGTTCGGAGCTCAGTTAATTATGAATCTTCCGAAAGTGAATCCGGGAGCGTCGACGAAGATGAGTCACCAATAAGTAAAAGTCGAGTGAAGGGCAAAATGCGCCAGACCGTGGGACACCGGTACATTACCAACATTGTTATGGTTTTACAATATAAACACTAGTATTATTTTCCATTATTTTAGCAAAGGTCGCTCGTCAGCTAAACTGATTCTATCAAGTTCAGAACGGAAATCTCTGTACGATAAATATCGTTCCAAAAGTGCAGGCGTTCAAAAAGCACAACACAGTATTGGTGATTCTGAAAGCAGTGGAGATGAACACTTGGTGAATCCGGAACAGTTAGATTTAAGCTCGGATTTCTTTAAATCAGGTCCTTCCGGAGCAGGGCCATCTGAAGCAGCCCACCCAGATTTTGACTGCAACGCTGGAATGCATCTTTCCGATTCCTCTGACGAAGATAAGAAAGAAACACTGTCGTTTGTCGAGAGCGCAGAAACAAAAGGGGATACAAATCGAAAATTAATAGCGGATATAAATAAAAAGTCGTCCAGCTTTGTGCAGTTTGAAAATCTTGAAAAATTCAATAAAATAGTAGAACAAGCCAAGGAACGAGTTTCGTCATACAATGCCCTAGAGGGTAAGTCGGATAATTCTACAGACGTTGGGGTTCTGCTTGCTATGGGAGAACATCACACCAAGGAAAAAGGAAAAGAATCTAAATCACTCGCTAAAATTCAAAAGACTAAGAAAGATTCGGATTCTGATTGGGAAGAAGTTGAGTCTAAAGACGGTACGCAAAAACCAGGTGATGTTCAAATCACTTTGAGCCAGGAAACATCTGCAGTACAGAAAAAGAAACAACCGGGTGAGTTCGATATGGAGGCATGCATCAAACGAGTTATTAATCGCGATAAACGTGAAAATCAGATTGTGCTGCACAAAGTAAACGTTCTAATGGCGATTAGTCACGGAAATTTTGTTAATGCGGCTCTCAACAACACAAAACTACTCGCACTGGCACTAACAATGATTCCTTCACAAAAATGCTATCCAAAAAATCGCACAAATCTAGCTTACTTCGAGCAGATCGTGAAGTTCTACCGCCAAGTAGTAGATCTGAAGGACAAACGAATGCATTGCCGTTTCAAAAAGCTACCTTCACTGGAGACTTCGCTTAGACTGCAGATGCTTACGAAGGCAGCTATATGTAAACGAGATTACATTCTAATTTTTATTATTTTGCTACGAGCAATCGGTGTCCAATGTCGGCTGGTGATGTCCCTTGTGGTGGCGC